>NC_080085.1:40537198-41219243 GCF_949987535.1 Balaenoptera acutorostrata
AGCTCATAAGCAATAACTAACTGGTACGGAAATACGAAGGCTCCTCCTTCCCTTGTCACAAGGGAAACAACTCTGATATGCAATTTATACTTCTGAGCTCCCTTTGGGATTAAGCTGAGGCTGGGATATCACCAGAATCCAAACCCTTGGCTTCTTCACCTTTCTTGTCTTGTTTGCCCCACTCACTTGCTGGTTTCTCCTAGGAGGACCTCCTTCATAAAGAGCTTCTACCTGAATTCTCATCTCAGTCTCTGCTCTGGGGAACCTGACCAAAGATAAGCTTGATTCAGGAAGGGCTTACATGATAAAGATATCTTTGCTTAGATGTCTGCTGGGGAGAAAAGGATATCTTTGTCTTTACAGAGTTAAGGGAAGACAATCGGTCATCGATCCGGGAGTGATTCCTTCTTCATGTTGCCAATAGAGAATTTTCCTGAAAACCCCAAATGAACTTGGGTAATTTTTCCATTCTCCCATTACATTTCCCAGCACTATAGCAATTCCTTCATGGTGTTATGCTATTTCGTGTGCTCAGTCTTGTAATCTTGGCAGACCATAAGCCACTAAAAGGCAGGAACAAAGCATTTTCTTCCTGAATCACAAGTCACATGAAAGGGTGACTTACAGCACAGAATACAAACTTACATAACTGATAGCAACACCACTCAGAAACGTTTAGAATTTTTGCCAACTCTAGTAAATATCCATTTCACTGACTATCAGTTGGGGTTTCAGCAACAGGAAACAGAAGGCACACCCAAATGGAATTTTGAAGAAGGGAATATTTACAGAGGTGACGGCAGGGAAATAAGAACTGGCAATGGATGGTGAAGCACCTTGGAGCTAGTAAGGGTGGGAAGCTACTATTATACTTAGGCCTGAGGGGGCAAGTGGGAAAGCAAAATTGTAGGAACCCAGTGATACCTGCAGCTGTTGGAAAGAGCCAGTAAGCAGGAGCCAAGGGTCCAGTAGAACTCAACCGCTGCCAATCTGCAACTCAGTAGGGTGGGTGTTGGCACGAATAAGTACACTGATCTCCCTCTCCTCCTGCTCTCAGATCTCTTCCTGGAACCTTCCGTTGGCCAAACCCAACTGGAAAACATATAGTAAGAGAACTTGGATAATGGAATCTAAAGGGGTTCAAATCAGGGCAAAGAAAGCTAGAGAATGGATATGGAAGGGCAAATGGGGAATAACCTGAACACTGAACAACTCTCCAAACTCCACCCCATGCATGGCTCTTGACAGCATGTAAAAGCGAACTATGGATAGTAGCTCCTGTTCTAAGTCTTTGCTCCAGAATACTCTCCATTTACTCTTTTCCACCCATTTCCATTTCTTCCCATCTCTCTCTTTCTTAGGTTCCTGGCTCTGTACTTATACCTGCTTCTAGCTTTGACATTCAGGACACCCTTTGGATTCTTCCAGTTTCTTAGACTTTAGCTTTCTAGCAGGTTCTTGGCTCTCTGTTAAAGACTCCCATTTTTGCATCTCCTGAAATTTCCAGTGAGAAACTTCCCACTGTTGTTCAGCCCCGTGGAACTTCACTAGGCATGGCCAGTTGCCTGACCTGTTGGAAATCCAGTATTCAAGGAAAAGTAGCTTTTATAACCACTCAGAGACCAACATAAGATGGTGACTTTGAAATGGGGCAAGTGCATAAAAATTATGAGGGTTGCTAGCTTTGAGAGGGTCATTTATCAGAAAGAACTCAGCCTAAAAGTTATTTGTTTGTTTCTGCTAAACATTAAGTTGATGTATGAAACCCTTCTGTGCAGGCAGAGAATGGGCATACTTTTTCCAAAGGGAAAATTAATGTGGAGCCTTCTATTTCTGTTTCCATTTTTACATGTATCTCCCCATTAGCAAGTGGAAATAGCTATAGAACCATCACTGATGTAGACATTGTGATGTGAATTTATAACTGAGTACTGGCAGATAGAAAACAAAAGTTTCCTGCAATTCACCTATCAGTTCTCATACGAAAAAGTGAGTACTGCGACATGACTCAGGACGGGTTGAGACAGGAATTGGCCACACTGTTCAATCAAGGGCAAGAAAATGAAGATACAAAATCAGAATAGGAGCATTTACTTTAGCCAGATCTGGCCAAGGGTTTTAGTGAAGAGAAACTGAAGGTGAATATCAGAACTCTACTGTAGTTAGCTGAGATATTTATACCTCCTTTCCTTTAATAAACACACTATTGGGAAAAGTCCTTTGATATGTGGTGAGTTTTATCATTTGTGATACAGAAGTATAAAAATTCCTAGTTCAGAAGGAGGTCAGTGTCAGATCACTGCCAGTTGTCTAGAAATCTCTTTTATCTTAACACAACATGAGCCAGCATAACAAACACCATCCCACAATTCCACTAACCAAATGATTGTGCTCAGAGAGCAAACCCTCTGTCAAGAAAACACTTTATTTTTAATGGATTATTATTTGCAACTTAAAGGCGCCACCTGAGGAAGAGAATTCATACCCAATATTTTCATCAACAATACAGAGATTCAATTTATTCGACACACATTATTTGAAAATTTACTCTGTGTCAGGTACTGGGCTAAAGCCTGGGAAGGATAATTGTCATAGAATTTTGCTGTTAAGAATTAGAAAATCAGATCAGGACTCTTTCACAAAAGCCTGACAATTAGAAGTTGTACCAAGCTAGCTAAAGGCAAGATTAAGCTGACAGTCATGGGATGAATAAGAACATCTAACTTTTAATAACAATTTCAGAAGCTATAAGAAACGGATATTGCATCTGGTTTGTTTAAGAGTTTCCCTTTGGCCAACAAATCATAAGATCTACATTACAAAGCAGTACATGATAATCACAGGGTTATAAAGACAAGTGATCCATTGCTTCACGAAACACAGCGGTGGTAGGCAGGGTAACAACCCTCCAAAGATGTTCACATTCCAATCCCCAGAACCTGTGAATGTATTACTTTACATGGCAAAAGGGACTTTGTAGATGCAAATAAATCAAGGATCTTGAGATGGGGAGATTATCCTGGAGTATCCAGGTGAGTTCAACATAATCACAAGGGTTCTTATAAGAGGGAAGCAGACTTCTGATCCCTAGAATTATAAAAGGAGAAATTTGTATTGTTTTAAGCCAATAAGTTTGAAACTAATACAATGGCTGATTGAGGAATGTCCATTGGAAATGACAATGAACTCGCCTGTGCAGAAATCTGCGTGGATGGAGACTGCAGACACAGCAGGCCTGAAGGAAGCACTGAGGCACAAGTGTCCATCATGCAGTACGGCCATTGTAAAAAATGGTCACTAATTCTTTGATAGATTTCCCCTGAAGAGGTAGGGCCTATGTGCCCTACCCTTGAATCTGGATTCCCTTTGGGACTGCTTCAACCAGTACAGTATGGAAATGCTGACATACAACACTTGAGGCTCAGTCAGTTTCCAGTGAGAAACCGGACAATTCTTAAGTTCTTTTATATTCTGTAGAACTATAATTTGATAAATGTTCACATCTTTTAGGGAGAATACCAGCAAGAGTAAATGCATTTCATCAAAGAAAGAAATGGAACTGCACTGAGTTTAAGATTCCAATTCAAACAAATTATGGGCAATTTTCTTCCGCTTTTTTTTTTTTTTTTTGAAAGGCATTGGGCCAATCTTTGTGTTCATTTTCTCACCAGGTTTGGACATATTCCTTCTTTCACCCTATGTTTTGCCATTTTTATGTAACAAGAATTATTTTGAATGCCACTTCCTTCATTTGTTACACTAAAGGGGGAAAAACAATTTCTACACTCCAATCTGGAATCTAAGACTCAGGGCCGGCTCCAACAATGATATTATTATTGTTATCAATTATTATTAATTATTATTATTTCCATATGTTCTTATCTTCCAGCCATTACTGTGATCCTTCTTAGACCTCCCTCTTCTACCTTATCAGCTTTCAAATATTTATAAAATTAAAGATTCATCCTCTAACAACACATTTAAACAAGATTACTCGTCTCCGTCCATTCTTCTCATTCCTTTCTAGTTTAGAGAAGCAATTATTTTCCTGGGGATAGTTGGCCATAACGACAGGCAACTCCAAAATTACTTCCGATAAAATGTTTGTTCAACT
Organism: Balaenoptera acutorostrata; assembly: GCF_949987535.1. Lineage (NCBI taxonomy): Eukaryota > Metazoa > Chordata > Mammalia > Artiodactyla > Balaenopteridae > Balaenoptera > Balaenoptera acutorostrata. The sequence goes on from NC_080085.1 coordinate 40,541,313, forward strand.
TTGCTTAATTAAAGAGATGAACTTTGCTTGAAGCTTCAGTGAGTATAATGAGTTCTTTGTGAAGACGTAATAGGTGGTGACTCTATATTAGAAAAGTCACTTGAAACCTCATATGTAGAGCTCCAGTTCAAGTTAAAAAAAAACCCACTAAAGCGTGATTTTTACAGGTAGCTTACATCAGTGACTATGAAAGTTATGTGATTTAGACAGACATTTTGGGGAAATTTTTAGTTTGATATACTTTCAAATTTAAGGATCTCTCATATACCCTTTACCCACAGTTTATACTTTGCCCCATTTGCTTTATCATCATCTCTGTGTGTGCATGTGCATGTATAATTTTTTTCGGAACCATTTTAGAGTAACTTGAGGATATTTTGTCCCTTTATCCCTAAATTCTCCAGAGTGCATTTCCAAAAAGGACATTCTCTTACATAACTATATGGCTGTCAGTGATTTAGACAGACTTTTTTAAAAAAAATTTTTTTTCTATTTATTTATTTTTTTGGCTGTGTTGGGTCTTCATTGCTATACACGGGCTTTCTTTAGTTGCAGCGAGCGGGGGCTACTCTTTGTTGCGGTGTGCAGGCTTCTCATTGCAGTGGCTTCTCTTGTAGAGCACGGGCTCTAGGCTCACAGGCTTCAGTAGTTGCAGCACACGGGCTCAGTAGTTGTGGCTCGCGGGCTCTAGAGCACAGGCTCAGTAGCTGTGGCACACAGGCTTAGTTGCTCCGTGGCATGTGGGATCTTCCCGGACCAGGGCACGAACCCGTGTCCCCTGCACTGGCAGGCGGATTCTTAACCACTGCACCACCAGGGAAGCCCTAGACAGACTTTTATCATCCATTTCCTCTTAAAAGTCTGAGTGTCTTTCAAAGGAAGTCTCAGTTAGAACACATTGCTATAATCAGGTCAAACTTATAGGAGTCGTGTTCTTCTTATACCGGTAGCTCCTGAGGGTAGAAAAGTCCTCTCTCCCCTACTACAGAGGTGCAGATTTTGTCCTAAATTCCTTTTGTCCCTGTAAGTCCTGGGTCAGGGGTAGGGGGAGAAGAGAGAGCTTCTGAATTCAAGACTAAAAGGAAGCCAAAAATTTAACTCATGAATCCACTCTATGCCTGATCTCCACATTCTGGTCTGATTAGGTTCACGAAGTCTTTCTAGATGTTTCTGAAAGTATGATCATAATGGTCTTAAACTGGACTTAGATCTCTGTTGTAGCCACACAAAAATTAGGAGACTGTCACTTTTATTTAGTGATGCAATTTTTACTTTAGGCAGATCTCTTTAAGACTTATTTTTCTGAAAAAAATGATACAAATGAACTTATTTACAAAACAGAAACAGACTTACAGGTCTCGAAATCAAACTTATGGTTACCAAAGGGGAAACGTCAGGGGAAGTGATAAATTAGGAGATTGGGATTAACATATACACATTACTATATATAAAATAGATAACAAGGATCTACTGTATAGCACAGGGAATATTCAATATTCTGTAATAACCTTATATGGGAGAAGAATCTGAAAAAGAATGGGGAGATATATATATATATATATACATATATATGATTCACTTGTTGTACACCTGAAACTAACACAACATTGTAAATCAACTATACTCCAATAAAAATTTTGTAAAAAAAGACTTTTTTTTTCTGGACTCTGGAAAAGTCCACTTCACGCTACATCATGCTTGTCCAAGCTTTTGAGAAGTACATCTTACTATCACCTTCTAGGAAAACGTGGTCTCATTTCTAATTTCCTACAGCGTTCCTACTTTCAGCTCAACTCCCTAATATTATTATTTCATTTATTTCTATATTTATCTGGACATATAAAATTCATTTTAATATCATTTATCTATTCTTTAGCTTCACTTGAGTAACTTAGTCATCAAAACTAGTAGAAGTAACTGTTTCTAGTGTCCATGTTTTGGCTATTTGATGATTTCATAAACTTTGTTTCCCCAAATGCCACAATTTTTAAATAATTATTTTAAATGTCAAAATATAGTTTTAAAATGTACAATAAAGTAAAATACGTTATTACTGGATATATTTCATTCTACTTTGTACGAGAAAGATGCAAATTGTGTGATTAATTGAAGGCATTTGATAGATAGAAAAAGTGCAATTGGAAGCACGGAGTAGATAGGAAATCACTGGGTTGAAGGATCTATTTTATTAGTGAAATTGTTGAAATTCATAGCATACTAAATTGGGAGGTACTACAATCATCCATAGACTTAGATTTATTCCTAAGTGTATAATGGTATCTGAGGTTATTATAGTGATTTGATTTCATTTTCCAATTGTCTACTGTAAGTATAAAGAAGTACAATTTATTTTTGTATATTGACCTTATACCATACAATCTTGCTAAACTCACTCATTCTACTAGTTTTTTGGTAGATTCCTTAGTGTTTTCTATGTAAACAGTCCTATCATCTGTAAATAATGATAGTTTTATCTTTCTTTTCAATTTTTACGCCTTTTTTTCTTGCCTAATTTCACTGGCTAGTACTATTTAAACAGTGCCGAATCAAAGTAATGAGAGCAGATCTCTTTCCCTTGTTCCTGAACTTAGGAGGAAAGTGCTTCATATTTTACCATTAAGCATGATCTTCACCATAGATATTTCATACATGTTCTTTATAAGGTTCCAGAAGATTCCTTCTATTCTTAGTTTGTATAAAAACCATCTAACACAAGGCTAAACAATTAGCCAAAAATAAAAATCAAGACTGCCTTGGAAAAATTTGGAGTATGTGAGGTTTCTATATCTTTTCCTTTTACCTTTGAGTCTCACACAAACCCTTCCTACCCTCTGAACCTTGTTCTAGTGGCCTCAGCCCTTTGGAACCAAAGACATCTCCTAAGCAGAAGGTAATTAATCTCCAGTCCTAAAATGGGCCTCCATGCAAGAAGATCCCACACACTCTTAAAACCCCAGAAAAATACCACGTAATACCAAAAGCCCTTCCAGTTCTTAAAATCCATTTACTCTTCCTACCAAAGCCCTACCCTCAATCTAGTGAAGGAAAGGAAAATGGGAAAAGCAAAAAGAGAGAGGTCTCTCAGCTTTTCTGCTCCCAGATGCCTCTCTGGATAGGGCTCTTTTAAGTAAGTGTGAAGGGCACTGCATGGGTCTAGGAAGAGGTGGTGAGGATCCAGGTGGTGTGGTGAAAAGAGCCTGGATTGGCAGTAAAGAGACCTGGGTTCTGTTCTGTACTCCATTCCTTCCTAGCCATTTGACCTTGGGGAAGGCTCCCTAGTGACCTCCTTGACCTCAGTGCCCTCACCTATAAAATACATGGATTGAACCAAAACATGAACTCCAAGTGCCCTCTGATATTCTGGACCACTTGATTCCAGATTAGGACAACTAAACATACAGAAAGACTGATGGTTATGAATGGTGACGAATCTACTAGATAACAAATGCAAATACTCTGTGCAACTGTTTACTAGATAACTGGAGCCCCATTAACTGCGAGGTTATCAACCTGGGTTGTGACCTTAGGTATTGATTATCCTGCTCCACATTTATCTCCTCAAAGGATCACAGCTTCCTAGCCAATAAGAAATTTGTAAGGTAAGGCTTACTAATGTATCACACAGGACACAGAAAATGTTCCAGCTTTGACAGGGAAGAAGTGGGTAGAAAATCTCAAGTTACAACACTGCCCAGGAAGGGGTGAGGAAGCAGGGAAGGGGAAGCTGGCAGCTGAAATGTCCCCTTACTCTAATGGGGGAAAAGCAAAGGCAATTCACCTGCATTAATGGGAGTGCTTCATTGGGGGAAGTCCCTGTAGATCCAAGATGTCCGAAGAGTATAGAATAAAATTAGTTGGGCATCAGAGTATTATAGTTGACAACACCTATTCAACAGTGTCAAGTTCCACCCTTGCTTTATTGAAACTGACATGGTCTTGGCTTTCTTGGGACAGTGCAGATTTTATGTAATAAAGGTCATTAGTGAATGCATAACTGTGGTGATTTTAAAACATGACTACAAATTCTTTGATACTTCTATTGACAGGTGAGGATCTAGGTCCCCTTCCTTTGAATCTTGGCAGGCTTGTGACTGCTTTAACCAATAGAGTCTAGTAAAAGTGGTGCTATGTGATTTCTGAGGCTAGATCAAAAAAGGTGATGTAGCTTCTACCTTGTTTGGTAGAACAGTCTCTCTTGGAGCCCTGAGCCACTATATGAGATGTCAGATTATTTTGAGACACCAGGCTGTGAGGAAGCCGAAGTCACATGGAAGGACAATGAATAGGCACTCCAGTCATCATTCCCGGTCTTCAAGTCATCCCAGACCAAATGCCAGACATGTGAGTGAAGAAGCCTCTAGATGATTCCAGTCCTTAGCCATTCAAGCCACTTCCAGCTGTCTGAATCTTCACAGCTGAGGCCTCAGACTTTTTGGAAGAGTGATAAGCCACACTTGCTGTCCCCTGCCTGAATTCTTGACACAGAGAATCTGAGAGGATAAGAAGGTGATTGTGGCTTTCTGTTACTAAGTTTGGGTGATTTGTTACACAACAATAGGTAATGAGAATAATAACCAACAAATGTGATTTAATCACTGTACCAGATACTTTTTATATTCAAAACTGTAAAAGCTAACTCTGCTCAGAAAATATCTCCTAATTTTTCACTTGGGAAGTAGGATCACTGTTATCCATTATCCATCAGGTGGTCCGTCCCCCCAAATGAAAACCTACTGGAGGATTCAGTGAATATATTGATATGTGTGAGTTAGCTGATACTCAGCACCCACTAAATACAGAACTCAGAGTAAGTTTAAAAACAATAATATGGAATACAAGACACACTTTGTTCTTTAGAAATCTGCATCTGAATTGAATGGCCGGGTCTAAAGACAGGGCAAGGGCAAATTTGCTTATAAAGGGTACATTAGCCTAACTTTAGGCAGTAGGGCATAGTATTTACAAGGTCATGGATCCCAACCACCTGGGATTTGAATCCTCGGATTTAAATTCAGATTCAGACCCCTCCCTTCCAGCTGTGTGACCTCAAGCAAGCTACTTAACTCCTTCATGCCTCAGTTTCCTCATCTGTAACTTGGGGTTATTGGTAGTATCTTCTCATAGGGTGTTTATAAGGATTCAATGAGATACTGCATGGAAAGCATTAGAATGGTGCCTGGCACATAGTTAGTTCTCAATAAATGTTAGGTGTCAACATTATAAGAGTATTGAGAGGATGCTTAAGACATACCTCACACGGGAAAGTGCAGACTAAAGCAAAGTTTCATTAAAACGTCACTTAGGGAATTTCCTGGCAGTCCAGTGGTTAGGACGCCGAGCTTTCACTGTCAGGGGCCTGGGTTCGATCTCTGCAAGGGAAACGAAGATCCCGCAAGCCGAGTGGTGTGACCAAAAAAATAAAACATTTAAAAAAATAAAATAAAATGTCACAAGTAGTCCAGGGACTGAAGGCTCAGGTGTGCTCCCAGGAGCCTAGAGCTGCTGGCTAGAATCTCAGTGAATCTTGCGTCAGTCTTTCTCCTCTCCCTAGTCACTGACTTCCTCTGGCCCACCTTTCTCACCTGGCTGTGGGTGTAATAAAAGGGTTTGAATTTCAGAGTTAGACAGATCCTAAGTCTTAACCCTGTCACTCACCTTTGTGACCTTGGGCAAATTAGCTAGCATTCCTCAATTTCTCCATCTGTAAACTGGAGTAAACAATACCTACATTCATGGAGTGTGGTGAGGACAAAAGTGCTGAAGAACCTAGCACGTAATAGGCACTTGATAATTAGTCCCTTCATAATGGGGAAGGGGGAGGGAGGTTAGGGAAGATGCCTCAACTACATTTTACATTTTATGTTTGTTTATACACAATTCTGATTAGCCTGTCCTCAGAACAGCCTTAAAAAGCAGTTACCTTAGCACAGGTGAGATTTATTATGTCCTAAACACACAGTGCCTTTGGATATGCACTACTGTCTCAGTCCAAACAGAATCTAGACATTCAAGCTTTGAGACATCAAAGCTTCTTATAGGTCAGAAAAAGAAAAAAGTTCTCTTTTTTTGTTTCTTTTTAAACTTTAGTGTATTTAAAAGTTACTCTCTGTCAGACAGAGAAAGACAAATATCGTATGATACCACTTATTTGTGGAATCTAAAAAAACGATACAAATGAATTTACTTACAAAACAGAAGCAGACTCACAGACAGAGAAAACAAACTTATGGTTACCAAAGGGGAAAGCTGCGGGAAGGATAAATTAGGAATTTATAAACAGTACTATATATAAAATAGATCAACAACAAGGACCTACTCTATAGCACAGGGAACTCTACTCAGTATTCTGTAATAACCTAAATGGGAAAAGAATTTGGAAAAGAATAGATACATGTATATGTATACCTGAATCACTTTGCTGTACACCTGAAACTAACACACCATTGTCAGTCAACTATACTTCAATAAAGAATAAAAAAATTTAAAAAATCATTATTACATGGAAAAACAAAAATAATAATAATAATAAAAGCCAGAACTCAACTTCCTCTGTCGCCATTAATATTAAACTCATTTAAATTGAAAAAAATAGTTTCTCTGAAGCAGCAATGGAAAAGAGTGGCACACAACAACGTAGATGAAACTCGCATACATAGTGATGAGAAAAAAAACAGGCACGAAAAGAGTACACGCTGTCTGACTCCATTTATATAACATTTAGGAAAAGGCAAGACAACTCAATGGGACTGAGGGCAGAACTGTGATTAATTTCGTTGGGTTCCTGCCTGGGAGAGAGAATGAAGAAGGCTTTAGTGGTTTTGGAAATGTTCTCAACCTTGATCTGGGGCATAACGTGGATGAGTACATCTCGAAAAATTGTATCAAGCTGTACGCTTAAGATTCGTGCGCTTTCCTGCATGTGTGTTAGACCTCATTAAAAAATGTCCCGGGAAGGTGCTGCCATTACTACTTCCCTTTAATTTACAGGTGGTGGGAATGAGGAAGAGGAGGGTAGTGTGGGGGGCATTTACGTGTGTCTTTGGTTGTAGACCAAAGCCTTCATTTTGATAATTACTTTTAATTTAGCAGAAAAGGCCTGATGCATCCACAACAGTGTGATTCAGCCCCCAGCTTTCCCACGGCATTCTGCAAAATGAAGGCACGGCAGGGGGGATATATGTATTTCTTTTCTTCATATATAAAGGGCTTATAAATAGTAATACCAACCTCAGTGCCAGGCATTTCCTGGGGAATTAATAGCTAGCTGGGGTTAACGGTCCTTGGTTTGACTTTGGGCCATCAACTCTTCTTGCTGCTCATTAATTCCCAGAAAGTACCCTGTGCCTTGATGGTTATTGCTTAAATACATTAAAATCAAGTTAAGGGTCTGACTTACTGTTTAGCTGTGATAATGGAAAACACAAGGAAGGACTCCCAGCAGACACATCCACTGTTGTGTGTTTTTATTTAACTCATCTTCTATATTTTTGAGTAGCACCATGGAATGATACACATGGAGACTTTTGCAGATGTTGTTGCTGGTGTGTGTGCTCGTGTTTAAGGCTCAGAACTCATAAAACGAGACCTGCACAGGAAACTCACTAAAAAATTTTGCAATGGGTTCATCATTTCAGTGAAAATTTTCTATTTGGATCTAAGCGTTCTATGAGAAAATAGTTGAACATAATATGAGTTAAGTAAAGTATCAGTTCTGCATAAATTTAGCACAAAAGTAAGAGTTTGGAACATGGCGAGCAGCCCTTTATAACAATAATTTCCCTGTGCCTCTTTGGAGGATGGACGGAACCCTTCCTAGGGTTTTCTGCCCAGTAGAGGAGAATCATTTCAAGGCAATTCCAAGCAGTTCCCGGAATAGGAAAGCATACACATTTCAAGTTTTAAAAATCCTGTCCATTTAATTCAATAAAATGAGCATTTGTTGCAAACCCTGTTATGTGCAAGGCAGAGCAAGGAAGAGATTGTTAACTGTGAATTCCTTACCTTTGGTAGCTCGCCGTCAAGTGACAGAGATGGACAGACCCAGACCAGAATACAGGGCAGAATATGTTCATCTCTATCTTTAAGAAAACAGGAACTTCCTTGTGAACAGGGACAGATTTATGAAGATCGCTCACATTGTGAGAACTCGAAGCATTTGGACTAATTCTCAATTTATTCTATGAATCAGGTTCCAAAGAAAGGGTCTGACTAGATGCACAAGGCTCCCAAACAAAAGATATTTTGTTGGAAAACATTCAGAGAGCTATCTGAATCTCTCAAACTCATTTCTTTGCATGCCTGGGTTTGGCGGGCAGGGATGAGGGATTGTTTAAAATTCAAATTCACGGCCTGACTTGAGAAATTAAATCAGAATACTGTATCTGGGGGTGGAACCCAGACATCTCATTTAAGCAAAGTTCCCTGGTGATCTTTTAGTGTGCTGAAGTTTGAAATCACTGAATTAGGGTCTCTCAAATCTACAAAAACTGTCTTGCCTTAACCACTACTGCCATCAAGTAAACATCTTGTCTTGGGAAGAGCTAAATTCTTAGCATCCAAACTTCCCCCAAGTACTTTCCAGCTAGTTTGATGGTTTGAGATTTGTGTTTAGCTTCTTTCAGGCCAGGACCACTTCTGATTCACTCTTAACCTCCTGGTCCAGATAGTTCTGGGCACACCAATGATCCGCTCAATACATATTTGCTAAGTGGAGGAATGGATGAATGAATGCAGATAAATTCATATTTGAATGGCTAGCAGCCTCCTTTCAAAATGTTCCCAAGATCAAAACATTCATCCAAAATAGACATTAACCTGGAAATGGTCTGAATTCCATGAGACTGGCAATTACTGGGAGATGTATGCCTGTGCTAAGTCCCTGGTTTGGATGCCACACCTGGTATAGGTAGAACCTGGTAGCTTCAGACATAGGATGCAAAAGAATAATGTGCAACACCTCTACCAGCAAAATTGAGAAAATTTGTCTGTGATGATTAGGAGGGATACAAATGGGGTTTGCATTAAACTGAAATGTAAGTGTCTACATGAACCATTAAAAATATTGATAAGGGGCTTCCCTGGTGGCGCAGTGGTTGAGAATCTGCCTGCCAATGCAGGGGACACGGGTTCGAGCCCTGGTCTGGGAAGATCCCACATGCCGCGGAGCGACTAGGACCGTGAGCCACAATTGCTGAGCCTGCACGTCTGGAGCCTGTGCTCCGCAACAAGAGAGGCCGCGATGAAGAGTGGCCCCCACTTGCCGCAACTAGAGAAAGCCCTCGCACAGAAACGAAGACCCAACACAGCCAAAAATAAATAAATAAATAAATAAATAAATAAATAAATAAATAAAATTTAAAAAAAAACTAAAGTTGTAATTATTTTTAAAAAAATTGATAAAATCCTATTATTGTTTCTCTCTCTCTCTTTCCATGCATCCAGCTATAACCCATGGGTAATAATTATATATACCTTTTCTACCTCCCAAGGTTGGGGAACGTATATGTGAAATTTATAAATTGTACTGTGCTATATAAACCCCAACTGTTATTATCACTTCTACTCTCTTTGGGTAAATATTTCTGTGGTAAATATTTCACTTGATGAGGGTCTTCCCCATGACAGCACACTCCAAGGAGCCTGTACCCCTCACCACCAGACTGACGTGTGCCCCTTAGGCAAAGTAAAATGATTTTAATTGTTGTTTAAGAAAAACACAGGAGGAAGGTAAATGGTAAGTGAAACAGAATTTTTAAAATATTATCTTGTTTGGGATCCTTTATGCACTTCATTTTTTAAGATAATCAAGAGTTAACTGCCAACATACACCATGTTCAGTTTATTGTGATAACTTGGACAGATCTTTACCAAAAAAGAAGTGCCACTTATTTTATTTATTTATTTTTTTAGAAATGCTGTTTAGCTGATACACTTGACTCTTCCCCATTTCCTAAGTGAAGTTTTTTTTTCCAGCTAGCCAAGTTATTTGCATCATATTTCTTTTTATCTTAAGTTCACATAACCCCTAAACGTGAATCTAGGGCAAAAGAGGACAGAGCAGACCTAATGTTATCGATTCATTTTGATTTTAGAAGGTCAATGCCCTATGGGCCAAATTTGTTCAAAGGACAAATACACGATAATGGTATAGTGCTTCCTCCCTTTAAAAATCCAACCACCACTGTTTAAATACAGCTAAGCATCAGTGGGAAAATGTAATGTATACTTTTAAAAGTAAGTCTCTGTGTGGTTTAGAGTCATTCTATAATTATGTTTTAAATAAATGATCACCTTTTAAAACATATAATAGTAACATTGCTGATACTTCAGATAAATAGTTCCTGTTTCATTTTTAATATGTCATTAACTTATCATTACTAAAAATTTAAGCATGCTTTAAAGAATTCCCAGATGGAAATGAGATTATATTAGTAATTTACAATAGAGCAATACATTTCTGTTACCCTTATTTATTAGTGCATTTATATCACGCAAATTCCTTTGAATATAAAATTGTCATCTGGATCTACTGGGTAGTAGGTAGGAAATGAAAATAAATTCAAATAGGAGATATGGGGAAAGATGACAAATATGCAAAGCAGAGTTTTTTTCCCTGTAGACAGAACACTACCTTGAGGAAGAAGTTTTAAAGTATAATTAGGAAAGAAGAGGGACTAAAGGAAGTTTGTGCGTGTCTGTCCATGCACATGTACGCGAAAGTGTGTGTGTTCAAAATAAAAATAACTCCTAAGAGCCTAAAATTATTCTTCAATGTTCAGAATATTCACTTATAAAAAGAATCACTCAGGGCTATTACATTTATTGACCAGCTAAATTCACTTTAATGACACTCCGTACAAGTATATAATGCTTTGGGGTTTTATAGCATAAAGAAGATGTCACCTACAGATATAACTAATGACCGTTGTAGATGTAGCTGTAGATGTGATCAGATAGATGATGCCATGTCTCTATTTTCAGCATTGGCTAAAAAGCAACTTTATGAGTCTGTGGACATCTGAAATCTGCCTGGGTCTCGTATGCTTTCCAAAGCTCCCTGCCTGCTCTACGATCTAGTGTTAATCTTTTAACATTCATACTAATTACCTACTTGCCAAATTTATTTGAAGTTGTTTTTGTTTCCTTAAGGTGATTCTTTGAAACCATTTTATCATTTGATTTATGACAAGAAGTGGACCATAAGTCCACTTATCCCAGGAGTTCTTAACCTGGAAAGCTTCAGGCATCATCAACTCCCAGAATTGTACGTTCAATTTGCACATCAGTGCTATATTCCAAGGAGAGGATTCCTACCTTTTGTCAGAGTCTAAGAGATTAGAAAAGGGAGAGGTTTTCATATCCACTGCAAGATGGAGCCCATGATAGGGCCAAAGGCAGAGCGAGGAAAGAGGACAAATTGTGAGGGGCAAAAGGAGTAGGAGGGACAAGAGAAACATGAGAAAGGAAAGGTAGAAGAGAGAAGAAGCAAAGGAAGGGGAAGGAGAAGAGGGAACAAAGGTTAAGAGCAAAGGAAAATAAAAGCAAGTCACAGGAAGGGGCAAATTAGGGGTATGGGATTAACAGACGCAAACTACTATATATAAAATAGGTAAGCAACAGGGATGTACTGTACAGCACAGAGAATTAGCCATTATCTTCTAATTACCTGTAATGGAGTATAATCTGCAAAAATATTGAACCACTATGCTGTATACCTGAAACTAACATAATACTGTCAATCAACTATACTTCAAGAAAGAAAGAAAGAAAGAGAGAGAGAAAGAGAGAAAGACAGAAACAGGAAGGAAGGAAGGAAGGAAAGAAGGAAGGAAGGAAGGGGGGAAGGAAGGAAAGAAGGAAGGGGAGAAGGAAATAAAAGATAAGCTAAAAAAAAACAAGTCACAGGGGAGAAGGGAAGAGGGAGAGAAAGAAAAGGATAAGAAAGCTCATCCCACAGCCTTCTCTGGGACTCAGGACACCAAGAAATTCCCCCTTCCCTCAGCCAGCTGCCCCCGAGCAGGTCCAGCTTCTATCCAGCTATGGCACATAGCCCTTATTTTTTTTTTCCTATTTTACACTATGCCTGTTGATTCAAGCGCAGGTTTTTACTTAGGCAAAGGTTCCATAACAATGAATTGAACGATGGTTCCAAAAGTGCATCAGAGGATGAGGATTGTGTTGCCTCACATTTAGGTGCAATCAAATAGGCTAAGCTAAACAAGAAGTCTTGAGCAGCAACTTGGACTCTAATGGACACTGGACAATCCTACTGACACAGACCCAGTGAAAAACGAAATCTGCAGTCTAGGGTGAACAACACATAGGTAAATGCAGGTTCTTCACATGGATCAAAGCCTTCAAATTTTCAAGGAAAAATAAACTTTTATTTTAAAAATAAAGTTTGAAGGAAAGATGTCCTGAGTTTACATTAAAATAATGCTAAAAAATTTGGGGTTCCAGGGATAGACTTTTGGAGTAGACCTAGACTTTTTGAGAGATCTAGAGATTAGATGATTCAGGATCGAGTACACAGAAATTCCCAGTAGCCCTTGAAGTGGCATACTGGAGACTAGGCCCCGAAGGACCTCCTTTTCAAATGTTTAGCTTGACACCCAGAAACACCTCTGCTGGAGTTCGAATCTGGTCTCAGAAAAGCACAGAGGAATACAGTTTAACATTGACCCATGAGACTAACCTTAATCTGTTCCAAATGACCACTATTTATAGGGTGAACATATGATTTATCATCCATACTGGGATGCTTTGGGGAGTGAAAAAAGGGGTCATTAACAAATTAAGTCAAGGCAATAGTCATAAATGGAGACTGTCCCTGACAAACTGGGATGTATGATCACCTCATCTCTACAGAACTTCTCACTGCTTGTCAGTGAGGTAAAGCACAGGGGGATCAGCTCGGTGCTTTGCGATGACCTAGAGGGGTGGGATAGGGAGGGTGGGAGGGAGACACAAGAGGGAGCGGATATGGAGATATATGTATGCATATGGCTGATTCACTTTGTTGTACAACAGAAACTAACACAGTATTGTGAAGCAATTATACTCCAATAAAGATGTATTAAAAAAACAAAACAAACATACAAACCCAAAATAACAACCAGTAATGATTAATAAAACTGTAATGAAATCTGGTTCCAAATGGAACCCAAAAGCTTTCAGCAATTTTAATTACCAAAACTCATCACATTTGTGGCTATTGGTTAGCCTTGTGTTTGTGTAAAAGAGGTATAAAATAAGACATAAGGCATCTGGATACTGTCTCTCCTTACATAAATGGAAGATCCTGACCAACATATAATTTAAGTATTGACAGGAAGGAACCACCTGGTGACTGACAGGTGTCACTTTCTAGGTCAAGGAAGAAAAGTTGGAAGCTAGGACCAACTGGTGGTATATCAAAGAAATAAGTCCCAATTTTGGGAAAAACTTTTATTAAAAAGTTACAGTGTTTCCTAATACACAGGAATTAGTCATATTATATTAGATGACTCTCTCTCATCTTTTTCTAAGTCTGTCTGTTTTTCACTCCTCTGATGAGTCTAAAAAGTCATGGGTCCTGTCCTGAATTCACAAGGCTTTCCAGAGACCAGAAGAGACAGGAGCAGAAATAAAGACTTTTCGTTGGTCTTCTGGACCATTGCAACATTACTGTTAAAAAGACATGCATGCACACATACATGCATACGTACATAAAAAATAACCTCTCATTACTCTCATTGGTTCCTGAACTGACAAGAGGGTGGGACAGACATTTTGGTTGGCGAGTGGGGCTGGAAAACCCTTCCGGAATATCTCCTAGAAAGTGGGTACCACTTACTCTAGGGATAATCTTATTGATATGGTTAACTTACGGCAACTTGATTCCACCACAAGGTGTCCAGACATTTGGTCAGATATTGTTCTGGGTATGTCTGTGAGGGTGTTTCTGGATGAGGTTAACATTTGAATCTGTGGACTAAAGCAGATTGCCCTCCCCAGTGTGTGTGGCCCTCATCCAATCAATTGAAGGCCTGAATAGAACACAAAGGCTGAGTGAGAGGGAACTTTGTCTGCCTGACTACTTGAGCTGGGACACTGATCTTCTGCCCTCGGAGTGAAACTTACACCATCAGCTCTCCCGGTTCTCAGGCCTTCAGACTTGGACTGGAGCTACACCGTCAGATCTCCTGGGTCTCTAGCTTGCCGACTGCAGATATTGGGACTTCTCAGCCTCCATAATTATATGAGCCGATGAAGATTGGTTCTGTTTCTCTGGAGAACCCTGACTAATACACCCACTTTCGAGCAATCTAGGTTCAGCAGTGCCTTAAGATACAGCAAAGGATAGGTGTGTGATCCACTGGAAGTTAAGAAAATGTCTCACAGTGTGTAGCCCATGGAGGACAATTATAAGGAGCGTTGACCTGGTCTGGCTCCAATCCCAGCTATAACCATGAACAGGCTGGGCCCAAACCAGTGGGTCCCATGGCTATCAAGTCCCTGCTCTGCCTTGGAAGTCGGAATGCCCCTGGTACTCGTGTACCCCCAAACATCCTGTCAGCTATTTGATACTCTTCATGCTTGGAGTCCAACCCTCAGGAACAAATCCAGAACCATGGATAGACTCTGAGGCTGTCTCTTTGGCAGAGGCCACAGGAATGGTCAAGGGGCCAAGTGGAAAAGTTCACCAGATACCCTAAGCAAACACTTCAGACAAAAAGCAACAAGCCATGAAACAAAGAAGAAATATGGTTGAGAGCTAACGTGGTCAAAAGAGCAGGGCTCCACGTGGAAAAGAAAAATGGAGGGAAGACAACATCCTCAAATACTGCCCCTCCTGCCTCTGTTATCCTTGGGTCCAGTTATTTTTGTTTCTGTTGGGACCAGGTGGGTTGTTCCTCAAGGTACCTGGGCCTTGCTGGATGCCTCAGAGGCATTAGACATTAATTCTCAACTCTACTTTATAGGTATTCTATCCCCGTGATTTTGTCTCATTCTCGCCCTTAGGTGCATCAGTGAGATTTTATATCAGTTGGATAAATCCTCCCTGTAGCCAGACAATCAGGGCCCATAATTATTGGCTGTTTATTTTAAGGACGAAAGCATTTCTTTCCATCTCTACCCCTGTTCATTCCTGAGGTTAAAAAGGCATCTGTAAATTTTGTCTGATAAATTTTCCATTCACTCTCCTCCTCTCCTTCAATATGCCAATCAAGCTGTCAGCTTGCTTTCTCTGCAGATTCATAACACTTCACCTTCAGTCTCATTAACTGATTTGCCTTTTGTTTCACATGAAGAAAACTCATCTCAACACTTAAAACCCTGGGAGTTACAATTCAGGACTTCTTCAGCTGTCTTTCGGATTTTTAGCTCCCACTGCTGGTTCTTTATTTTCTGCCTTTGAGATAGAAAAATTTCATTTTTCTTTCAACCACCTTTCGTTGACCCTCTCTTCAAATAGGAAGTAAGATTTACACTCATATTTTAGCTTTTCTATGTGCCAACTTTTATAAATTTCAAAATACAGTCCAAATTCACTCATTCGGACTCTATTTGGACATTGTGAAAATTAGGATAAAATCTGGGCTATACAATTTGCTTAGGTATACCCTTTCCCATTAGGGTAATAAATAGTACCTTAATAATACTTTATACACAAACAATCACGGATGTAATCTGTGTCTTGGAGCACTGTTGAGCCCAGATTGCCCTAAAGTAAAACTGAGCTTAGATGTAAGTAGAGTGAGTGCAAATAATTCCCTTCACTGGTGATACTTGGTGAGCTCAGTTTAAGTTAATGCAGCCACCTAACTGTTGAAAAAAAAACAATGTTTCTAAAACTTAAAAGTTTAGGTGGTGGTTAAGGATGCAGTTGTAAAGTCAGACTGTCAAGTTTGGAATGGCTTCACCATTAACTCACTGTATGATCTAGGGCCAGTTACTTCTCAGGGCCTCAATTTCTTCTCCATAAGGCATGGAAAAATAAAATAAATACCTCCTAAAGTTGTCTCGAAGATTAATTGAGTTGAAGCATGTCAAATGCTTAGCATCTTGTCAGGAAGACGGTACTCTCTTAGTCAGCTGACTGAGTTTGTGTTCTCCCTAAAGCAGATCTTGGGATAAGGATGCGAGTGCAAGTAGTTTATCTGGAAGAGGATCCCAAGAAACATGTGCAGAAGAGTGTGGAAGTGAGACAGGGAAGGGAAGGCATCCAATAAAGGGTGTGGTACCAAGTAGGTTATTACTGTGGACCACTGGGGCTCAGTTCCACTGGGGTCCTCTGGAAGACTGTCCACCACACATCTCAGAGCTATGCCTGGCCCTCTGCCAAGGGGGTAGGGAGCTGGGGTGTTTATGGATGAATTCCTGAGGACCATGCCAAGAGTATTGCTTGAGATGAGGGAGACATTGGCTCTGCCTTTGTGGACCTTACATTTTAGTGGGACTAGGGTAGAACATCTTGGAGTTCTTACTGTATGCATTTAACAAAATTATCTGGGTCCTATGAGAAAGGTTGTGGTCATTCAAGGGGCAGCCATGCCTGTGGATGCAGAGTCGGGATAGGAGGGCTGGACACTGGCGTAGAGAATCAGAGCTGCTCAGAAGAACCCAGTTTGTAGCCAGGTTGTCAACCGTATATGTCAGATTTGTGGGGCAAGGCAAGGCCAGAGTAAGGAAAATGGGGAAGACAGGGTGAGAGTCAGAGTATGGGCCATGACAGGTAGATCAGGGCAGATCCTTGCACAAAGAGACGTGCTGGGTAACCCATAAATTTGTCCAAAGCAGGCCGAACTGTCTTAAAACTTGTGTTTTGGAAAAATGATGTAAATCTGTAAAATTTAGAGGAGTTTTCTTTTATCCTGGAAAAGGAATGGGGAAAAGAATCATTTTCTATGTAAATGTCATAAATCTTCCAACTATGAGGGACGTGCCAGGCCTTTGGGAAACCCAACCTACATGTCATTCAAAGTTCAGCTCCAATGTCACTCCCTCAAGAAAGCTTTCCCCAAATAGCCCTTCCCACATACACATTGTCATGCCACCCTGTGAATCTCTTTTGTGGCACTTACCTAGATGTCTTGCTTATAATTAAATGATCAGCTGTGTCATTAGCCATTGGATGGTCGCCTTCCTGACAGGTCAGTCACTTTCACCACCTTATCTCAGGACCTTGCATAGTGCAGGCTATAGTCGGTACACAGTAATTATTTGTTGAAGAAAGAGTAAATTTTTCCACGTGAGGTTTAGAAAATATCATGTAGATTAGTAAATAGTAGCCAAAAAATCCCCAAAACAGCCCCTCCTGGGTGATTTTTCCACTGTTTCTCTCAGCAGTGTCTCTGTAACTTGGAATAGTCCCAGATCCTCCTGTCGCCCGGCAGTGTATAGATCCTTCCTCAGCAGCGTCCTTAGTGGGCAGCTGCTCAGGAAGACCCCTTAGTGAATGTGATGCTGTGAAGCTCTTTCAAGACAAGATTGAAATTTGAGACAGTAGCTGAGTCCTACCTGTCTTCTCAGGGGTCTTCTGCAGATACCACCAGATACTTGCCTCATGTGAGCCTTCATCCTTCCCCTGCAATACTTTCAGGAGCAGGCTTTGAGCCTGGAATTTTTCTCTGCCTTACAAGTGTTCAGTCCCAGGTAGCTAAAGACCTTGGTCATAACCCCAAGCCATCTGCCTTCACCCATAGGGTAGAGGGGCACTTGTATAAGAGTTCTAGAGACATCTTGGATCACCCCATGATTGCCAAGTTACCTGTGCAAATTCAACTCTGATACTAACCCTGGAGAAACATTTATGCAGAGTTGTAAGACAGTGGGTATGGAATCTCATGGTTTTCTATACAGGCAGTCCTTGCTTTGCATGGTTTTGATATGCAAAAATTTCAGATACCACAGTTTAGTTAATAACACCAGTCCCCCAACAACATGACTCAAATTTCAGTTACCATGTTATATGAACACTGAGTAATTGCATAAAGTACAAACTTTGCTGCTAACTCTTTGGTCCACAAATCACTACATAAATAACAGAGACACATCACAATCAGTGACCAATCATATCACTTCTTTCAAAGTCTATCGGTGATTGGTATCTGAGAATCTGTTATTCAATTCACACAGGGACAGCAAAGCCTGTATTTGCGTTGCCTACTCGTTACCCAGTGATAAAACCATGTGACATTTTACAGAAATGGATAATTGAAAGAGGAAATTGGCCAGCCAAGAAATGAAAAGTAGTAATACTGGAAGTCAAATGAGGAAAATGGTTGTGATGAAAAAAATGAAGCTGTCCCAGAGGAAGTGACACCAGAAAAAACTTCACATTAAAGGAACTCTCAGAGATATTTTACAACATTGAAAGTGCAAAAGACAAAATGTTGGAAGCTGATTCATACTTAGAAAGGAGTATGACAATTTGCCAAGACATAGGAAAGGTGCTTGCTCTGTATCCAAGGTTATATGATGAGAAGAAGGCGGCAAGTACTGCTCAGACTACTCTTGATAAGATTTTTACAAAGAAAACCACTTTAATTCTCAATGTGTCTAATGTTTTAAATTGCAGTGTACTAAATAAATATTAATTTGACTATTTTTCATTTTCCTAGTTTTCATTTTCCTATACATCTATAGTCAACAGTAAGAGAAATTTTAATGTCTTTGTCAGCAATTTTTAAAAGTCACAGAACACCTGTAATATTTCCCATTGGTTAATATTGCTTTGCCTGGTTTGCAAAACAAAAACTACCTATAATTTGTTGCAGTGGAATATGTCCAGCTATATTGACAAGCTCATTGTTATTATGACTGTATTAGCAAACTAAAAATTATATGAAGGCAAGTATTCACATTCTGATAGTGGGACAGAATATTTAAATTTGAGGGTCTCTGGAAAAATAAAGTTACTAAAAAATGATAGTAGAATATCAGCTATCTGGAGCAAGAGATTGTAACTGCGTTGTCTCTGGTTATTTTTTTTTTTTTAAAGTAATAGCTACTTTATTTATTTATTTATTTATTTATTGCTGTGTCCGGTCTTCGTTTCGTGCGAGGGCTTTCTCTAGTTGCGGCAAGCGGGGGCCACTCTTCATCGCGGTGCGCGGGCCTCTCACTATCGCGGCCCCTCCCGTTGCGGGGCACAGGCTCCAGACGCGCAGGCTCAGCAGTTGTGGCTTACGGGCCCAGTTGCTCCGCGGCGTGTGGGATCTTCCCAGACCAGGGCTTGAACCCATGTCCCCTGCATTAGCAGGCAGACTCTCAACCACTGCGCCACCAGGGAAGCCCTCTGGTTATTTTTAATTGAGATATAGTTGCTGTACAATCTTATATAAGTTACAGGTGTACAATATAGAGATTCACAATTTTTAAAGGTTATACTCCAATTATTGTTATTATAAAATATTGGCTATATTCCCCATGTTGTACAATATATCCTTGTAGCTTATTTTATACCTAATAATTTGTACCTCTTACTCCCCTACCTCTATCTTGCCCCTCCCCGCTTCCCTCTTCCCACTGGTAACCACTACTTTGTTCTCTATATCTGTGCGTCTGCTTCTTTTTTGTTATCTTCACTAGTTTGTTGTATTTTTTAGATTCCACATATAAGTGATATCATACCGTATTTGTCTTTCTCTGTCTGACTTATCCCACTAATCATAATACCCTCCAGGTCTATCCACGCTGTTGCAAATGGCAAAATTTCATTCTTTTTTTTGGCTGAGTAGTATTCCATTGTGTGTGTGTGTATATATCTATCTCTATCTCTATCTCTATCTCTATCTCTATCTATCTTCTTTAGCCATTCATCTGTTGATGGACACTTAGGTTGCTGCCATACTTGGCAATTGTAAATAATGTTATGCACATTGGGGTGCATGTATCTTTTAGAATTAGTGGTTTTGATTTTTTCGGATATATACCCAGAAGTGGAATTGCATTGTCTCAATTTTTAATGCCACCAAATCTGGCTATCCCCGGAACCCCTGTTTTTCTATTCAGTAGGGAAGCTTAAATTCCGTCCCTTGATCCACTACTGAATAAAAGGGACTCTTGAACACATTTCATTACTTTCCTATCATTCAAACCTTCCAATTGTGTGACTAAACATACTCCTAGGTATGTTGCAAGGACTGACAATACTTTTAGATAACTTTGAATGGCATGTGATGCTAATAAACTGAATACTCAAATATATTTTATGGGTAATGCTTGCAGATCTTATGGTCAGGAGCATTCTCCCTATTGTATTAGTTCCCTCTACCTTGCAACAATCCTCTCTCATAAAGTCTCTCTTTACCAAGTCTGCAAAAAATATGTTTTATGAATACTTATTACTTAACGATCCTTATGTGTACATACACATTGAGAGCTGAAATTCCTAGCTGTAACTTGAACTGGCCAATTCCTGCCAAATATAGGAACCTCTTGCTAATATGAGCTGAGTCTGGTCTGCAAAGTGACTGGAATTTCTTTTTCTCTCCAATGCAACATTTCCAGCATCCCACAGGGCAATGTGTGGTCTTCTCACAGCAATGGCTTGGGGTCTTCCCCCTTGGCTTGATTGGGAACCCAAGGAAGCAGGGACAATGCCTCCACCCCACCCCCTACCAAGATGTGAGCTTGCCTCAGGAAACACTCTAGTTTCCTGTTTTATGTGTAGTCACTGTTCAATAAATATTCATGGTTTGACCAAAGAGTATGATTTGATGCTTTGTAGGGACAGAGTTGTAGGGCTCTGAGGAGAGAGGGGACAGAGAAGCCCATAACAATGGCCCTAAGCTCTTGGTCATGATGAGACTACGTAAGCTGGGTTGTTAAAATGGGTTTATATATTGCTTAAAATAATCACAACAACTTTCTTTTTTCTAGGATGTTGTAGACTCAGTGGTCATTAGGAAGCCAATGAACCCACCCAGATGGCTGGTTGTGAACAAAGTGATGTGGAGGGCACTGCAGAAGATGGGAAGCAAAGGGAGAGATGGTTCCAGAGATGAACACATTGGCGTGCCCCATGGGGTATTTCATACAGTATTCACCTTTCAATTGTGCTCCAAACTACTTTTTTATGTTTATTGTTGCAAATATGTAAACAGAGAAAAGTTCACCAGATAAAATGTACTCTAAATATAACCACAGTTTCGGTAGTACCCCTCAGATATAACCACTGCTTCCACTTTGTGTTCTTCCACTGTATTCTTTGAGTCATTTTTTTTCATATTTATTTATTTTTAAAAATGTGCTAAAATACATGTAACATAAAATTGACCTTCTTAACAACTTTTTTTTAATAAGAAAGCTTCTATCTTTTTTTTTTTTTTTACTTATTTATTTTTGTTTGGCTGTGTTGGGTCTTCGTTTCTGTGCGAGGGCTTTCTCTAGTTGCGGCAAGCGGGGGCCACTCTTCATCGTGGTGCGTGGGCCTCTCACTATCGCGGCCTCTCTTACTGCGGAGCACAGGCTCCAGACGCGCAGGCTCAGTAATTGTGGCTCACGGGCCTAGTTGCTCTGTGGCATGTGGGATCTTCCCAGACCAGGGCTCGAACCCGTGTCCCCTGCATTGGCAGGCAGACTCTCAACCACTGCGCCACCAGGGAAGCCCCTTAACAACTTTTAAGTGCATAGTTTAGTAGTGTTAAGTACATTCACATTGTTGTGCAGCCAATCTCCAGAACTCTTTTCATTTTTCAAAACTGAAAGTCTATATCCAGTAAACAACTCCCCATTCTCTCCTGCCCTCATCCCCTGGCAACCACCCTCCCAACTATTTTTTTTCTCAACTGTAAAATAGGGACAATATTCTGAAAGGATTGTTATGAGAATTAAATTAGATAATGTATGCAAATTGCTTGCTATAGTGCTTGATACACAGTTAAGTGTTCAACAAATAGATATTATTATTCTGTATGATTCTATCTTATGATTTGTTTTGAAAACACCATGAATCAACTTGGGTGAAACTGAGTTTACATAAACACAAATGCAGCCTATAATTAGAGAAAGATGAACAAAAAGGATGCAGGCAACAAGAGACCTTATGTGGAAGACAAAAGAAGATGGATACCCTTATCTCAGAGATAGGGAGTTGGGGTGGGGGCTCTGATCTACCTTGATTTAATTGGCAGCTGTATATGAGCCTCAATTTCCTTTTGGCACCTGTTGGTTAACAGTTCATAGGACCTGGGCTATTTTCTATTTGTTCTAATGCAGAGGTGGCACATAGCAGTGGGCTTTTATTTCGCTCTCTGTATGAGATATACTGGATTTCATTCATTCATTAAGCAAATATTTATTGCACATTTACGATGATAAGAGATGTGCTGGGCCTCAGAAATACAGACTTGAGAAAGATCCACTCTTTCTCTTCAAGGGACTGTGAGTCAGGCAATAAATCACCAATTACGACACAGTGTAACAAGTGTCGATGTGGGCAAAGGAAGGGTAGTCAGCCTGGGGGCGTGGGGGGAGAGAGGGTGGGCTTCCAGGAGGAGGACTCACTTCAGCAGAACCCTGAAAGAGGAGTAGGAGTAAGAGAGAATGAGAAATGAGGAGGACCAGCCCAGGATCTCAGGCAGAGAGATGGGAAGTGAGAAAAATGAATGAAAAGGATAAGAGGGGAGGTCATGAATTACTGGACCATGATGAGAAATTTGGACATACTCAGCGGTGATGTGGGAACAACCTCAGAGGCCCAGAGACTGCTTAAGAGGCTTTTGCGAGAGTCTAGGCATGAGATGGTGCTGGCTTGTAATAAACTGTCAGTTGAGATGGAGAAGGAGGACACAGCTGAGTGACATTAAGGAGGTAGAATTGATCAGACTTGGTGATGAACTTTGATGAGGCAGTGAGGGGACAGAGGAATCTAAGATTGTGTCCAGTTTTTGGCTTGGGAAACTGGGTGATTGGTGGTGGCATTAACGGAGACACAGAACAGAGGAGGAGGAACAAGTTCTGCATGAAAATAAAGAGTTCAGATTTGGACACTCTGAGTCCAAGGTACCCATAATCCAAGTGGAGATATCCAGTTGGTAGATAGATAGATATGCCATATAAATGCAAAATATTATTTTTCATTGCTAGTATTATATTAGTGTTCTTTTAAAAAAATTTTTATTTATTTATTTATTTTAGCTGCACTGGGTCTTAGTTGCGGCATGCAGGACCTTCATTGTAGCATGTCGAATCTTTAGTTGCAGCATGCAGACTCTTAGTTGTGGCATGCGGGATCTAGTTCCCTGACCAAGGATCGAATGCAGGCCCCCTGCATGTGGGAGTGTGGAGTCTTAGCCACTGGACCACCAGGGAAATCCCTAGTGTTTTTTATAATTTAAAAGTTAATGATTTCAACATATTAAATCATATGCAAATTAATAATATCAGACAAATATTATATAATAGGAAGCATATAATGATTCATAAGTAATAGAGAAAAGCACAGTTAAAAATACTGTGTGGAAAAGCAAGAAGAACTACAATCCTGCAGCCTGTGGAAGAAAAACCACATTCACAGAAAGATAGACAAGATGAAAAGGCAGAGGGCTATGTACCAGATGAAGGAACAAGATAAAACCCCAGAAAAACAACTAAATGAAGTGGAGATAGGCAACTTTCCAGAAAAAGAATTCAGAATAATGATAGTGAAGATGATCCAGGACCTCGGAAAAAGAATGGAGGCAAAGATCGAGAAGATGCAATAAATGTTTAACAAAGACCTAGAAGAGTTAAAGAACAAACAAACAGAGATGAACAATACAATAACTGAAATGAAAACTACACTAGACGGAATCAATAGCAGAATAACTGAGACAGAAGAATGGAAAAGTGACCTGGAAGACAGAATGGTGGAATTCACTGCTGCGGAACAAAATAAAGAATAAAGAATAGAAAGAAATGAAGACAGCCTAAGAGATCTCTGGGACAACATTAAATGCAACAATGTTCGAATTATAGGGGTCCCAGAAGGAGACGCGAGAGAGAAAGGACCAGAGAAAATATTTGAAGAGATTACAGTCGAAAACTTCCCTAACATGGGAAAGGAAATACCCACCCAAGTCCAGGAAGTGCAGGGAGTCCCATACAGAATAAACCCAAGGAGAAACACGCCAAGACACATAGTAATCAAACTGCAAAAAATTAAAGACAAAGAAAAACTATTGAAAGCAGCAAGAGAAAAACGACAAATAACATACAAGGGAACTCCCATAAGGTTAACAGCTGATTGCTCAGCAGAAACTCTACAAGCCAGAAGGGAGTGGCATGATATGCTTAAAGTGATGAAAGGGAAGAACCTACAACCAAGATTACTGTACTCGGCAAGGATCTCATTCAGATTCAATGGAGAAATCAAAAGCTTTACAGACAAGCAAAAGCTAAGAGAATTCAGCACCACCAAACCAGCTCCACAAAAAATGCTAAATGAACTTCACTAAGTGGGAAACACAAGAGAAGTAAAGGACCTACAAAAACAAACCCAAAACAACTAAGAAAATGGTCATAGGAACATACATATCGATAATTACCTTAAACGTGAATGTATTAAATGCTCCAACCAAAAGACACAGGCTTGCTGAATGGATACAAAAACAAGACCCATATATATGCTGTCTACAAGAGACCCACTATAGACGAACCGGTTTTCAGGGCAGAAGTTGAGACACAGATGTAGAGAACAAACGTATGGACACCAAGGGGGGGTGGGGATGGTGGTGTGATGAATTGGGCGATTGGGATTGACATGTATACACTGATGTGTATAAAATTGATGACTAATAAGAACCTGCTGTATAAAAAAATAAATAAAATAAAATTTAAAAATTAAAAAAAAACAACCAATACTAAAGTTTCTTTGGGTTATTTGTATGGAAATATGTTAATATAAATGTTTCAGACATTACATGAAATTCCTAAAAATCTTACATGTTCTGGTATAATGTTATAAGTCATAATTCTAGTTATTATTTTAAAATGTATATCTCAGAAATAACTAAAAAAAAAAAAAAATACCGTGTGGACATACATTAAGCAGGCAACTCACAGGCCAGAATATAAACCCAGGGTACTTAACAGTGTGCTCTCTACACATTGAAATAAATCTTTTAAGGAAAGGAAATAGCACCTCATTTTAAGTCAAGGTGTCATTTTTCACTTTAATTGCAATTGATATATTGCTAATGCACCATTTGACAATTTGTGATTTAAAAAAAAAACCAGTAGTTCACTATATCACAGTTCATGATTACTAGAGCTTTGTTTGTGTACATAGTACACTTTTTATTTATTTATTTATTTAAAGTTTTAATTTATTTTTTATTTATTTATTTTTGGCTGCGTTGGGTCTTTGTTGCTGCATGTGGGCTTTCTCTAGTTGTGCCGAGCGGGGGCTACTCTTCTTTGCCATGTGTGGGCTTCTCATTGCGGTAACTCCTCTTGTTGCAGAGCACGGGCTCTAGGCGCACGGGCTTCAGTAGTTGTGGCATGTGGGCTCAGTAGTTGTGGCTCGCGGGCTCTAGAGGGCAGGCTCAGTAGTTGTGGTGCACGTGCGTAGTTGCTCTGCGGCATGTGGGATCTTCCCGGACCGGGGCTCAAACCCATGCCCCCTGAATTGGCAGGCAGATTCTTAACCACTGCGCCACCAGGGAAGTCCCATAGTACACTTTTTAAAAGCTTACATTTACCATCCAAAAGCCATGATGAAATAGCTAATTTTGCCTGCGATGTTGTCATTACATGATCGCCAGAATAAAATAAAATTCCAGATTGTTAATGAACTGAGTGCATTTTAAGTTCTACAGGGATCTTGTAACAATGAAATATTCCCCTTTAAATATTGCATATTTATCTAATGATCTAAACAAATGAAATGTTTTCCACCAAATCCTACCGTGTATATTTGTCACAATCAGTGAAAACAGAAATGAATAGGACTAGGCATAACTGAATGCCAATTGTCCCTTCATCCATCACTAATGCTTCCAGTCTGTTAAAGTCATATTTGCGTTTTTCTGGGTCATGCTCGTTCATATTTCCCACAGACTCATCGTGGAAGAGGTTAACCAATAGAGAACTACTCGCCACCTCTCTGTCCTACCTTAGTTACAGGGGAAAGGAACACTGTATTATCTTGCCGAGATAGCAAGACAAATAATTCAAATTTGTCAAAAACAAGTTGAGTTCAGCCAGGCAACCAGTGTCTCAGACTTTTACTTCTTATTTATAGGGCTTTTCTTTCATCCATATTTCAGCTCTAGTAGGACAGGTCTGCATTATTTCCACCTCTGGCTTTTTTAAAGCCACCACTATAGGAATATTTTGGAATGCTAAATGTTTGTTTCCAGGTTAACATTATAGATGGCAGATTTTCTCCTCCTGAAGAATGTTTCAGACAATTGTTTACCTGTTAGCTATATTTCTTTAAATTCTTTTCTCTCCATTTTCCCAGAAAACATAAAAAACAAGTTGAACCAGTAAATGAGAACATGGTCCTTGGAATGCTCTATGATTAAAGAAAAGGGAAGGGAAATGGTCAATTTTCTTGTGCATGTTACTGGGTAATAAAGGATCATTGGTTGAACTGCTTTTCATTTCAGAACCAACCAACCATTGCATTCTTTGATTTTTCTACATCTCCTCACTGAAGTTGAACGATTCCATGAAGGTGAGCATTTGGATACCTGATCTATTGTTTCAATCAGAGCCAGCAATAATTCTGGTGATCATTCCATACAGAGCCTGCCAGGGTCAGAGTAAATCTTCCACATCAAAACCATTGTTGTCACTTTTATGCTTGGAGAAATTGGCTCCTGACAGGCCCCCAGATTCCAGAGGCTTAGCTGTGATTATTGTTCTGGTTTCATTTGAGAGCAGCTTAAGTCTGGGGTGCCCCAGGATCTTCATGTCTTGAGTTTAATAGGTATGGGTTATTAGAACAGATTCCAACAACACAGTGTAAAAACAGAATAAAATTGGGAACAGCAGAGCCGAATTTAGAAGTAACGTCATCATGGGGTCTTGAGGTTCAACACAGAGTGCTAAAGTGTATTTCTAAGAGAGACAATAAGTCAGGTATAGTTTAAGGTATTATATTTTCTTCCTCTGGCAGGATGATATATACGTGTGGGGATGGGGGAGGGGATTGGCAATTTCAGGTTTTTCTCCTTTCTCTACCTACCCATTGCTGGGGACCCATACCCCTGTGGTACCTTCATCTCCATGAGGGGTGCTTCTCCCTCACTTTGTTTCTGTCTCCTGGCACCAATAGGATGTAGCAGAGAGCCTCTGCTCCATGTTAGGTGACCCATACAGAAGGTCAATGATGTGGAAATTCAGAGGGTGATGATTGCTGAGGAGAGCAAGGTTGATCTAGAAAAGCTGGAAACTTGGAAATCAATACTAGCTGGACTCTGAAGCCAGACTCCCTGGGTTTGAATCTCGACTTTGCCACTTCCTGACTAGGACACGTAGAACAAGTTATTGATCTCTTTACACTTCAGTTTCCTCATCTGTGAAATGGGGATGATAAGAGTACCTACCTAATAGAATTGTTATGAAAATTAAATGGGTACATATTGATCATGCATTTATTGCTGGGCACATAGTAAGAGCTATCCTAGTGTTAGTTAAATAATAAATCTCTTTAAATGCAACTTTGTTGAGTTCTCAGGATGAAGCTCTTGACATGTAATGCAGTTGAACACAGAATGGATGCATTTTTATGCTAGTTTCGAGTCTCGGCAGGTATGATCATTTTAGGGTGTTAGGGAAATGTGAGGAAGCCCACAGATAAAGTGGCACAAAGGTGTAACCAGAAAAAAATAGTCATGATAGAGGTAAATAAATAAAGCCACTACATGCTCCAGAATCTACACTGATTGTCATGGTAGCCACTAGCCACATGTGGCTATATAAATTTAAATTAATTAAAATAAAATAAAATAAAAATTTGGTTTCTGAGTTACCCTGGCCACATTTCAAGTGCTCGATAACCACATGTGGCTAGTGGCTACCACATTGGACAGCACAGATCTAGAAATTTCCATCATAATAGAAAGTTCTATGGGACAGTACTGATTTAGATTTTTTATGATAGACCCATTTCATGTAATTCAACTTTTATTTTAACCCAGGCAACTTCTAAACATGTGATTTGTCAGACATAAGGAGGCTCACAAACTTAAAAACATTCTTGTATAAGGCTGCATGCCCTGGCTTGGAGTTCTGTAACTTACAGACCCATGAAACTCAAAGCTGAGGAGAAAATTGAGTCCTGCCAACAGAGCAGGCACACGACATCAGCCACTCATTCTGAGCCGGCAGGGGGCATGCAGTGATTGTGCCTTTGTAAGGGTGACTGTCTGGGGGATGGCTAGAGGTGCCCCTGGGAAAGTTCCCAGATGTACGTTTGGCCTGATCCCTCTGGGCCAATGAACAAAGACCTTTTCTGTTGGGAGAAGGAGGCAAAAGTAGAGGTGTCACTCAACTTTCCTTCAATATT
The DNA here is from genome assembly GCF_949987535.1 of Balaenoptera acutorostrata. Taxonomy (NCBI): domain Eukaryota; kingdom Metazoa; phylum Chordata; class Mammalia; order Artiodactyla; family Balaenopteridae; genus Balaenoptera; species Balaenoptera acutorostrata. Next base: position 40,569,799 of record NC_080085.1, read on the forward strand.
TGTTTAGCTCTTGATTATTACAATGGACGTAGATGTAATTAAGAACTATAAGTAGGAATCAAATATCAAATGGACAGTTTGTGACCTGAGTTGCTTTTGTTTTGCCAACAATTTCCTGATCTGCAGACACCGTATTTACCAGCCCCTCTGTAGTGCATTTTCGTATAGACTCAGATACTTCTTTCTAAACTAACTCTTTTGTTGACTTCAGAAAGTTCAGAGCTAGGGAATTCCCTGGTGGTCCAGTAGTTAGGACTCAGCACTTTCACTGCAGTGGGCCTGGATTCCATCCTTGGTCAGGGAATTAAGATCCCACGAGCTGTGCAGCACAACCAAAAAAAAAAAAAAAGAGAAAGTTCAGAGCTAAAGAAACCCTCCAGGAAATGTTAGAGACACTTACCTGGAGTGAGCTGATCCCATTCTACTCTTGTAGTCATTATTTTGGTGCTCACACCTGGAAAAATCCAATCAACAGTTTCCTCTACCCATTGCATGTTACCTTAGTAAGATTGATTTCTGCCTAGAACATGCAATAATATTGTATAAAGGGAGTAGCACTAGGAAGGCCAGAACCAATCCCATTATTGATTAAGTGTTTGAGTTATACAATCCCTCATATTTGCATAGAGTCCATGTATTGCCCAGCATTTTCACCTGTATCATTTCACTTAATCTTCACAACAGTCTTATGATTAAGATAATTATCTACATTTTTACAAATGAGGAAACTGAGGTTTGGCAAGAGAGAGAGAGTATAACTCACTTGCTTAAAGTCACCAATGAGGGCAGTAGATCTGAGACCAGGACTTTATCATTGCAAGACTCTCTATCACCCAAAGACATCTCCTGGCTTCATTTTAATTTTAATTTTAATTAATTAATTTTTAAAAATTGAAGTATAGTTGATTTACAGTGTTGTGCTAGTTTCAGGTGTACAGCAAAGTGATTCAGATATATATATATATATATATATATATATATATATATATATATATATATTCTTTTTCAGATTCTTTTCCCTTATAGGTTATTACAAAATATTGAGTGTAGTTCCCTGTGCTATACAGTAGGTCCTTGTCAGTTATCTATTTTATATATAGTAGTGTGTATATGTTAATCCAGTATCCACTTTGAAAAGTGCAAATATCCTTAGGAGGGCTAACACATCTAACTTTCATAAGCGATTCACACCACAGTATAAATTGGAGAATCACGTTGATTTTCTCAGTTACTCAAAGTTTAGAAAGAAAAAAATCTCAGGGTGGGATTTTAAAAGTCATTTCTGCCAATGCAAGGCCCTCAAGGAATGGGCATGTTGTTGATGAGCCGAAGAGAGAGTCATCTGAAGCTCGAGGGAAGAGCCCAAGTTCAAGGCTGCCTGTGACTGGAGGCTTCAGGGAGTCAGGGCAGCAGGAGGTGGCGGGGACACCCACAGAGAGAGGGGGAAGACAAGAGGGAAAGGAAAGAAGAGCCTATCGAACATGTTTGCCTGCTTGGCAGTATTTCTCTGCTTCAGCTCATAGCTGCTGGAATATTTTGCTTTAAATATTGAGTGACCAGACCTGTGGGCTGTGAGCAGAGCTTTACCAGGCAATAGGGTGTGTTTATTTTTTCTCATGATGTCCTACATTTCTCCCACATTTCATTTTCTCCAGTTGCTCCAAAGTTACTCTGGGCTCTGTATCCGAGTTTTCTGTCACTTAAGAAGACAAGCTAAGCTATGCCATACAGCTATGCCACTCAAAGTTGGACTGAACTCTCAGACCCACACAGATGCTAAGTACTCAAATGGGCCCGAGTGAAATTATAAGGAACATTCTCTGGCATTTCCTCAGATATTACCAGATTCACTCTAGTCTAGAACATTAAGTAATCCATTTCAGCCGTGCCTTCCTCCTGAGACAAAGTATGTGTCTATAAAAGGCCCTGCTGCTGAGTGGGGGGAGGGCGACCTCGCAGTGTGCAGAAACCAATAAAGCACTCTGAGTTTGGCAAAACCCCAGCCCATCATGGTTCCACAGATGTTAGTTTTAGTAAAAACAAATTCAGATGCATTTGCCCAGGAAACAGCAATGGAGGGTCACCGTATCCTGTGTTTACTTTGATGTACATTGGTTGCTTAGTCCTGGTGTCCGTCCAGCCAGCTCTTCTCAAAGCTGTGCCCCCCTCTACCCCTGTGTTGTCACCCCCTGTCTGTGCCTCCTTTCCCGGCTAGCTGGAGCTCACCCTCCCACCTCTCCCTTGCTTTCTCTCTGCTTCTTCTACCTGAAGAACTGTTAATCTAACAGAAGCTTTCCGGGGAAAAGGCAGTGAATATTGTTTCTGCAGAGGCAAAACCAGTCTTCACTAGTGGTGCTAGAGGGATGCAGGCAATCTGGGTCTAGTCCCAGCTCTGTCCCCAACTGGCAGGGAGGCTTGGGACAAGCCATTTCCCTGAGGGGCTCAGGTTGCTTTGTCTGTAAAACAAAGAAGTTCTCTATTTGTGGAAACTCAGGAATATTGTTTAGAATCAAGAAATGAGGCTGGGGGTAGGGGGCATAAATCATCTTTTTATAAACCCTGAAAATAAAATAGTGTAATTTTTAGAATTATAAAACTATTGGCTCATTGAAAAAAAATAATGAAATCAATACACACACACACACACACACACGAGAAAAGGGAGTTTGGGATTGACATGTACACACTGCTATATTTAAAATAGATAACCAACAAGGACTTACTGTATAGCGCAGGGAACTCTGCTCAATACGCTGTAATAACCTAAATGGGAAAAGAATGTGAAAAAGAATAGATACATGTATATGTAAAACTGAATCACTTTGCTGTACACCTGAAACTAACACAACATTGTTAATCAATGATACTTTAATATAAAATAAAAATTTTAAAAAAACCAAAAAAGACACAAAAAATAAATAAAATAGAGCAATTTTTAAAATTATAAAACTGCTCATTGAAAAAAATGAAATGAATACACACACACACACCCCCCACACACGAGAAAAGTCAGAATTAGCTAAAATCTTCTTGATCAGAATGAAATTATTCTTAGGAGATCTATCAGATGAACCTTCCTTCTGAAGGCACCATGCCCAGAGAGGGCTTTAGCATCCCAAAGCCACAGGTAAAAGCTTGACTTGCCTAAATATGGACCCCATTCTATGCAATAAAAATAATCAGAAGCAAAGTAAAGATTGATGTGTCCTATTTATCTCGTGGCTAACCAACCTTGTGAAATGGAAAAAACTTGAGACCAGAAATTAGAATATCAGGGTGCTAGTCCTGATTGAACATTTTATGGCTCTATGAGTCAGAGTCAAACTGGTTGCTCTCTATTTGTTTTCTCCTCCCCCAGCGCACACACACACACTCCTTCCTTCCCTCCTTTGCCCTGGCTGTGCCCCTGGAGACTGAGCCCTGTGGATCACATAACCCGTTGTCCATCACCACTGGCTTTTAGTTAGGTTTGGTTAGTGGGAGGCACGAGCAGGAGACAGGAGGATGAAAGGAGAGAAAGGTGTACTTATTCTCCTCCCTCACTCCTCATTAGGATGTGATGTGGGCAGTTCCTGCGTTCCTGTACCTATAGCCACAGCTCATGTCAGAAGGCCTCTCTTCCAAGTCGGTAGCTCTTACCTGATTCTGGTAATGCCACTGCCTCCCTTTGCCCCTGCTGGTCCAGGGAAGGTGAGTCCCTAGCAGTTCCCCACCATGCCCTGTCAGTTCCCTTCAACCTGCCTGTATCAGTGTAAACAGCCTCTTCATTCAACACTTTTAGGTTCTCCTGTTGAGTGCACCATCTGCTTCCTGCCAGGACCTGCCTGATACAGAGTCTCACCGGTAAACAGAACCCTCTTGAGTGTTCAACACGGAGCACTTTAATGTAGGGAGCTGGTTACTCAGGTAAAGGAATTGCCGAGAAGCCAAACAAGCCACTTGGCAACTCAGAGATGAACAACAGCAGGAACACACAAAAACAGAGGGAGAAAGGGACCAGGCCATGACACAGGCACTGAGGGACAGGAGGCAACCAGCCAAAGCTGGCACCTGGACAGATCTGACCAACAAGGGAAAAGACAGAGTCCCTGTAGGAGAAGCCACCGGAGGCGGGGGTGGAGGAGGTAGCTTCTTCCTCCCTCCAGCCGGTCTCGCCCCCATTCCTTACACTGGCTGCACCCAGCTGATGCAAGGAGCGTCCTCAGAAGTTCCGCCTGTGGGGGTTGACCTCTCTTCCCTGCAAAGCAGAACAGGGGAAGGACAAGGAAAATAGATCAAGAACAAATAGGTCGAGAACCAGCACAATGGCCGTGACACCTTGGACCAGTTACTAAGCCACTTTGAACTTTTGCGTCCTTATGTATAAAAGGAGATGGTCTGGGTGTACTCTGATGCTTTTGCAAATATGTTCCTATAAAAGGGTTTCATCTTCAAGAAATTCATGGAAAAGACTCTGACAAGTACAGGTTTCTGGTAACTGACGGTACTGCTGAACTGAATGAATAAGCATTTTCAGAACTCTAATGAAAAACTGATGAACTCATAAAAGTGCTAACAAAAGATCAAGATGAAAAAAAAAAATTAATTACATGGGACTGAGTGAACTGATGAGGATGAGTATAATTTTTGTGACTTTCTGTTTGAATTAAAAAAAAAAATCCCACAAGGACTCAGAGGCAAAGAATATACAAATCAATTTTCACTGCAAAGTAAAGGAGCTGTTACAGTGGAGGATTACCGGACTGAATGTCAATATTATGACATAGTATGAGTGTGTTTCGTGTTTGGTAATTGCAATCATTGTTGCTTTTGTTGTGGTCATCCATGTACAATGCTTGGTGTCAGTCTATTTATCTCTTGTAAAAATAAAATACAGTGTGTGTGTGTGAAAAAAAAAAGAGGTTAAATCACTGCTTGAAGGTCACACAGCTAATAAGGGCTAGGGCGAACATTTGAACATACATGTCTGAATCTTTATGTTTAATACAATATTTAAATAAATGGTTGGTGTCTTCATAGCCAAAAAAAAAAAAGAAAAAAAAAAAAGGAGATGGTTAATGCTTTACCTGCCTCGTGGGGATGCTCTGAACCAAACCTAAAAATTCTGTTGTAGTGTTTGGGAAACTGTAAGGTGCTATATAAACTAAAGTATCTGTCTGAGTGCCCGGGCCTGTCAGTTTCTAACGCTATCACTTTTGTTCTCAGGCGACTGCTTTTAGTGTAATACCTCAACCAAAGAAATGCCTTCGCCAGATCGATTCTCTTCAGCTGCCTAGGAGCCTGTTTTGCAAGGAAAGGCAAATAAAGTGCAGGTTCGGAAGCGCAGTCATTTGTGTGTGATTCAGGTCTATTGGTTACCCAATCGGGGCTCTGCAGGGGGGTGCCGGCTCCTGTCTTTCGCAGCCCAGCTGCGTCCTTGAGCACATGTGCCAAGCTCAGTGTGGCACACCGAGAAAGTGTGCCCGCTTAGCAGTCCCCACGCCAGGCAGTGTCTAGGGAGGGATGGCAGAGAGCCAGATGGAAAGCAGACACATCTCTGCCCAGGATTAGCTTTCACGTCCCCTGGGCTCTCATGAAGCCAGAAGCCAAGCTGGGAGTCAGCTGCCTGCACGGAATCCCTGCCACACCAGCAGGATGTGCTTGTTCAGCACCTGTTTCTGAAGATGATGGAGATTGTCTTCAGTACCTGCCTAGTTCTTCCTCCTTCAGCGATTCATTTCTCCTCTGGTCCTCTTCCCAGGTGATTTCTTTCTTCCTTCCTCCTTTCTTTTACTATCCATCTTCAAGAAGGATCTGAGGCCAGCCTTTTGAATCATGGTACGACATCGCCTACCCAGTGGTCCTGGAATCTGGCTGCATTTGGAACCATCTGGGGATCTTTTGAAAATCCCAATGCCTTGGCCATACCCAGGTCAATACCAGAATCTCTGGGGGTAGGACCTAGATATTGTTATTTTTAGAAGGTCCCCAGGTGATGTGAATGTGCAGCCAAGGTTGAGAACCCACTGTGTTAGAAGAAGAATTTAACCTCATCACATAGTGAAATTAAAGCCGTGCTCTTCCTGCTGAAGGATAGTCAATGGGAAAGCCCTGCCCTAGGGCAAAGAATCTTCCCAAATCACAAGTGGGCTGCCTGAGAGGGGGCTTATATGGTAATGAATGGTGAGGTTCTTCCAGTGCAGGAGGCAACCCCATACCATCCATTCCAGTGCCAAAGCTGTGTTCTCCTTACAGTTGACCAAGTCTTGCAATAGGGCAAGGAGAAGGGATCCAACTCTCTCTATATCATAGAAGCTTTGAGCCATGGAGATTCACTGGACTTTAGACCTTATCTAAAATGAGAAGAGGAGACTATATGGGCCTGAGAGGTTAAGTGACTTTTACAAGGTGCCACAATGGACTTTCTGGCAGAGCTGGATGGACGTCAGCTCTCCTTCCTTGCAGTCCTGCCAGAGTTCCATTTCATTCTCCCCCCAACACTTCCAGCACATACTTCACACTTCTGCTGGAATCTGAGCCTCTTCAGTGAAATTTTGGAAGGCTTTTAAAAATGATGATTTTTGTACTAGGAGCCAGGCAAATAAGGGGAGACAGTGGTAATGATTAGGAAATATTTATGTCTTTCACACATGGGGCCTTCACATGCTGATTTGTTTACTTGGCAAATAAACTGGAGCCTGTGATGTCACTACACATAGATGATGAAAAGTTTAAACATTCATCTATGCAAACAAGGGAGAGAAAACTTGTATTTGTGAGAAACAAATAGGATTACATTAATTTGAATAAGGCTGCCTATTAAACTGTAGCATGTTACTTTGGATTCTTTTTCAGCACTTGGGGAAATAAGATAACTTTCACTCACTTGGTTGAGAATGAGTATAGAAATGTTATCATCAAGATTTTATATATATATGTATATATATATATATATATATACATATATATATAGTGCTTTGGTGTTTTTGACAAGTAACATGAGATGATATCATAAAGATGCCTTACAGCTTCCAAGTTTTAAGAAGGGTTCAGGGAATTCCCTGGCAGTCCAGTGGTTAGAACTCCACCCTCTCACTGCTGAGGGCCTGGGTTCAGTCCCTGATCGGGGAACTAAGATCCCACAAGTCACGTGGTGTGGCCAAAGAAAGAAGGGTTCCGTTTGAGAAAAAGACTAATTACTTTTATTTGTGAGAGAGAAATGATCAGATAAAGGCATAAAGATATTGGAAATTTTGGCACAGACCTAGTGTTTTTAAAATTGATTTCTACTCAGCGCTGTGCCCCTTAGCTCCAATAAGACCAGTGGCTCCTGTGGACCTGGGGCCAGGACTGGGTTGCAGCAAGGGGGACCTGGGACACAAAACGTAAGGAGACGTCACTCTCAAGGCTGTGCCTGCACTTGTGTGATCCTGAGATAGAGACGATGGGTTTTGCTTTCAAAGAGTGAAACTGATAGCTTAGGAGGGTGACTTTAAAGGCCAGAAAATGATGCTAGTACTACACAGATAGCTTCATGAAAGAAGGTGTTGGTGCCCCCAAAATGTGCAGGAATAAAAGGGGACAGGAGAATGAAAAGAGAGCCTAGGAGCTCAAGTAAGAAAAGGGTGTCATCCATAGAGAACAGACTGGTGGTTGCCAAGGGGGAGGGGGTTGGGGGAGGGATGGAGCGGGAGGTTGGGATTAGCAGATGTGAGCTATTATATATAGAATGGATAAACAAGGGCCTACTGTACAGCACAGGGAACTATATTCAACATCCTATGATAAACCATAATGGAAAAGAAAATTTAAAAAAGAATGTATATATATGTTAACTGAATCACTTTGCTGTACAGCAGAAATTAACACATTATAAATCAACTTTAGTTCAATTTAAAAAATATTAAAACTGAAAAAAAAGAGAAAAGGGTGTCATCTATTAACAACTAAACTCTCACACAAGATTGTCATGAGCATCTAGAGAGTGGGGTTTCTCTAACTGCAAGGTATATCAGAACACCCCGGACCCAACTCCCAGAGTTTCTGATGCAGGAGTCTTGAGAATTTGCATCTCTAACAAGTTGCAAGGTGAGCTGCTGATCCAGAGAGATCACATTGAGAACTGCTGTTCTAGAGCCTTGTCTCTCAAACTGGGATTCCTGACCGTCTGAGAATCTAAGAATGTCTTGAAAGGTACCCCAGATTTGTTTTAATCCGTATGGTAAGGGGACAGACTCGGAGACAACGGCCTTTGAAAGAAGGGTGTATTACTCATGGTTCCCAAGTGGAGGGGACATGGCACATGATGCCTGGCCAAACAGGGAAGTACTAGGGTCGATCAGGAAGCAGGAGTGAGGGGAGACCATGGGCAAAAGCCTTTATTGTGGTTTTCACAGGAAGGAATGGACAAGCCTTAGGATTGGCTAGTTTAAATAACTTTACTGGGCTCTGGGCTATAGGAGTAGTCCTCAGTTGTCTGGTACCTAGCCTTGGGGTGATTTAGGGCAGGGAGAACGTTGGCTTTGTGAGTGAGAGTTTGAGAAAGCAGTTGGTTGGGGGTAGGGGCTGTGGATTGGTTGGTTTGCATATGAAGGGTGTGCTTGAAGGCAAGTTGTTTACTATCTCCAGGAATTCGCCAGCTCCAGAAGGGGCACTCTGTCCAGGATTAGCAAGGCCCCAAGGTGTCAAAGCATCATAAAATACAAATAATTAATTAACTAATACAAGGAAGAATTTTCTATTCTCTCTTTATTGTAATAATAATCCTCATTGGGGGAGGGGGTGTGTACTTGTAAAATCGAATCCTTTCCTGGTGATAATTCCCGATGTAAAGATAGTTTCATAAAATGAGACTTGAGTTTATGAAGTCATTGTCTCTAAAACAGGACCCTCGGAAATCCAAAAATATATTCTTATGGGTCAAAGAGAACTTTTTCTTAACTATTAAAAGGGCTCCAGACTTAACTCTACCCCAACACCCCTCTTCAGCCGATGAACAGCAATTGTTACTTTTTAAAATTGTTTTTTATTCTATTTTTCTGGAAAAATAGAAAAAAATATTTTTTTAATAAAACCATGCCATACTCACAAGTTTTAAAATGGATTAAAAAGAAACTGGCATGGAATGCAGAAAAACATGCTCTAAGCATAAAATTAAATATTCCAATCTAATTTGGTGTGCTTTCTTAAGAAAAGTTACAATATGGTAAATATATCAAGACACTTGAAATTACACTTATTGATACTGTTTAAATCATAAGAACTTAACCCACAAACAGTAGCAAGTAGCATGTGTCATTTCAAACATTTAAATTGTTTTTCAAAAGCTAATCTCTTAAAGACAATATATAGGGAATCAACAATGTAAAAAAGTCATCAACTCATTCTCCCTACCAAGTCGTTCCTTTCTCTTATCTACTCACAAAACTTTTTTTCTCTTCCTTTTTTTATTTAAAGATTTTTATTCATTTGTTTTGCATACAAAGGCAAAAATAGTGTGATTTAATTGATATAGACTTACGAAGTGCCAACATATTGTCTTACTGAGACAAAACTTTTTATATACCGACAAGACTGTGTGCGTGTGTGTGCGCGCGTGCACGCGCATGCTTACACAAAGGGTTTGACTAAGATACTCTGAAATATTACTTTCAGGAATGCTTATGTAGGTCACTCAACTGATTCAAGAATCAAGTAATTTCGCCTGTGTGGTGGGCGTAGAGGTATCTTTCATCGTATCTCTGTGCCAAGACAAATAGAAGAAGAGAAGTCCACTCTCCTCGGAGGAGAATCCGGTGTACTATGAGGTTAAAAGCAGCATCGTTTTTTTTTTTTGTTTTTTTTTTTTGTTTTTTTTTTTTGCTGCACATATAAATATTTATTAGCTAACATACACAAAAAAGTCATTCAAACTAAATTTTTAGCAACTTTGTTGAATTTTCAGTTTTCTGCTTTTTAAGATGTTAAATTACAATTTGTATGAAAGGTTCATTGAAGACATACATAAAAATATTCTAAAATCAGCATTCTTTTAAGTTCATATCAGACAACTAAATTGCTCACCTGTGTGAGTGGGCACAGGTATATTAGGGATTAATTCTAAAGTGTTTCTATGCTCTCAATAATTTACTTTAAATTAACTCAACATAGACAAGTGTAATATCCATATATATATTACTTAGTTTCCATTTCATCTCCAGATACAGTTTTCCTAACCCATATTCCATGCGCGATCAGCTACTATGTTTCATAAGAGGGAATTTCCAGAGCCTCTGTTAACTATATCAACATTTTGTGCTTTTTAAAATAAAAGAGTGAATGTCAGAAATTGATTTTCATTTTTGCAAATAGTGGCCTATTAACAATCATGTTGAGTGTGGAACTGTTAACTAACATGCTATATTGGAATAATTAGTGGTGTTCAAGATACGTACATTAGATACTCCCACACCGCATAGGACCAGGTTGTAACCATCCTGTAGCATTCTAGTACCTGAAGCTTGATTCCTAAATGTTCCTGTGCTGCTATTGGGTTAGGAGAATTCTGGCTCCCTGATGCTTCCTATACAACATAATAGAATTCTTCCTCTGGAATGTTGTCATATCTGACTCTAGAGAATCTTTCATGAAAAGAGTTGATCAGAGAACATAAAAAGATAGAGGCTGAAAAGTAATATACCTGACAGAATATAAATTGTTTGGGTCTGCTTGCTGAGGAGTGATTTGTTTAATAAATGTTGGTATGTGTGGCAGAATTTGCTTTGAGACAAGCAGCATCGTTTTTATCAGTTTGCTACACACTGTTACTGCTCAATGAGCAGGTGGCTATTTATAAAGTGGCATTCTGCCTCAGCTGCACAGCATTTGAAGAGTTTTCTGGAAAAATCACATTTCCTCCCAAACTTTATTCGGGTCATTGAAGCTGAGGTTTCAGTGATACTTGAAATCTTTTCTGGGATGAAAAGTATAGAGAACTCCCCTAACAGAACCATAATAAAATCTGGAAATGACTTCTGGCTGGGGTAGAGTTTTCATGAGGGACTTAAAAAGCCTTAAGCGTGTTCTTAGCCGGCTATAAGGGAAGCCATGTGCACCCCAGCAAAACAGAGCGGTACACAATGAAACATTTCATGGCCCACAAACTGTCCAGTACTAATTTGGATAACTGGGGCACAGAGTTTATTTTTCCTTATTTTATGTATTTTTGTCTTGCTAAAACTCGACGGCCTGCTGAGGCACCTCTACCCCACCTTCAGCATCCTTTCACCAGGTTTTCTCACATATCTTCCTCCTCAAACCCTTTATTTCTCTGACCCCTTGCCCACGTTCTTGCCATTTCTTTCTTCTCTTATTATCAGTCAGTCAATCAGTAATTAGATAAATATTTAATTCTATTGACCAAGTATTTACTAATATTTACTAGCTTACATAAGTAAGGAACAAAGAAACCTGACATACAGTCCCTGACCTAAAGGAATATATAAATTTGAATCTTCTACTATTAGGAATAGACTCTCCTTTTTTCAATACCCATGAAGACGGCCTTTCTGAAGATTGGAGTTATTAGCAAAAGCATCAGCCAGTAGCTTGCCTGGGGCAACCCTGCAAGGTAGAAAAGCTACAAGGGTTGCCTCTGGTGACAGAAAGTCAAGAAGGACACAGAGGGTCACAAAGGCCAGAGGGTTGCATTCCCAGAAGGCAGTTGTGGGAACAGGAGCAGAAACACAGAGAGTCATTCAGAAACGAAGGAAATATTTTCCCTTGCTCACAGCTGAAGGTGGAATCGAAAATTAGAGAGAATTTGCAGAGATAGAGTCAGATATTCTTTAAGTAGTACAGAGGAAAGGAGCTTCAATTTATTGAAACCATACAGTGTACCAGGCACTTACTATGTGCTTTACATACATAATCTCATTTAATCCTTTTAACAGTCCTGTGGGCTAGCTATTACTAGTGCCATTCACCATATTGAAGAAATCGCCCAAGAAATGGCGAAAATGGCAGACTCGGGATTTGCATCAAGGTATTTCTGAGCGCAGAGTCTGTGCACTTTCTATCATGTCTTGCTGATGACCCAGTTTGAGATTGATAGGGATATGCTGTAGGTATTTATGTCTGCCGTTCAAGCCAGAGACTGTGCAGTTACATCATCTTGCATATCATCTTTCAGAGAAGTTTTGTGTGCACATGAATGTTTTATTATTATTATTATTGTTATGATTCTAGAGGAAAATACCTATAGAATTTCAAATCACGCATGACATTTCTTGACATACAGTCAGAATGATTTCTTTTATGAAAATATTGAATGCAGGTTCTGGAAATAAGAAAGGTTTTGCTACACATGCACTGTAGAATAATGCTCAAGCCAAAAAAAGAAAAATGGTGACCTTATTAACCCAGTTCCTTCCACATAAAATTCTCACAAACTGTCAGCATCCCACAGGATTCTACCCACATAGCAAAACCTAATGCAATACTTTGAACAAAGACATCAATCTCGGTAAACTTCCATGTGGCTGTTGAAACCACCTTCAGGATAGAGAACTTTCTTTACGGGCTCTGTAATTAGATGTAAAGCTGTACAAGTCTTCTAGTGCATATGAGGAGAATCTTGAATTTAGTGTTTCAGGACCGCACATGAGTAACGTGGGCATGATTCCACTCAGTAGGCAAAGCCATCTTTGGAAATCAGATGTAGTGATTTACAAAAAATGTCTCATGCGTGCTGCCACCCACTCAAACTGCACCTATGGCAGATGCCTGGGAAGGATACCAACACTTTCCTTCCAGCTCAGAAGTCTTAGCCCTTCTTCATGCTGGGCACCTGTTGATGGGAGTGGTCATTAAGTGAATGGATGAAAATGAAATCCATTTGCCATCCCTGATCTAAAAATAACTTTTCTGGAAACAAATCACATGGACATGATTCAAATGTATGCTGCCGTTGTCTTTTAGAACCATGCCAAACCCATCTAGTTGATGAAACCTTCCTTTGGACCTCAACTGCTCCTGACCTCCTGCAGCATATACTGTTTGAAACTTAGATTGGCATTTTACCAGAGACTGTTTGGGTTTTTATTAATTTTCTTAGAGATACATGATTGACTGTACGCCTCTCACCAGTGGGGATCACATTACATCATACGTCTCTGTTATGCTGTCATGTAGTGTTGTGCTTTGCTTTTGGAAGGTGCTCAGAACTGTGCATGATGATGTTAAGCTAATGCTTGATGGTGAGCATTTGGAAGTAGGAGTCGTGGAAGGACTAAGATGGCGTTGATGGCCCAGCATCAATTCAGTTCACCATTTACTGGAGGACAACTCAGTGTCTACTTTTACTGCTCATGGATCAGCACAGGAAAGGAAAAGTGTTTTTGCAGAATGTGTAGTTTTATTCTAAGCAAACCACAGCCTTATCCAGAGGAAGAGGGAGGGAGATAGGCCCAGAATCTCTCTTCTGGTTGCTTTGTGTTGGAGAATAAGGTCACCCATGCGTGACAGGACCTCTCCCAGACAGCTAAGCTCATGGGGATCCTCCATGGGTCTCTGAGGTAGAAAGAGATTTGTGAAGCTGCTCCTTCTTTGCGGCTTGCTCCAAGCTTTCCTTTGCTCTATCAGGTGCAGCCAGAAGCCTGAACTAGAGATCTTAGCTGTTGGACCCTCTGCCCAGGGGGCGGTGTCGTATCCTCTCCATCTTTCCACGAGTCTTCCTAATCATCCTCTGTTGTCTTGGCTCTCTGCATATGGACCCCACATAGTAGTACAGAGAGTTTTCCTTTGGGTACTTTCTTAGTTCTTAGACTGTGATTAGCAGTTTTAGTTCTGCCAGTATCTTGGGCAATAAAAAGAGGCATAATTATCATATATACCACATATCATATATATGTGTATCTGTGTGTATTTATTCAAATAGCATTCTATTGTATAATCTTTATGCACAGCAATCTTTACTCAAACATCCCCACAGCAATTCTACACCAGATGTAGGGTCATTTCAAAGTTCTGTGAGGGAGAAGAAGGGTCTCCAATGAGTAAGTATGAATAAATGTGGTTCTCCAAACCCTTGTCCACCTTACGTAACATGCTTATTGTATTACTGGAACAAATTTTGAAGCACAGGCAAAGTACAGAGAATAATATAAAAAGCAAACAAGTATGCAGAACACATAATTGAATTTTGCCATTTGCTTCAGATTTTTTTAAAAATACAAGAACAAAATTACAGAGTTGAAAGTGTCTTTATATTCTTTGTCCAGTGCCATTTACCTTTCTCCTTTCACTATTCTGAATTTTGTATCCTACTATCTTTCCAGTCTGTGTGCTTATAACCCCATCACATATATATTCCTGGTGTATTTCACATATATTCATCTGTATGTTTACATAAATGGTATCATACCATTCACATAATTGTGCAATTTGCTCTTTTATTTCAACATATCTCAGTATGTTTTTGGAGGAGAGGCAGTTCATTTATAGCAGCCACGTAATGCTTCATTATATGAATATATCCCAATTTGATGAACATTAAGTTGTTACTAGTTTTTGCTATTATATTGGGTGGGCCAAAAAGTTTGTTCGGGAGCTTTTTGGCCAACCCAATAGTAATCCTGCAACACACAACACATTTTCTCCTGGAACATAAGTGAAAGTTGCTCTGGGATACATACCTTCAAGTAGGATGCTAAGTATGTATCTTTTCAACTTTAATATTAGTGCCAAATGCATTTGCTCCAATTTATACTCTCAATCTCCTAGCTTGCCAGAGATCCATCAACCCTTGATATTTTCTGACTTTTTATTTTTTTTGTTCTGATGGTGTGAAAAAGAATCTAATCTTTGTCTTTATTTGCATTTTCCTGATTACTTAGGAGGTTGAACCTCTTTTTATATGTTTATTAACCATTTGTGTGCTCTCTTCCATGAGAATTGCCCTGGGCCATTTTTCTCAACTAAGGACTAACTCCTTGCCCATTTCACACTGTCTTCACACCAGACTTCTGGTTTCCCCTATTCCTCTTTTAGCTGTGCAGACTTGACATAGACTGTTATTTTACTGATTTCCATATTGTTCTGAAGTCTTTTTGTTTAACAGCTTTACTGAGGTATAATCTCTGTACATAAAATCCACTCAATATTAGTATATGATTTTATGATTTATAGTAAAATTACTCAGTGGTACAAACATCATTATATAATCCAATCTTAGAACAATT
The DNA here is from genome assembly GCF_949987535.1 of Balaenoptera acutorostrata. Taxonomy (NCBI): domain Eukaryota; kingdom Metazoa; phylum Chordata; class Mammalia; order Artiodactyla; family Balaenopteridae; genus Balaenoptera; species Balaenoptera acutorostrata. The sequence continues at coordinate 40,584,996 of NC_080085.1, forward strand.
CCATTATCCCCAGAAATTCTCCAGTGCACATTTTCAGTCCATCACCACACAAACCTCCAGCCCCAGGAAATACTCATCTGCTTTCTGTCTCTATGGTTGTATCTTTTCTAGAAATTTCATATAGATAGAATCATGAAATATGTACTCTTTTGTGTCTGGCTTCTATTACTTAGCATAATGTTTTTGCGGTTCATCCACATTTTTATATTTATCAACAGTTCATTTAGTTTATTCCCTTTTATTGCTGAGTAGTATACCACTGTCTGGATATACCACATTTTGTTTATCCATTCACCATTTGATGGACATTTGAGTTGTTTCCGGTTTGGGGCTATTATGAATAATGCTCTATAGACATTCACATATAAGTCTTTTTGTGGACATGTGTTTTCATTTCTCTTGGGTGGATACCTGGGAATGAAATTGCTGGGTTATATAGAAATTGTATGTATAAGTTTTTAATAAGCTGTCAAAGTGTTTTCCAAAGTAGTTCTATCATTTTATGTTCCCATCAATAATGTATGAGTATGAGTTCCTCTACACTCTTGTCAGCAGTTTGTTTTGTCAATCTTTTTTTTATTGAAGTATAGTTTATTTACAATGTTGTGTTAATTTCTGCTGTACAGCAAAGTGATTCAGTTATACATATATATACATCTTTTTCATATTCTTTTCCATTATGATTTATCACAGGATATTGAATATAGTTCCCTGTGCTATACAGTAGGACCTTGTTGTTTATCCATTCTATACATAATAGTTTGCATCTGCTAACCCCAAACTCCCAATCCATCCCTCCCTCACCCCTCCTTCCCCTTGGCAACCACAAGTCTGTTCTCTATGTCTGTGAGTCTGTTTCTGTTTTGTAGATAGGTTCATTTGTGTCATATTTTAGATTCCACATATGTGATATCATATGGTATTTGTCTTTCTCCTTCTGACTTACTTCACTTAGTATGATAATCTCTAGTGGCATCCATGTTGCTGCAAATGACATTTTTTCATTCTATTTTATGACTGAGTAGTATTCCATTGTATATATGTACTATATCTTCTTCATCCGTTCATCTGTCGATGGACATTTACGTTGTTTCCATGTCTTGGCTATTATGAATAGTGCTTCTATGAACATAGGGGTGAATGTATCATTTTGAATTATAGTTTTGTCCATATATATGCCCAGGAGTGAGATTGCTGGATAATACGGCAACTCTATTTTTAGTTTTTTGAGGAACCTCCATACTGTTTTCCATAGTGGCTGCACCAACTTACATTCCCACCAACAGTGTAGGAGGGTTCCCTTTTCGCCACATCCTCTCCAGCATTTGTTATTTGTAGACTTTTTAATGATGGCCCTTCTAACCAGTTTGAGGTGGTACCTCATGGTAGTTTTTATTTGCATTTTTCTAATAATTAGCGATGCTGAGCATCTTTTCATGTGCCTGTTGGCCATCTGTATGTCTTCTTTGGAGAAATGTCTATTTAGGTCTCCTGCCCATTTTCTGATTGGGTTGTTTGCTTTTTTGTTGTTGACTTGTATGAGATGTTTGTATATTTTGCAAATTAGGCCCTTGTTCTTCGCATCATTAGCAAATATTTGCTCCTAGTCTGTAGGTTGTCTTTTCGTTTTGTTTATGATTTCCTTTGCTTTACAAAAGCTTGTAAGTTTGATTAGGTTTATTTTTGCTTTTATTTCTATTGCCTTGGGAGACTGTGTTTTGTCAATCTTTTTGATCATAGCCATTCCAGTGGGTGTGAAGTGATATTGTGATTTTAGTTTGTGTTTTAATTGGTATTGCCCCAAAGACTAATAATGTTAATCTTTTCATATGCTTATTAGACATCTGTATATAATCTTTGGTGAAGTGTCTGTTCAAATATTTTTCTCACTTTTATTGGGTTGTTTGTCTTTTATTACGGAGATATAAGAGTTCTTTATATATCCTGGATGCAAGTTATTTATCAGACATGTGATCTGACAATTTTTTCCTCAAGTCTGTGGCTTTATTTTTATTTAAAGAGCAAAAGTTTTAAATTTTGATGAAGTCTAATTTATCATTTTTTAAAAATTTTTCATGACTTTTCTGTTATAGCTAAGAAATCTTTACCTTAGTCAGGGTCACTAAGACTTCTAGAAGTTTTACAGTTTTAGCTCTGACATTTAAATTTCTGATCTATTTTGAGTTGATTCTTGTATATTGTGGGGGCAAGGATTTAAGTTCTTTTTTTAATTGGCATATGTATATCCAATACTATAGTAATATTTGTTGAAAGGCTAACCTTTCCTGTTGGATTGCTTTGGCATCTTAGTTGAAAATCAATTTTTCATAAATGTTTGGATCTATTTCTAGACCCTCTATTTTTTATCAATCTATATGTCTATCCCCATACCAATACCGTATATATAGTAAGGTTTGAAAGCAGGTTAAAGTCTTTCAACTTGATTATTTCATTTCAAAACTGTTTTGGCTATTCCAGATTGCTTGCATTTGCATACACATTTTATGATCAGCTTGTCAATTTCTACCAAAATCAAAAACCTGCTGGAATTTTGATGTTAATTTTGTTGAATCAGTAGATCAATGTGGGGATACTCGCCATCTTAAGAACATTGAGTTTTATAATCAATGAATATGGTACATCTCTCCATTTACTTAGGCCTTCTTTAATTTTTTCCTCATATTGAGATATTATTGACATATATTTAAGTTTAAGGTATACAATGTGATGATTTGAATCAAGTATATATTGCACAATGATTACCACAGTAAGATTAGTTAACACCTCCGTCTCCTCACATAATTGCCTTTGTGTGTGTGTGTGTGTGTGTGTGTGTGTGTGTGTGTGTGTCTGGTGATAACATTTAAGATCTACTCTCTTAACAACCTTCAAGTATAAAATATAGTATTTTTAATTATAGTCACCATGCTGTGTATTAAATCCCCAGAACTTATTCATCTTATAACTGGGAGTTTATACCCTTTGACCAACTTCTTCCCATTTTCCCCATCCCCCATCCCCTGGCAACCACCATTTTACTTTCTATTTTCTATGAATTCAGCTTTTTTAGATTCTGCTTATTAGTGAGAACATACAGTATTTGTTTTTCTCTGTCTGACTTACTTCATTTAGCATAATGCCCTCAAGGTCCATCCATGTTATTGCAAAAGGCAAAATTTCCTTCTTTTAATGGCTGAATAATATTCCATTGTGTATATACAATATCTTCTTTATCCATTCATCTGTTGTCAGATACTTAAGTTGTTTCTATGTCTTGCCTATTGTGAATAATGCTCCAATGAACATGGAGGTTCAGATATCTATTTACAACACTGATTTCATTTCCCCCATATATATATACCCAGAAGTAAGATTTCTGGATCATATGGTAGTTCTATTTTTAAGTTTTTGAGGAACCTCCATACTGTTTTCTATAGTGGCTGTAACAATTTACATTACCAACAATGGTGCACAAGTGTTCCCTTTTCTCCATGGCCTCACCAACACTTGTTTTCTCTTGTCTTTTGATAATAGCCACTCTAGCAGGTGTGAGGTGATATCTCATTGTGGTTTTGATTTACATTTCTCTAAAGATTAAGATGTCAAACATCTTTTCATGTACCTGTTTAGGCCTTCTTTAATTAATCCCAGCAATGTTTTGTAGTTTTTGGTGTACAGGTTTTTTACTTTGCTATAGGTTGAATGCTTATGTCTCCCTCAAGATTCATATGCTGAAATTTTAACCCCCAAGTACCTTTAAGAGGTGATTAAGTCTTGAAGGAGAGCGCTCATGAATGAGATTAGTGCCCTTATAAAAGAGGCAGAGAGATCACTTGCCCCTTCTGCCATGTGAGGACGCAGCAAAAAGATGGCACTCTGTGAATCAGGAAGTGGATGCTCACCAGACACTAAATCTGCCAGTGTCTTGATCTTGGACTTCCCAGCCTCCAGAACTGTGAGAAATAAATTTCTGTTGTTTATAAGGCACGAATATATGGTATTTTGTTAGAGCAGCCGAAACAAACAAAGATATACTTCTTTCATTAAAATTATTGCTGAATGTTTATTTTTTAATACTATTGCAAATGGAACTCTTTTTAAATTTTATCTTTTAATTCTTCTTTGCTAGAATATGGAAATGCAATTGATTTAATCCTGTATCCTGTGACCTTGCTAAACTTTCTTACTAGTTCTACTAGTTTTTTAATGTTCCTTAGGATTTTCTACATACATGATTATTTCATCTGTGAATAAAAATAATTTTCCTTCCTTTCTTCTTCCCTACGTGCTTTTATTACCTATTCTCATGCCTTACTGCACTGGCTAGAATCTCCAGTGTAATGTAGAAGTAGGGACATATTTATCTTTGCCTTATCTCTGATCTTGAGGGGAAAGCATTACATCTTTCACGATTAGTATGATTTTAGTGCTAAGTGTTTCATAGATGCCCTTTTATCAGGATGAGGAAATTTCCTTTTACTCCTAGTTTGTTGAGTGTTTTTATCATGATGGGTGTTAGATTCTATCAAATGTTTTTTCTTCATTTCTTGAGATGATCATTTTTTTTGTTCCTTTATTCTATTAAGATGGTGTCTTATATTAACTGATTTTCAGATGTTGTATCAACCTTGCATTCCATAAACCCCACTCGAATTTAATATATAATGCTTTAATATGTTGCTGAATTCAGTTTCCTAATATTTTGCTAAGGATTTTTTGTATCTATATTTATGAGAAATATTTGTCTGTAGTTTTCTTTTCTTGTGATATGTGTTACTGGACTTATGAGTTGGAAAGTATTTCCCTCTCCTCTGTTTTCTGAAAGAGTTTGTGTAGAATTGGAATTATTTTTTTCCTTAAATATTTGATAAAATTTACCAGTGAAGCCTTCTGTGCTTGGGAAAATTTTAAATTATTAACTTAATTTCTTTACTTTTTGTTCCAGAAATTTGTCCATTTCAACAAGTTGTCTAATTTGTTGGCATAAAGTTGGTCATAGTACTACCTTTTAATCTTTTAAATTTATGTACTTCTGTAGTGAATTCCTCTCTTTCATTTCTGATTTTGATAATTTTTATCTTTTCTGTTTTTTTCTTGGTAAGTGTAGCTATATTTTTTGTCTTTTCAAAGAACAAACTTTTGGTTCCGTTGACTTTCTGTATTGTTTTTCTGTTTTGTATTTTATTGATTTCTGCTCTTACTTTTATTACCTTCTATCTTCTTACTTTGGATTTGAGCTCTAAGTGGTTATTCCTGTTTCTCTGTAGCTTAGTGGCTAGCCACTGATTTCGGCAAAGTTATGCTGAAACATCTCAAACCTGTAAGATTTCCACCTTCTGCTGATTGATTTCTGTGTGGGGTGGGGGATACATTCAAATTTGTTACTAATTTTCAATTCTCCCTTGGCTTTTACCCTTTGCTCAATTTTCTTAGGTTTCCTCTGTCCCTGTGTGTAGTTTCTTAGATATCCAGATATGTGGAGATCTTATCTCAACCCTTTTATAGCTCTGTCATTTCCAGGATCTCACTGTTAAATTTTTGGCTTGTTACTCACCCGACCCAGGTCTTCATCCTCAAGCTGAGAATGCTGTGGATTCTCATTTGTTTTCTATCAAATTTGTTAGTTGTAGCTGATGGAACCATGATTAAACCACACCCATCCCAAATTGAATCTTCACCCTCTAGTAGCAGAGCTGTTGGTTTTCACGGCCAGCTGCATGCTGGTAAAATTAAGTTCTTACCAATGAAGCTGGGAGCAGTGTATGTAAGCAGACCCAGGAATGAAAGCCACAGACTCCTGCTGTTCTTACCTGAAGCTCAAGCAATTTCTCAAGAATAAATGCTTCTCAAATTGTTTTCTACCTTTGGCCAGTTCCAAAGCTCTAAAATGGTTGTTTTTGACACTTCCGTGCAGTTTTACTCTTGTTCTTTGCTGAGAAGATTCAGCAATGTCTTAATGCCTTCACACCATAACCTGAAGTGTTTCCCCTGTTTTCTTTCTAGTGAAATTCTTAAGGTTTCTCATAGTCTCTCTTATGCCTTCTGGTGCCAGAAATATCAGAAAACTCTGGATCTCATCTCTTGGCTTGTCCGTACTCCAGGATGCTCTTGGCCGGGCAATTCATTCCCTTGAACAGAACTTCCATCTGACTATCCTCATCCTCATCGTGGAGCCTGGAAGCTTAGTTCTAACAGAGTGAAATTTTCCCTGCATAGAGTAAGTTTTCACATGCCAAATCTTCTGCATGATAATGGGATTATTTGTATATCCAATTAGTAAAAAATTTTATTTTACTGGAAACAACCTAACATTTGGAACAATTGCATTAAGACTGGAAATCTGGCAATCCTAGGTATGAACAGGAGACAGATAGTTTACTTGGATTATGAAGAGGACATAAAATTTGGGGTTGAGCAATTTACAAGAACCTTTAAATGTTGAGTGCTAGTTAAGTGTGGGTTGTAAGGTCTTTTATTACAAACCTCAATTCACAAGGCAAGAAGGTATCCACTGTGTCTAGCAAGGGTGTGGCATGAGTCCCAAGCAGTCCACGTGGATAATATTTACTGTTGTCCTTAAGCAAATTAGAAAAGAACTGAGACCAGAAAAGTTATCTTGAAGGTGGGTGCTGTAGAATAGGAGGGGGCTTTGAAACCATTTGTAAATTGTTGTGTCATGTTGGGTTTTACCAGTGAACGATTATCCCAATTTAAGAGAGGCAATATTGTATGGTAGTTTTACAGCATATTCTTTGGAGTCAAATGCATTTAAATATAGTAGGGAACCAAAAAGATCCCCTGCCTAGATTTTCCTGCTCACACCATCTTTAGAAAACTGATATTTTTGTGCAGGGCATCTGGTAACCCCATTCACAGAGATCTATTTTTACCTGCAATTCACAACTAAGGGGAATTTTAAGTCTGACAAATTTTAAAATTCCAAGGACCACAAAAGGCTAAGGATTCCCTTTTTTGAGGTTGTGGGATTAGTATCCTGGCAGTAACAAGACTGTGGGTAACCCCCTCTCAATTCCCACAGTCTTGTGGATCCCACCAGGATGCTACTAAAATCAGAAGCAAGGTTTGTCTGGGCTAGCTTGGGGTTCTAGGCCAGGTCAGAGGTAATTAGGGTCCATCGTAGGATGAGTGATATGGGAGTGGAGAGATGGGGAAGCTTCCAAGACTGGGGAGGAGAGCTATTTTTAAAATGTTTCTTAAAGGCATTCTTTAAAAACAAACAAAAATAAAAGGGGAGGAGGAATGAATTGGGAGTTTGGGATTGACATATACACTCTACTATATTTCAAATAGATAACCAACAAGGACCTACTGTATAGCACAGGGAACTCTACTCAGTATTCTGTAATAACCTAAAGGGAAAAGAATTTGAAAAAGAATAGGTATATGTATATGTATAACTGAATCACTTTGCTGTACACCTGAAACTAACACAACATTGTAAATCAGCTATACTCCAATATTAAATAAAACTTTAGAAAAAAACCCCTCTATGTTATAACTATAAAACCTTATTAAAAATTATCTTGACAAACTTTCAGGTCAGTTTGAACCCTTTGAGATAGGTCATATGGCTGGTGCTACCTGTTCACAGGAGCACAAGAGGCCTATAATTCAAAAGAGTATGCACTGAATACCTAGAACTTTTGAATCTTTTCAGCACTTTGCTAAATGCCATTAATACTACACTACAGAAGTTCTCTTTGTCTTTTTGACATCAGCATTCAAAGGAAACTGTATTGCAAATATAATGTACCTCATTTTCTTGCTACTTGAGATACCCATTTTTACATTCTGAAATTGAGATACATTTTTCAATCAACCTATTCATTTAATGTGGTAGTATTCCTTATTTCTTTGAAAAACTCTTATTAAATCCAAGGTATATCTTACAATCTATGAGGTTTTAGAATAGAAGAGACAGTGAAAGTGTTAAGAGCATGAACTGTGGTTAGACAGAACATTTGAATTCTTGCCTCATAAACTACTGGTTCTGTGACCTTGGACAAGATACTTAATTTTTCTAAGCCTGAGCTTTCTTGTTTGCAAAATGGGGATAATAATACCTATTTTGAGAATTAAATGAGATAATATACATCAACTAGGAGTGAATGGTCAATTAATATAAGCTATCATCATGATATATTCATTTTTCCTTCCTGTTTTATCCTTGGATGGCAAGTATTATCCGGTTTATACTCCAGAAATCAGGCTGAGGGAAAATTTATCAAACCACTAGTATGTATGGAGGATCTTTTATGTATTCAGAACCATACGAGGCACTTTGCAGAAAGTTATAGAATCATGGTATGGTCTCTGCCCTCAGGGTTCTTATAACCTTGTTGAGGACAAAAGATAAACTCAGATCAGAGAATATATTTTTTAATAATTGGTACTATATAATTTAACATCTAGTCATGTAAATCAGAATAAAAGTGACTCAGCACTCCTTAAAGGAAGGGACTTCAATTCATGGGAATAACATGGATCCTAGAGTCAGTTCAGGGTTCAAATCCTGATTCTATCAGTTACTAGCTATGTAACCTTGGGAAAGTTATCTAACTTCCTTGAGCCTCCATTTTCTTGTTGATAAAATGAGGGCAACAATATCTATGTTACAGGGTTGCTATGGGAAGTAAATATAAAGTCCATGGCCTCTATCTGGCACTTAATAGGTAGTAGTGATTATTTGATGCATGTTTGTTTCCTCTACAGCACAGCACCTAACTCAGCGATCTATACAGAAATATGTAATCAGCAAATGTTTACTGAACTGAAAAATTAGCATTTGTTTGGTATTTTCTTCTTCAGGCTGTTTTATTCACTGCTGTAATATGTAGGCTCATGGTGATCATCCAGGTGAAGTAAATTGGTGGACAATTTTTGGGCTGTTATACTTACAGAACCCATCTATGATCTGGAAAAGATTCATGAATTCAAATTAAGTAAAAGGTCATTGTCTTCACCATCTCACTGATGAATATTCTAGCAGTCAATTCTAGCAGGAAATGGTATAAATTTCCTCCTTGATATTTACCGTACTGTATGTGTGTTATCTTATGCAGAATACTCTATACAGGCAAATGGATAGCTTTCCATATTAGATGTTCTTGGGAAAAACAGCAAATTACAAAGTTACTCAGTCAGTTTTCCCATTAAGGAGATTGCTTTCTGGTTAGCTTGTCAAGGGAACATTTGCTTAACCAAAAAAAAAAAAAAAAAAAAGCCTCCCTATGAACTGACAAATATCCTAGGCTTAATCTTGCACTAATTACAGCTGGATTTTCTTAATTCATTTCACAAATATGTGTAAACTCTCACAATGTGCAAGGAATTGTAGTAGGGGATATGGGGGGAAAACATATATGGGAGGTATTCTCTACTTTCAAAGGGTTTTGTAGCAGAGAGAGGTACAAAAACAACTATAATATGAGGCAAAATATTATTACGTGGCTTAAGAGAGGCGCAATATGCATTAGGAACATGAAAGATGGGGAGATTGATTTAGGAACTATGAAAACTCCAGGAGGATATGGGACCTAACTTCAATTCCTGAAACAAGCTGAGACCTTCTTAAGCTCTGTTGGCTACTGAAGCCAGTAAGTTTTATCTAAATCTTACATCCACTTTGGGCAGAACTATTTGTACTTTTGTGACTTTGCAAACACGGCTGATCCCCAGCTTTGACATACAACTTCAACAAACACCTACTTTCTTTCTTAAGCTTTCCCCTTCCCTCCCTTCCACAGGCTGGCACTCTTTAGGTGACCAACACTAAATATCCCAGCTTTCTTGGCTCTTGGTTGAAGTAAAAATCTATTATGTGGAGTTTGTATTTTCTAAGGGTATCGAGTTACAAATTGGCTCTCTATTCTTCACAACCTATTTTGCTTCATAAAAATATCAAATTTATCAATAAAAGAAATTTCAAAAAGAAAATGCAAATACATGTTAAGTTGAAATATAAATATTTATAAGATATGTAAAATGAAGCACTTATAAAAGCTGTATTTTAAATACTCTTTTGGAGGATTTTTTCTGGGAAATAGGTAAGTTAAGCCTTCTTAAAATAAATAGTTAATGAAGTTTGGATTAAAGACCCCTTCTTCTTTTTTATTTCTTGGTAAATCTCCTTCCAGTAAGCATAAGCATTCATAATTAGGGTTATCTGTCTCAAATTTTTTTCTCTGCTGATTTGTTGTGGATAAATGCTTCTAAAAATCTCTGAAAGGCAAATGCTAGTGGGAGGCAGTTTCCATGGTGACTTCAGAGTTTGCATTGTTGTTTTTAGACATCATAAATATGGGGGTTGTTTTTGCTTGTTACTGTGCAGATCTTACTCATGGTAAGAAAGGGTACAAGGTGAGGACGATGTGGCCAGTCCAATGGTCTGGGCCTCCGGTGGTGTATGTTTAGAATCTTTGTGTCTCTCATGTCTATGTGTCTGTTTCATTTGATGCTGAATCTGATCTGAGGTGGACACGGAACTCAGATACCCAGATGAGCACACCAGAGAGCTATGCAGGCAGCATGCACAAAGGGGTTGGGAGAAGGGTTTCCATAACAAGTGAATGAAAGTTGATGAATGTATCTTAATAAAGCAGAAAATACAGTAGTTGTTTCCCTGACAAACTCATTCTGTCTCTAAGAAAAACTATTTTAATGTTTAAAGTAAGAGGCGAAAGAAGAGCCACGTCTTACTGCAAAGTCAAATTCATTTCCCTTTACCATCATAATGGACATATTTATAAAACATTAATATTAAGAGAATGAGAGTCTGTACATTACACATCTGTAATAACTTCATTTACATTAAGACAGGTATTTCCAGATAATATACCCTTATGGAATTTGGAACTCTATTTTTTTCCTTCAAAAGTCACCTTACAACTTATGTAGTAAAGAATTCAACCTTGCCCAAAGAGAGGTCTGCCCCTTGTCCTATGCTCCTGGGAAGTAATTTCTAAGCCCCTGGAATATCTTGCCTTGATAAAAGTGTCTTTGTTTATCTGGGGGCTATGAGGCTGCTTCAGATAGTCTAACAATGTGATTTAGGGTGGGGCCTTTGGGTCATGTAGTATCAGTTTGACCAATTGAAGGGTTGGAGACTGAGGTTAGTAGAAAACCAGATCTATGTGACTGAGCTCCGATAAAGACCCTGAACCTGAAGGCTCAGGTCATTGTTATCAGGAAAGTGAGCACTGGGAGAGGACAGCCAGAAGCTCTGCATGTAGAACTTTCCTGAACTCTGCCCCTTGCATCTCTTCCCTTGGTTGGTTTTAATCTATATCCTTTCACTATAATAAACTGTGAGTATAACAGCTTTCAGTGAATTCTGTGAGTCCTGTTAGCTAATTACCAAACCTGAGGGTGGCTTGGGGGGCCCTTGAGCTTGCAATCGGTGTCAGAAGTGAGGGTGGTCTTGGGGACTGTTCCCTAACTTGGCACAACTTTAGAAGAAGTTCTTTTGGAGAAGTTAGTGAGGTTCCCTCCTGTCACAAATTGGATTCCCCAGGAAACAGATCTTGAGACTCTGAGATCTGTGTGCAGGAGATTTACTGGGGAATGTTCTAGGAACAACCCCTGTGAGGGAGCAAGGGAAGCAGGATTGGACAGAGGGAATGTCACAGCAGGAGGTCTCAGCTGCTCCCTTGGGAAGCTCTGGAGCTGGGATGGGCTTTCAGAGTTGGCATGAACTGAGGCAAATGGACTGGGCCTTTATGTGAACCCTCTTCACCTCCTCCACTCCCAACCAATTATTACATATAGGTTATACCCAGGGAGGGTGTGTAACCTTTGCTGAGACAGCAACCATGGGAAGAGACTCAGCTGTGAGTCATCAGCAGCCAACACTCCCAGTGGCTGGAGAAATGAGTGCCTTAGGCATAAAGAGAAGATCTAGTTGTGGCACCAGATTCTCCACTATACCTCCCTTTTTAATTTTCTCTGGGTTCTACTGAGTGGCTGTCAGGGCCAGGGACAACTTAAGTGGCTCTCATTTTGTGAGATGAAGATCACAGAACAGGGTGTAGGTGAAAGTCTTCTTTGGAAAACCTCATGTAGAATTACATGTTCCTACAAAATAAAATACTTGAGGAGAGACCGTTTCAATTCACCTCTCTGCCATTACATGGTAGAGAGGAAAGAGGTGATGGGGAGCAAAGACAAAGAAACATAAAGAACATAAAGAAACAAATTCCAACTGAAGCGCAATCACAAATGAATACAAGACATCACTAAAATTATCATGTGTGTTTGTGGAGAAAATAGTTTGGGATTTTAGAAAAGTTCAAAAAAAAATGGTTCTGAAGCACCTAAGGGCAGGACAGGAATAAAGACACAGACATAGAGAATGGACTTGAGGACACAGGGAGGGGGAAGGGTAAGCTGGGATGAAGTGAGAGAGTGGCATGGACATATATACACTACCAAATGTCAAATAGATAGCTAGTGGGAAGCAGCCGCATAGCACAGGGAGATCAGCTCGGTGCTTTGTGACCACCTAGAGGGGTGGGATAGGGAGGGTGGGAGGGAGACGCAAGAGGCAGGAGATACGGGGATATATGTATATGTATAGCTGATTCACTTTGTCATAAAGCAGAAACTAACACACCATGGAAAGCAATTATACTCCAATAAAGATGTTAAAAAAAAAAAAAGTTCAAGTGCAGCAGATGCTGCCAGTGCCTTACCCATGTCCCCTGTGTCTATCCTGGAGAGTTCCCTACATACAGTTTCCTGTGCCTCAACCGAGGGTGTTTGACCACTTTGACTAGAACTTGAGACAGTCCAGAAGTACCACAGTGTTAATGCCACAGGGGTGTCCCTCAATTGATGTGGGGTGGAAGTTAGTGGGTACACACCCCAGCTTCCTTGATCCTCAAAGGGATATTTCTGAAGCCTGTTCTAAACTGTGCTGTCCAATACAGTAGCCACCAGCCACATGTGGCTCTTGAGCATTTTAAACTGCAGCTAGTCTGATTTGAGATGTGCTGTAAGTATAAAATACATGCTGGAAATCAAAGTCTTAGTATGATAAAAGACTATCAAATATCTCATTGATATTTTTCTATTGATCACACATTGAAATGATAATATTTAGATATATTGTGATAAATGAACTGTATTATTATCATTCATCTTACCTGTTCCTTTTTAGTTTTTTTAATGTGGCTATTAGAACATTTTAAATTACATATGTGGCTGGCATTTTATTTCTATTGTACAGCACTTTTCTAAATAGTCTCAGAAAATCCCCAGAGAAGTGAAGCCCAGTTGCCCATAGGTATAATCAGCTCATTAGCAAACCCTTTGTGGGTTTCTCCCTTCCCTGTCTTACTCCCTCATTCTCTCATCATGCTTCCTGGGATCACCTCCCAAATAAACTATGGGTGCCCAAGCCCTTGTTTCAGGGTCTGCTTTGAGTAGGTGCATGGGTAGGGGTTGAGGGGCAAACTAGAGACATTAGGTGAGCTAGTCTTTTATGACCTGAACCCAGAAGGTTCCTGGTGCTATTAGAGTTATGATCCCCTCCTCCCATCAAAAATTTCTGTTGACCCTTTAATGCACCTAAGAAAAAGTTCATACTTTAGCATGGCATATGAGATCCCTCGCCATCTGCCCAAGATATACCTCACCTTGAAACTCACAGACTTGTTACATTGCATGTTTGTTATATTTCCTTACTCATATATTCTTTTCTCCAAACCTGAAATTTGATTTCCCTTTCTTTCCTCTCTCTCTCTGGCAAATTCTCATCCATATTTGAGCTCAAATGTCAACAATTATGTTAGATATTCCCTAGAGTATCTAATCTCTTGGAATCTTACTTCTTGGTAATCCCACAATTCCCTTGTCCATATATTAAAGTGTTACAAGCCATATTATAATTACCAACTTTTGTCTATCTCCTACATTGTAATTACTATGTGCTCCTAAGAACACTCTGTTTCTCCAGTAGCAAGCATAAAAGCTGACTGTGAAATGTGGACTGAAGAGTCTTAGGGGCCTTGGAACAGGGCTTCTCAAAGTTTTCCATTTAAGAAGCCATGACTGGAAGGGATGATGGGATGTGAGGGGAGAAGTGAATAGCAGGAGAGTATTCACTATGAGACAAATTCATGGCAGTAAGTAAGATTTCATAGCTAATCTAAAAAATCCACATGGATTTTGTATTTTACTCTATAATCTGTCTCTGTATTTTAGTATTAAAATGTTTTAAACTGATGCTAGGGAAACAAAACACACAAATTCTTTCCCACTTGTCTCATTAGCTAATAGGCAAGATGCTTTGGAGTTGAATTTATTAATTTAAAAAAACTGTACTGTACTGAAGCAAGCAAAAATTTCCTGGAAGATTCAGTATTAGGCAAATCCCTGCAATGTCTAGAAAACCACAATATATTGAAAGCCCAGATGCACGTAAAACCATGGATATAAATGGCAACAGCTTTTTTCTTGTCTTTCCTTTCTTTTCCCTTTTCGTTTCCATTTTCGTTTTCATTTTCCTTTTCTCTTCTTTTCTTTCCAAGCTTCTATGCTTTCCTCAATGTGTGTTCTTGGTGCCTTTGTCAAAGATTAATTGACCATATATGTGTGGGCTTATCTCTGGACTCTCAATTCTGTTCCACTGGTCTATGTGTCTGTCTTTATGCCAGTACCATACTGTTTTGATCACTATAGCTTTGAAATATAGTTTGATATCAGGAAATGTGATGCCTCCAGCTTTGTTCTTTCAGGGGGTTGTTGTGGCTATTTGGGATCCTTTGTGGATCCATACACATATTAAGCTGGCAGCATGCAGTTGCACTGATGCAGGGACTGGCTGTAGGCACACACAGAGGTGTAGGTCAGTGACAGGAGTCAGAACTGGATCCAAGCCTACAAACAGCTGTGCAGGCCTTGGCTGTTGGTGTGCACTTGTGTGGCTACAGAGGCTCCCCATGGCCATATGCCCAGTGGTGGTGGCTGGTGATGCAAGATGGGGCTGGTGGCATGCAGGTGCACAACTGCAGAGGCTAGCTGCACACACATACAGCAGTGCAAGCCAATGACAGGATTCAGGGCTGGATCCACGCCCACAAGCCTCTGTGGGGACCTTGGCTGTCTGCATGCACACGCAACTGCAGAGGCTGGGGCTGGCTGCCACTGTGGATCTCTGGCCCTGGTGGGGAGTTGGGGTAGAGGGAGTGGGAAGGAACCCAGGCAACTGGCATCTGCAACCACGATAACTTGTGGGGCAAAAACCTCAGCAGTGAATTCTGCAGGGGGTCTGTTGTGGCTTTACTTGTTTTTTTTCCCATCTCTGCTCTAACACTCAGCACTTTCTGCTCCATCTTCTTCCTTATCACTGCTTTTTGCACTATGTTGGTCAGTGCCTTTCACACAGTGTGAACACTGTAAATATTTGTTGAATATGGTTACTTCATGAAAGTGCCCGTTTTAAAATGAGTGTGCTAATGTGGTAATGGAGAGAAGTGAGTTTTTAACTTTATTATGACTGAGTTATGGTATTTTTTTAAAATATGGAAAATAAAAAATGCAAAATGTCAAGATCCTTTTATAAAGTGGGGTGCTGGCCTTTCTCCCCCTTTTTTCCCTATAACTGCCTAACAAAATTTGTTTCCAAATTAAGCCAGCAGTAGATTCTTCAGCATTATCACTCAGTGGTAATTTTCTGAGACTGGTTTATCAACCTCATGTTATAAAATGCAGTGCTTTTCTGTTCAATCCAAGATACCAATTACTCTGGCTGCTTTGAAAGGCATCACAGCAGTATCTCCTCAGTTAGCTCAGTGCATTGAAGTGTGTATAACATCACTAGGCAGAAATAGTCTCTTGTTCCTTCTACTCCAGGCAAATCTGAAAAACGTCTGTGGGGAATTGGATAAACATAGCACAGGCACAAGGGAAGGGGTCTTCTTAATTGCATTTTTAAAAACTGGATTACCCTAATATTCAGTCTGGGATCTGGTAAGTTCTCAGCTCCTTCATCACCACCACCCAGATCTCTTACTTGAAATCCTGCTGACTCCACCTTCCTCCCCGCCCCCCATAGTTTATTCTCCACACAGAAGCCACTGATCTGATAATGTCATTTGGCTCAAAACCCTCCAGTGGTTTCCCATCTCACTCAAAGTAAAATCCAAGTTCCCATTACATGATCTAATCCCCTGATAACTCTTTGACCTTATTTCCTACCACTCCAACTCTTCATTCCTGATGTATTGGTAGTTTTGCTATTTCTTGAACTCATCATACACACTCCTATCTCAGGGCCTTTGCAGCCTCAGTTCCCTCTGCCAGGAAAACTCTTCCCTCAAATACCCACTTGCTTCATTCTTCATTGCCTTTTTTTTTTAACATCTTTATTGGAGTATAATTGCTTTACAATGGTGTGTTAGTTTCTGCTTTATAACAAAGTGAATCAGTTTTACATATACATATGTTCCCATATCTCTTCCCTCTTGCATCTCCCTCTCTCCCACCCTCCCCACCCCACACCTCTAGGTGGTCACAAAGCACAGAGCTGATCTCACTGTGCTATGTGGTTGCTTCCCATTAGCTATCTATTTTACATTTGGTAGTGTATATATGTCCATGCCATTCTCTCTCTTTGTCACATCTTACCCTTCCCCCTCCCCAAATCCTCAAGTCCATTCTCTAGTAGGTCTGTGTCTTTATTCCCGTCTTGCCACTAGATTCTTCATGACCTTTTTTTTTCCCTTAGATTCCATATATATGTGTTAGCATACTGTATTTGTTTTTCTCTTTCTGACTTACTTCACTCTGTATGACAGACTCTAACTCCATCCACCTCACTACAAATAACTCCATTTCGTTTCTTTTTATGGCTGAGTAATATTCCATTGTATATATGTGCCACATCTTCTTTATCCATTCATCCGATGATGGACACTTAGGTTGCTTCCATGTCCTGGCTATTGTAAATAGAGCTGCAATGAACATTTTGGTACATGACTCTTTTTGAATTATGGTTTTCTCAGGGTATATGCCCAGTAGTGATATAGCTGTATCATATGGTAGTTCTATTTTCAGTTTTTTAAGGAACCTACATACTGTTCTCCATAGTGGCTGTATCCATTTACATTCCCACCAACAGTGCAAGAGTGTTCCCTTTTCTCCACACCCTCTCCAGCATTTATTGTTTCTAGATTTTCTGATGATGGCCATTCTGACCGGTGTGAGATGATATCTTATTGTAGTTTTGATTTGCATTTCTCTAATGATTAATGATGTTGAGCATCCTTTCATGTGTCTGTTGGCAATCTGTATATCTTCTTTGGAGAAATGTCTATTTAGGTCTTCTGCCCATTTTTGGATTGGGTTGTTTGTTTTTTTGTTATTGAGCTGCATGAGCTGCTTGTAAATCTTGGAGATTAATCCTTTGTCAGTTGCTTCATTTGCAAATATTTTCTCCCATTCTGAGGGTTGTCTTTTGGTCTTGTTTATGGTTTCCTTTGCTGTGCAAAAGCTTTTAAGTTTCATTAGGTCCCATTTGTTTATTTTTGTTTTTATTTCCATTTCTCTAGGAGGTGGGTCAAAAAGGATCTTGCTGTGATTTATGTCATAGAGTGTTCTGCCTATGTTTTCCTCTAAGAGTTTGATAGTGTCTGGCCTTACACTTAGGTCTTTAATCCATTTTGAGTTTATTTTTGTGTATGGTGTTAGGGAGTGTTCTAATTTCATACTTTTACATGTAGCTGTCCAGTTTCCCAGCACCACTTATTGAAGAGGCGGTCTTTTCTCCACTGTATATGTTTGCCTCCTTTATCAAAGATAAGGTGACCATATGTGTGTGGGTTTATCTCTGGGCTTTCTACCTTGTTCCATTGATCTATATCTCTCTTTTTGTGCCAGTACCAAATTGTCTTGATTACTGTAGCTTTGTAGTATAGTCTGAAGTCAGGGAGCCTGATTCCTCCAGCTCCATTTTTCATTCTCAAGATTGCTTTGGCTATTCGGGGTCTTTTGTGTTTCCATACAAATTGTGAAATTTTTTGTTCTAGTTCTGTGGAAAATGACAGTGGTAGTTTGATAGGGATTGCATTGAATCTGTAGATTGCTTTGGGTAGTAGAATCATTTTCACAATGTTGATTCTTCCAATCCAAGAACATGGTATATCTCTCCATCTATTTGTATCATCTTTAATTTCTTTCATCAGTGTCCTATAATTTTCTGCATACAGGTCTTTTGTCTCCTTAGATAGGTTTATTCCTAGATATTTTATTCTTTTTGTTGCAATGGTAAACGGGAGTGTTTTCTTAATTTCACTTTCAGATTTTTCATCATTAGTGTATAGGAATACAAGAGATTTCTGTGCATTAATTTTGTATCCTGCTACTTTACCAAATTCATTGATTAGCTCTAGTAGTTTTCTGGTAGCATCTTTAGGATTCTCTATGTATAGTATCATGTCATCTGCAAACAGTGACAGCTTTACTTCTTCTTTTCCGATTTGGATTCCTTTTATTTCTTTTTCTTCTCTGATTGTTGTGGCTAACACTTCCAAAACTATGTTGAATAATAGTGGTGCGTTCATTGCCTTTTGATGTCTGTTCAAATGTTACTTTATCTAATAGGACTCTCCTTTCTGATAACAAAAGAATATTCTCTATATCCTTACCACACATTATTCTACATCTGCATTGCAGTATTTGTCATCACCTGGCTGTATATATTTATAATTATACTTAATCCTTGTTTATTTGCATATTGTCTTTCTCCCCTGACTAGAATGTCAGTTCCATGAGGGCAGGGACTTTGTCTGCTTTGCTCTCTCCTGTATCTTTTTGGACCACACCTGGTGTATAGGAAGGTCTTGGCAAACACTTGTTAAATGGTTGACTCTAGGTGCTATAACTACTCCTACCTAACAGAATTAGCCTCAGGCTCACATAAGCATACCCTGGGCTCTATTTTCCTTTGTATTAATACCTAGTGATGTCTAATATGGTCCTTTCATTCCTCTCCAGGACTGAGTAAGCTTCTCATGGGCAGGAACTGCGTTCTGAGTCACTGGATGATGTTTAAAGGGCTAGGACCAGAGGGGAAGGATGATCTTGTAGGTGTTACTGAGTGATTAAAAAGGCAGAGTAGGGAATTCCCTGGTGGTCCAGTGGTTAGGATTCCGTGCTTTCACTGCTGAGGGTCCCGGTTCAATACCTGGTAGGGGAATTAAGGTCCCACAAGCTGCACAGCCAAAAAAAGGGGGGAGGCAGAGTAGTAATGGACCTCTACAGCACTTTTCCATCCCACATGACCCACATTTCTGCCCAACATGATGGCAACTAAGAGGAATGCTGGTAACCTGTATTGTTTTTTCTTTTTTTCTTTTTTTAAACTGCTGGATTTCTAAGGCCAGAGAATTCCAGCGGCAAATTCCTTATTGTGTGATTTACTAGCAATTCCGTTTTGACAGCTATTTCTCCACAAAGAAGAGTAGGTAATGGAGAGTGGAAAGAAGACTGGTAAATTCTCTTTTTGAAAGCTAGATCAAAACACTTGCAGGGATGTGAAAGGTAGTCAAGCATTCTTTAATCTGCTGGCAACAGTAAAGATCTTTGGAATTTTTAAACTGATCTGACCAAATCTTCAGGAGAGTTGGTACTATTAATACTAAGGATGGTATCATACTAAGGAAAGTTGAGGAGATTTTTTAAGTTATATGTTTCTTTCCCAAGATGTTTTAGTAGTTGCAAATCTATACATCAGCATACATGATTAAGGTCTTTTCTCCATTTTTTTACCAGACTAGGCCAATGGCTATAAGGTGTGGATATCCAGGAGGTTCACCCAATTTAAGGTTTTGTGTATTACTATTGAGTGACACAGTTGTAATGCTATAAGAGCAATCAATAGGTGTAGTGTTTCAATGTCTCTACTTAAAGGAAACACTGAAAACCACGGTGACTTGTACATTAAAAAAAAAGAAAAACTTTGTAAGCCTACTCCCAAAATGCCCTGTTTGCACCAACATGGTTAATGGGAACAGAGAAGCGTTAAATAAGGACGGCAGGTGTTGTCTCATGGGATTGGTAATTAATTCATTCAATAAATCACTAACTTAACTTTTCATGGGTAATTATGATACTGAAACACCAATGAAGTCTAGTAAAACTTCAAATCTTTTAAGTTACTACCAGATGTACAAGCTTTGGAATAATTCTTCAGTTTCATGCCAATAAATACATGCTATATGTTTTCTTAATTTCAATTGAATATTTTTTAATCTAAAATGAACTTGAGTGGCAATAAAATGGTATCCATAAAAATAAAACCACTGCTTTTTTCACATTTGAAAGTTAGGGTTTGGTCATCATAAAGCCTGAGTTAACAGCATCTCAGACTTATAACTTCTCTATTATACTAAGCATCTGAAATTTAACACTGAAAAAACCCTAGGAAATGAATCCAGAGTTTTCCCTTAAGAAAACTGAAAAATAGAAAAAATAGCTTCTTAATGTGTTTCCCCACATTGATTCCCCTTTGATTCCGAGAATTCATATCTCCAAGTCTGACCACTCTTTCAATGAACATTTACATAGCCCTTGACCACCCAGGTCTCTCCCTCTCCCATCCATTGAAATTTTATGGGTCTCCATCCTGTTAAGATGGAGTCATTTGACAGAGATAGACTTGAATATTTTGGATAAATCTTGTATAGTTGTTTCCAAATTAATCATTTAAAACTCCTTCCTGCATCTCAACACCAACATTAACCATTAAACCATAAATTAAAAGGTGGAATAAGGGACTTCTGGTTTCCAGTTCCCCACATAAGGAGCGAGGAAGTCACCACTCTCTCCTAATAATAAGCAAACACCTGAACAGACTGAAAAATCAACAGTTCTTCTTGGATCCAGAAGAGAGGAGACAGGGCAAATTGTTGCCCTCAAGATTGGAGAGACAGACAAGTGAATACAAGGAGTTGCAGTTCACCTAAGCAGAGACTCACAAGTGGAAACCACTGTGGGAACCAGTGCCAGGATAGGAAAACGTGAATTGTAATTGGCAAATATAGGCCCAGCCTGGACAACTCTAAGAGTTATAAACTCCAGGGGGACCCAGTCATGGGGGACCCCACAATATTATGAGATTTACCTCTAGGAGTTCTACCGGATTCCCACAGTAAATATCAGAGAAAAATCACCTTGGGATTCCTGCGGGGGGAGGGGGAAAGTAACCGATCTGAAACATTACAGAGCACTCTGTTCTCTGAGGGGACATGAGTTAATCAGTGCCTAACCAGCTGGGGTATTATCATAGCCTAACTAATCTGGGGAAGGAAAATACCCAATTCCAGCCCACTCTAGCCATCTTGTCATACAGAAAGGGAGAGAAAAAACTGAAAAACACCTGGGAAGTTTACAGTGCAGAAGCACAGGCTTAATAAAGATTGAGACCTAATTATAGGACTATAGAATGCTTCCCCTTATCTCACACCTCACCACCTATTACTAAAGGCTTATTTACAGCAGTTCTTTTACACAGTATATCATGTCCAACTTTCAAGAAAAAAAAATACAAGGCATACCAAAAGGCAAAAAAAAAAACACAATTTGAAGAGACAGAGCAAGCATCAGAACCAGACTCAGGTATAGCTAGGACATTATAATTATCACACCAGTAATTTAAAACAACTATGATTAATATGTTAAGGGTTCTAATGGATAAAGTAGACAGCATGCAAGAACAGATGGACAATGTAAGCAGAGGTATGGAAATCCTAAGAAAGAACCAAAAAGAAATGCTAGAGATCAAAAACACTGTAGCAGAAATGAAGACTGCCTTTGGTAGATTTATTAATAGATCAGACATGGCTAAGGAAAGAATCTCTGAACGAGAGGATATATTACTAGAAAACTCAAAACCGGAAAATCAAACAGAACAAAGACTGGAAAAACAATTGAACAGAATGTCCAAGGACTGTTGGACAACTACAGAAAGTGTAACATACATGCAATGGGAATACCAGAAGAAGAAGGAAAGGAGAAAGAAATGGAAAAAATATTTAAAACAATAATGACTGAGAATTTCCCCAAAATTAATGTCAGACACCAAATCACAAATCCAGGAGGTTCAGAGAACACCAAGCAAGATCAATGCCAAACTTATATATACATATCCAAACTACAGAATTACAGGTATATATATACACATACACACACACACACACACACACACACACACACACACACACACACACACAGAGGGGAAAAACATCTTTCCTATAGAGGAACAAAGATAAGAGTTACATCTGACATCTCCTCAGAAACCTGCAAGCAAGATGAGAATGGAGTGAAATAGTTAATGTTTTGAGAGAAAAAGATCACCAACCTAGAATTATGTACCCTGCAAAATTATCCTTCAAAAGTGAAGGAGAAATGAAGACTTTCTCAGACAAACAAAAATTGAGGAGAAAGACAAATACAGTATGATATTACTTGTATCTAGAAAAGCCAATCTCATAGAAACAGAATGGTGGTCACCAGGGGCTTGGGGGTGGGGGAATTGGGGAGATGTTGTTTGAGAGTACAAAATTGCACCTGGAAGATGAATAAGTTCTAGATATCTAATACACACCATAGTGATTATAGTCAACAATACTGTATTGTAAACTGCAAGGAAGCTAGGAGACTTGATCTTAACTATTCTTACCACAAAAAAGAAATAATAATGTGATGTGATAGGGATCTTAGCTAACACCTCAATGATAATCATATTGCAATATATAAATATATCAAATCGACATGTTGTACACCTTAAAGTTACACAATGTTATGTGTCAATTATATCTCAATAAAATTTAAGGAAATTTGTTGTCAGTAGACCTACTTTGCAGGAAATGGTAAAAAGAAGTTCTTTTAGAGAGAAGGGAAACAATATAGGTAGAAACTCAGATCTACATAAAGAAAAGAAGAGTTTAAAAGAAAGAATAAGTAAAGCTAAAATTAAAACTTTTTTTCTTATTCTTAATTGGTCTAACAGATAACAGTTACTTCACAAATATAACAACAATGTACTCAATTATATATGCTTAGGTATAATTATATATAATTGAAATGAATGAAATGAATGACAGCAATCGTACGAAGACTGGGAGGAAGGAATTATTATAATCTGGTTATTATAAAGTACTCACACTACCTGTAAGTGGTATAGTGTTGGTTGAAAGTGGACTTGGATTACTTGTAAAATGTATATTGCAAACTCTAGTGCAATCACTAGACTGTTTTTTTTTTAAAGTATAACCAATATGCTAAAAAGGAGAGAAAATGGAATCATATAAAATGCTCAATTAAACCAAAAAATGAAGAAAAAGAGTAAAAGACAGAAACAGGAACAGAAACCAAGGGCAACAAATAGGAAACAGTAATGAATATGGTAGATATTAATACAAATATATCAGTAATCCCTTTGAGGGTCAAGCATCTAAATATTCCAGTTAAAAGACAGAGATTGTTAGAATGGATCAAAAAATATGATCCAACTATATGCTGTCTACAAGAAACCCATCTTAAATATAAAGACACATATAGATTAAAAGTAAATAGATGGAGGAAAATATACCATGCTAACACCTTTATAGGAAAGAAGGAGTAGCTCTATTAATTTCAGACAGAGTAGACTTCAAAGTAAGAAATGTTATCAGGGATAAAGAGGGACATTACATAACAACAAAGGAGTCAATTCTCCAAGATGACATGAGAATTCTTAACACGTATGTGCCTAACAACAGAACATCAAATTACACGAGGCAAAAACTGATAGAACTGCAAGGAGAAATAGATGAATCCACTATCATGGTTGAAGACATGAACACCCCTTTATCAGAAATACACAGATCCAGCAAGCAGAAAACAGTAAGGGCAAAGGTGAACTCAACAACACCATTAATCTACTGAGTATAATAGATAGGCTACTTCATCCAGTAACAGCAGAATACACATTTTGGGGGGCTCACATGGAACATTTACCAAGATAGACCACATGCTGAGCCATAAAACATACCTTAACACATTAAAAAAATAGAAATCATACAATGTCTCCATTCAGACCACAGTGGAATTAGACTAGAAATCGATAACATAAAGATAGCTGAAAAATCCCCAAATATATGGGGATTAAACAACACACTTCTAAATAGCACATGGGTCAAAGGAAAAAAATCTCAAGAGAAATTAAAAGTATTTTGAAATAAATAAAATTGAAAATAGAATTTATCAAATTTGTGGGATGCAGTGAAAGCAGTCATCAGAAGAAAATTCATAGCATTGAATGCATATATTAGAAAATAAAAAAGATCTAAGATCAGTAATCTAAGCTTCTACCTTAGGAAATTAGAAAAAGAAGAGAATTAAATCCAAAGTAACCAGATTAAAGGAAATTCTAAGAATCACAGCAGAATCAATAAAATCGAAAACAGGACATCAATAGAGAAAATCAACAAAACCAAAAGCTGGCTCTTTGAAAAGATCAATAAAATCAACAAGCCTCTAGCCAGGCTAAGAAAAAAGAGAAAGAACACAAATACTAATATCAGAAATGAAAGAGGGGACATCACTGCAGGTGCCATGGAAATTTAAAGGATAATAATAAAGGATAATAAAGTAATACTCTATGCCCACAAATTTGATAACCTGGGTGAAATGGATCAATTCTTTGAAAGACACAACTTGTGAAAACTAACACAAGAAGAAATAGATGATCTGAATAGACCTGTATTGATTAAGGAAATTGAATTAATAATTAATAACCACTCAAAACAGAAAACACCAAGCCCAGATGGGTTCACTGGTGAATTCTACCAAACATTTAAGGAAGAAATTATACCAATTCTCACAATCTCTTTCAGAGACTAGAAGCAGCATGAATACTTTCCAAATCATTCTATGAGGCCAGTATTACCCAAATACCAAAACAGGACAAAGACATTACAAGATAAGGAAACTACAGGTCAATATCTCTCATGAATAGAGATGCAAAAATCCTCAGCAAAATATTAGCAAATTTAATCCAAAAAAGTATGAAAAGAATTATACACCATAACCAAGTAGTATTTACCCCAGGTACGCAAGGCTGGTTCAACATTCAAAAATCAATGTAATCCATCATATCAACAGACTAAAAAAGAAAAATCACATGATCATATCAGTAGATACAGAAGAAGCATTTGATGAAATCCAACTCTCATTCATGATAAAAAAATTTTTAAAAACTCAGTAAGCTAGGAATAGAGGGGAACTGTCTCAATGTGATAAAGACTATCTACCAAAACCTACAGCTAGCATCATATTTAATGGTGAGAAATTCAAAGCTTTCCCACTAGCATCAGGTACAAGAAAGGAGGTTTGCTCTCACCACTCCTTTTTAACATCATACTGGAAGTCCTTGCTAGTGCAATAAGGCAAGAAAAGGAAATAAAAATTATACGAATTGGAAAGGAAGACATAAAACTGTCTATTTTCACAGATGTCATGATTGTCTATATAAAAATTCTGAAAGAATTGACCAAAAAACTCCTGGAACTAATAAGCAATTATAGCAAGATTGCAGGATGCATGGTAAATTTTAAAAAGTCAATCACTTTCTCGTACATTGACAATGATTAAGTGGTATTTGAAATAAAAACACAATACCATTTACATTAGCACCTCCCCCCAAAAATGTAGGTATAAATCTAACAAAATGTGTACAAGATCTATATGAGGAAAACTACAATAGTCTGATGAGTGAAATCAAAGGACTAAAAAAAATAGAAAGATATTCCACGTTCATGGATAAGAAGAATTAATATTGTCAAAATATCAGTTCTTTCAACTTGATCTATAGTTTCAATACAATCTCAATCAATAATCCAGAAAGTTTTTTTGTGGATATTGACAAACTCTTTCAAATTTTTTTGGAGAGGTAAAAAACCCAGAATAACCAGCACAATACTGAAGAAGAATAAAGTTGGAGTACTGACACTACCCAACTTCGAGACTTACTATAAGGCTACGGTAATCAAGACAGTATGGTATTGGTGAAAGAATAGACAAATAGATCAATAGAACAGAATAGAGAGCCCAGAAATAGACACACATAAATATAGTCAACTGATGTTTGACAAAGGGGCAAAGGTAATATTATGGAACAAAGATAGTCTTTTCAGAAAATGGTGCTGGAACAACTGGATATCCACATGCAAAAACTGAATCTAGACACATACCTTACAACTGTCACAAAATTAACTAAAAAATGGATCATAGACCTAAATGTAAAATGAAAAACTATAAAACTTCTAGAAGATAACATAGGAGAAAACCTACATGAAGTTGGGTATTGTGATGCCTTTTTAGATCAACACCAAAGATATGATCCATGAAAGAATAATTGATAAGCTGGACTTCATTATAATTAAAAACATCTGCTCTGCAAAACACAATATCCAGAGAATTAGAAGACAAGCCACTGACTGGGAGAAAATATTTGCAAAAGAGACATCTGATAAAGGACTATTATCTAAAATATACAAAGAACTGTGAAGACTCAACAGTAAGAAGACAAATAACCTGATTAAAATGGGCCAAAGACTTTTACAGACTCCTCACGAAAGAAGCTACGTAGATTGCAATAAGCATAAGAAAAGATGCTCCACATCATATGTCATCAAAGAAATACAAATTAAGACAACAGTGAGATACCACTACACACCTATTAGAATGGCCAAAATCTGGAACACTACAACACCAAATTCTAGCAAGGATGTTGAACAATAAGAAGTCTCATACATTGCTGGTGGAAATGCAAAATGATTACAGCCACTTTGGAAGACAGTTTGGTGGTTTATTACAAAACTAAACATACTCTTCCTTAACGATCCAGCAGTCATGCTCATTGGTACTTACCCAAAGGAATTGAAAACTTATGTACACAGAAACACCTGCTCATGGATGTTTACATCAGCTTTGTTCATAATTGCCAAAACTTGGAAGCAACCAAGATGTCCTTCAGTAGGTGGTACATCCAGACAATGGAATATTATTCAACACTAAAAATAAATGAGCTATCAAGCCATGAAAAGATATGGAAGAAATTTAAATGTATTTTACTAAGTGAAAGAAGCCAATCTGGTAAGGCTCCATAAAGTATGATTCCAACCATATGACTTTCTGGAAGAGGCAAAACTGTGGAGACATTAAAAAGATCAGTGGTTTCCATGGGTAGAGGTAAGAGGGAGTGATGCATAGGCAGAACACAGGATTTTTAAGGCAGTGAAAATACTATGTATATTATAATAATGGATCTATATCTCATACATTTGTCCAAACCCATCAAAGGTACAATATCAAGAGTGAATCCTAAGGTAAACTACGGATTTGGGTAATTATGATATGCCTGTATAGGTTCATCCTTCATTTAGAAAAATGTACCATTCTGGTAAGTGATGTTGATAATGCTGGAGGCTATGCATGTATAGAGCAGGGGATACAGGGAAAATCTCTGTACCTCCCTCTGAATTTTGTTCTCAGTCTAAACCTGTTCTAAAAAAAATAGTCTAAAAATAAGGAAACCCAATGTAGGGATAAATGAACAGTCCCACAGTTCCTCTACATACACGTCCACACACCAGAATTAGAGTTGGTATCACACTGGTTATAAGTTTAACAGGAAACCTTCCAGACCTTTACAATTAAAGAAAAAATTTTAAATACCAATGGTCTCAACAATGCAATAAAAAGTGAAATAGAATAGAAAGTACTAGAGTACACAGCATGTAGTGAAGATAAATACCATTTCAAGGTTATATTTATATATTTCGAGAAGGTTTTATATACAAAATCTTACACACATACATACAGATACACAAACATGCATACAAGATGTGTCTGCTATATCACCGTGCATTTAATGCATTTCTCCCTATCAGTCATGGTCCAAAAGCTTGAAAGAGAATTTGAGTGAGCCCAAGAAAAGACAAGCCTTTCAAATGATGTCTTCCAGGGAACTACTTGATAATGACTCCTATTTAGGAGTAAAGTTTTAAAAGATTTCCAGCCCTCCTCTGCTTTTCTCAGTACTGAGAATGTAGGCTGTTATTTTTCAAGAGGCTGTGGAGCTGTGGTGACATGGATGGGACTAGGGTACATTTAAATGCCACAAATCTTGCTGTTCCTATCAAGATGCAGCCACTTTTCTGGACTAAATACTCCCCCGTGTTGCTGCAAGCCTTTAGCTAGTTTCCAGAGTACTATAAAAGTTGATTTTGACAATTTCTGTCAATTTTCTCATTGCTTTTACGAAGCAGCAAATTTTCTGAGTTCTTTACTCCAACGTTCTCACTAATGTCTCCTCCTGTTATTTTTTGACATTTCATCTCGTAATGGAAAATCATCCATTTTTTAAAAAGCAAAATTTCAGAGTTCCTTATTTGAACGTTTTCACTGATGCCTCCTCCCCCCTTATATTTTGACATTTCATCTTATAATGAAAAATCATCTATTTTTTAAAAAGAGTTTTTTATTTGTTCGTTTTGTTAACCCAACTGTGGCTAGAATGACTTCATTAATGAAAATCTTTACTTTTGAAGCCAAATTTGACACACCATATTATTATTCCTTTAGACATTCTCACTGAAAAAGAAGTAAAATTGGGGCTTCCCTGGTGGCGCAGTGGTTGAGAATCTGCCTGCCAATGCAGGGGACACGGGTTCAAGCCCTGGTCTGGGAAGATCCCACATGCCGCGGAGCGGCTGGGCCCGTGGGCCACAATTGCTGAGCCTGCGCGTCTGGAGCCTGTGCTCCGCAACAAGAGAGGCCGCGATAGTGAGAGGCCCGCGCACCGCGATGAAGAATGGCCCCCGCTTGCCGCAACTGGAGAAAGCCCTCGCACAGAAACGAAGACCCAACACAGCCATAAATAAATAAATAAATAAATAAAATATTTAAAAAAAAAAAAAAAAAAAAAAAAAAAGAAGTAAAATTAAGAGAATAAATTTAAAAGTCTGAATCAACATTTCCAGAATCATAGATACAAAGAATCATAAATGTACACAGCGTCTTGAAGATGGTAAATTATATAGAAGCAAGCAAATAGAAAAAAGCAATTTCTGCCTAGAAGAGTTTAGATTCTATATAATGCTGAGATGGTGACACAAGCTATTTCAAGTTAAAATTAAGACTGACACAGCAATGAATCAAATTGTATTTCAACTTACTTTGAAGATGCTCTAAGTATGGAATAAAGTGTCAACTTGTCTTAATTTGGACTTCTTTATTACCTTTAAAAGTTAACCTGAAACATATTAGTTCTATCATTTGAAACTTGAGTTTTAGTCTATTTCCAAGTCTTATACATTCTTCCTAAAGAAAATGGTTAAAGCTTTTGTGAAAAATTTGCCTTCAATAGGTCAATAATGAAACTACTTGAAATGCAACTGAAATTTGAGTCATTTTAAATGCAAAATATCTGTGACTTTCTCACATAATGTTTATATAATGATATAATCATTAACAGATCTGAGGTGGGATGTGGATTTCATTTCAAAATCTTTTATAAACTTGCTGTCAGAATATGGAAGTGTGTGTGTGTGTGCGCGTGTGTGTGTGCGCTAAAAAAACAGCTTGCCTTATTTGGTATTTGAACATGTCTTATATTTCCAATTAACAGTAATGGAAGTGTTGGCCGAAAATTGATCAGATTAGTGGCATGTGGGTGGGATTCCGGCAGCATCCAAATATTCACATGAAAAATAAACGCAAACCCTGGAGCAAAAAATTCTTCCTTGCATGGAGGACTTGGCCACATGTCATAGCTGGAAACTGTGCAGAGACAAAATGTGCAAGATGCACTACATTTCAATTCTCTGCACTTTCAGCACCCTCCAAAATATTCTTTCTGTGCAAAATGGTGATACAAATTCTGTTGCCAATATTCAGATTTAAGATGAAAATAGAAGCTCTGAGGACAATCCCTGAGTCCCTCATCCTTAGATTTCAGAGGCAGACGGTGCCTTGAGATGTTAGTTTGGGGCCTAGAATTTTTATTCTAGTTTGTTCTGTAAATAGGTGTTTTACTTCATGGAGGAAACAGAGGGAGTGTTCTGATTATTATGATTAAAAAAAAATGTACAGACTCCCCTTGCATGCAAAACAAGTCATCAAGTCATCATACAGGGAGTTAACATTCACAGCCGTAGTCCTCCAGACATTTCAAGTATGAAGTAGACAGCATTGCCATGGTTACGCATAAAGGAGGGCTGCACAAAGCAAGCCCATTACACAGCGTTATGCACATACTGTGGGTAGTGCAGGAAGCAGTTAGAAGGCTGTATGTTTAGAGGATGTGGAAATATGAAAACATGCCCTGTCATGGCATGGTCATGACTCTCTAACTCAGTTTATAAGCACTGATGTGGTCTCATTCTTTAATGGTTCAAGGCATAATTAAGCTGAATTCTGACTACACACTCAGAATAATTCATTTATTCAAGTATCAAATATTAATTGAGTACCCACTATGTGTCAGGAATGGTTCATAGAGAAACCATTGGGCATTTGGGAAACAGAACTACAAAACACTTCCCAGCGAAGACTACATTTAGAAGTTCTCTACAAGCAACCAAGAAGCAGGATTTTGCAATTGAAATTTGTAACTGAAGAAGAGTGAAATTCATTCATTAATATGTACTAGTATGTTCCTCCCCTGCCACACTTTCAACACTGGGCCCTGAAGACTTAATGGCATTTAGATAGATGGATGGGGAAAGCCTTTCTGATGAGGGGAACAGCACGAGCAAAGGGATAGACGCAGGACTATACAGAACACAATGAGAAACCCAGACTTCTTAAAACGAAATAACTTGAAGGTCTCAGTTATCTGATAAAAATATGGAATGTTTTCTGTATAAATTTAATTTGTTTAAGTGAGAAATGCAAATATAAAATTGCCACATTCTACCAGTAGACTTCTTCTCTAGAAATGTAGTCCAACATTTTAATCAAATAAGATACTGTATATAAAAACGTTTTGAAAGATCTTAAGTGCTCTAAAAAGTGCCTTATTTAGTGCATTATTTAGTCTTATCTTCCTTACCTACTCCATGAAAGGAAGCAAGAATGAGAAGAAGAAAACTGGTGTGCTGGCCACTATTTGGCTGTGTCTTCCTGAAACTGGAATCTTTTCTGAAGTTTTAGTTTTCTTTCTCTTCATTTCTTTTCTTTTCTCCTCCTTTCCTTTTCTTCCTTTTCCTTTCCTTCCCTTTCCTATCCTTCCTTCATTCAAAAGATATTTAATTAGTGCCTTATTTTTGCCAGGTTCTCTCTGCTAGGGATATAGCAGTAAACAAAACAGGCAAAAATTCTTGCCCCCATGCATCTTAAATTATAGTAGGGGGAGAGAAATAGTTTCTTAGATGATGATACATGCTATGAAGATAAATTAAGTAGGGAAGAGAATAGGAAGTATGTATGTAGGGTGGGGGAGGGGAGTTGTAATTACAAAGAGATGACCTCATTGAAAGGTAATATTTTGACAAAAACTTGGAGTGATCCATTTAGATATCTGGAAGACTATGCTAGGCAGAGGGAACAGCTAGTGCAAAGGCCTTGAGGCAAGTTTCTGCCAGGATGTTCAATGAACAGCTAAGCAGTCAACGTAGTAACAGCAGAAGTTACAGAGGGAGAGAGTTGAAGTCAAAGAGATGTGTGTATGTGTGTACATTGTGTGTTGGGGAAAGGGGGTACAGATGGTGTAGGCCCTTGTAGGCTTTTACGCTGAGTGAAATGGGAAGCCATTGCTCATTTTGTTTTTGACATGAGTGTATTTGATGATGCAATCCATTAAAAAGATTTCTATGTTTTAAATGCTAAAAGCATAAACAGAAATATATCAAATAGTGACATGGGGGGAAATATGGAGCTTTGATTTCAGTTCAGTGCATTAATATCTATTTGCAATCTGTTTTAATCAGAGGAAGGCCCCCAATCTACTACTTTGTGATGAATCTGCCCATCTCCCAACTCTACCAAAGACAGGATATCCTCTGATGAGTATTCACTCCCCATTGTCTATAGCCCATCCAAATGTGAGGGGATGTAGGAGGAGACCACGAGTGTGGTTCT
This sequence comes from Balaenoptera acutorostrata, assembly GCF_949987535.1. Taxonomy (NCBI): domain Eukaryota; kingdom Metazoa; phylum Chordata; class Mammalia; order Artiodactyla; family Balaenopteridae; genus Balaenoptera; species Balaenoptera acutorostrata. The sequence goes on from NC_080085.1 coordinate 40,617,141, forward strand.
TCCCCAAGGGTTCCTGTAAATTTCTCCATCGCCTTTTACTCCCTGCTCCACTTCCAAGCCAGTGATCTAAGAGGTTTGCCTCTCCCTCATACATGCAAGCTACACAAAAGCAGGAGCCTTGTCTATCTTGTTCAGCACGGTATCCCAGAGGCTAGAAGATTCCTTGACCAGAGGACTTTGTTGTATTAATTTATAAAAGAAAGTTAGCCCCTCAAACATAATAGTTGAGAATCCTTAATCCAGGGGTACTCAAATTTTAATATATCTACAGGAAACTTTCTTCAGTCCAAATAAATGATTCTACCAAACAGTGATTATATTAGTCAGGGTTCTCCAGGACAGAACCAATAGGATGGATATCTATCTATTCATCTATCTATCTCATATATACTTATTATATATATCAATCATATTTATTATAGATTTATATGATTTCTTGGAATTGGCTTATGTGATTATGGAGTCTGATTCTACTAAACAGTGGTTGTATTAGTCAGGGTTCTCTGGAGAACCCAGAGAAATCAGTATATATAATAAATCATATATATATGATATATATAATAATAATATGTATATAACCAATAGCATATGTGTATATATAGAAATATATAATAGTGTTTATAATATTTAAAACCAATAGTGTGTGTATATAGATTTTATATATATATATATATATGTATATATGTATAAGGCTAAGAAGTCCCAAGACCTGCAGTCAGCAAGCTAGAGACCCAGGAGAACCAATGTAAATTCTAACTTGAGTCTACATCTTAAGGCAGGAGAAGACTGTCATCTCAGATCAAAGACAATATACTCAGTCTACCGATTCAAATGTTAATCTCATCCAGAAGCATTCTCACAGACACACCCAGAATAATGTTTAACCAAACGTCTAACCAAAACTGGGCACCCATGGCCCAGTCAAGTTGGCACACAAAATTAACCATCACAGTGTTGTACAAAGGGTGGGGCAGTAGGAAGTGATATGCCATGGATACAAGCAATAATGGGGTATATTTTCTGTAGAGAATGTAAAAAATAAAATCAACTGAAATCAACCTTACTTTTATTATTATCATGTACTAGCAATTCTATCAATATCAGTAATTACATAATTCTTCCTCCCCCAATCTTTTGTTTGTCTCAATTCTGAGCAATTACTGCAATTATTGAAGAGGTTTTTAAAATTGTGGTAAAATATATATAAAATAAAATTTACCATATTAACCATTTTTAAGTGTACAGTTCAGTGGCATTAAGTACATTCTGACTTCTGACTTACTTTTGTGTATATTCTATAGGTATTTTCTTTGTGGTTACCATGGGAATTACATATAATTTTGTCATACAGTGGAGTGGGATGTTAAAATATTATCCACTCTGGGTATCAAATATGCAAGGTTTGCCATTGACACTTGAGTAAAACCATATTCAACAGTGAGCTGATCATTTAGAGAATGGTATTCTCACCCAATACTCATATTCATTCCTAGAGGAATCCTCACCCTCTCAAATGTTAAAATTCAGACCTTCTCGCCTTGGAGTTGTGGCAGAGTTTCTAAAACTGTCACATTCCAAAACAAGGTGCCAGAAAATCTACAGAGGACTTGCAGAAGAGGTGGCAAAAGCTGGTTTGCTCCCCTCAGGTCATCACATGTACAGGGCATACAAGATTAATAAGGAGAAATTGATAGGGAAAATTTCTTTAGAGAAGCATTCAGTGAAGTACTGTCATGTTTCCCTATTTTCCTTTTCCTTGGTTGAGTGGTTTAAGAAAACCACCTGGACATCTGTGCCCTCTGAAATTTGGAGGCTGCAGGGATTGGAATGGAATTGGGCTCACAGGCTTCCCTTAGGGCAAAGCAAGAAGAGAGGCTACTATGGAAGTGAGCCGCACTCTCATGAGTGGAGTGGGGAGGTTGGTGGTGGAGTATGGGGGGTGCAAAGATACAAAATTTATTGAGAATCTCATGTCATCTTCAATCATATTAGACTCAATGCCCTCTTTTTATAATAAATATTTTATAATACTCCTCTTTAATATCCTGAAATGAAATTTATAAATAATGTAACCTACACATAATTTGAAAAATAAAGAAATGTAATGCTATAACTGTAATATGGAGAAATAAAAGAAAGTACTTTATATATTAAAATATTACACATTTTGATATATAAATACTTTGGCATGACTACAGTAGATGGTGACATAATGAATCAAATACTTGCAACTACTTATAATGAACAAATCTAGATTGAAGTAACACTATTCATTTGAATATAGTCAATGTGTTTTCTTCATATTTAACCATTTGAAATAAGAACTAAATATAACTATATATCTAACTATATATATATGTATCTACCATGAATGCAACAGCTACTAATAAAGTCTGTTACAAATGTGTTGTATTGGTTATTTACATGACACAAATGATGTGTCTGTCAGTAAAATGATTTTCCAAAATGGTGAACAATTCTTTGTAAAGTTCTGAACAAGGCAATATCCAATAGTCCTTTGACTTATTCAGTGTTTGCAATTTTGGAAAATTGAGTATATAGTAAACCAGTGGAAAAAATACTTTGTATTTATATGTTTTTCATGTACATGAATATCCAGCAAGGCATTCAAAATCCATGCCGTACCAGGAACAAGTGTTCACTTACTGGCAGAAACCCTATTCTATCTGGCCCTTATCTAGACAAATGCCATTAAATCTCACCCCACTGTGGGGGTGATGATGCCCTGGACTGGCATGGTGTAGATACTTGAGCATAGAATTTGATAGACCATTAAAAAGACAATTTTTCCCTTTCATCAAAATATGTCTTCTTAGGGGAAAGACAAATGTGTTAAGTAGATAGTTACGGACTTCCAATTAGAAAATAGCCATCTCAGAATCTTCATCCTCACTGTCACGGATTAATACCTTTTCAGGTATTAATACCTTTAGCATAAACTGGCCTGAATCTAGCTTTCAGCAATTTCCATCTGAGTTCAAGTCGAAATCTTGCCTTTCCCTTATTTTTAAACCAGGATTTCAACATAATTTCTTTATCCATAAAACTTTCATAAGGATAACAAATTCCATAAGATATGAGAATTAATTATTGAATGATTATACAACCCTCAGCAAATATTAAAACTGATATTGTAAGGGGAGCTGCTTTTAAAATGGAAAAGTGTTTCTTGGTATCTCTAAGATTAAGAATAAGAAAATCAATCATCACGTGCTCCTCTCATTAAGTCTGGGGAACAATTGCCACACACAGGTGTTGGAGGGGGGATCATGTATGGGTGGGCATGAAGATGAGCCAGCTGGGCATGGTTCCACTCCCAAATGAGCCTCCAAATTATTGTCCATATGTGGAAACAAAAACAAAAAGCAACCTGAATTAGCACTGAATTTAGACCCTAGTCAAGGTGAGTAAAAGGGTCAAAATATTGTGTCTGTTCAATTTGTTGTAGCTCCTACAAGATGCCATTTTTCCTGGCAAAGTACAAATACCACTGCTTGAAAGTAACTGTTATGGGGCTCCCAGTTTCCTGAACATGTCAATGTGAAGGGCCAGGGCTCCTTTGGGGTGTTGCTAGAGCAAACACACACATTAGCTCAGGTTCTGTGGGGTAAAGTTGAACAAGGGAAAGAAAGGTCCAAATCACAGGATGTGATCACATCTTGGTAAGTGGCAAAGGGAGAGACGCAGCATGAAGACAATTGCAGTTTATCATTGGAGAAGGGGCTAAAGATGGATAGGAGGAGCAAGTAGAAAGGGGGGCTGAGGGCACCAGAGATCATGTCCACTATTACACTATTTTTCCTAGGGCTGGCTGATAAGAGAGATGGCAGTGGAGAGGTTAACTCGCGGGAAACAGGGTTTTGTCATGAAACTCTCTAAGGTAATAGAACAGTGAGAAAGTTTTCCTCCTCCCAACCTCCTTACCATCCCATCATTAGCCACCCTTTACATCCCTCTGTCTGCTTCTCTCAGTGGTGGAGCTGAAGTAACCAAAAATATAATCAGTGGGTAAACCCCGCCACTGGTGGTGCCCACTGATTGAAATCTTCCCTAGTGAGCCATTTGGCTTTCACACCTCAGCTAGTCACCCAGAGAATTTGAGCCCCAGGAACTCCTTTGATGAACAGATTGCCTTTTGTCTAGTTAAGAGCAACAAGGGGAGAAAACAGAGACCTTAGAGGGAATTGCAATCTATTCTTAATCTATCTTCTGCAAGACAGCTTGCTTGGGCTGAGAAGATAAGCAGTGTCTGTTCTGAGCTCTCTTATAAAGTATTGGGTTTAGTTGAAGAGTAGCCATGTGAAAAGGGCAAGTTGATGACTTAAACAAGTTTTCTTTAATATTTCTGAATCATTTCTTCAGCTGTAAGAGAAATTAATAGCATGCTGGATTTGTACCAATTGTTGGAATCATGGTATGGCTGAAACAGATTAAAAATAAAGTGCTTGCCTCTGGTCAAAGTTCACACTAGGCTTGCACATTCTTATGGAATATCAGACTACGGTAGGCCCCTTTAGCTCTGAAAACCAAATGAATCTTTTTCTATCTATGGGAGCATGCATGAATTTGTTTAATCAGGCCTGTGACTGTCAGTGTTATCTGGGCATAGGGTTCAGTCAGTTGCACACAATTGGGCACAGAGCATGTGCCCTGGAAAAATATGGGTGTGGAGTCCTATGTTCTCTCTTTGCCTTATTTCACTGTCCTTATCCTTGCCCCCCACACCCCTTCCTACACACTCAGTCCCTGGCCTTGAGCCCTGCTACCTCTTTCCCCATCCTCATTCTTATAGCTGTTGACAGGCTCATGCCTGGACCTCCCCAGGCTCCCTTAGGACATTTCAGTACAATCCTGGTTGTTCTTGCTACCTCTGGTTTCTCCTCAAAAAGCCCTATTACTGTTCACCATATGCTTACTGGATGTTCACTGCATGCTTACTGCAGTCCAGACATTGAGCCAAGCACTTTTCATGCATTACTTCATTAACTTCAAAACAACCCTATGAATAGCTCCAATTTGCAGATGGGAAAACTGAGATCCAGAGAGCTTGGGTAACAGGTCTTAGGAGACAGAGCTAGTAGAGGTGCATTTTTTTAGCATATGGAACACTAAAATTTATTCACTTTATTTATATATTTAACTCAGGACTGCCCGATCCCCAATCGTGAGCTCATAACCATCACAGTACAAGTTCTCCAGTTCACCTCACACACTGACTACAGAATTATCTTTGTATTGATAAAACACTGTACAATACCAAGTTATTCACCTCCTTAAAGTCTTCAGTCATCCACTCTAGAACTATGCCTTTAAACCAAATTAAACAATTTGCCTCAGATACTCAGACTCTGTTTACATGAAATGGATGAGATTTCACAGCCTTGCTTGGCTCTAGTTTCTTATTCTATTTCAGTTCTGCCTAAGTCCCAATCTGTAGGGTGTTTTTCTTCTGCTTTTGGTCTTTCTCCTATCTGCTCGCACTTGATGATTAAGCTCAGTTTTCTCAGATTTGACCCTTAACCTCCTTTCAGTATTCCTACTTTGCCCTTTACTGTTCTTGGTTTCTTTAAGCAAATGGCCCCTCATCCTTCCTCAGGCTTCTGGGATCCCACCCTGACACATTCCTTCAGCGTTCCAATATGCCAAGCCGCCACAATTCAACTCCTTAGACTGACTGAGTACTTGACACTGACTTCAAACTGCCTTTCAAGCCTCAACTCCTGTTCCTTCCTTAGGGTTTATAAGCCTTTTAAAATGACTTTTAAAGATCAATTTTGGAAATTTTTCAGCATTATCTTTTTAACTGTTGCTCCTGTATAGTTATTTCTTTTCTTTCCTTCTGGGACTCGAATTAAATATAAACAAAATCTTATCACTGATTCCTCTAGATAATTTACTCTTCCTTCTGTATTTGTCAACCTTTTTTCTCTCCATGTTTCTGTCTGGATATTTTCATCTGGTCTATCTTCTAGTTCACTAAATCTCCTTTCATTTGTGTCCAATCTGCTGTTAAACCTACCCACCAAGTTCTTAATTTTTTAATTTCTAAATTCTAGAATTTCCATTCTTAATCATGTATTTTATCTTGTTTTTAGCAAACACAATTATTTTTAAGTTGTTGTCTGATAACCCTAATACATGGAATCTCTGTGGGTATATTCCTACTGTCTATTGTTTCTCTTTGTTTTTAACCATGTATCTTATTTTCTTTGGTCCCTGATTATTGTGTGTGTGTGTGTGTGTGTGTGTGTGTGTGTGTTGGACATTGTATTAGCAAAATTGTTAGAAGTTATTTGAGGCCTAAATTAATGTTCTTTTCTCCAGAGGGGATTTATGTTTGATTCCATCAAGTGGATTGTTGGCACGAGAAATAAGGGTTTATTTCAATGCAAGTCTAGGGATTGAGATAATGGTTTAAAGCTGAGCTAGAGTCAGAATAATGGACGCTTTCTTCTGGTCCACTCTTCTGTTAGAATACATGATTTCAGAGTCCCATCTGTAAGTGAGAATCTCTAGTCCCTGACCTCCCCTATCCCAACTTTGGCAGTCCCAGGACTCCAATCCCTGTCTACCCAGCCCTGCAAAGTTATTAAAAATGCTACTCAACATCTCAACTACTTACTATCCTCCTCTGAAATGGGAAAACACACGCAGAGAAAACAGGGTCCAAGTGATGGTCTTAATTTCTGGGACCTGTGCCCTCACCACATCCTGGTTCTGTAATTTTTTGTTCTCTTTTTAGTTTTCTGATGCCTTTATAAAGATTTTTTTATATTTTTTCCAGCTTTTACAGTTGTCATCAATGGGAGAGTTGGTTTGACTTCTCCAGTCTGTAATTACCTGAACGGGCAATGACATTATATCATTCCACAACCTGCTGGCTTTCATTCATAGAGAGTTTGACAGGTGTCCCTCTCCCTCTAAAAATTTACAGTGCAAACTAGTTACCGTCGACAACTCTATCATTTGAAGGATACAGTCAAGTCCATATTGAAACAATATATACAAATACATTTGCATTTATGCTAGTCATAGTGCACCATGATTTCCACTAACTTCCACCTTGCTCTTAGTACTGGCCTCCTTTTCTCTAACTTTGATTAATGAAGCACTATTTTGCAAGCAAAGTGTTGGTTACTGGTAATCAAATGCCCACAGTATTTAAACCCCATGGCCCAGTTTGCAAAATATAAACACAATATGGTAAATTGAGAAGATTTTGTCAGTGATCACTGGTCCCAAATGGACGGTAAGTCATTTTGCTTCAAGGGACACTTAGGCTATGAGGATATTGGTAAAGAGTGTGGAAGATGTACAACAACTAATCTCCATTAAAAGTACATTTAGATCTGAGAGTAATAGTTGAAAGCCTGGAATGGAAAGTAAAGCCATCGGTGGATATAGCAGAAAGGTTACTAAATTTGGAGGTCAATATCTGAAATGATTTTGCCTGTAGATAGATACTGGTTTTTAAGTATAAATAATGTGTAAATACTTAAAAGCACACTTGGTTTAAAATCTAAAAATAGGGCTTCCCTGGTGGCGCAGTGGTTGAGAATCCGCCTGCCAATGCAGGGGACACGGGTTCGAGCCCTGGTCTGGGAGGATCCCACATGCCACGGAGCAACTAGGCCCGTGAGCCACAATTACTGAGCCTGCGCATCTGGAGCCTGTGCTCCGCAACAAGAGAGGCCACGATAGTGAGAGGCCCGCGCACCGCGATGAAGAGTGGCCCCCGCTTGCCACAACTAGAGAAAGCCCTCGCACAGAAACGAAGACCCAACACAGCCATAAATAAATAAATAAATAAATATTAAAAAAAAAAATCTAAAAATATTTATGAAAGTGCATTTGGATTATTTTATTTGACTATCATTCAATTTCTTTATAAATATTTATGATCACTATTACATGAGAGAATTTTTTAAGGAAAAATTATCCTACCTCTCAAATTAGTCTTTCTCTCTTTTTTCTCAGAATCTAACTCAAAACTCCAAGACTGCTTTACTGAAGTATTTTCCTACTTAAAAAAAAAAAACAACACAATAGCTTTTTCAAGAGGGGAGAGACAGCATGCTCCATCACATTAAATCTTTCTTATTGATGCCTCTCTTAGTCTTTAGTTGTACCAGGCCATCAAAAATCAATTATGGATCTCCCCAACAGCTCCTACATTTAAGCTCCTGAGAGCTACTAGAGAAAATCTTACAACACACAAATATTTGCCACTGGAAATACAAGACCTCCAACCTCAACTGGATCATTAACTAGTTGGTCCCGGGTTCACTCATTTTTTCATTCCCAGAACAGCTATTTCAAACTTTTACCATTCCTTTTAAGCCCTCAATCCACAACCTTAACTTCCAGCAGAAACCCTTTTCTCCTACTTCACAGAGAAACTTAAGCCATCTTCTGAGTATTACAGCAATCTTCTACCTAAAATTTCTTTCTTGATATTTTTCAGCTATTATGGAAAAGTTAAAACATATTCAAAATTAGACAGAATATAAAGTGAACCCTCAGGTACATATCATCCAGTTTCCATAATGATCAACTCATGGCCAATATTGTTTCATCGACTACACCTTTTAAAAACTGCATTTCTAATCATTCTTACTTTCTTCATGTCACTCTGAAAGAAGTTTCTTTTCTATCTGAGGTTATTCTCTGCATCAAGATCTGGATTTCATCCCTTGTAGCCTCTTCAAACCCTTGCTCTATTATCCCTCTTTTTAAACACTCCCTTTATACTGACTGATTTCAGTTAGTATTTAAACAATTAATTTACTTTTATATTAGGAACACACACACACACACACACACACACACACACACACACACACATCCTCTTGACACTACATATACCTCTAGCTACCATCCTTTCACCTTCCGTTTTCTGCCAAAAATCTGGAAAGAGTATTCTGTACTCACTGTTTCTATTGCCTTATTCCCTCCCACACCACAATCCAAGCAAAAAGTTTGTTTCTAGATACAACACTCTGCTGAAACTGCTCTCATTGAATTTACTGATTCTTTTTTTTTTTTAAAGAAAATCTTCTTCAAACTCTTGCTTCCTTTTGATCCCATGAAAACAATTTCTCCCACATTTCCTCCTACAGCTCTGGCTTCTCCCTCCTCAATCTCCTTCTTTGACTCTACTTTGTCTCTTTCATGTGGGTGTTCCCTGGAATCTGTCTTTGGCTCTCTTCTCATTTACAATATCTTGGCCCAATCTAGCCCACTGCTTATGTCATCACCATCTGTACAGTTTTTCTCAAACATTTGGAGTCTAACCGGATAATGACACATGCGAGAATGAACAATTTTTTTTAATTAAAAGATTCATTTCTATTTGTAAAAATGAAAAAATAAATTCATATTACTAAAGAAATACTGATAATAGGTACACAACAGAGAAAATAACGACATTATTTGTAACAGTTCTTCACTGTTTCTGTATCTGACTTGATGTGGAATCGCTTGGCTTTTAGGTCAAGTTTCATATGTATCTGCTTCTTTTTTCCTCCTCTTTATACTAATTTAGAGGGTCTTAACTCACAATTTTGAGTTGTAGGAATGGTATTAAAGACTTCCTGCATTTACCAGATAAATTTTGGATATTGGATTAAGCAAAAAGCAGAAACTATGAAGATGATTCTAACTAAAAATTAATGTTTTTTCAGATGCTAAGCTGAATAACATATCACAGACAAAAACTAGAAGGATGAATGATTTGACTTGGAAAATGGGAGCAAATGGATTTTTTTTTTAAAGGTGTGATAATGGCTTTATGTGGATATCTGCTTTTTTTTTTTATGGCTGTGTTGGGTCTTAGTTTCTGTGCGAGGGCTTCCTCTAGTTGTGGCAAGCGGGGGCCACTCTTCATTGCGGTCCGCGGCCCTCTCACTATCGCGGCCTCTCTTGTTGCAGAGCACAGGCTCCAGACGCGCAGGCTCAGTAATTGTGGCTCACGGGCCTAGTTGTTCCACGGCATGTGGGATCTTCCCAGACCAGGGCTCGAACCCGTGTCCCCTGCACTGGCAGGCAGATTCTCAACCACTGCGCCACCAGGGAAGCCCGCAAATGGATTATTGATCTACTCTTTGGTTGTATTCCATTTTGAAAATATTTCTTCATATTCCAATGTGGTACTTGGAGGTGTTTTTAAAATATGTTCTATGATATATCAATGACTAATCCTGTTAGAAAAGTGTCAGCTCTTGAGGATTGAGAATTGTGTATCACAGTTTAGTCTTCTTAAGATATCCTAATTTTTTTAAACATTTTTATTTGAGTATAACTGCTTTACAATGTTGTTTTGGTTTCTGCTGTATAACAAAGTGAATCAGGTATATGTATACATATATCCCCATATCCTCTCTCTCTTGCGTCTCCCTCCCACCCTCCCTATCCCACCACTCTAGGTGGTCACAAAGTGCTGAGCTGATCTCCCTGTGCTATGTGGCTGCTTCCCACTAGCTATCTATTTTGCATTTGGTAGTATATATATATCCATGCCACTCTCTCACTTCGTCCCACCTTACCCTTCCCACTCCCTGTGTCCTCAAGTCCATTCTCTACATCTGCGTCTTTATTCCCATCCTGCCCTTAGTCTTATCAGAACCTTTTCTTTTTCTTAGATTCCATATATATGTGTTACCATATGGTATTAGTTTTTCTCTTTCTGACTTACTGCACTCTGTATGACAGACTCTAGGTCCATCCACCTCACTACAAATAACTCAATTTCGTTACTTTTTATGACCGAGTAATATTCCATTGTATATATGTGCAACATCTTCTTTATCCACTAATCTGTCGATGGACGCTTAGGTGGCTTCCATGTCCTGGGGATTGTAAATAGTGCTGTGATAACCATTGTGGTACAAGTTTCTTTTAGAATTATGGTTTTCTCAGGGTGTATGCCCAGTAGTGGGATTACTGGATCATATGGTAGTTCTATTTATAGTTTTTTAAGGAGTCTCCATACTGTTCTCCATAGTAGCTGTATCAATTTACATCCCCACCAACAATGCAAGAGAGTTCCCTTTTCTCCACACCCTCTCCAGCATTTATTGTTTTTAGATTTTTTGATGATGGCCATTCTGACCAGTGTGAGGTGATACCTCATTGCAGTTTTGATTTGCATTTCTCTAATGATTAGTGATCTTGAGCATCCTTTCATGTGTTTCCTGGCAATCTGTATATGTTCTTTGGAGAAATGTCTACTTAGGTCTTCCACCCATTTTTGGATTGGGTTGTTTGTTTTTTTTGATATTGAGCTGCATGAGTTGCTTGTATATTTTGAAGATTAATCCTTTGTCAGTTGCTTCATTTGCAAATATTTTCTCCCATTCTGAGAGTTGTCTTTTTGTCTTGTTTATGGTTTCCTTTGCTGTGCAAAAGTTTTTAAGTTTCATAAGGTCCCATTTGTTTATTTTTGTTTTTATTTCCATTTCTCTAGGAGGTGGGTCAAAAAGGATCTTGCTGTGATTTATGTCATAGAGTGTTCTGCCTATGTTTTCCTCTAAGAGTTTTATAGTGTCTGGCCTTACATTTAGGTTTTTAATCCATTTTGAGCTTATTTTTGTGTATGGTGTTATGAAGTGTTCTAATTTTATTCTTTTACATGTAGCTGTCCAGTTTTCCCAGCACCACTTATTGAAGAGGCTGTCTTTTCTCCATTGTATATTCTTGCCTCCTTTATCAAAGATAAGGTGACCATATGTGCGTGGGCTTGTCTCTGGGCTTTCTATCCTATTCCTTTGACCTGTATTTCTGTTTTTGTGCCAGTACCATACTCTCTTCATTACTGTAGCTTTGTAATATAGTCTGAAGTCACAGAGTCTGATTCCTCCAGCTCCATTTTTTTCCCTCAAGACTGCTTTGGTTATTCTGGGTTTTTTGCGTTTCTATGCAAACTGTAAAATTTTTTGTTCTAGTTCTGTGAAAAATGCCGTTGGTAGCTTGATAAAGATTGTACTGACTCTGTAGTTTGCTTTGGGTAGTATAGTCATTTTCACAATGTAGATTCTTCCAATCCAAGAATGTGGTATATCTCTCCATCTGTTTGTATCATCTTTAATTTCTTTCATCAGTGTCTCATAGTTTTCGGCATACAGGTCTTTTACCTCCTTAGGAAGGTTTATTCCTAGGTATTTTATTCTTTTGTTGCAATGGTAAATGAGAGTGTTTCCTTAATTTTTCCTTCAGATTTTTCATCATTAGTGTATAGGAATGCAAGAGATTTCTGTGCATTAACTTAGTATCCTGCTACTTTACCAAATTCATTGATTAGCTCTAGTAGTTTTCTGGTAGCATCTTTAGGATTCTGTATGTATAGTATCATGTCATCTGCAAACAGTGACAGTTTTACTTCTTCTTTTCTGATTTGGATTCCTTTTATTTTTTTGTTCTTCTCTGATTGCTGTGGCTAACACTTCCAAAACTATGTTGAATAATAGTGATGAGAGTGGGCAACCTTGTCTTGTTCCTGATCTTAGAGGAAATGGTTTCAGTTTTTCACCATTGAGAACGGTGTTGGCTGTGGGTTTGTCATATGTGACCTTTATTATTTTGAGGTAGGTTCCCTCTATGCCCACTTTCTGGAGAGTTTTTATCATAAATGGGTGTTGAATTTTGTCAAAAGCTTTCTCTGCATCTATTGAGATGATCATATGATTTTTATCCTTCAGTTTGTTAATATGGTGTGTCACATTCATTGATTTGCATATATTGAAGAATCCTTGCATTCCTGGGATAAACCCCACTTGATCACTGTGTATTATCCTTTTAATGTGCTGTTGGATTCTGTTTGCTAGGATTTTGTTGAGGATTTTTGCATCTATGTTCATCAGTGATATTGGCCTGTAGTTTTCTTTCTTTGTGACATCTTTGTCTGGTTTTGGTATCAGGGTGATGGTGGCTTTGTAGAATGAGTTTGGGAGTGTTCCTCCCTCTGCTATATTTTAGAAGACTTTGAGAAGGATAGGTGTTAGCTCTTCTCTAAATGTTTGATAGAATTCGCCTGTGAAGCCATCTGGTCCTGGGCTTTTGTTGGTTGGAAGATTTTTAATCACAGTCTCAATTTCAGTGCTTGTGGTTGGTCTGTTTATATTTTCTATTTATTCCTGGTTCAGTCTTGGAAGGATGTACTTTTCTAAGAATTTGTCCATTACTTCCAGGTTGTCCGTTTTATTGGCATATTGTTATTTGTAGTAATCTCTCATGATCCTTTGCATTTCTGCAGTGTCAGTGGTTACTTCTCCTTTTTCATTTCTAATTCTATTGATTTGAGTCTTCTCCCTTTTTTTCTTGATGATTCTGGCAAGAGGTTTATCAATTTTGTTTATCTTCTTAAAGAACCAGCTTTTAGTTTTATTGATCTTTGCTCTTGTTTCCTTCATTACTTTTTCATTTATTTCTGATCTGATCTTTATGATTTTTTTCCTTCTGCTAACTTTGTGGGGGTGTTTTTCTTCTTTCTCTAATTGCTTTAGGTGTAAGGTTAGGTTGTTTTTTTGAGATGTTTCTTGTTTCTTGAGGTAGGATTGTATTGCTATAAACTTCCCTCTTAGAAATGCTTTTGCTGCATCCCATAGTTTTTGGGTCATCGTATTTTCATTAACATTTGTTTCTAGGTATTTTTTGATATCCTCTTTGATTTCTTCAGTGATCTCTTGGTTATTTAGTAGTATCTTGTTTAGCCTCCATGTGTTTGTTTTTTTTACAGTTTTTTTCCTGTAATTGATATCTAGTCTCATACTGCTGTTGTCGGAAAAGATACTTGATATGATTTCAATTTTCTTAAATTTACCAAGGCTTGATTTGTGACCCAAGATATGATCTATCCTGGAGAATGTTCCATAAGCACTTGAGAAGAAAGCGTATTCTGTTGTTTTTGGATGGAATGTCCTGTAAATATCAATTAAGTCTATCTGGTCTAATGTATCATTTAAAGCTTGTGTTTCCTTATTTATTTTCATTCTGGATGATCTGTCCATTGGTGAAAGTGGGGTGTTAAAGTCCCCTACTATGATTGTGTTACTGTCAATTTCCCCTTTTATGGCTGTTAGCATTTGCCTTATGTATTGAGGTGCTCCTGTGTTGGGTGCATTAATATTTACAATTGTTATATCTTCTTCTTAGATTGATCTTCTGATCATTATGTAGTGTCCTTCTTTGTCTCTTGTAATAGTCATTATTTTAAAGTCTCTTTTGTCTGATATGAGAATTGCTACTCCAGCTTTCTTTTGATTTCCATTTTCATGGAATATCGTTTTCCATCCCCCACTTTCAGTCTGTGTGTGTACCTAAGTCTGAAGTCGTCTCTTGTAGACAGCATATATACAGGTCTTTTTTTTGTATTCATTCAGCCAGTCTGTGTCTTTTGGTTGGAGCATTTAATCCATTTACATTTAAGGTAATTATTGATATGTATGTTCCTATTACCATTTTCTTAATTGTTTTGGGTTTGTTTTTGTAGGTCTTTTCCACCTCTTGTGTTTCCTGCCTGGAGAAGCTCCTTTAGTATTTTTTGTAAAGCTGATTTGGTGGTGCTGAATTCTCTTAACTGTTGCTTGTCTAAAGGTTTTCATTTCTCCGTTGAATGTGAATGAGATCCTTGCTGTGTAGAGTAATCTTGGTTGTGGGTTTTTCCCTTTCATCACTTTAAATATGTCCTGCCACGTCCTTCTGGTTTGCAGAGTTTCTGCTGAAAGATCAGACGTTAACGTTATTGGGTTTCCCTTGTATGTTATTTGCTGCTTTTCCCTTGCTGATTTTAATATTTTTTCTTTGTATTTAGTTTTTGATAGTTTGATTAATATGTGTCTTGGCGTGTTTTTCCTTGGGTTTATCCTGTATGGGACTCTCTGCGCTTCCTGGACTTGACTATTTCCTTTCCCATGTTAGGGAAGTTTTCAACTATAATGTCTTCAAATATTTTCTCAGTCCCTTTCTTTTTGTCTTCTTCTTCTGGGTCCCCTATAATTCTGATGTTCGTGTGTTTAATGTTGTCCCAGAGGTCTCTGAGACTGTTCTCAATTCTTTTCATTATTTTTTCTTTATTCTGCTCTGTGGCAGTTATTTCCACTATTTTATCTTCCAGGTCACTTATCCGTTCTTCTTCCTCAGTTGTTCTGACATTGAGTCCTTTTAGGGTATTTTTAATTCCATTTATTGTGTTGTCCATCATTGTTTGTTTGCTCTTTAGTTCTTCTTGGTCCTTGTTAAGCATTTCTTGTATTTTCTCAATTTTATTTCTGAGATTTTGGATCACCTTTACTATTATTACTTGAATTCTTTTCCAGGTAGACTGCCTATTTCCTATTCATTTGTTTGGTCTGGTGGGTTTTTACCTTGCTCCTTCATCTACCGCATATTTCTCTGTTTTCTCATTTTGTTTAAGTTACTATGTTTGGGGTCTCCTTTTTGCAGGCTGGACGTTCATAGTTCCTGTTATTTTTAGTGTCTGCTCCCTGTGAGGTTGGTTCAGTGGCTTGTGTAGCCTTCCTGGTGGAGGCGCTGGTGCCTGTGTTCTCATGGGTGGGGCTGTATCTTGTCCTTCTGGTGGGCAGGGCTGTGTCCAGTGCTGTGTTTTGGGGTGTCTGTGAACTTATATGACTTTAGGCAGCCTCTCTGCTAATGGGTGGGGTTGTGTTCCTGTCTTGCTAGTTGTTTGGCATGGGGCATCCAGCACTGGAACTTTCTGGCCATTGGCTGGAGCTGAGTCTTAGGGTTGAGATGAAGATCTCTGGGAGAGCTCTAACCAATTGATATTACATGGGGCCAGGAGGTTTCTGGTGGTCCAATGTCCTGGACTCGGCCCTCCTATATTGGAGGCTCAGGCCTGACACTTGGCCAGGACACCAAGACCTTGCCAGCCACATAGCTCAGAAGAAAAGGAAGAAAGATAAAAACCAAAAAACCAAAACAAAAGAAAAATAAAACCAAAAAAACAGACAGACCGATCCCTAGGACAAATGGTAAAAGCAAACTTATACAGACAAAATCACACAAAGAAGTATACACAACCAAACTCACAAAAAGGGAAAAAGGGAAAAAATATGTATATAAAGGAAGAGAGTAACCAAACCAATAAACAAATCCACCAATGATAATAATCTCTAAGTACTAAACTAAGATAAACATAAAACCAGAAACAACTTAGATGCAGAAAGCAAAGCCCAAGTCTATAGTTTCCCCCAAAGTCCACCACCTCAATTTTGGGAACATTCGTTGTCTATTCAGGTATTCTTCAGATTCAGGGTTTATCAAGTTGATTGTGGGGATTTAATCTGCTGCTCCTGAGGCTACACAGAGAAATTTCCCTTTCTCTTCTTTGTTCACACAGCTCCTTGGGTTCAGCTTTGGTTTTGGCCCCGCCTCTGCATGTAGGTTGCCCTCAGGAGTCTGTTCCCCACCCAGACAGGACGGGGTTAAAGCAGCGGTTGATTAGGGTTCTGTTGCTCACTCAGGCTGGGGGCAGGGAGTGGTGCAGTAGTCATAATTGGAATGCGGGGCAAGCCTGAGGTGGCAGAGGCCAGCGTGACATTACAACAGCCTGAGGGGTGATGTGTGTTCTCCCGGTGAAGTTGTCCCTGGATCATGGGACCCTGGCAGTGGCGGGCTGCACAGGCTCCTGGAGGGGGATGTGTGTGCATAGTGACCTGCACTTGCACACAGGATTCTTGGTGGTTGCAACAGCAGCATTAGCGTTTCATGCCTGTCTCTGTGGTCCGAGGTGATAGCCGTGGCTCACGCCTGTCTCTGGAGCTCATTTAAGCAGTGCTCTGCCTTCTGTGGGCAGACAGGGAAGGAAGCCCCTCTCCTCATGCACCCCGAAACAATGGTCTCTTGCCTCTTAGGCAGGTCCAGACTTTTTCCCGGACTCCCTCCGGCTAGCTGTGCCGACTAGCCCCCTTCTGGCTGTGTTCATGCAGCAAACCCCAGTCCTCTCCCTGGGGTCTGACCTCCAAAGCCCAAGCCTTAGCTCCCAGCCCCACCCGCTCTGGCGGGTGAGCAGACAAGCCTCTCAGGCTGGTGAGTGCTGGTCAGCACCAATCCTCTGTGTGGGAATCTCTCCGCTTTGCCCTCTGCACCCCTGTTGCTGAGCTCTCCTCCATGGCTCTGAAGCTTCCCCCCCCTACCCCCGTCTCCACCAGTGAAGGGGCTTCCTAGTGTATGGAAACTTTTCCTCCTTCACAGCTCCCTCCCCGAGGTGCAGGTCCCATCCCTATTCTTTTGTCTCTGTTTTTTCTTTTTTCTTTTGCCCTACTCAGGTACGTGGGCATTTTCTTGCCTTTTGGGAAGTCTGAGGTCTTCTCTCAATGTTCAGTAGGTGTTTGGTAGGAGTTATTTCACATGTAGATGTATTTTTGATGTATTTATGGGGAGAAAGGTGATCTCCAGGTCTTACTCCTCCACCATCTTGAAGGTCTCCCCCATCCTAATATTTTATTCTCAATGGAAAACCATGACCTTGGTCCTTGAAATGATAGGAAGAAATCATTGAGTATATTTTTAAGTAATTGAACTTGAGCAATCCACTTAGAATCAGAGAAATAGTCTTTATTGGCATTATTTGTGATGAGGAGATATTGCTATCTCAACTCTCGTTTCAAATTCTCATGTGACCAACTACCCCAGACAGTCAGCTTACTTCAGTTTGGAAAAGCAGGCCTGAAAAGATACATGTTCAGTGACTTCAGTCAGGTTGTCTTCACAATCTTCACTGGAAGGGAAAGATTGTTATCCCTAATTTATAGATGATAAAACTGAGGCTTCAAAAGGTTAAGAAACTTTCCCTGAGAAGACATTTGGACAGGCTGACTAAGAGTCAGCAGTAGTTTTTAAGAAAAATTCAGATTGAACTGCCCTCAATTAAATTTTCTAAAAAACTGGCCTTAGCAAAGCAGGCAAATTTTCTCTTTCATGTTCTCAGACTTCCCTTTCTCTGTCCCTGTTGTAATTTTAAAGCATTACCCCAATGTTCTCTGACATTCCTACAATTGAATAGTGAAATCTATATCCCTTCCCCATGAATCTGGGCTTTGTGATTGTTTGACCAATTGAATGTTATAGAAGTGATGTGGTGCTACTTTCTGAGCCCAGGCCTCAAGAAATTGTCAGCTTCAACTTCTTGTCCCTTGGGAAGATCATTCTTATAACCCAGCCCCCATGCTGTGAGGAAGCCCAAGCCACTGTATGGAATAGTCCAACATGGAGAAGAACCAATAACCAGTACCAACTTGCCAGCTATATGAGTGAGCCATCTTGGAAGTAGATGCTCAACCCAGCTGAGCTCAGCTCAAGTAAAGCCACCATAGGTGGCACTACATGGAGCAAAGACAAATTGCCCCCAATGAGCCCTTCCCAAATTTCAGATTCATAAGCAAAATAATTGATCACTGTTCTTTTAAATCTCAAAGTGGTTTGGTGTGAAGCAATAGATAACCAGAATATCCCCCTGCTTTTTACACTCCTCTCCCTCTCCTTCCTTTCTTGTTAATTTTACTTGCTTTCCCCCAAATTTGTCTCACAATCAACAGAAACATTTTTGCCTTGGGGAAGGATATGTTCAATACTGTCATTCTTTTTATAAGATGATGAGCAACAAGGATTCTTATTTTGTTCATTTCTGTGTGGACTGAGTAGAAGCTCAGCAAATTTTTTTCTTAGTCCTTTTGGGCAGCTGTAACAGAATACCATAGACTGGGTGGCTTATAAACAGTAGGAATTTATTTTTCACAGTTCTGGAGGGTAGGAAGTCCAAGATCAAGGTACCAACAGATTCGGTGTACGGTGAGAGCTCACTTCCTGGTTCATGGTTGTCTTATTGTGTCTTCACATGGCAGAAAGGACAAGGGAGCTCTGTGGGCTCTCTTATAAGGGCACAAATCCCATTCATGAGGGCTCCAACCTCATGACCTAATCACCTCCCAAAGGCCCCACCTCCAAATACCATCACTTTGGGGGTTAGGATTTAACATGAATTTTGGGAGGACATAATCTATAGCAATTTTATTTAACTGGATTGATTGACAGCAGTCATTTTAACCAGTTTTGCATTATTTTTATTAAAGGGTGTTTGAACTACTCCTCATATCTACTGAATCATATGTTCCAGAGTGGGGCTTGGGAAGCTACATTTTTAATAAGCTTCCCAGCTAATTTCTACACATATAAGTTTGAAAACTTTGCCACAGTGGTCATTTAAAATTCCTTTGGAATGAGGATTATTGCAAGATTTAAAGAGACTTTAACTGCTATAAAGCATTTAGCATGGAACTCAGCATATTATAAGAGCTAAACAAATTTCATTTACTACAATCATTGCCAACATCATCATTGCTATTTTTAAAGGTTATCTTTAATTTTGGAAGATACTTACTCATGTGTCTTTGGGGGCAAACAGGGGTTGTCATTGTGCTAGTTTGCCTGTTAAAATAAGCAGTTGTTGCCTATTGTTCAGAATGTTCTGTGCCCCAGGTATCAGATGTAGGCTAGCGGTTATCTCCAGGAGACCAGAGTAAGTTTAGGCAAAACATTCTTCAGAGTGCCTACCCACATGATTCAGGTACACATACATATGTACAAGAGACAAGACATAAAGGTTCATCTGATATATGCTCTGACAATGGTTTACTATCAATGATTTACTATCATTGACACTGGGTCTTTTCAGAAAACTCTAGATAGAGGATCTTCATATCTTTGGAAGAAGGCACCTACAAGGAAATTCTAGTAAACACTTCGCCAAATTTCCCTGGTTTCCTCTGGGAATATGTGGGACCTGATATTCCATTTCAATATAGAAGCAGATGTACTAACTTACGGGCTGAAAGCCTGATTGGACAGGCTAGTTATAAATCAGCAGCACTTTTTAAGAAAAGTCAACACTCTCTACAATTTATTTTCCTTTGGATGTGGTTTTTAAGTGCACCTGTTTGGTGGAAAACATTCATATTAGATTATTAAGTCTCAATTAGGCTGAATGCTTAGAGAAGGGGATACTTTGACATTCAAATTTATTAATTAACTTAGGGTCAACAACATCACATTTTCTTTAATCCTTGTTGCTAAAAAATAACAACTCTCTACAGTGTTCTGCCCTAGTAAGAACAGTGTAGTGAATAGTTTGAATCTGTGTAAATTACTTAACCTCTCTCTGCCTCAGTTTCCTCATTTGTAAAAAAGAGGAATCATAATGGTACCTCAAAAGATTGTTCAAGATTAAATCAGTTAATGTATGAAAATGCATAGAATACTTTTTGGCACATAGTAAGCACTATAAAGGTATTAGCTATTATTATTATTATTACTTGTAAAGAAACCACATTACTAGGCAATTTTTCTCTTGGTACAGACCTATAACTGAGATAAAAGATGAAACTAGAAGAAATATAGAAATCAGGCTGAGGCCAGGACTCTTGACTATTCCCTAAGGGTGAGATCAGGATTTTTCCTGTTCACTTCGGAACTTTTAGAGTCTTGCATCTTGTCTGGCACAGGATTGGTGCTCAGTAAACTTCTGTTGAATAAATGATGGTTGCTAAAAGATGAATACTTGTTGATTATTAAGATTTCTTCTTGTCTTTTGTCTTTCTGCTCAGAGTTTGACTGTGACAAGAGTGCTCTTTAGTTGATGATTATTGTTAGATTCTGTGTCATTGCGTATGACTATTTTTGTTGCTTATCTCTTGTTAGAGGAATCTGATGGAGAAAAAGAAGAGAAAAAGTAACATAAGTGGCCCCAGAAGCCAATAAAGAAGGCGAAACAGCTGGCTGCAAACTTTATGGTCTAAAGAATTTTGACTTATCTTTGAAGTGTATTTAAACGATAAAAAGAAAAGATCTCAACTGACCAGGATGTAATTACAGGGACTAAACCTATAAAAGACAATAATCCCCTCCACACTCTCTTTTCTGAGAGATAGTATAGGCATGTAATGGCAACAGTCAAAAATTGTCCAGCTCAGTGTTTTGCTGTGTTTCAGAGCCCAGGCAGCAGTGCTTGATGCAATCTCATCAAAGTAAATATCAAACTTGGTCACAAGATTGAATCACTGCATGTTGAAAGTCTATGTGACGTCAGTACCTAATCAGGCAAATATGGACATTTTCTATAAGTGCATTTTTGTTAAGAGTTAGTGTGTATCAAATTCAAGATTCCATGGAAATGAAAAGCTATGAGTAATAAATCCCTAGAGCCTTTGATGGGAGTAGGAGTTTTCAGCCTGTTCATCTGCCATGCTGCAGATCAGGAATATATTCATTCTACTTCATTTTCCTCATTGCGTCACTTGGGGAGATGCTTCTGCCATGTTTATTTAGAAAGCCCCAGGCTGGAATCAAACTAAGAAAAAAAGTCACTGCTGTTTCCTAATTTACAGTGGAGCTGCCTCCTCACCTGCCCCACCACCACTTTAGTATCACCTTGATCCATATGTATAGATTGATGTTGAATGCCTTGAGATGTGGGCAGGAGAAGTGGAGATTGTTGGTAAAAATAAAGGGCTCTACCAACGGTTTTTTCAAAGCAGATGGCCTGCAAAAAGCTGTACATAGACTCACATGTCCAAAAATTTGTTTTATAAATTTCTTTTTAAAGCTTAAACATCTAAAAGAAAATAATAAAACAAAAATTAAGACCAGAAAAAAATACACTTCCTAGTCTCTTGATTCAAGAAACCATAAGATATGAAGTATGATTTATTCTAATGGAGAGGGTTATCAGCACAATAAAGAAATGTAGGCATCCATGAGCTTTTGCAGTGTTAAAAAAATACCAACACTTAGTGCCTTAAAGCAATCAATCTTTTCACTCATGATTCTGTGGGTTGGTTGGGCAGTTTTTCTGGTCCACTAATCTCTGCTGGCAGGTTGGCTAAAGGCTGGATGACCTAAGACAGTCTCACTCAGATATCTTGTCTCTCATCATTCATCAGGCTAGCCCTGGGTTCTACACCTGGTGGTCTCAGAGTTCTAAGAGTATGAAAGCAGAAGCTGCAAGATTTCTTAAGACCTAGGTTGACAATATCTGTATCTGATACAATATCATTTCCATTACAGTCTGTGGTCAAAGCAAGTCACAGATTCAAAAAGTGGATAAATGGACTATCTCCTGATGGTAGGAGCTGCAGGCTATTGCTGTATTTGCAGTCTCCTGGATGAAGTGTACATACAATGCATGGCACCCTAATCACAATTATGCTAAGCAATCCTACTGCTAGAGACAGAGGTGTGATGGTGGCAAGCATGCTAGAAACTGGACTCCAAAGCCCAGGGTTCTAGAGAAGGTCTTGCCATGTATTATTTCCTGACCTTAAATAAATCCACTCTACTTCTCTGGGCCTCAATTTAGTCATCTCTGAAATGAGGGGTTGGATAAGATAACCTCTAAAGTCTCTTCCAGATTTCTCAGGACTCTAAGAATTCAACACACTTCCCAGTTTTCAAAGGCAAGATTTCCTAGTTCTAAGGATCTCAAGGGGACGTTGTAAAATTCTAAACTTTTATTTTAACTTTGTGACTCTAATTTGGAAAAAAAATCACATGGTATGATTACAACCATGTAAAAGTATACTTATGAAAGAAACTATTTAATAATTAATGGCAGGATGGTAGGTTTGAGGGTTTTAAATGTTATTTTAACAGATCTAAAAAATATTTGTTACTATATTAACTCTTCAATAAAAAGGAATAAATACTTTTCACATAATATCTCTAAAAAGAAAATTGTCCCCAGATCAGCAGGATCACAATTCTTACAGCTTCCAGAAGCAACAAGTAATCACTTGCTTGTTTAGCCTTTTCCATTCTCCAGTACACAGCAGAGAGAATGGTGAGAGCAATCTTTGCCTCCTATGCCCTTCTCTCCCTGTCACATGCCCTGCCCAGACTCCCCACAAAGCACATCACTTTTCTTGCTCAGACATGAACACTTAAACTTTGGATTGGAAATTATTTTCCCTCAAACTGATCAAACTTTCAGGACAAATGTTCTGAGAAATAAAGAAAGAAAGTAAAATGAAGGATTTGGCTAAGGAGTCCTCCATTTCCAATTTGAGCCATCAAGCTCCTATTGATCCATTTTCTTGGATCTTTCCAGCCTTATCTTACTTGACCTCTCAGGTGAGTTAGACCTTTTTGATAACTCCCTTTTTTCTGGGTGGTTCTTTCTCCCTTAGTTTCTTTCTTTCTTTCTTTCTTTTTTAATAATGATACCTTTATTTTATTTTTAAAATTTATTTAATTAATTTATTTTTGGCTGCATTGGGTCTTCATTGCTGCGCGCGGGCTTTCTCTAGTTGCGGCGAGCGGGGGCTACTCTGCGTTGCGGTGCGCAGGCTTCTCATCACGGTGGCTCCTCTTGTTGCGGAGCACAGGCTCTAGGCACGTGGGCTTCAGTAGATGTGGTGCGTGGGCTCAGAAGTTGTAGCTTGTGGGCTCAGTAGTTGTGGCGCACAGGCTTCGTTGCTCTGCAGCATGTGGGATCCTCCCGGACCAGGGCTCAAACCCATGTCCCCTGCATTGCAGGCAGATTCCTAGGCACTGCACCACCAGGGAAGCCCTCTCCCTTAGTTTCTGAGACACCACTCTGACTTCTTCCTCACAGCCTTCTTTTCCATGGCCAGTCACTTGAGTGTTGGTGGTGTCTAAGCTTTGTCTCTGGTCCTCTTCTCCGATCATCCTACACTAACCCTGAGTGAACTCACTTACGCCCATGATTTCAAAGACTTTTCACGTTCTGTTGACTCCTGGTTATATATCTCTATCACAGACTTCTCTCCTGAACTTCAGGTTGCATCCTTGGCAGCTTTACAATGATTTCCCTTAGGCACCTTAAACACAACACAATCCCAAACTCCTGTATCCTCAGCCCAGTGAATTAGTGTCTGCCCAGTCACCTACAGTAGAAAACTGGGAAACCACATTCTCTCTTCAGTAAGCCAGGCCTATTTTCCTTCAGAATCGCTCCCTGTCATTCCCCTGCTCTACTCAGGAGGATTGATGCCCTGCAGTTTGCATCTGTCAGGCTTTTATATCAACCAGCTTCTGATTGAGTTTTTATTTGATGAGGGGCCCTGGTGTTAGAGATTAGCAAGACTCAATAATGGGGACTTTTTTTTGCCAAAGCTGATCTGCCACTGCTACTGCTGAGTCCTGGCCCACCAAATCAAGGACTAATTTGGCACCACTGAGCTCCCAATTTAGCATCATTCTCTGTGGGGAACCAGCCAGCTACCTGATGGCAAGTTGATTACATCTGACCCTTTCTTATCATAGAGGGGCCACAGTTTGTTCTTACTATTATGAGTATAGGTTTGCCTTCTCAACATTACCATCTATGGGCTTATGGAATGCCTAATTCACCATCATGTTATCACATGCAACAATGCTTCTGTCTAAGGGATATATTTCACTGCAGGGAAAGTACAGTAATAAATCATGCCACTACAATTTCCTGATCTTGGCTTGTACCCCATCACTCAGGAGCTGCCAGACTGATAAAATAGTAGAATGTCTTAATTAAGATGCAGTTATGGTAACAACTGGGAGGTCACATTCTGTGGTGTTGGGATGTTCTCCCTCAGGATGTGGCATATTCTTTGAACCAGTGACCAACATATATGGTATGTTTCTCCCTTACATAGAATACATGGGTCCAGGAATTAAGAGGAAGAAGTGGTAATGACCTTTTTCACTATTATATCTAATAGTCACCTCACAGAACTTTTGCTTCCTGTCCACAGCATTTAGCTCTATGGGTATAGAAGTCTTGGTTCCAAAGGAAAAAATGCTTCCAGTCAGTGTCAATATAAACTAGAAGTTGAGACTGTCACCTGGCATTTGGAGCTCCTCATACCACTGAACCAACAATCAGAGAAAGGGTAATTATATTGGCTGATGTGATTGATCATGATTAACGATGGGCAATTGGCTTGCTGCTATACAATGGGGGTTGGGAGGACTATGTCTGAAACCCAGAAGATTCATGGGAACATCTTTTAGTACTTCTGTGTCTGATAGTAAAAGCCAATCAAAGTCTCCAGCAACCTAATTTAAGTATAGGAGCACCAAGGATTCAGAAAGAAAGATCCTGAAAAGGAATGAAGGATTGGATTGCCCAACTGGGAAAACTACTCCAACCAGTCAATGTGCTGGCTGAGAGGGCAAGAATAACAAAACATGAGGTAGAAGAATAAAGTGATAAATATCAACTATGGCCACATGCCCAGTTACAGGAACAAGAATTGCAGCAGCGAGGTGTACTTCATTATGTCTGTATTAAACAACAATGTCCCTTTTCATTTCATTTCTCTCTCCCTACTATTTTGTATGAGGAATGTTGATAATAAGCACTTGGCTTTTAAACTTACAGGTCAACAGACTCCAAGGAACTACATCTAGTATTTACAAGAGTGATTCCATAATTCCAAGAAGGCTTGGACTTAAGATAGAAAAATGACTAATGAAACTTTCTTCCTCCCCTTGTTGGAGAGAGCTGTGACTTGTATCATGGGTAGTTGTCTCATGTCTGGCAGAAGCATGAATTTGTTAAATGTGGCTATGAGGTGAGAATGGATGCTGAGTAGCTAAGAAGACTGACTATGTTAGTCCTTTGTCTGTTTGCCCCCACATCTGTTTCTTGCCTTTCCCCAGCTCTGCTCTGTATCCTAGGGAGTTGACTTCTGTGGGTTACATTATCCAGACTCTCAAGTCATCTGGCTCGCAACTGGACTTGACATTGGTAGGAGATTGGAGGGTGGGAATGAGAAAGAAGCTAGGGTGTTTATACCCTTTCTCTCTGATGTAGGCAGATTTTCCAGCTGTGGCTACATCTGTGGCTTCAGTTCTTGCCAGACAAGCTACTGTATTTCCAACTTCCTCTGTGTAATCCTGGCCCCTGAGCTTCAGTAACGTGGCTTCATCTATTGCCCTCTGGTTGAGGAGTGGTGGGAGCTTCTTACTGTTGACAATCTCTGTAGTTCCTCACCGTGCTCTGTTTGGCTCCCAGCTCCTCTCTCATTTGTGTAATCAACTCTCTGCATTAAAGTCCCCAACTGATACAGTCAAATTCCTATTCCTTAATATGTCCTGTGACTGTTCATTCCTGTCCATTTCTTACAACCACTATCTTACACATATCAGTTTCTCACTACCTTTCACCTGGGTTGTTGGTCTTACTTTTCAAACTCCACTCCACCACTCCCCCTCTCTCTTAATTAACACACGTAGGCTCTATGTCTTTAGTTTCTTCTCCTCTACTTCAAACAAGAATAACTTTCAGACGTGTAGGTCCATCAGTCATGTTGTTTTATAACTAGACCTTTTAACTTTATGACCTAGTGAATTGTGCCTTCTACTCAGTATAGAAGGTGTCTTTAGAAACTGAGAAACCAAGAAAGGTTGGCAGAAATGATATTGGAAGTCCAATATTCTCTCCTTTCCATCTTTGCTGAAATGTTAGTATTACTAAAATTTATTTGTCTCCCTAGCTTCAATCTTTCTCTTTGTATATTTCTAAAGAACATTGTTACATTGATGCTCAGATGAAATAGTTCATTTTTCTGACAGTATCATCTTTATATGTTCATCATGAATATTTGGAAAGTTCAGAATAGTATAAAGAAGAAATAATCATCCATAATTCCACAACCCCAAAACAATCATTGTTAGCAGATCATTGAATAATCCTCTTGTTTTTTCTATATATTTAAAAAACAAAGTTGTTATACATAAAATAGATAATCAACAAGGATCTACTGTATAGCACAGGGAACTCTACTCAATATTCTGTAATAACCTATATGGGAAAAGAATCTGAAAAAGAATGGATATATGGGGCTTCCCTGGTGGCGCGGTGGTTGAGAGTCTGCCTGCCAGAGCAGGGGAAATGGGTTCGAGCCCTGGTCTGGGAAGATCCCACATGCCGCGTAGCGACTGGGCCCGTGAGCCACAACTGCTGAGCCTGCGCGTCTGGAGCCTATGCTCCGCAACAAGAGAGGCCGCGATAGTGAGAGGCCTGCGCACCGCGATGAAGAGTGGCCCCCGCTCGCCGCAACTGGAGAAAGCCCTCACACAGAAACGAAGACCCAGCGCAGCCAAAAAAAAAAAAAAAAAAAAAATGGATATATGTATATGTATAGCCAAATCACTTTGCTGTACACCTAAAACTAACACATTGTAAATCAACTATACCCCAATATAAAATAAAAATTAAATGAAAAAATTTTGTTATAAAACATATTCAATTCACATTTACTTTGTATCCTAATTGGTAGTCTAGGTCCACATCAAGTTCAAGAGAAAAAAAACAATAAAATGTATCCAAAAATAAAGTTGAGATCCATATTACTTTTATTTAAAATTTTTATTGAAATATTTGTAGATTCGCATACAGTTGTGAAAAAAAAATAGAATTCCCTTGTGCACCTGACCCAGTTTCATCCAATGGTGATACTTTGCAAAACTATAATAGAATATCACAACCAGGATATTGACATTGGTACAATGCAATCATCTTATTCATATTTCTCCAGTTTCACTTGTATTCATTTGTGTTTGTATGTATGTGTGTGCATGTTTGTGTCTATGTATTACTTCTTAAACAATTGTATCAGCCATGTGGTTTCATATATCCACCACCACAGTCAAGGTATTTAACATTTCCAACACTCAAAGATCTCTCAAGTTGCACTTTTATAACTACACCCACTCTTGCCCCTCCCTCCTTGTCTCTAACTTCTGGCAATTGCTAATCTCTCCTTAATTTCTAAAATGTTGTCATTTCAAAAAGTTATATAATTGGAATCATACAGTATGCAACCTATGTAGCATAGTTTCCTGGAGATTCCTCAAAGTAGTTGTGTGTATCAATAGTTCTTTCCTTTTTCTTGCTAAGTAGCATTCCATGGTATGGATCTACCACAGTTTCTTTAGCTATTCACCTGTTGAAGAACATATGGGCAGATAAATAAAGCTACTATGAACGTTTGTGTACAGGTTTTTGTGTGAATATAAGTTGTTATTTCTCTGGGATAAATGCCCAAGACTGCAAATTCCAGGAAGTATTGTAATTACATGTTTAGTTAAAAAAAGAAAACTGCCAAAGTATTTTCAGCAGGACTGTACAATTTTACATTTCCATTCGCAATGTTTGAATGATCCAGTTTCTCCACATCATCATCAGTATTTGATGTTGTCACTATTGTTTATTTTAGCCATTTTGATGGGTGTAGGGTTATCTCACTGTGGTTTTAATTTTCATTTCTTTGATGGCCAATGGTATTGAATGTCTTTTCATGTGCTTATTAAATGGCTACCTATATATCCTCTTTGGTGAAATGTCTGGTCATGTCTTTTGCCCATTTTTTAATTGAATTTTTTTTTCTGTTGAGTTTTGAGAGTTCATTATATATTTATGATACAGGTCCTCTACTGGATATGTAGTTTGCACATATTTTCTTCTAGTTGTCTGTCATCCTTTTAACAGGGTCTTTTGCAAGGGAAACTTTTTAATTTTGTTGAAGTCCAGTTTATCAATTTTTCCTTTTGTGGATCATTCTTTTGGTAACAAGTCTAAAAACTCTTTGCCTAGCCCCAGATTCTGAAGATTGTCTCCTATGTTTTGTTCTAAAACTCTTGCAGTTTTACATTTTACATTTAAATCTGTGATCAATTTTGAGTTAATTTTTGTATATGGTGTAAGACTTAGGTCAAGGTTTATTTTTTTGCCTATGGGTGTCCAATTGCTTCAGCACAATTTATTGAAAAGGCTATCATTTCTCCACTGAATTACTTTTGCACCTTTGTCAAAAGTCAGTTGGACATATTTGTGTGGGTTGATTTCAAGAGTCTGTATTCTATTCTATTTTTCTGTGTGTTCATCCCTCTGCCAATGATAGCACACAGTCTTGATTACTGTAGCTATATAGTGAGTCTTGAAATTAGGTAGACTGTTTCTTCCCATTTTATTCTTCTTTTTCAAAATTGTTTTAACCATTCTGGTTTCTTTGCACTTCCACATAGAAAAATCTTGTCTGTATCTAGAAAAAGAATCTGGCTGGGATTTGATAGAAATTGTACTGAACCTGTATATCAGTTTGGGGAGAATTGACATCTTTACTATGTTAAATCTTCAAATTCATGAACAAGACATGACTCTCCATTTATTTAGGTCTTCTATGACTTCTTTCATCAGCATTTTGTATTTTTCAGCATATAAATGCTGTGCATCTTTTTGGTTAGAGTCACACCTAAGTATTTAATTTTTTTGAGCAATGGTAAATGATATTATTTTTTTCTTTTTTATCTGGTTTTGTAAATGATATTATATTTTTAAAATTTCAGTGGTCATGTATTCATCGGTAGTATATAGAGGGAAAATTGATTTTTATATATTTACCCTGTGTCCTGAAATCTTGCTGAACTCACTTATTAGTTCTAGGAGTTTTGCTTTTTTGTAGATTCCTTGAGAATTTCTACATAGATAATCATGCAATCTGCAAATAGAAACCATTTTCTTTCTTCCTTTATGATTCATATGACTTTTATTTCCTTTTCTTGCCTTACTGAACTAGCTAGAACCTCCAGCACTACGTTAAATAACAGTGGTGTTAGCTGATATCCT
This sequence comes from Balaenoptera acutorostrata, assembly GCF_949987535.1. NCBI lineage: Eukaryota > Metazoa > Chordata > Mammalia > Artiodactyla > Balaenopteridae > Balaenoptera > Balaenoptera acutorostrata. Next base: position 40,646,800 of record NC_080085.1, read on the forward strand.
CACCTTATTCCTGATCTTAGGAGGAATGTATTCAATCTTTCACCATTAGGTATAATGATAACTGTAGGTTATTTTGCAGATGCTTTTTACCAAGTTCCCTCTATTCTTATTTTTCTGAGAATTTTTATCATGAATGTGTGGTGAATTTTTTCAAATGCTTTTTCTATATCAATTGATATAAACATATGATTTTTCTTCTATATCCTGTTGATTAATCACCTTGTTATTTGAATATTGAGCTAGCTTCGCATACCTGAGATAAACTCCACTTGATCACACTATAATTCTTTTTATATATTGCTGAATCTACTTGCTAATATTGTGTTGAGAATCTTTGTATCTATATTCATGAGAGATATTGCTCTGTAGTTTTCTTATTTTTAGTCATTTTCTAATTTTGATATCATGGTAATACTAGCTTCATAAAATGAATTGGAAGTATTCTCTCTCTTTTATTTTCTAGAAGAGGCTGTGTAGAATTTATGTTAATTCTCCTTTAAATATTTGGTAGAATTCTCCAGTGAAAGCATCTGGGCTTGGACATTTATTTTATGGAAATTTAAAAATTGCAGATCCAATTTCCTAAGTAGTTATAGGTTATTCAAATTTTATTTAGTTATTTTATATTTAGTTATTCAAATTTTCTATTTCATATGGGTTGGTTGTGATGGTTTGTGTTTTTCAAGGAATTGGTCCATTTCATATAAGTTGTCAAACTTGTGCCTGCAAAATTGTTTGTAATATTCCCATAGTATCCTTTTGATGTCTACAGCATCTACAGGTATATCCCTTATTTCATTCCTGATACTGGTAATTAGTGTCTTCTCTCTTTTTTCTTTGTAAGTCTTGTTAGATGTTTGTCCATTTTAGTGACTGTTTTGAAGAATCAGCTCTTTGTGTTGTTAATTTTCTCTATTCTTCTGTTCTCAATTTTGTTGATTTCTGCTCTTATCTTTAATATTTCCTTTCCTCTGCTTGCTTTGGGATTATGTTCCTGTTCTTTTTTTAGGTTCTTGAGATGGGAGCTTAGACTATTGATTTAAGACTTTTCTTGTTTTCTAATGTAAGCATTTAGTGCTCTAAATTTCCCTCTCCACTGCTTTAGCTGTGCCTCCCAAATTTTGACATGCAGTATTTTAATTTTCATTCAGTTCAATATATTTTCCCATTTTCCCTTTGGCCCATGGATTATTCAGAAGTGTGTTATTTAATTTCTAAGTCTTTGGAGATATTTCCTTTATCTTTCTGGTAATTCTAGTTTAATTCCACCATGGTCAGAGAAAATACTCTGCTATGATTTCAATTCTTTTAAATTTGTTGATGTTTGTTTTATGACCCAGGATGTGGTCTATCTTGGTATATATTCCATGGGCACTTTAAAAGAATGTTTTTTCCGCTGTTGTTGGGTGTAGTGTTCTATAAATGTCCACTAGATTCTGTTGGTTGATAGAGATGTTAAGTTCTTCTATATCCTTGATGATTTTCTGTTTAATTGTTCTATTAGTTATTGAGATAGAGGTGATGAAGTCTCCAACTATAATTGTGGATTTATCTATTTCTCTTTTCAGCTTTATCACTTTTTACTTTATGTATTTTAAAACTCTCTTGTTGGGTGCATACACATTTAGATTTGTTATATCTTCCTGGTGGATTGATCCTTTTATCATCATATAATGTCATTCTTTTTCTCTAGAATTTTTATTGGAAGTCATTTTATCAGGTATTAATATAGCCACTTCTGCTTTTTCACATTAATGTTTGCATGGTTTATCTTTTCGTATTCTTTTACTTTCGACCTACCTGTGTCACTGAATTTGAAGTAAGCTTCTTGAAAATAGCATACAGTTGGGTTGTGTTTTTTAAATGCCCTCTGCCCATCTCTGTTCTTTGATAGGTATATTTATATGATTTATATGTAAAGTAATTATAGATATGTTAGTGCTTAATTAAGTTTGCCATTTTGTTACCTGTTTTTAATTTATTTCCACAGGGTCTTTTTCCTCTGTTTGTTTTGTTTTTTTATGGGTTACTTGAGTAGTTTTTAGGATTCAATCTTGATTTATTTATAGTAGCTTTGGATGTATCTCTCTTTGAAGTTTTTGTAGTGATTACTCTGAGCATTACAATACATATGTGACTTATAACAGTCTACTTGTATCAACATTTCACCACTTTGAGTGAAGTGTGGAAACCTCACTTCAATTTAGGTAAATTTACCTTCACTACTTTAAAATATTGTTGTCTTGAGTATCATATGGTGCTATAATTTTTGTTTTAATCATCAAACATGAGTTATAAAACTCATGAGGGAAAGCATATTCTATTATATTACCCATAGTCTTGCTCTTCTGTTCCTGATGCTCCAAGCGTCTTTTTTTTTTTTTAATCATTTCTGTTTGAAGAATTTCCTTTAGTCAACTTTTTAAAATGGCCTTCTAGCAACAAATTCTTTTAATTCTCTTTTATCTGAGATGTGTTTAATTTTTCCTTCATTCTTAAGGATCATTTTGCCAGATACAGAATTCATGGTTGATAGTTCCTTTCTTTCAACAGTTCTTTCTGGCCTCCATGGTTTCAGATGAGAAATCTCCTGTCATTTGAATTGGTGTTTCTGTACAGGTAATGCATCATTTTCTCTGGCTGCTTTCAAGTCTCTTTGGGCTTTGCTCAACTTCTTTGTGTCTTTTGCTAAGCTTGGGAAGTTTTCAGCCATTATTTCATATTATATCATATCTAAGAAGGCTTTACCTACTGGTTTATCTTTGAATCTAAGAATATAGTGCTATGGCTGGCACATTGTTGATGCTCTCTTTATATTTATCAAATGAATGAATGAATAAATCTAAGAATAACTAAGTGAATAAATGAATTTTTGAGTAGGTACAATGAATGGTTAACTGTAATTTGGAATTTCAGGTCTCTTGATCAAAATTTTTCTTTCCCATAAGGAGCTGAACCAGTTTTATTTGTCTATTTATAGGCTGTAATCATAGGTGGAATGCAGTTCCCTAGGGAGCTAACAATGTCTTTTGTCCTTGGTTATTTGCATCTTCACATTCCTGAAGCATCTAATCTCATGTATTGATTGAGGAAAAGAATGAAAGTAATGGGGGAATCTCATGAGAACTCTTGAAACTCCCAAGGGGGATAGGGAGCTGTCCAGGAGACTGAAATTACCAGGGCCTTACTTTGCCACCTACCCTGTTTTGTCCCCATCTTTTGTATCTCTTAAAATACACACATTAAAAATCACCATTAGGGTAAATAAACATGGATGAATTCTTAGATATGTCTTTGGATAGAAAATTAAATGTTCCCAGATGCCCAGAAGGACAGCGCTCTTGACACTGTGTCCCAGCAGTTACTCCTATCTATAGCTTACAGGACTGAGCAGTAGTGCTTTGAATATCCCTTTCAGCCTAGGCTGGAAGCAGTAACACACTTGCACTTGATTTCCAAACCAACAGTGACAAACCAAAGATTTGATCAATAGATTTTGCTAGAGGCAGAAGCAAGTTTACTGTGGTAGTTTATTGGAAAATCCTCTTGTTTGTGCTAAATGCATCATTGGTTATATGTGTTTTCTCATGTTTTCATTTTTTCCTTCCTTCCCTCCCTCCCTTCCTGATTCTTTCTTTCTTGTCAATTAAGGGTTACTTTCATACACAGAATACATCCAAAAACTAAAACCTTTAATGCTTGTTGAATTAGTGTCAATTTAACTATAAATTTAACCAAAATATATTTAGACAAGAGCTGTACATTCTTTGGCAAATGATTTTAAGTGTACTGAAAAGCAAAGCAAATGATAATAAGTCAAATAATATGTATATATTCTGGTGAACACAATTTAATGGAATTTTCTTCAATTGGCAGCTGAAATGACTTATAATCCTAGCTGTGGTAAGGTTTTTCAGAGCATAGCCTGAAACCAGTGGTCCTTTATCACTTGGGACCAGGTAAGCATTCCTGCTCCATGACTATTTTTGAAATGATTTGGGGAAACTTAACCAGGCTGCGGCAGTGTGAAGGCCAGGGGTCCCCTGGGGAGGCTGTGGCTGTTACTGCCCATAGACCAGCCTAAACCTAGCTCCAGGTTCACACAGGTCACTTCCAAACTTCCAAGACTACTTGAGGTACAAAAAAGGGGTCTTAAAGCAGTCGAGTGGTGATGTATGGTCAGTTTCAGGCTCTGTCCACAAGAATAAATTGCAGCCTAGAATTTTAGCCAACTCTGAGCATGTCCAAAGGGCTTTCATGTTTACCATAATTCTAGGTGAGAGAGCCAGGATAAAGGAAAGCCACAACCACAGTGGGAACAGGGTTATTTAGAACTGAAATATTTAAATGTTCATAGAAAGAGTGAGGCTATTTTGTGTCCCTGTTAAGTGCTCTTCAAAGTTGTTTGTTTGGTTAATATGCTTTCTTTATTTGGATGAAATACTGGGTTTGTCTGCCAAAAGATTGTCTAATTATATGTTACTTTGCTTTCCTAAATGGCCCCCAATTTTTCTTTGGTGCTTCTATATTTGCTTTATATACCTGATCTTCAGTGGAGTAGGGGCTGTTTCAGGAATTAACATGAACAATTAAAATGAATTAATCCTTTGTTTGTGGCATAAATTGCACTTTTTAATTGAAGTATAGTTGATTTACAATGTTGTGTTAGTTTCAGGTGTACAGCAAAGTCATTCAGTTATTTATATATATATATACATATATATGTGTATATATATTCTTTTTCAGATTCTTTTCCATTATAGGTTATTACAAGATATTGAATATAGTTCCCTGTACTGTACAGTAAGTCCTTGTTTATTTTATATATAGTAGTGTGTATCTGTTAATCCCAACTCCTAATTTATTCTACCCTCCCTTTGGTAACCATAAGTTTGTTTTCTGTATCTGTGAGTCTATTTCTGTTTTGTAAATAAGTTCATTTGAATCATTTTTTTTAGATTCTACATACAAGTGATATTATATGCTATTTGTCTTTCTCTGTCTGACTTACTCCACTTAGTATGATAACCTCTAGGTCCATCCATGTTGTTGCAAGTAGCATTATTTCTTTCTTTTTTATGGCCAAGTAATATTCCATTGTGTATATATACATATATATATATATATGTATATATATATATACTACCTCTTCTTTATCCATTCATTGGTTGATGGACATTTAGGTTGCTTCCATGTCTTGGCTATTGTAAATAGTGCTGCTATGGACATTGGGATGGATGTATCTTTTTGAATTAAAGTTTTTGTCTTTTTCTGGATATATGCCCAGGAGTAGGATTGCTGGATCATATGGTAGTTCTATTTTTAGTTTTTTAAGGAACCTCCATACTGTTCTCCATAGTGGCTGCACCAATTTGCATTCCCACCAATGGTGGAGGAGTGTTCCCTTTTCTCCACACGCTCTCCAGCATTTGTTATTTGTGGACTTTTTGATGATATCCATTCTGACTGGTGTGAGATGGTAACTCATTGTAGTTTCGATTTGCATTTCTCTAATAATTAGCAATGCTGAGCAGCTTTTCATGTGCCTGTTGGCCATCTGTATGTCTTCTTTGGAGAAATGTCTATTTAGGTCTTCTGCTCATTTTTTGATTGGGTTGTTTGTTTTTTTGATATTGAGCTGTATGAGCTGTTTGTATTATAAATTGCACTTTTTTTTTTAGTTTTTCCATGTCTTTCGACTTGATGATTTTTTAAGCAGAAACTTATTTTTTAGGTAGTCAAATTTATCCATTTTTAATGTTATAGTTTCCGAATTTTGAAATTTAAAAGAACCTCCCTACTCTGAGGTAATCAAGTAATTTCTCCATGTTTTGTTCCAGCACTTATAGGGTTTGATTTACATTTTTGATCTACTTGGAATTTATCCTGGCAGATGCTGTGAGGTATAGATCCAAAGTTATTATTTTCCAGATAGTTACCTAGTTTTTCCAAAACAATATATCGAATGTTTGTCTTTTCAGCACTGATCTGAGAGGCCACCTATATCATAAATTAAATTATTGTATGTATTTCAGTCTACTTCTGTATTTTCTCTTCTGTTTCAATTATTTGCCTTAATATTTATGCACTAATATCACATTGTTGAGGGCTCATAAAATGTTTTTCTGATTGGTAGAGATGGTCTTCCCTACTTTACCCCATTTCTAAATTTTCCCCATTATTCTTATTTACTTTTCTGTATGAGTTTTAGAGTGATTTTGTCTTATTCCTACCCACATCATCAAAATTAAACAAGTAAATAATATCTACTGCAATTCATATTGCTATCACATTGAATTTATGAATAAACTTAGAATTTACAGCTTTTGCAAATTGAGTCTTCCCATGCAAGAACATGGGTTGCTTTTCCATTCATTTCTTGGGTGTACTTCAAAAGTGATTTAAATTATTCTTCACATGTTTTTGATATTTCTTGGTAAATATACTCCTATGCTTTTTCAATGTCATTGACACTATTGTAAAAGTGGTGCTTTCCTTCATTATAAATTCTAACTATTTGTTATTTAAGCAAAAAAAAAATTTATATGATAAAATCTTAGAGGTTTCTCTAGAAGGAAATTTCAGAGATGTCACAGAAGCTTGACCATGATTCCATGATACTTCAATTAGCAAATTCCCAATAATGAAGTTTCATTTTAATATTGTATACTATGCTAAAACAATGTTTCTGGCAATATGGCAGTGCTTAAATAAAGCCTTACAAATGCCTGTGCCTTTTGATTTATATATGCTTACAGGCTATAAGAATAGATAGGATGATGCCAAGATTGGCTGGCTCTATGTTAGAAGGGTTTGTGGAAGAGTTTACATTTCCTTGTTTTCTGTTTGTTTGCATGTTTCTGATTTTTAAATCTCAAACATGCATTACTTTTATGAAATAAATGCTTTTTTCAATAAAAAAATCCATCTTCATAAATCATAGAAATTACACACGCATACACAGCCACATGTCAGCAGCATCCCCTCCTCTGCAGCGTGGGTGTGCTGATGAATAGTGCACACAAGCAGCTCTGCTGAACAGGAAAGAGAAGAGGGTGTGGGAGTGAGCTGGGCCTGAGATCTAACCCCAGCTCTGCCACGTGCTAGCTTTGTGTCCCTGGACATGTTACTTAACTTTGGACATTGTCTCACCTACAATATAGGCTTGCTGTTAGGTTAGAGAAAATATAAGTAACAACAACATTTAGCACACAGCAAGAATTTCAGGAAGGGTAGTTGCTTCAGTGATTCAGCAGAATCAGGACAACCATAGGTAACATTGAAAAGTCTGAGCGAGTTTTCTTCTCCCTTTCTTCCCTCTCGGTGACTCCCTTACCTCCTTCTCAGTAACTCTGAATATTCAGTATATACATTTTTGTTCTTCATGTCTTCTCCTTGTTAAAAACCCCTTCCTGCTATCAAAACAGGAAATTATTTACAACCCTTAATTAGTTAGCTGATTGCAAACAGCATTCTCAAGTAAATATTTTATCCTTCATGTACAATAGAATGAAAAATAACTGTTCTCGGTTAAAGGAATTTCATGCCAGGGTGATTTTGTGCCTCTCACCACTCAGGACCAATCCAATATTTTATATTTTCCACAACACTTTACACAGTATTAATTGGTATTGAGTTATCTATGCACCACTTATGATTTATTTTACTTCACTATGAATATAGTCCCTACTGATATTGTTAAATACATCTTCGTGTCTCCTGTATTACTTCTTCCAAGAGCAGTAAAGTTTCTGAACACAGTATGTGCTGTCAGAACATATTTTTTTGTTAATATATACTAGGTTAGAATATGCTTATGTTTAAGATTTATAATGCAACAAAAGGAGCACTTTAGTAGCACATTCTTATTATTTTTATTGAATAAATTTGATGTGTTAACGTGTAAGTTTAAGGTGTACAGCTGTTATTTTGTTACATTTATATATTGTAATATGATTGCCAATGTAGCCATATTTATCACATTACATAATGTCCGTAATTTGGGCTCCTTTGGTTCTGTGTTACCCAAATGTGTTAGTGAGCCTAAACAGAAATACAGTGCAGAATCCCTAAATAGGAAGAAAAGTAATCAATAGATAGAGACAATTTAAGTGATGTTTCAGCACAGTTAGGAACTGGCTGCAGAGGCTGAATGTCAAGGTCTTATAGGCCAGAAAGAAATAAGATAAAGACATAAAAAAGACTTCCCCCTTATAAGTGGGAAGACCAGAAAGGGAAAAGGGAACCTACTGTGCTAAATGAAATCAGTTCCAAAGATTTGCAGTTCTGTGGTGATGCGGGTCACCCGGAAACAGATGGAGAGAGGGTGAAGGCAAAGCAGGTCTGTCAGGAGAGCTAAGGCAAGAGGTGCTGAGGGCAAAGATTGAGGTGCAGGCAGCTTTGAGCGCAAGAAGTATGTAGGTATGCGCAGATGGGAGGAAATGCCAGAGCGGCTGATACCAAAAAGGACCCCATCCATCTTTACATGGAAAGGGAAAGGATTTCGGGAGACAGGCATACCAAGGTTTCTCAGGTCAGAAATGCCAGCTTTAGGAAAAGAAGCAGTGGAGAGTGAGGCAAACACCGTAAACAAACGAAATTACCTTCCTTAAGGACAAATCCAAGGCTTATGGGGGCTTGTGCAGCACAGGTGAGGCATCAACCAGTAAAAATCTCAAAAACAGCCTTTGTGCTTCAGTTTCCTCATCTAAACAATGGGAGAAATAAAACTACATGTACCTTATCGAGTAATGGACTCGATTACAATGAGGTAATCTATGAAAAACGCTCAGAAGAGAGCCTGGCACATAGTAAATGCTATGCGTGTTTGTTATTATCATTCTGACACTAACCCTGACTTAATGTGCACCTTCTAAGGGCAGCCCCAGTGGCCTTTGTAGAGGAGAAGAGCATCATCCAGCAGTAGGGCAGTAAAAGAGCACTCTCCCAGGACCACATAATACACAGTTACTTCATTATTTTGTGCCACATTAAGGAAGCTTCCAACTTCCCGGTAAGTTTAGAACATTTGTGATGCTGATGGTAGATGTTAGGAAGGAAAAAGGTAGAGAAGTGGTCAAACTCACACATTGTTTTCTAAAAGTTGTGTACAATGGGTAAAATAAAGTCTTCACAATTTTCTTCTTTTACTCAGATTTCCCTTTCATTTCATTTACCCATTGCACGTAACTTTTAGAAAACAATGTGTGAGTTTGACCGCTTTCATGTTCTATTTAACATAGCTCACCCAAGATATCGCCATGCAGGTGCCAGGCTGGATTCATGGGGCACTTACTGGCTCCTTCAAAACAATTGAAGAAGCAGGCAAGTGGCCTCTATAGACCAACGAGTCAATACTCCTTTTCTTTTTGGGGTTGCTGAACTCCCAGCAGAAGCTATTAACAATGAATATTTTTGCATCTCATTGAGCTGTAAATTGTAAACGCCTCCCCCAATCCCTACTGCTCTCTCACATTTCCTTCCTCTGAGCACTATTGTCTAAAAGATCTAACTAGTTAATGAGCTCCGTGTTCCTTTTACTTCCTAAGAAAAAAACTCAAACTTTGTGAACCTTATTAGTAACACTGTGCCTGCTAGAAAAATAAAGCAGGGTAATTTTAATCCATAATCCACAGCTAAGTATGTCTAAGATGCTTAGCATTATAACAATCAGTACTTACTCAAGAGAATGAAATCTTTCTCTAGCTCATCCATCCTTCTTTCCGAGAAATGTCTGTGAGGAATAGCCAGGAGCCCTCAGCTCTGGGGATTTATGAATAATAAGATATGTAAGAATTTCAGCCTCCTGCTATCAAAGAAAGAGGTCTTGGAAGACTAAGATACATCATGCACAAAGTCAAACATTTATGACGCAAACGCCATTGCCAGCACCATCCTAACAATTGTCTTGATTCAGAGAAAATGACATTCCCCAATGGGATTCCTGTTTCTCTTTGCCTACCATTGGCAGGCAACAGGAGAAGAGTTGTAGAAGCTTTGGATTGTTTTGATAATTCTCAAGGATAGTAAAAAATGAAAAAAAAAAAACTGCTAGGGGAATAGATAGGATCAATATACTTTTTTAAAATAAACTTTTTATTTTTTAATAGTTTCAGATTTACAGAATTATCGTAAAAATAGTACAGAGAGTTCCCATACCCCTCAAATCCAGTTTCTCCTATGATTAGTATCTTACATTAGAATAGTGCATTTGTCACAATTAATGAATCAATATATTATATATTATTTTAACTAAAGTTCATACTTTATTCAGATTATCTTAGCTTTCCACTAGTGTCCTTTTCTTGTTCTAGGATCTATCCAGGACACAATATTACATTTAATTATTGGGTCTCCTTACACCCCTCTTGGCTGTGACAATTTCTTAGACTTTCCTTGTTTTTGATGCTCTTTGACAGTTTTGAGGAGTACTGGTCAAATATTTTGTAGAATGTCCATCGATTGGGGTTTGTCTGATGTTTTTCTCATGATTAGACTGGGGTTATGGGATTTGGGCAGGAAGATCACAGAGGTGAAGTGCCATTCTCATCACGTCATATCAAGGGTCCATACCATCAACATGACCTATCACTGTTGATGTTAACCTTGATCATCTGGCTGAGGTAATGTTTGTCAGGTTTCTCCACTGTACAGCTACTCCCTCTATACTATACTCTTTGAAAGCAAGTCACTAGGTACAGACCATACTCAAGGGTTGAAGAGTTAAGCTCCACCTCCTTGAAAGGCAGTGTCTATATAAACTATTTGGAATTCTGTACAGGAAGTTTGTCTATTTTCCCCCATTTATTTATTCATTTATTTCTATCAGTGTGGACTTAGGAATATTTATTTTATTCTTTGGGTTATAATCCAATACTACTTTATTTTTTTTCTCAAATTGCCCCAGCTTTGGTTATCAATAATTACTTCAGTCAGCTGGTTCCTGTATCCCTTTGACATATGCCAATCATTATTTATTTGTTTGTATTTCCTTACTTTCTGGCACTATGAGATGCTCCAGACTCATCTTGTATATTTCTTGTCTCCCTCCTAAAATCTGCCATTTCTCCAAGGGGCCTTGGTTCCTTTTATTGGAGAACAATATTAGAAACCAAGATCTGGGTACTAGATATTGGGGTTTCATTGCTTGTAGGCCCTCTCAGTTGATGGAGCAAAAAGACATATGTGTGTATACAAACCCATGTATATACATATACCTACAAACGTTCCTATATGTAGTTATGTATATCTCTATTAAGCTAATCATGAGTTCATATGGATATCAACAACTCATTCTAGCCTCTTCCTCTTGCCTATCTGTAATCTCCTGCTCCAACAGTGAGAAACCTGGCACCCACTATCCATTATCCATTTACTTAGTTGTTTATTACAGTATACATGTGTACATGTACGTATAGCTGTTTATTACCCCATATGCCCATGGGGAAAAACTTTATCAGCTAGAGCAGTACTTATGTATAGTTCCTTTTGCCTTTATTCTTACAACTCCACTCATTTCCAAAATTACTTAGGTTAGCACCTTATTCCCCCATCCCCTTCAGTGAGGTTGTTTTATACATTTGTAATACAGTTAGACTATTTTGTCACATTCGGCATTCCACTCTGGAATCCTCCAACTTTCTAAATGATTTTTTTAAATTTACATACATTAAGGTTCACTCTTTGTATTTTAAGTTCTATGGGATTTGACAAATACTTAAATGTCTTATATTCACCATTACAATATTACACAAAATAGATTTACTGAATTAAACAATCTCCTGTGTTTCACCTATACAACCCTCCCCTCACACCCCAAGCTTCTAGCAACCACTGATCGGTTTACTGTCTTTATAGCTTTTCCTCTTCCAAAACATCATATAATCAGAATCACACAATGTGTAGCCTTTTCAGACAGGCTTCTTTCACTTAGTAATTTGCACTTAAGATTCACCCATGTCTTTTTGTGGCTTGATAATTTATTTCATTTTATCACTGAATAAAATTTCATAATATAAATGTGCCATCATTTGTTTATTCATTCATCTATTGAAAGACATCTCAGTTGCTTCCAGGATTGGCAATTATGAATAAAGATGCTATAAGCATTTGAATGCAAGTTTTTGTGTAACATGTTTTCAAATTATTTGGGTAAGCACTTAGTTGTTAGATTACTGATCATATGAGAATATTAGATTTAGTTTTGTAAGAAACTGCCAAACTGTCTTCCAAAAAAACTGTATCATTTTGCATTCCCATCAGCAATGAGTGAAAATTTCTGTTGCTTTTGCATCCTGGTCACCAATTGGTATTGTCAGTTTTTTGGATTTCAGCCTTTCTAATAGGTGTGTAGTTGTATCCAATTGTTGTTTTATTTTACAATTCCCTAATGGCAAATGATGTTGGGCATCTTTTCATATGCCTATTTGCCACCTGTATGTCCTCTTTGATGAAGTGTCTGTTTAGGTCTTTTGCCCATTTTAAATGGGTTGTCTCTTTTCTTGTCATTGAGTTTTAAGAGTTCTGTACATTTTGACACTTTATGACATAAATCACAGTAAGATCCTTTTTGACCCACCTGCCAGAGAAATGGAAATAAAAACAAAAATAAACAAATGGGACCTAATGAAACTTCAAAGCTTTTGCACAGCAAAGAAAACCATAAACAAGACGAAAAGACAACCCTCAGAATGGGAGAAAATATTTGCAAATGAAGCAACTGACAAAGGATTAATCTCCAAAATATACAAGCACCTCATGCAGCTCAATATCAAAAAAGAAACAACCCAAGCCAAAAATGGGCAGAAGACCTAAATAAGACATTTCTCAAAAGAAGATATACAGATTGCCAACAAACACATGAAAGGATGCTCAACATCACTAATCATTAGAGAACTACAAATCAAAACTGAAATGAGGTATCACCTCACACCGGTCAGAATGGCCATCATCAAAAAATCTACAAACAATAAATGCTGGAGAGGGTGTGGAGAAAAGGGAACCCTCTTGCACTGTTGGTGGGAATGTAAATTAATACAGCCACTATGGAGAACAGTATGGAGGTTCCTTAAAAAACTAGAAATAGGGCTTCCCTGGTGGCACAGTGGTTAAGAATCTGCCTGCCAATGCAGGGGACACAGGTTTGAGCCCTGGTCCGGGAAGATCCCACATGCGGTGGAGCAATTAGCACATGCGCCACAACTACTGAGCTTGCGCTCTAGAGCCTGTGTGCCACAACTACTGAAGCCCACATGCCTAGAGTCCATGCTCTGCAACAAGAGAAGCCACCGCAATGAGAAGCCTGCACACCGCAGTGAAGAGTAACCCCCACTCACCACAACTAGAGAAAGCCTGTGTGCAGCAATGAAGACCCAATGCAGCCAAAGCTAAATAAGTAAAATAAATAAATAAATAAATAAACTAAAAATAGAACTACCATATGACCCAGCAATCCCACTACTGGGCATATACCCTGAGAAAACCATAATTCAAAAAGAGTCATGGGGGCTTCCCTGGTGGCGCAGTGGTTGGGAGTCTGCCTGCTAATGCAGGGGACACGGGTTCGAGCCCTGGTCTGGGAAGATCCCACGTGCCGCGGAGCAGCTGGGCCCGTGAGCCACAATTGCTGAGCCTGCGCGTCTGGAGCCTGTGCCCCGCGACGGGAGGGGCCGCCATAGAGAAAGGCCCGCGCACCGCGATGAAGAGCGGTCCCCGCACCGCGATGAAGAGTGGCCCCCGCTTGCCGCAACTGGAGAAAGCCCTCGCACGAACCGAAGACCCAACACAGCCAAAAATAAATAAATAAATAAATAAAATCAAGTAAAACTTTAAAAAAAAAAAAATACATTTAAAAAAAAAAAAAAAAAAAGAGTCATGTACCCCAATGTTCATTGCAGCACTATTTACAATAGCCAGGACATGGAAGCAACCTAAGTGTCCATCGACAGATGAATGGATAAAGAATATGTGGCACATATATACAGTGGAATATTACTCAGCCTTAAAAAGAAATGAAATTGAGTTATTTGTAGTGAGGTGGATGGACCTAGAGACTGTCATGCAGAGTGAAGTAAGTCAGAAAGAGAAAAACAAATATCATATGCTAACACATATATATGGAATCTAAAAAAAAAATTGGTTCTGGAGAACCTAGGGGCAGGACAGGAATAAAGACACGGACATAGAGAATGGACTTGAGGACACAGGGAGGGGGAAGGGTAAGCTGGCACGAAGTGAGAGAGTGGCATGGACATATATACACTACCAAATGTAAAATAGGTAGCTAGTGGGAAGCAGTTGCATAGCACAGGGAGATCAGCTCGGTGCTTTGTGACCGCCTAGAGGGGTGGGATAGGGAGGGTGGGAGGGATATGCAAGAGGGAGGAGATATGGGGATATATGTATACATATAGCTGATTCACTTTGTTATAAAGCAGAAACTAACACACCATTGTAAAGTAATTATACTCCGATAAAGATGTTTTAAAAAAAAGTTCTGTATATTTTGGATAATAGTCCTTTATCAGCTATGTGCTTTGAAAATATTTTCCTCAGTCTGTGGCTTGTCTTTTCATTCTTTTAACATTGTCATTTACAGAGCATAAAATTGCTGATTGTCAGTGCTCCCACAGTGGATGTGGCTCTGGTGCCCTTCGGGAGCTCACACTCACCAGCGGTAGGGCTGACCTCCAAGCCAATTGTCAGTGCTCCCACAGTGGGGACAAGTCTGGGGGTGGCACCAGCAGGAGCGGACTGTGGGCATGCACACTGGGTGGTGGGTGACATCACAGAATTGCATGTCCCCGGCGGATAGCACCTGGGGAGGAATACCCAGTGGCTCCTTTCCCAGTGAGAGTGCTCCAGTCCCACCTACCTCACACTGCAGCTTAGAACCAGATCTGGGGGCTTCTACTCCAACAACTGGGGAGCAGACCCTTCCCCCAACAGGACTGTGACAGCCATAGAGCAAAGAGGAGGCTCCGCCTAACATTTAGTGCAGGCTCTTGTCACCACAACACCAAAAACACCCCCTATCAAGAGGACAACAGCCAGCACATTCTGAGGAAAGACGTGGCAGGCATCCATACCAAGCACAGCCCTCACACCAAAATATTGGACTCTCGCAGTCTACACAGGGATGCTTCCACATACAAACAGCCCTTCAGGACCACAGGTGGTGATAACTGTTTCTCCTAAATTCATAGAGTCAGAGAAATTTAAGTAAAATGAAAAAGCAGAGGAAATACTCCCAATTAAAAGGACAAGAGAAATCTCCTGAAAGAACAGACAATGAAACAGACCTCTCCAGTATATCACACCCCGAGTTCAAAAAGGAGGTAATAAAAATGCTAAAGGAAATAAGAAAGGTTATCATTAGAAATGTAGATGACTGTAACAAGGAACTAGAAATTATAAAGAGGAACCAATCAAAATTAGACAACTCGATTGCCTAGATAAAAACCCAGCTAAAGGCAATGCATAGCAGACTAAATAATGAAGAAGAATGAATAAGTGATCTGGAAGATAGAATAATGGAAACCACACAATCAGAACAGCAGACAGAAAGACAAATGAAAAAAATGAAAGCAACATATGAGATCTATGGAATAATATAAAACATGCCAACCCATGCATAATAGGGATCCCAGAAGGAGAAGAAAGAAAAGTGGGTCGAGTCTTCCAATCCATGAACATGAGCTATTTTTCCATTTATTTAGATCTTCCTTGATTTTTTAATCAGTTTTGTAGTTATCTACATGCAGGTACTGTATGTATTTTATTATATTTATCCCTAAGTATTTGCTTTTTAAGTGCTATTATAAATGGTATTTTTTTAACATTTCAAATTCCATTTATTCATTGTTGGTATATAGGAAAGCAATTGACATTTGCATATGCAACCTTGTTCCTTATTAGTCCCAGGAGATTTTTGTTGGTTTTTTGGGATTTTCTACATAGACAATCATGTCATCTGTAAGTAGAGAGTTTTATTTCTTCCTTTCTAGTCTCTATATCTTTTATTTTCTCTTCTCACCTTATAGCATTAACTAGAACTATATTGAGTAGGAGAGGTGAGAGAGGACACCCTTGCCTTGTTCTTGATCTTAGGGGAAAGTGCTCAGTTTCTCACCATTAACTGTGATGTTATATGTAGGGTTTTGGTAGATTTTTTTTTTTAATCTATTTGAGGAAGTTCCCTTCTATTCCTAGTTTGCTGAGAGTTTTTCTTTTTTTTAAAATCATGAATTGGTACTGAATTTTGTCAAATGCTTTTTCTAAAACAATTGATATGTTTATGTGATTTTTTTTCTCTTTAGACTGTTGATGTGGATTACATTGATTGTGTTTTGAATGTTGAGTCAGTCTTGCATACCTGTTATAAATCTCACTTGAGTGTGGTATATAATTCTTTATATGCATTATTGGATTTCATTTGTTAATATTTTGTTGAGGATATTTATTTCTATGTTCATGAGAAATATTGGTGTAATTTTCCTTTCTTGTAATATCTTTATCTGGTTTTGTTATTAGGGTAATAATGGTCTCATAGAATGTGTTAGGAAGTATTTCCTCTTCTATTTTTTAGAAGAGATTATGGAGAACTGGTATCATTTTGTCTTTAACTATTTGGTAGAACTCACTGGTAAAACCATCTGGGCCCAGACATTTCTTTTTTTGAAAGGCTATTAAATTAAAATTTTCTTGTAGTCACATTTTAAAAAGTAAAAAGAAACAAGTGAATTTAACTTGAATAATAAACTTATTTAACCTAATATATCCCAAATATTGTCATTTCAACGTATAGTTAATATAAAATATATTAATGAGATATTTTATATTCTTTTCTCGAATGAAGTCTTTGAAATATGGTGTGTATTTTATACTTACTGCACATCTCAATTTGAAGTAGCCACATATCAAGTGCTCACATATCAATAGCCACATGTAGCTAATGGCTACCATATTAGACAGTACACCTAAGGTCTAAATCAAAGCTGTGGTTACTGTTGAGTTTTAATAATATATATTTTATCTTGTCTCTCATTAGGATATTAATGATAGAATACAGATTTATTATTTTTTAAAAGGAAACATTCTGATACTTTCCCTTAAGAGAGAATCATATTGACCACTATCAGAAAATAAGCCTTCCCAATAAAAAGATACTATGTATGATATTATTTCTCATGTAGTAAATGCAAATTAATTTTAGGGAATGTCACAAAATCTTCAAGAGGCAAATAAACCAAGCTGCAATGTGATAACTGGAAACTACCCTTTTCTGTGATAAAGTGCCTCTAACAATTTCAAGCTGAGTTACTATACTCAGAGAACTGTAAAGCCAAAGCTATCCACTAGCAAAGTGACTTGACCTTGTTTGCACTAAGCCATTTATTGTTAGCATAAATTTACAGTGTGGACTACTCAACAAATACAGCAGAGCAATTAGTTCTATTGAATATACATCCCTGTGTGATGTTGGCTTAACGAGGCTTTTCTCCTTCATTATATAAGCCACTTTCCCTTTCCAGACCTGTCTCTATTGGTCCTCAGAAAACCCAAACATTATGGGACCAGCAAGTTGACCAGTGCTTTGGATTCGGCCAGAAATACAAAAGATGCAAGCAGGAGTAGTAGGAATCTTATTTCTGGCTCAGAGGTCCAGTGGTTAACAGGTGTCTTAGCCTCCATGAGGTTCCCCAAATCTTGGCAGCATCCAGCCAAAATCAGGAACAGGCTCCTTATCTGTATTGTGCTCACCATTGTACCCCTGAGACCTAGAAGGGGTGAGCACATTATAAGTGGTTAATAAATAACAAGTGGATGGATGGATGAGTCAATGAATAAATGCATGCATGAATGAATGAATAAAAATAAACTGCCTTCTCAGGGATCTGCAGTCCTCCTGCCTGCCAAAGGGTAGGCTCCAGGCCAAATTCTGAAGTCAGAAAGCTTTGTCTTTGATTTCTTCTCATCTCCTTTTCTTGGTGCCCTTATGTTCTCATAAATTCTAGCCTATGTCCTATTCCCACATTATCTCCTAAACCTTTGTGATGGGATTATTTTCCCTATTAGGTACCATTTCCACTAAGATCAGGAACAAGACAAGGTTGCCCACTTTCACCACTATTATTCAACATAGTTTTGGAAGTTTTAGCCACAGCACTCAGAGAAGAAAAAGAAATAAAAGGAATCCAAATCGGAAAAGAAGAAGTAAAGCTGTCACAGTTTGCAGATGACATGATACTATACATAGAGAATCCTAAAGATGCTACCAGAAAACTACTAGAGCTAATCAATGAATTTGGTAAAGTAGCAGGATACAAAATTAATGCACAGAAATCTCTTGCATTCCTATACACTGATGATGAAAAATCTGAAAGTGAAATTAAGAAAACACTCCCATTTACCATTGCAACAAAAAGAATAAAATATCTAGGAATAAACCTACCTAAGGAGACAAAAGACCTGTATGCAGAAAATTATAAGACACTGATGAAAGTAATTAAAGATGATACAAATAGATGGAGAGATATACCATGTTCTTGGATTGGAAGAATCAACATTGTGAAAATGACTCTACTACCCAAAGCAATCTACAGATTCAATGCAATCCCTATCAAACTACCACTGGCATTATTCACAGAACTAGAACAAAAAATTTCACAATTTGTATGGAAACACAAAAGACCCTGAATAGCCAAAGCAATCTTGAGAAAGAAAAACGGAGCTGGAGGAATCAGGCTCCCTGACTTCAGACTATACTACAAAGCAACAGTAATCAAGACAGTATGGTACTGGTACAAAAACAGAAATATAGATCAGTGGAACAGGATAGAAAGCCCAGAGATAAACCCACGCACATATGGTCACCTTATCATTGATAAATTTGGCAAGAATATGCAGTGGAGAAAACACAGCCTCTTCAATAAGTGGTGCTGGGAAAACTAGACAGCTACATGTAAAAGAATGAAATTAGAACACTCCCTAACACCATACATAAAAATAAACTCGAAATGGATTAAAGACCTAAATGTAAGGCCAGACACCACCAAACTCTTAGAGGAAAACATAGGCAGAACACTCTATGACATAAATCACAGCAAGATCCTTTTTGACCCACCTCCTAGAGAAATGGAAATTAAAACAAAAATAAACAAATGGGACCTAATGAAACTTAAAAGCTTTTGCACAGCAAAGGAAACCATAAACAAGATGGAAAGACAACCCTCAGAATGGGAGAAAATATTTGCAAATGAAGCAACTGACAAAGGATTAATCTCCCTCTTAGGTAAATGGAAAAACAGGCTCAGAAGCAAGAAGAAGCTCTGAATGCTAATCTTGACTCTGACTTTATCCATCAGGATGATGTTGAACATCTACCTTCAAGCCTGGGACTCAGATTAATGCCTTCTATTCCTACACAGCTTGGATGGCTGCTACTCACCAGCTGTGTGAATTTAGTCAGATTACTTACCTTCTATTAGCCTCAGTTGCCTTATCTGTAAAGTCTAAGTAAATATCTGATGGGTTCATTTACCTGATGGGTTCATTTACCTGATGGGCTGTTTAAAAAAAGTAAACAGATGAAATAAGGCTCATAAACCACTTAGCACAATAACAAGCATATAACAAATACTCAATAAACATTAACCATTATCATTTCTATTATCTCCCATCTGTCAAATGGTTGTCCTATCTATGCTTAAAAATAATAATACTGAAATAATAAATAACTAACATTTATTGAGCCAGGAAATGTGCAAAGCTATTTACATATGTTATCTCACCTAATTCTTGCATAATAACATCCTCATAATTTTACAGGAGAAGAAATTGAACCTCAAAATGTGTAAGTAACTTGCCTAAGGACACAATTGCTAAGTGGTAGATTTGATATTTGAAAGTGATTCTTTCTAATTTCAAAGCATGTGCTCTTTCCACTATATTAAAAGAACACTGCTAGCTCTAAAAGTCTATGACTTCCAACTATTGTTTGATTTATAAAAATTTAGTGATTCAAAAAATAAATCCATTAAAGGCCAACCTGTACATGGCTGTATGCTAGGTATTATGAAGTGTACAAGATGAATAGGACAATATCCTTAGCCCCTCATATTCTGGCAACATGAAGTAATTATTTCATTTTGGCTAGTTTTCCTTGGACCTCTCTTCTGATATAATCCTAAAATTGAGCAGTAATTTCTCTGACTCTCTCATTTTTATAAATTGTTAGTTTCAAAAATGTGTTTTTAAAGAACCACATTTGCTAAATTAACAGTGCTAACAAAGGCTGATTATCTCATCACAGTAGATTGTCAGCATCAATGTTTAGGCTTTTTAATTAGCTTGAAATTATTATTACTAAGTTACCCTTTATGTAACACAATAACAAATCATTTCAAAAACATTTGTTGACAACCTACAATAAATTAGGTGGTGTCAAAAAAACCCATAAAACACCCCCAAAAGCCCACCCATGTTTAAAGATTTTTTTGAAGAAAGATTCAAACTTATAGGGGATTCTCCCACTCAACCATCTGTAAAAAGATCTGTTCTATCGAACACCTGCTGTGATACATGGTGCTTGATGTATAAGCAGATATTAAAGTATAAGGTATGAGGTATGAGCTTTTTTATTCTAAATCAATTGAAAGATCACCATAATTGGTTTATGGGTTGGAAAAAAACAGTATGAGATATCAAGCTAACTGATCAACAGGAATCCAGTACTTCTGTTTAGATGGAACAAAATTTTTAAAAATCGCTTTTTATGCTAACATAAATGTATGCAATACTTCCTCTATACCCCTAAAATGAAGAGACATTAGCATAATAAAAATAACTGGGCAATTTCTATTGAATTTATTCTCATTTCTCATGCTTCTGGTTCTCATAGTTTCAGGAATCAGAAAATGAAAGGTTTAATCCTATTGTTTTCAACAAACTTATGGTTACCAAATGGGAGAGAGAGGGGAAGGGGTACAAATTAGGAGTATGGGATTAACAGATACAAACTACTATACATAAAATAGATAAGCAACAAGGGTTTACTGTATATCACAGGGAATTTTATCCAATATCTTGTAATAACCTATAATTCAATATAATCAGAAAAATCTTAAAAATAAATAATCACATTGTTTTCACATTGATCAGGAAAGGAGGATGTAGACAACAGGCTTTTAAGGAGAACCTGCACATGTCTACTTTCCTGCTCCAAAATTTATATTTGAAGTCAGGGCAGAAGTTTTATTAACAAAAAAGTGTTTTTCCATCTCAGAATCTTTCAAAAACTAGGTCTTTCTAACTTTACCAAGACCTCTGCTCTTCATTTAGTCTCTTCGTTATTACTTACTGTTTCCCTCTCTACTAGGCAAACAGGTATTTACTTGTTGCTTAGGTTATTTGGAGTCAGACATTCTCCTTAACAAAGGAGCACTAAATTGTTCGGAGATCAGTTCGGAGACAGATGACTGAAAGTTTGGGTCATGGATGAAATTCTGTTCAAATCACTTGTTGATAGAAAATAAACTACTTTCATTAATAGATGAGGACTCACAAACATTAATAAAGGGAACTCATGGTCATCATCTCAGCTTTCACCAACATTTCCATGTCCAATTGCTCTGAGATTCTAAAGTAACTTCAAAGTTATGGGGGTCCGGGAGAGAGGAATCCTACAGACCCAAATCCATGGGTTGTCCTCTGTGGAAAACCATGCCTACCTTTCCACATCTTCTTTGCTCTCATAGTACAATAATATCTTTGCAGTACAATGAGTTACAGTTTATAGACTAGATCAACCCATAGACTATCTTAACCCTCTCCCAGACCCAAACTCTTTCTTTTTCCTGTCTTAGCCAACATGTTTTTTTTTTTGGCTGCACTGCGTGGCTTGTGGGATCTCAGTTCCCTGACCAGGGATTGAACCCGGGCCACAGCAATGAAAGCACCGAATCCTAACCACTAGACCACCAGGGAACTCCTTTAGCCAACATTTTTTATCCATACTTACTAGATTTCTAGATGACCATCTGGGCAAGCAATATCCTGTGTAACAGAAAAAGAATTGCAGAAGATCTTGAAAAGTTGGGATGATTGAGCTGAGTCACAGCGGATGAAATGCAACAAGAATAAATGTAAGGTTCTCTACTCTGGCATGAAGAACTCAACTGGGCAGGCTTGGGGTAGAGGAGTCATGGAGTTTACATGTAGCCAAAGATGTAGGGGTTAACAGAAGTAGAAAGTCTACTGTCTTTTTTTAAATTGAAGTACAGTTGATTTACAATATCGTGTTAGTTTCAGGTGTACAGCACAGTGATTCAGATATATATATATTCCTGTTCAGATTCTTTTCCTGTATAGGTGTTTTATTTATTTATTTATTTATTTATTTATTTATTTATTGGCTGCATTGTATCTTACTTGCCGTATGTGGGATCTTTGTTGCGGTATGTGGGATCTTTCATTGTGGTGTGTGGGCTCTTCATTGCAGCGTGCAGGCTTCTCTCTAGTTGTGGCATGCAGGTTTTTTTTTTTCTCTCTCTAGTTGATGCGCACGGGCTCAGTAGTTGTGGCGTGTGGGCTTAGTTGCCCTGTGGCATGTGGGATCTTAGTTCCCT
Source organism: Balaenoptera acutorostrata (assembly GCF_949987535.1). Classification (NCBI taxonomy): domain Eukaryota; kingdom Metazoa; phylum Chordata; class Mammalia; order Artiodactyla; family Balaenopteridae; genus Balaenoptera; species Balaenoptera acutorostrata. The sequence goes on from NC_080085.1 coordinate 40,669,425, forward strand.
GACCAGGGATTGAACCCATTTCCCTGCATTGCAAGGCAGATTCTTTACCACTGGACCACAAGGGAAGTCCCTCCATTACAGGTTATTACAAAATATTGAGTATAGTTCCATATGATATGCAGTAGGTCCTTGTTGCATAAAATAGATATATTTTGTATACAGTAGTGTCTTTTGTTCAGCCTCTGACTGCTGCACTGCATGGAATTTTGAGGAAGGAAGGAAGGAAGGAAGGGAGGGAGGGAGGGAGGAAGGATGGATTTGCAATTTATTCAGAAGGAGATTAAGAGGAGGTAAGGGAAAGAACAAGGAAAATAAAAGGAGAGGAAGAAGGAAATGAGCAAAGTGGAGAACTGGGGAAAGGAAAAGGACAACTATAGTGAAGGACAGGTCTGCCATCTGAAACGGAGGATCAGAGTTACAGTCTCAGAAACCACACTTAGAATTCAGGCTTCTCAGCCTCTCTCTTTCTACCACTCCTTCCCTGTCAGGCCCCCTCCCATGTCAGGACCTGGAACAGTGCTCAATTGAGGCAGTTTAGATAGCTGAAATAAAAAGCAAGTAAAGGATAACTATGGCTCTCACTTGTAGTGTTTTCCTAAAGAAACAAAAAGACACAAATTTTCAATTTTCTTATCAAGTGGGCAAGTACAACTACTATATCAACACAATCTGACTTTTTGTTTCAGGTACCTTGTAACAAAGTATTTATACCAATAGGCAAAGAGATCTCAATCTAGGCCATAATCTATATCCCAGTGGTTCTTAAACATGTATTTACCTAATGTGCCAATAAAACTAAAGTCAAAATACAAGTGTTTAGTGGATTGTGTGATGACCCTGGACGCCAACTTTTGGTTTCTAGGGATGCAAATCTGGGTCACACGAATGCTGCCGTTACCTCCAGCTGCTTGGTTCTCCTGTGTGTTTGGACCAGTCCCCATGTCCTACTGTGGGATCTCTGCAGCCTTTGGCTTTATTGAGATATAATTCACATACCATAAAATTTACCTATGTAAAGTATATAACTCGAAAGACCTTCAAGATGGCAGAGGAGTAAGACGTGGACATCACCTTCCTCCCCACAAATACATCAGAAATACATCCACATGTGGAACAACTCCTACAGAACACCTACTGAATGCTGGCAGAAGACCTCAGACTTCCCAAAAGGCAAGAAACTCCCCACGAACCTGGCCGTGTGGCTGACAGGGTCTTCATACTCTGGCCGGGTGTCAGGCCTGTGCCTCTGAGGTGGGAGAGCCAAGTTCAGGACACTGGTCCACAAGAGACCTCCCAGCTCCACGTAATATCAAATGGTGAAAGCTCTCCCAGACATCTCCATCTCAATGCTAAGACCCAGCTCCACTCAACTACCAGCAAGCTACAGTGCTGGACACCCTATCCCAAACAACTAGCAAGACAGGAACACAACCACATCCATTAGCAAAGAGGCTGCCTAAAGTCATAATAAGGTCATAGACACCCCAAAACACACCAGCGGACACAGTCCTACCCACCAGAAAGACAAGATCCAGACTCTTCTACCAGAACACAGGCACTATTCCCCTCCACCAGGAAGCCTACACAACTCACTGAACCAACCATAGCCACTGGGGGTAGACACCAAAAACAATGGGAACTACGAACCTGCAGCCTGTGAAAAGAAGACCCCAAACACAGTAAGTTAAGCAAAGTGAGAAGACAGAGAAACACATAGCAGATGAAGTAGCAAGGTAAAAACCTACCAGACCAAACAAATGAAGAGGAAACAGGCAGTCTACGTGAAAAAGAATTCAGAGTAATGATGGTAAAGATGATCCAAAATCTTGGAAATAGAATGTAGAAAATACAAGAAACATTTAACAAGGACATAGAAGAACTAAAGAGCAAACAAACAATGATGAACAACACAATAAATGAAATTAAAAATTCTCCAGAAGGAATCAATAGTAGAATAACTGAGGCAGAAGAACGGATAAGTGACCTGGAAGATAAAATAGTGGAAATAACTACTGCAGAGCAGAATAAAGAAAAAAGAATGAAAAGAATTGAGGACAGTCTCAGAGACCTCTGGGACAACATTGAATGCACCAACATTCGAATTATAGGCGTCCCAGAAGAAGAAGAGAAAAAGAAAGGGACTGAGAAAATATTTGAAGACATTATAGTTGAAAACTTCCCTAACATGGGAAAGGAAATAGTTAATCAAGTCCAGGAAGCACAGAGAGTCCCATACAGGATAAATCCAAGGAGAAACAAACCAAGACACATATTAAACAAACTATCAAAAATTAAATACAAAGAAAAAATATTAAAAGCAGCAAGGGAAAAACAACAAATAACATACAAGGAAATCCCCATAACGTTAACAGCTGATCTTTCAGCAGAAACTCTGCAAGCCAGAAGAGAGTGGCAGGACATATTTAAAGTGATCAAAGGGGAAAACCTACAATCAAGATTACTCTACCCAGCAAGAATCTCATTCAGATTTGACAGAGAAATTAAAACGTTTACAGACAAGCAAAAGCTAAGAGAAGTCAGCACCACCAAAGAAGCTCTACAACAAATGCTAAAGGAACTTCTCTAGGCAGGAAACACAAGAGAAGGAAAAGGCCTACAATAACAAACCCAAAACAATTAATAAAATGGTAATAGGAACATACATACTGATAATTACCTTAAATGTAACAGGATTAAATGCTCCAACCAAAAGACATAGATTGGCTGAATGGATACAAAAACAAGACCCGTATATATGTGGACTATAAGAGACCCACCTCAGACCTAGGGACACATGCAGACTGAAAGTGAGGGGATGGAAAAGATATTCCATGCAAATAGAAATCAAAAGAAAGCTGGAGTAGCAATTCTCATATCAGACAAAATAGACTTTAAAATAAACACTAGTACAAGAGACAAAGAAGGACACTACATAACGATCAAGGGATCAATCCAAGAAGATATAACAATTGTAAATATTTATGCACCCAACATACATAAGCACCTTAATACATATTGAGCACCTCAATACATAAGTCAAATGCTAACAGCCATAAAAGGGGAAATCAACAGTAACACAATCATAGTAGGGGACTTTAACACCCCACTTTCACCAATGGACAGATCATCCAAAATGAAAATAAATAAGGAAGCACAAGCTTTAAATGATACATTAAACAAGATGGACTTAGTTGATATTTATAGGACATTCCATCCAAAAACAACAAAATACACTTTCTTCTCAAGTGCTCATGGAACTTTCTCCAGGAGAGATCATATCTTGGGTCACAAATCAAGCCTTGGTAAATTTAAGAAAATTGAAATCATATCAGGTACCTTTTCTAACCACAACGCTATGAGACTAGATATCAATTACAGGAAAAAATCAGTAAAAAAAATACAAACACATGGAATCTAAACAATACACTACTAAATAACCAAGAGATAACTGAAGAAATGAAAGAGGAAATCAAAAAATACCTAGAAACAAATGCCAGTGAAATCACAATGACCCAAAACCTATGGGATGCAGCAAAAGCATTTCTAAGAGGGAAGTTTATAGCAATACAATCCTACCTCAAGAAACAAGAAACATCTCAAATAAACAACCTAACCTTACACCTAAAGCAATTAGAGAAAGAAAAACAAAAAAAAACCCAAAGTAAGCAGAAGGAAAGAAATCATAAAGATCAGATCAGAAATAAATGAAAACGAAATGAAGGAACCGATAACAAAGATCAATAAAACTAAAAACTTGTTCTTTGAGAAGATAAACAAAATCTATAAACCATTAGCCAGACTCATCAAGAAAAAAAGGGAGAAGAGTCAAATCAACAGAATTAGAAATGAAAAAAGAGAAGTAACAACTGACACTGCAGAAATACAAAGGATCATGAGAGATTACTACAAGCAATTATATGCCAATAAAATGGACTACCTGGAAGAAATGGACAATTTCTAAGAAAAACACAACCTTCCGAGACTGAACCAGGAAGAAATAGAAAACATAAACAGACCAATCACAAGCACTGAAATTGAGACTGTGATTAAAAATCTTCCAACAAACAAAAGCCCAGAACCAGATGGCTTCACAGGCAAATTCTATCAAACATTTAGAGAAGAGCTACCACCTATCCTTCTCAAACTCTTCCAAAATATTGCAGAGGGAAGAACACTCCCCAACTCATTCTACGAGGCCACCATCACCCTGATACCAAAACCAGACAAAGATGTCACAAAGAAAGAAAACTACAGGCCAATAACACTGATGAACATAGATGCAAAAATCCTCAACAAAATACTAGCAAACAGAATCCAACAGCACATTAAAAGGATCATACACCATGATCAAGTGGGGTTTATTCCAGGAATGCAAGGATTCTTCAATATACGCAAATGAATCAACATGATACATCATATCAACAAACTGAAGGAGAAAAACCATATGATCATCTCAATAGATGCAGAGAAAGCTTTCGACAAAATTCAACACCCATTTATGATAAAGGCCCTGCAGAAAGTAGGCATAGAGGGAACTTTCCTCAACATAATAAAGGCCATATATGACAAACCCACAGCCAACATTGTCCTCAATGGTGAAAAATTTAAACCATTTCCACTAAGATCAGGAACAAGACAAGGTTGCACACTATCACCACTATTATTCAACATAGTTTTGGAAGTGTTAGCCACAGCCATCAGAGAAGAAAAAGAAATAAAAGAAATCCAAATCGGAAAAAAAGAAGTAAAGCTGTCACAGTTTGCAGATGACACGATACTATACATAGAGAATCCTAAAAATGCCACCAGAAAATTACTAGAGCTAATCAATGAATTTGGTAAAGTAGCAGGATACAAAATTAATGCACAGAAATCCCTTGCATTCCTATACACTAATGATGAAAAGTCTGAAAGTGAAATTAAGAAAACACTCCCGTTTACCACTGCAACAAAACGAATAAAATACCTAGGAATAAATCTACCTAAGGAGACAAAAGACCTGTATGCAGAAAATTATAAGACACTGATGAAAGAAATTAAAGATGATACAAATAGATGGAGAGATATACCATGTTCTTGGATTGGAAGAATCAACATTGTGAAAATGACTCTACTACCCAAAGAAATCTACAGATTCAATGCAATCCCTATCAAACTACCACTGGCATTATTCACAGAACTAGAACAAAAAATTTCACAATTTGTATGGAAACACAAAAGACCCCGAATAGCCAAAGCAATCTTGAGAAAGAAAAATGGAACTGGAGGAATCAGGCTCCCTGACTTCAGACTATATTACAAAGCTACAGTAATAAAGACAGTTTGGTACTGGCACAAAAACAGAAATATAGATCAATGGAACAGGATAGAAAGCCCAGAGATAAACCCACGCACCTATGGTCACCTTATCTTTGATAAAGGAGGCAAGCATATACAGTGGAGAAAAGACAGACTCTTCAATAAGTGGTGTTGGGAAAATTGGACAGGTACATGTAAAAGTATGAAAATAGAACACTCCCTGACACCATACACAAAAATAAACTCAAAATGGATTAAAGACCTAAGTGTAAGGCCAGACACTATCAAACTCTTAGAGGAAAACATAGGCAGAACACTCTATGACATAAATCACAGCAAGATCCTTTTTGATCCAGCTCCTAGAGTAATGCAAATAAAAACACAAATAAACAAATGGGACCAAATGAAACTTAAAAGCTTTTGCACAGCAAAGGAAACCATAAACAAGATGGAAAGACAACCCTCAGAATGGGAGAAAATATTTGCAAATGAAGCAACTGACAAAGGATTAATCTCCAAAATTTACAGGCAGCTCATGCAGCTCTATATCATAAAAACAAACAACTCAAATCAAAAATGGGCAGAAGACCTAAATAGACATTTCTCCAAAGAAGATATACAGATTGCCAACAGACACATGAAAGAATGCTCAACATCATTAATCATTAGAGAAATGCAAATCAAAACTACAATGAGATATCATCTCACACCGGTCAGAATGGCCATCATCAAAAAATCTAGAAACAATAAATGCTGGAGAGGGTGCGGAGAAAAGGGAACACTCTTGCACTATTGGTTGGAATGTAAATTGATAGAGCTACTATGGAGAACAGTATGGAGGTTCCTTAAAAAACTAAAAATAGAACTACTATACGACCCAGCAATCCCACTACTGGGCATATACCCTGAGAAAACCATAATTCAAAAAGAGTCATGTACCAAAATGTTCATTGCAGCTCTATTTACAATAGCCAGGACATGGAAGCAACCTAAGTGTCCATCATCAGATGAATGGATAAAGAAGATGTGGCACATATATACAATGGAATATTACTCAGCCATAAAAGGAAATGAAATGGAGGTATTTGTAGTGAGGTGGATGGAGTTAGAGTCTGTCATACAGAGTGAAGTAAGTCAGAAAGAGAAAAACAAATACAGTATGCTAACACATATATATGGAATCTAAGGGAAAAAAAAGTTCATGAAGAACCTAGTGGCAAGACGGGAATAAAGACACAGACCTACTAGAGAATGGACTTGAGGATATGGGGAGGGGGAGGGGTGAGATGTGACAGGGTGAGAGATGGCATGGACATATATACACTACCAAATGTAAAATAGATAGCTAGTGGGAAGCAGCCGCATAGCACAGGGAGATCAGCTTGGTGCTTTGTGACCACCTAGAGGGGTCGAAAGGGAGGGTGGGAGGGAGGGAGATGCAAGAGGGAAGAGATATGGGAACATATGTATATGTATAACTGATTAACTTTGTTATAAAGCAGAAACTAACATACCATTGTAAAGCAATTATACTCCAATAAAGATGTTTAAAAAAAAAAAAAGAAGTAACAACTGACACTGCAGAAATACAAAGGATCATGAGAGATTACTACAAGCAATTATTTGCCAATAAATGGACTACCTGGAAGAAATGGACAAATTCTTAGAAAAGCACAATCTTCAGAGACTGAACCAGGAAGAAATAGAAAATATAGACAGACCAATCACAAGCACTGAAATTGAGACTGTGATTAAAAATCTTCCAACAAACAAAAGCCCAGGAACAGATGGCTTCACAGGAGAATTCTATCAAACATTTAGAGAAGAGCTAAAACCTATCCTCTCAAACTCTTTTAAAATATAGCAGAGGGAGGAACACTCCCCAACTCATTCTACAAGGCCACCATCACCCTGATACCAAAACCAGACAATGATGTCACAAAGAAAGAAAACTACAGGCCAATATCACTGATGAACATAGATGCAAAAATCCTCAAGAAAATACTAACAAACAGAATCCAACAGCACATTAAAAGATCATACACCATGAATAAGTGGGGTTATCCCGGGAATGCAAGGATTCTTCAATATATGCAAATCAATCAATGTGATAAACCATATTAACAAACTGAAAGAGAAAAACCATATGATCATCTCAATAGATGCAGAGAAAGCTTTCGACAAAATTCAACACCCATTTATGATAAAAACCCTCCAGGAAGTAGGCATAGAGGGAACTTACCTCAACATAATAACAGCCATATATGACAAACCCACAACGAACATCATTCTCAATGGTGAAAAACTGAAACCATTTTCACTAAGATCAGGAACAAGACAAGGTTGCCTACTCTCACCACTATTATTCAACATAGTTTTGGAAGTTTTAGCCACAGCAATCAGAGAAGAAAAAGAAATAAAATTTATCCAAATCAGAAAAGAAGAAGTAAAGGAGACCAGACTATGAAAAGGAAGAAATGAAGGTGGTGAAAAAGTCAAGTGGCTTATCTTTGCAATCTCAGGTAGCTACTGGCAGACTTGGAGCCCCGGTCCCTTGTGATCATTCCACTATATTTCTTAAAGTGTGGTCCTCAGAATGTTATTATGTTAGATTTTCTACAGGAAAGGGGACCATGGTTAAAGAAATTTCAGGACATGCTGTACTATACAGTCACTTTAGAGATTCGCAATGAACATGATCACATTAAAGTTTCTAAGAAGTCTTGTATGTTTAACTTTGTCCTGTGAAACACACTGGAAAAAATTACTCTAAATTTATGCTGCTTCTGCAGTGGACTAGGTCTAAATTCTATATCTTCTATCCAAAGTAGTACCAAGATAAGGCAGAACAAGTTGGAAAGTAAAGAGTTTACTTCAATCTGGATATCAAAAAACTTAAGAATTTCATTTCTTATGCCTAAAGTGAAATTTAGTTTTGTGGATCTCATTAAATTACGTGGTTCAAATCACTCATGGCAAATGCTAAGAGACTGTTTTAGCACGTTTTAATATGTCAAACTGTACTTGGCACTGGGCCAAGGACAGGGCAATTTTTCTGTGTTTTCAGAGAGCTTGGTTGGTTGTAGAGATTTGGGGATAATTGCTTTTATGCAATGTTAGATTGGGATGAAGCGATTGGAAATGTTTGTGGGAAAACACTGCCTTTCCCATAAGGCAAGTTTGGGGCCTCCTGAAGGACAGCCATGCCTTCTTAGTTTTATGCTTTGTTTTAGACTTCATTTTTCTACAAATATTGTTGGATATAAGAAAGAGAATTTCTGTTTTTCTTAGGCATATTATACACTTATGTATTAAGAGGGTTAAAAAAGAGCAAGATTGCTATCCATTACTCTTTGGATGGGACTAGGGCTCTCGGAAAGCTATCTTATTTAATAATATCACCAGAAGTTTTTTTTTTTTTTTTTTTTTTAGAGATTGGAGTTTATTTATTTATTTATTTATTTATTTTTGGCTGTGTTGGGTCTTCGTTTCTGTGCGAGGGCTTTCTCTAGTTGCGGCAAGCGGGGGCCACTCTTCATCGCGGTGCGCGGGCCTCTCACTATCGCGGCCTCTCTTGTTGCGGAGCACAGGCTCCAGACGCGCAGGCTCATTACTTGTGGCTCACAGGCCTAGTTGCTCCGCGGCATGTGGGATCTTCCCAGACCAGGGCTCGAACCAGTGTCCCCTGCATTGGCAGGCAGATTCTCAACCACTGTGCCACCAGGGAAGGGAAGTCCCCCAGAAGTTTTTCATTTCAAACCATTTTCCCATAAATGTAGAAGACTCTTCTACCTAGGGAAAGGCATTGAGGCTTTTCAAAATCATCCTATTGTTGAGCCGGTGGCTTTTGTCCCTGGAGAGTAATTGATTCCTTATTTCTTCGAGTCTTCCAGGAAGAGCAGGGGATGGACATCCAGGGCAAGCTAAAGATGTAGGGTTTAGAACCCTGTGGACTCCAATTAGAATGCAAATTTCTTGTCCTGAGTTCTCTCAGTTCCAGAGAGTGTTAGCTACCTTCCCAGAAAAGAGCTTTTCACCATCCCCTACTCTAGTAGCTGGGGGCTCAGAGTTTGGGAGGAGCAATGTGCATTATCAGAGAGGAAAAGTACATTATCAGTTAGCCATGCTTCTATTATATGTAGAAACCTTGGACGTCTGATTCCCCAGGGAATCAGCAAGACCTTTTTCTTACCCATGCTGAGTAAACCAACCTACTAAATGTAGGGAAGTTATTTCTATTAGAAAACCTCAGCCCTTAATTTGGCTCTTTTATTTTCCTTCCACAGCAGAGAAATATTTCCAAAACCTGAAGTGGTTCTGATTAGTGGTAAAATCAAAAAGCCTTCAGCTCCAATTAAAATGTGCTTTAAGTCATTTTGTGTGGTAATGGCAGCAGTATAAAAACAAGTTAAATTTCTCTTGATTTTTGATCATGGGTTTGGCTCTTGAATTCTTCTATTCACTAGCAAATCCTGGCGCAGTTTTCTGGGCTGCCTGTGGAGGAGGCGTTCACGGGCTTCTCAATTAACACCCTGTTAAGCTGTACACCTGTGGTGGAATTACCCTCAGATCACGATATTGAAGCTTTGAACCCCATTACACCTATATTATTGTCCTGAAAGTCAAACTTAAAATGTTATAAAATTATTCCTGTTGTCTTGGCAAAGGTAATTTGTTTCCTTGGTATTCTTGTCAAGTGTAGAGGCATATGTAGGGGAGTCATTGTGAAGCAATTTATTTATCAACAACTTTATTGTGGTATGCTTTACATACCATAAAATTCACCCATTTTAAATGTACAATTCAGTGATTGTTAGTATAGTTTCAGAGTTGTGTAACCATCACCACAATCCAATTTTGGAACATTTCCATCACTGTATAAAGAAACTAGTACCCATTAGCCATCACTCCCCATTCTTATATCCTGCCTCAGGCAACCACCAATCTATTTTCTGTCCCTATAGATTTGCCTTTTCTGGACATTTCATATTAATGGAATCATGCCATATGTGGCACTTTGTGTCTAACTTCTTTCATTTAGCATGTTTTCAAGGTTCATCCATGTTGTAGCATGTATCAGTACTTCATTCCTTTTTATTGACAAATAGTGTCCATTGTATGGATACACCACGATTTTGTTTATCCATTCATCAGTTTGTAGACATTTGGGTTGCTTTCATATCTTGGCTATTCTGACTAATGCTGATTTGAACATTAGCATTCAGGACTTTGTGTGGACACAGCAATTTATATTAAACACAGCAAAAGCAGACTCAGTCTAAACCCTCATCTTCAGCCAGAACATTATTAGTAGAGCTATGGGGTGCTGTGATATCTGCAGAGTAAATGGCAGTTATACAAAATTGCTGATAATCAGAATGCTAGTTAATATAAAAATCTGTATAAATTCCCAAGGATTTTATGAAAATTTGGGGTTTTGTGAGACTTGCCATGTCCATTGGCAACAAGCTGAGCTTTTCCCAATGATTGTAAAGAATGTCAAGGGTTAGAATACTTGATGGTCTGAGTTTAGAGGACTGGTCTGGGACTTAAGAATTCTGTCTGCCTTTTCTATAACCCTCTGTGCTGTCCTGGGAAAATCTTGCCACCAGACTCCTCTATTTCCTTATCTTCAAAATGGGGATAAATGATTCCTATACAGATCCAAAGGCAGTTATGAGGTTAAACATTTTCCAGGCATTTAAAGCACCTCAAAAGAAAGGTAATACACTATATAAGCATAAAGAATTTTTGTTGGCAAAATGAAAGGAAGGTTTAGTCAACCTTTTTTTTCTTCTCTGGAAAACCTAAAAAATAGATAAAACCACAAGGTTTAATTTTGTATATTTGAGCTGGCAAGAATGTGATATTCATTTCCTCCAAGGCCAAAAATGTTCAAAGTTCCAGTAATGTTAAGCCCTTGATTGAAGGAACAGTTTTTCTGAGTTCCCAAAAGCTTTGCTAACTATATTCTAAAATTAAAGCCTTTTACCTTCTCATCACAAAACAACAACCATTTGGTTTAGAGCAGAATATGAAAAAAATCTATAGAAGGAAATTAATACAATAAGCAGTTACCCAGCAAGTCCTCACTGAAAGAGACACAAGGTGTTTCTGGCCTTAAAGAATGTGCTGTTCTGATGGGGTTCAAAGAGAATTAACAATAAAGAAACTATACCTATTTCATTTTAGTGCCCCATGTCTATTTCTATTCCAGAAAGGTATCTGGCCTGTTGAAGATAATTTTTTTTAATGATGAAGTTTTGACTGTCATAGGAATGTAAAAATGAACATACGTTGAAGATTTTATTTAACTCATAATGAGAGACCCAGGCAGATGTTATAACCAATTCAAAGGGAATACAAAGAACAGACATATATATATAGATCAGGAATATTCAAATGAATGTGCAAATGGAGGCTAAATGTGGCTTCTTCCACAGTGGGAAAGTGAAGTCAATTAAATCTCTACCAGACTGGTCTCTAGAGTGCTCAGAAAATATCTTTAAAGTTACTGGATGAAATAACTAATCAGACAATAAAGGCAGCAGAACTCAGGAGGAAACTGATAAAGATCTGTAAGGTTTATGAAAAAGATGGGCAGGGATTAAGTTTTGAAGATATTTGGTTAAGTTCAGGGTGCAGAGGAGGAGAGGGATGGGCAGTTCTAGGCAGGGCAGAGATGAGATGACCTGGTCTGTTGAAAGTCCAGGACAGTTGGAAGTGAAGACATGGATTAACTTCACGATAGGGATTAAGAGGTAGATCATCTATACACAAGTTCCCAGAAAAAGAGCTGGCTGTATCCCCAGTTGCTTTGTAAGTGTAGAATCAGCCCCTGGGAGCCCAGAGTTACATAATGTCGCTTATACAATGTGTGGAATTGCAAGCAGAGAACAGTACAGAGAAAATGAATGCTGGGTCATACTTGGTGAGCTATGAGTACTTCACTATCCCTGGGGTGGGAAGCATTAGGAAGCAGCAGGAACATTGGGGCTGACAAGTGGTCTTGCTAGACTAAGAAACTTTGGGCTTTCTGCTGAAATGGAGGTCCATTGAAATGCTTTAAGCAGGAGACTAACAGTCATTTTTGTAACTTGAGTCCCTGGTAGCAGTATGGAGAAAGGGTTGGGATAAAGGGAGTGAGACTGAATGTTCAGAGACCTGTGGCCATTAGAGGGAGAAGTCCTATGATATTTAGGCAATAAACTCAAAGAAAGGAAAATATATCCTAAATTCCTTATAAAATTAGTCCAGCAAGATATTTTATTTTAAAAGGGCATTCTATGATCACACAAGTTTGGAAAACACATTGTCAGCCTCTTAGATACACACTAGAATATTAAGGGCTCTGGTAACTAATTCAACAGGGAAAATCTGTTTATTTTTTGTTTAACCCAACAGTTCAAAATTTTATCAAATAACTTTAAATTTTGCATAACACCTATTAATATTTTGTTCTGTTGGGTTTGCCTTTGGGAATATTGGTCTAGGATGGCTTCCAGGGAGTTCTGGCTTGCTTAATAAACAGTGGTTCTATTAACTGAGTTTGGGAATACATGAATAAGAAGAGATTTGTGGGACAGGATATTGAGTTTAGTTTGCATATTTTGAGTTTTAGGAGGATATCTCCAACAAACAAATGAATAGATGAGCCTAGAACTTAAGGATGAGATCTGGGATGGAGGAACAGATTTGGGAATCACCTGTTGAATATTAAATGGTAGGTGATGTTTCTAAGAAAAGTACATATAGGGAGAAGGAGACAAAAGGGCTGAGGATGGCCTTGACAGCACTATTTACTGAATTCTTTTCCCACTGAGTTGCTTCTTACAGATTTCATATTTCACTTATGTAGGTCTATTAACTGAACTCTTTATTTGATTCCAGTGCTCTATTTCTCTGCCAATATTATGGGACATTAGTAGTAATTAGCTTTATAATAAGATGATATCTGGTAAGGCAAATTCATTTTCACTGTTCTTCAAAACTTGCTTTACAGTGGCACTTTGATCTTCCACATAAACTTTAGGATAAGTTCATCAAGGTCTAAAAAAATACCACTATCCATATTTCTATTGAAATTGCATTGAAGTGATTAGTTTAAAATTGATATTTTTATTATAGTGAGTCTTCTTATCCATGAACAATAGTGTGTGTGTGTATCCATGTATTTGTCTTATTACATTTGGTTAGCTGTGTATACATTTTACTTCAATGTTCTTAAATGTCTTTTGAAGGGATTAATGCTATCTATGTACCTTGTGGTTTTATTGTTATTGTCAAAAGACTTTTCCTGCCATCCTTTCTATTGTCTAATTGTCTATAACAGGTGCCCAAGAATGCTATTGATTTCCATATGTTGATCTTGTGTTCAATAGCCTTGCTGAACATTTTTTACTATTTCAAAAAGTTTGCATCCTCTCTTGAGTTTTTTTTTTTGCAGACAACCTATCATCTGCAAAGAAGGACAATTTAATGCTTCTACTCCATTCCTTTTATATCTTTTATTTTTCTTGTCTTTTTGCACTGGCAAAGACCTCTGGTACAATTTTAAATTAAAAAAAAATGATGGTAACCATCTTTGTCTTATTCATAAGATTTATAGGAATGCTTCTAATTTTTAAAATTATGCTTTCCATAATTTTTATTAAATACACTTTCATTTTTAGAGCAGTTTTAGGTTCACAGCAAAACTGAGCAGAAAGTACAGAGAGTTCCCATTCACCTCCTACCTGCACACATGCATAGCCTCCCCCATTATCAATATCCCCCATCAGAATGGTACAATTGTTACAGCTAATGAAAGTACATTGACACAATTTTATCATCCAAAGTGTGTTCTCTGAGCTTCCTGGATCTGTGGGGGGTTTCTTGGTTTTTGTTTTTAGGTCTAACATTAATTTGGGGAAATTCTTAGTCCTTGTTCTTTCAAATATTTCTTCCATTCCTTTTTCTCTTTCTTTTTCTGGTATTCCCATTACACATATGTCACACCTTTTTTAGTTGTCCCACAATCCTTGGTATTTTCTTCTGGTTTTTCCATCTTTTTTGTTTGTTTGTTTGTTTGCTTTTCAATTTTGGAGGTTTCTATTGAGATATCCTCAAGGTCAGAGATTCTTTCCTTAGCCATGGCTGGTCTACTAATAAGCCCATCAAAGGCAGTCTTCATTTCGGTTACAGTTATTTTTATCTGTAGCATTTTTTTTTGATTCATTCTTTGAATTTCCATCTCTCTGCTTACATTGCCCACCTATTCTTTTTTTGGGGGGGGTGGTTAATACTTTATTTAGCATGCAAACAACTTCAGGTTGTTTCACTTTTATATTAATGGTAGGCTTTCAAGATGGACCAGTATTTCATTTTTTTTTAATTTTAAATTTTTTATTTTTTAAATTGAAGTATAGTTGATTTACAATGTTGTGCTAATTACTGCTGTACAGCAAAGTGATTCAGTTATACATATATATATTCTTTTTTTAAATATTCTTTTCCATTATGGTTTATCAGAGGATACTGAATATAGTTCTCTGTGCTATACAGTAGGACCTTGTTGTTTATCCATTCTATCAATATATATAAAAGCTTACATCTGCTAACCCCAACCTCCCACTCCATATCTCTCCAAACCCCCTCCCCCTTGGCAACCACCAGTCTGTTCTCTATGTCCATGATTCTGTTTCTGTTTCATAGATAGGTTCATTTGTGTCATATTTTAGATTCCATATATAAATGATATCATATAGTATTTGTCTTTCCCTTTCTGACTTACTTCACTTAGTATGATAATCTCTAGTTGCATCGATGTTGCTGCAAAAGGCATTATTTCATTCTTTTTTATGGCTGAGTAGTATGCCATTGTATATATATTACCACATCTGCCCATCTATTCTTTTTTTTTTAACATCTTTATTGGAGTATAATTGCTTTCCATGGTGTGTTAGTTTCTGCTTTATGACAAAGTGAATCAGCTATACATATACATATATCCCCGTATCTCCTGCCTCTTGCGTCTCCCTCCCACCCTCCCTATCCCACCCCTCTAGGTGGTCACAAAGCACCGAGCTAATCTCCCTGTGCTATGCAGCTGCTTCCCACTAGCTATCTATTTTACATTTGGTAGTGTGTATTGCCCATCTATTCTTGAATGCTAGCTATTTTATCCATTAGAACCCTTAGCATATTAAACATCATTGCTTTAAACTACTGGTCTGATAATTGCAACATCCTTTTTTTTAAATTGGGGTATAGTTGTTTTACAATGTTGTGTTAGTTTCTACTGTACAGCGAAGTGGAGTTCCCTGTGCTGTACAGCAGGTTCTCATTAGTTATCTATTTTATACATATTAGTGTATATATGTCAATCCCATATATAAGTCTGGTTCTAATGCTTGCTCTGTCTCTTCAAACTGTGTTTTTTGCCTTTTAGTATGTCTTGTAATTTTTTCTTGATAGCCAAACATGATATACTGGGTAAAAGGAATTACTGTAAATAGGCCTTCAGTAATGTGGTAGTGAGGTTTGGGGAAGGAGAAAGCATATTGCATGTAGTTCTATGAGAGATCACAGTCTTTTTTGAGCCTATGCCTCTAGGCTGTGAACTTCACATGTGCTTCTTTGTCCCCCGCCCACTTGTGATGGGACAGGATGGCTAGAGTGGGCTGGAGTTGAGTATTTCCTTTTCCCCCAGGTCAGTTATGCTCTGATAAAACCCCAGCAGGTTAATCTCTGGTTGAACACTTTCTCCTAGGACAGACCTTGTTAAGAAGAACAGAATGTTCTGCAGTATTTGAAAATGGCTTATTGCCACTCCCCCAGCTGGAAGCAGGAGGGGATTTTTCTCCAATATTCACTGTGAGAACCTGGTAGAGTTTAGGAGGTAAAACTCACAAGAGTATCGTATTTCCCTGATAACTGTGTGTATGTGGAGTTTTTAATTCCTCAGACTTGTCCACACTCAGCCTCCAGCAACTTGTCAATTACAGTTTAGGTTAACCTACCCCAGCACTGGTTCCCTCAGAGATTCCTACTCATGAGTTAAGATTCTCTGTATCCACTTGTTTGTCTCTCCAATTTATGGGGGCGGTGGGGGGGGCAGTGATTTGCCCTGTGACCCACTTCTTTTATGGATCTAAAGAGAGTTGTTGATGTTTTAGTTTGTTCAGCTTTTTACATGTTGTTAGGATGGGGTGGTGACTTTCAAGCTTCTTACATGCTGGACCAGAAACACTTTCCATAAATTTTGAAACATGCTTTTATCAGGTTAGAGAAGTTAACTGCTTTTCTGAATTCCCTGAAGGATTTTTTTCCTCAATGAGTGTTGAATTTTATTGAATGTGTTTTCAATCTCTCTATATATAATCATGTATTGTTTTTGTATCTGTTAATATAGCAAATTTACTACATTGATAGATTGTCTTCTATGTTAAATCATCTTTGCCTTCCTGGGATAAACTTTATTTGATTGTGGTAGGCAGAATTCTAAGATGTCCTCTGTGACTCCTACCCCGTGGTAACCATGTCTTCGTGTAACCCCCTCCCCT
The DNA here is from genome assembly GCF_949987535.1 of Balaenoptera acutorostrata. Classification (NCBI taxonomy): domain Eukaryota; kingdom Metazoa; phylum Chordata; class Mammalia; order Artiodactyla; family Balaenopteridae; genus Balaenoptera; species Balaenoptera acutorostrata. Next base: position 40,686,266 of record NC_080085.1, read on the forward strand.
GGTATGTGTGTGGAGTCTGAAACTTGCCTCTAACCAATAGAACATGGCAAAGTGAAGTGAATTTTCAGATGCAAGTAAAGTCCCTAGACAGTTGACTTTAAGTTAATCAAAAGAGAGATTATCCTGAATGGACCTGACCTAATGAGGTTATTCCTTTAAAAGAGGGTCTAAATACTTTGAGATATTCTCCAGGTGGCCTTGAAGAAACAAGCCATCCTAAATTCCACAGCTGCAAGGAAATGAATTCTGCCAATAATCATGTGAGCTTGGAAGAGGACCCCAGGACTCAAATGATACCCCAGCCCAGGCTGACAACATGATTGTAGCCTTGTGAGCCCCTAAGCCAACGATTCATTTAAGCTGTGTCGGAACTTCTGACCTACAGAATCTGTGTGATAATAAATGGGTGTTGTTTCAAACCAATAAGTTTTGTGGTTATTTGTTACACAGCAATAGAAAACTAATACTTTGGTATAATATATTTTTTTAATATGCACTGTCACTAAGTTAATAACTTAGTTAATAAGTCTTTAGAACTTTATATCTATGTTTATATGTGAGAATGGTCTATAAGTTTAATTTTTTGTACTATCCTTATCCAATTTTAGTATCAAGCTTTTATTAGCCTCATAAAATGAGTCCAATAGCTTTCCTTCTTATAATCTGTGAAACAGCTTGTATAAAATAGGGAGAATATGTTCCTTGAGAGTTGATAAAACTTGCCTATAAAATCAACTAGGCATGATGTCTTTTGAATAACACATCCAATTGCCTGTTTAGTTGTTTAAAATTTTGTTGGTTAATTCATATGTTCTCTTTCTTGAATGAATTTTTATAATTTATATTTTCTTAGAAATTATTTATTTCATCTGTTTCCAAATATATTTCTATATATTTTTTCTCATATTATCCTTTAATCTTAGAAAATTCTGTTTATAATGTCATACTTCCTTATTGTTTCTAATATTGTTTATTCATGCTTCCCTTTTTTCAATGTTACCAGAGATATGTCTAATTTATAGACTTGTTAAAAAGTTTTTAGTTTTGTTGATTCTATGGATTTCTCTGTTTTCCACTTCACTCTTACTGCTCTTGTCCCCTTTATTCCAACTTATTTTAGTGTTAGTTCCTTTATTTTTAATTTAGTATTTATTTTTATAAAAGTTATATATGCATATATTTGGAAAAGTCATACTTGTGCAAATATTGTTTCATAACAAATTGCATGTCTCCTGTCACATCTCTCCCATTCCTGCTCTCCAGAAGCAACAATTTTCAACTCTTTTAGCTAATTCTTACAATTGACGTGTGTTAAAAACATGCTAACGTTGCTATTTCTTGCTTGTGAAGTTTTAAACATTTTCCATTAATTTCCCAATACAGATTGATATCTGTGTTTAGATATATTTCACCATTACTCTACCTCCACCACACATGTCTATACTTCCTGTGACTTATCCTTCCAGGGCAGTTCTATGGTTACTTTGGTTAAATCACAATCATTTAATCATAATCATAAACCATTATTGGAACTATATAAATGCTATTTGTCCTGGAGTCTTCCTTCTTGAATAATTTTTTGTTTTCCTGGAGTTAATATCTTTTAATTTTGTTTTGTTTGCAAGTGTCTCACTCTCAAATTCTGCTCCATTGTGTAAATAGCTTCATAATATATTAATATATATTAGAATCTATCAATTTCATTTTCTTGAAGAAATCTCTTCTGGAAACTACTGGATGTTCCCTCACTGCTCTGCAGTTGTCCTTCGGAGATTTCACTCCAAGAATCATATTGGGGATTTCTTTTGCTCTTCCTTGTGTCAGCTCCCATTGCTTGAACCCCCTGTCTTCCTGTTTCTGGGTTTACTCCCGCAAAATGGTTGAGATATTACACTTCTGGGGGAAAAATGTCTTCATTCTGCCCTCACACTTTTTTGATGATTTAGCCACTTGCTTAATCTTAGATTAGAATTATTTTCTCAGAATGATGGTGCTCCACATGTTTTTTGCTTTCATTATTACTGGTAAGAAGATCAATGCTATTCTGATTCTTTTACGTTCCTGTTAAACCTTTTCCTTTTCTCCTCTCTGAAAGCTGAAGAGTCTCCATTGTTCTAAAATTTCATGAAGACTTGGATAGATTTGAGTCCTTCAACTGCTGGATCCATTTAAAAGTGAAACTTGGGTCGTTCAACTGTGGGAAACATTCATTTATTTTTTTTAACATTTTTATTGCAGTATAATTGCTTTACAATGGTGTGTTAGATTCTGCTGAATAACAAAGTGAATCAGCTATACATATACATATATCGCCATATCTCCTCCCTCTTGCGTCTCCCTCCCACCCTCCCTATCCCACCCCTCTAGGTGGTCAGAAAGCACCGAGCTGATCTCCCTGTGCTATGCGGCTGCTTCCCACTAGCTATCTATTTTACATTTGGTAGTGTATATATGTCCATGCCACTCTCTCACTTTGTCCCAGATTACCCTTCCCCCTCCCCATGTCCTCAATTCCATTCTTTACGTCTGTGTCTTTATTCCTGTCCTGCCCCAAAGTTCTTCATAACGATTTTTTTTTAAGATTCCATATATATGTGTTAGCATACGGTATTTCTTTTTCCCTTTCTGACTTACTTCACTCTGTATGACAGACTATAGATCCATCCACCTCACTACAAATAACTCAATTTCGTTTTGCTTTATGACTGAGTAAAATTCCATTGTATATATGTGCCACATCTTCTTTATCCATTCATCTGTTGATGGACACTTAGGCTGCTTCCATGTCCAGGCTATTGTAAATAGAACTGCAGTGAACATTGTGGTCCATGATTCTTTTTGAAATATGCTTCTCTGAGAGTATATGCCCAGTAGTGGGATTGCTGGGTCGTATGGTCATTGTATTTTTAGATTTTTAAGGAACCTCCATACTGTTCTCCATAGTGGCTGTATCCATTTACATTCCCACCAACAGTGCAAGAGTGTTCCCTTTTCTCCACACCCTCTCCAGCATTTATTGTTTCTAGATTTTTTGATGATGGCCATTCTGACTGGTGTGAGATGATAGCTCATTGTAGTTTTGATTTGCATTTCTCTAATGATTAATGATGTTGAGTATTCTTTCATGTGTTTGTTGGCACTCTGTATATCTTCTTTGGAGAAATGTCTATTTAGGTCTTCTGCCCATTTTTGGATTGGGTTGTTTGTTTTTATGATATAGAGCTGCATGAGCTGCCTGTAAATTTTGGAGATTAATCCTTTCTCAGTTGCTTCATTTGCAAACATTTTCTCACATTCTGAGGGTTGTCTTTTCGTTTTGTTTATGGTTTCCTTTGCTGTGCAAAAGCTTTTAAGTTTCATTAGGTCCCATTTGTTTATTTGTGTTTTTATTTGCATTTCTCCAGGAGCTGGGTCAAAAAGGATCTTGCTGTGATTTATGTCATAGAGTGTTCTGCCTTTGTTTTCCTTTAAGAGTTTTATAGTGTCTGGCCTTACATTTAGGTCTTTAATCCATTTTGAGTTTATTTTTGTGTATGGTGCTAGAGAGTGTTCTAATTTCATTCTCTTACAGGTAGCTGTCCAGTTTTCCCAACACCACTTATTGAAGAGGCTGTCTTTTCTCCAGTGTATATGCTTGCCTCCTTTATCAAAACTAAGGTGACCATATGTGCGTGGGTTTATCTCTGGGCTTTCTATCCTGTTCCATTGATCTATATTTCTGTTTTTGTGCCAGTACCATACTGTCTTGATTACTGTAGCTTTGTAGTATAGTCTGAAGTCAGGGAGCCTGATTCCTCCAGCTCTGTTTTTCTTTCCCAAGGTTGCTTTTGCTATTCGGGGACTTTTGTGTTTCCATACAAATTGTGAAATTATTTGTTCTAGTTCTGTGAATAATGCCATTGGTAGTTTTATAGGGATTGCACTGAATCTGTAGATTGCTTTGGGTAGTATAGTCATTTTTACGATGTTAATTCTTCCAATCCAAGAACATGGTGTATCTCTCCATCTATTTGTATCATCTTTAATTTCTTTCATCAGTGTCCTATAATTTTCTGCATACAGGTCTTTTGTCTCCTTAGATAGGTTTATTCCAAGGTATTTTATTCTTTTTGTTGCAATGGTAAATGGGAGTGTTTCCTTAATTTCACTTTCATATTTTTCATCATTTGTGTATAGGAATGCAAGAGATTTCTGTGCATTAATTTTGTATCCTGCTACTTTACCAAATTCATTGATTAGCTCTAGTAGTTTTCTGGTAGCATCTTTAGGATTCTCTATGTATAGTATCATGTCATCTGCAAACAGTGACAGCTTTACTTCTTCTTTTCTGATTTGGATTCCTTTTATTTCTTTGTCTTCTCTGATTGCTGTGGCTAAAACTTCCAAAACTATGTTGAATAATAGTGGTGAGAGTGGGCAACCTTGTCTTGTTCCTGATCTTAGTGGAAATGGTTTCAGCTTTTCACCATTGAGGACGATGTTGGCTGTGGATTTGTCATATATGGCATTTATTATGTTGAGGTAAGTTCCCTCTATGCCTACTTTCTGGAGGGTTTTTATCATAAATAGGTGTTGAATTTTGTCAAAAGTTTTTCTGTATCTATTGAGATGATCATATGACTTTTCTCCTTCAGTTTGTTAATTTGGTTTATCACATTGGTTGACTTGCGTATATTGAATAATCCTTGCATTCCTGGGATAAACCCCACTTGATAAGGCTGTATGATCCCTTTAATGTGCTGTTGGATTCTGTTTGCTACTATTTTGTTGAGGATTTTTGCATCTATGTTCATCAGTGATATTGGCCTGTAGTTTTCTTTCTTTGTGACATCTTTGTCTGGTTTTCGTATCCAGGTGATGGTGGCCTTGTAGAATGAGTTTGGGAGTATTCCTCCCTCTGCTATATTTTGGAAGAGTTTGAGAAGGATAGCTGGTAGCTCTTCTCTAAATGTTTGATAGAATTTGCCTGTGAAGCCATCTGGTCCTGGGCTTTTGTTGGTTGGTAGATTTTTAATCACAGTCTCAATTTCAGTGTTTGTCATTTGTCTGTTTGTATTTTCTATTTCTTCCTGGTTCAGTCTCAGAAGGTTGTGCTTTGCTAAGAATGTGTCCATTTCTTCCAGGTTGTCCATTTTATTGGCACATAGTTACTTGTAGTACTCTCATGATCCTTTGTATTTCTGCAGTGTCAGTTGTTACTTCTCCTTTTTCATTTCAAATTCTGCTGATTTGAGTCTTCTCCCTTCTGTAGGAGTCGTTCCACATGTAGATGTATTTGTGATGTATTTGTGGGAAGTTGATCTCCATATCTTACTCTTCCGCCATCTTGAAGCTATCCTCGTGAGAAACATTCTTGAATCATTTCTTTCTTTTCCTCTATTTTCTTGTTTATTTTGCATCTGTCTCTAATTCTCTTATCTTTTTATCTCTTACTTTCTTAAATTTGTCTTTTCACTGTTTTATGGGAGATTTTTCTCAACATCTTACTCTAATAATTTTATTGAGATTTTTCCATGTTTTTATTTCCTTGTTCTTATTATTCCTGAATATGTTTTTTAAGCTTCCTGTTCTTGTCTCAAAGAAGGATTTTTTTAAAGTTTTCTGATCCCATAAAGTGTCTGCTTCTTCCATATTAATTGGAAGTCTGTCACTTCTTTTCTAATTCTAATAATTTTCTAATTATCTAATAATTAACGTCTTTATGTTCAATTAACTTCTTTGTTTTTAATCTTTTCATCTTTAAATAAATACATTTTAGACTGTAAATTTCCTTCTAAATGCTGTTTTAGCTGCATGTTACAAATTTTTTAATGTAGTACTTTCATTGTTATTCAGTTCTAAATTTCTATTCTGTGATTTCCATTGTGGCTTCCTTGTTAACCATGAGTTCGTTCTGAGAGCATTTTTGAGCTTGCAAATATTGTTGTGTTTTTAGCCAGCTTTTTGGGGGGAGGGGTTGCTTGATTTCTAATTCAATTTATTGTGATCAGAGAAGAACATGGTCAGTATGACTACAGATCTTTTATATGTTTTAGACTTCCTTTAAATTCTAGTATGTCACTAAATTTTGCAAACATTATATTTGGAAATAATGTATTTTTATATTTATTGGCTTCTAGTTAATTTTCTTATTCAAAGATTCTAAATGCTTAACAATTTTTGTCTGCTTGCTTTATAAGCTTATGATAGAGGTGTTTTAAAATCTCCCATTGTGATTATGGACTTTTGTTGTATATGTCTTGAGGCAATGTTGTCAGTTGCATACAAGTTGAGGACTATCTCTCTGGTAGAATTTGAATTATATTATTGCAAATTATCTCTCTTTATTCCAACTAGTGCTTGTTTCTTCAAATTCTGATTTGACTTAATAGAGTTTTAGCATCTTTCTATGATTAGTACTTGCATGGTATATATTTCTCCATTCCTTTATTTTCAACATTTTTGTGAGGTGTTTTTTGATGTATGTCTTATATAGCTAAATGTTTAAATATTCCACTTTTTAAATAAAAGAGTGTAGTTTGTTTCATTTATTTTGATTGCTAATGTATTTGGACTTATTTTATATTTTCTATTAGCCAGTTATTCTTTGTTTCTTTTTATCATGCCTTCTGTTCAACAGATAAAATTTTCCATTTGCTGATTTGGAGGCTATATATTTTTTTATTTCTTTATTAATATCTTCAAATTTTAGAATACGTATTCTTCCTTAAGCTTTCTAACAAAGAAAAAGTTTTCAATATCTGTTTCCTTATCCTAACCCTGACAAGGTCCTTAGTCTACTTTTACTACCCAAAGAACACATTTCCCTGATCATGATTTTGTTTAGGCTTTAATTTTATATACATTTTAAATACAAAAGTAGTTATAAATATTTTAAATTAAAAGTTAATTAAATTTATTCACATATCGTATCATAGGTGGTGCATTTTACTTCCATTAGGAAGCACATAATGCCTGGTTGTCTCTCTTTTTACACCATTAACAGCCAATGGTGATCATTACTTATATTCATTAATTAAATAGGGGTTACAAAATGGTGATTTTTTTTTGTTATTCCTTCTTCATTTATTAGTTGGAACACTTCTATAGATTGAAACTTGTACTTATCAACTATTTGTTTACCCTGAGGTACAATTCATCTAAGAAAGGCATAATTAATGCTTTATTTACCCCCTTGATTTCTCAACTCAAAATAGTATATTGGTTCTCTAGTTATCACCTGAGAATGAACAAAGAGCATTTTAAAAATATCCTTATAAACACACAGATTAAAATCCATTGCATGTGTTTATCCTTCATGATGTTTAGACAGGCCCATCTTTGATCAATGAGGGCCTATTCACATTGGTTTTTGAGTCCTAAAGACACAACCCTAATGTTCTTTGACAGCTTCTTGCTTTGTGATATCACATGATGTTCAGATTCATCTCATAAATTTCTTGCCCAGGAGCTCTATCCCTTTTAATGGAAAATTAGAGACCACAATCTGAGCTCTAGGGGGTGCTTATTACTTCTGGTTTGTTGATTTTTGCCTCCAAGACTTTTTTTCTTGTTTAAAAGAAAATACATTGTGAGTTCATAATGATGCCTTCAATTCAAAATCAGGGTTATGGGTTTTACCTAACCTCATTGAACTTGCATCTGTGTTTTCTTTCTCCCATGCACAAAATCCTGATTTCAAGAACCAAGTACTCATTTGTTGTATCTAACAATAAACATACAGCAGTCTCAGAGTAATGATACCAACACTACCATCAACAGTATACTTACTACTGGTTTTAGCTTCTATTTTTCAGGTTGTAGGTCATCATCGTGTTTTGTTTTGTTTTGGTTTTTGTCCTTTGGTTTTGTCCTCACTAAGGATGTACGGTCAAATTTCTGTGTTTTAAAGTCAATTAGTATAATTCTTCTCTGTGTGGTTATGCCAACAACTGTATACACATGAAGGTTCATATGCCATCTAAATTTCAGTTTTAGGAATTGCTTTTCTTCTCTTTTTTTTTTTAACATTTTCATTAGAGTATACTTGCTTTACAATGTTGCATTAGATTCTGCTGTATAACAAAGTGAATCAGCTATATGTATACATATATCTCCGTATGCCTTCCCTCTTGCACCTCCCTCTCACCTTCCCTACCCCAACCCTCTAGCTGCTGCTAGATAGCTATCTATTTTACATTTGGTAGTGTATATATGTCAGTGCTACTCTTTCACTTTGCCCCAGCTTACCCTTCCCCCTGCTCATGTCCTCAAGTCCATTCTCTACGTCTGTGTCTTTATTCCTGTCCTGCCCCTAGGTTCATCAGAACCATTTTTTTTTTTTTAGATTCCACATATGTGTTAACATACGGTATTTGTTTTACTCTTTCTGACTTACTTCACTCTGTATGACAGACTCTAGGTCCATCCACCTCACTACATAAAACTCAATTTTGTTTCTTTTTATGGCCGAGTAATATTCCATTGTATATATGTGCCACATCTTCTTTATCCATTCATCCGATGATGGACACTTAGGTTGCTTCCATGTCTTGGGTATTATAAATAGAGCTGCAATGAACATTGTGGTACACGACTCTTTTTGAATTATAGTTTTCTCAGGGTATATGCCCAGTAGTGATATAGCTGTATCATATGGTAGTTCTATTTTTAGTTTGTTAAGGAACCTCCATGCTGTTCCCCATAGTGGCTGTATTAATTTACATTCCCACCAACAGTGCAAGAGGGTTCCCTTTTCTCCACACCCTCTCCAGCATTTATGGTTTGTAGATTTTTTGATGATGGCCATTCTGACTGGTGTGAGGTGATACCTCATTGTGGTTTTGATTTGGATTTCTCTAATGATTAGTGATGTTGAGCATCCCTTCATGTGTTTGTTGGCAATCTGTATATCTTCTTTAGAGAAATGTCTATTTATGTCTTCTGCCCATTTTTGTATTGGGTTGTTTGTTTTTTTTGATATTGAGCTGCATGGGCTGCTTGTAAATTTTGGAGATTAATCCTTTGTCAGTTGCTTCATTTGCAAATATCTTCTCCCATTCTGAGGGTTGTCTTGTCATCTTGTTTATAGTTTCCTTTGCTGTGTAGAAGCTTTTAAGTTTCATTAGGTCCCATTTGTTTATTTTTGTTTTTATTTCCATTTCTCCAGAAGGTGGGTCAAAAACGATCTTGCTGTGATTTATGTCACAGAGTGTTCTGCCTATGTTTTCCTCTAAGAGTTTGATAGTGTCTGGCCTTGCATTTAGGTCTTTAATCCATTTTGAGTTTACTTTTGTGTATGGTGTTAGGGAGTGTTCTAAGTTCATTCTTTTACATGTAGCTGTCTAGTTTTCCCAGCACCACTTATTGAAGAGGCTGTCTTTTCTCCATTGTATATTCTTGCCTCCTTTATCAAAGGTAAGGTGACCATATGTGCATGGGTTTATCTCTGGGCTTTCTATCCTGTTCCATTGATCTTTATTTCTCTTTTTGTGCCAGTACCATACTGTCTTGATTAGCTTTGTAGTATAGTCTGAAGTCAGGGAGCCTGATTCCTCCAGCTCCGTTTTTCTTTCTCAAGATTGCTTTGGCTATTCGGGGTCTTTTGTGTTTCCATACAAACTGTGAACTTTTTTGTTCTAGTTCTGTGAAAAATGCCATTGGTAGTTTGTTAGGGATTGCACTGCATCTGTTGATTGTTTTGAGTAGTATAGTCATTTTCACAATGTTGATTCTTCCAATCCAAGAACATGATGTATCTCTCCATCTGTTTGTATCATCTTTAATTTCTTTCATAGTGTCTTATAGTTTTCTACATACAGGTCTTTTGTCTCCTTAGGTAGGTTTATTCCTAGGTATTTTATTCTTTTTGTTGCAGTGGTAAATGGGACTGTTTCCTTAATTTCTCCTTCAGATTTTTCGTCATTAATGTATAGGAATGAAAGAGATCTCTGTGCATTAATTTTGTATCCTGCTACTTTACCAAATTCATTGATTAGCTCTAGTAGTTTTCTTGTAGCATCTTTAGGGTTCTCTCTGTATAGTATCATGTCATCTGCAAACAGTGACAGTTTTACATCTTCTTTTCTAATTTGGATTCCTTTTATTTCTTTTTCTCCTCTGATTGCCATAGTTAAAACTTCCAAAACTATGTTGAATAATAGTGGTGAGAGTGGGCAACCTTGTCTTGTCCCTGATCTTAGAGGAAATGGTTTCATTTTTCACCATTGAGAAGGATATTGCTTTTCTTAAATCTACTTTTGCTTTGTTAATGTGTAAAATATTTATATAGTTGCAAAGTCAAATATACAAAATGAGGTATATTCAATGAAATCTATCTCCTATTTCAATATCTCACCTTATTCTCCCCATAAATAACCATTTTTAATGTTATAATTTATCATTTCAAGTGTACATATGAACATAATTATACACATATTTATAGTTAACATTTCCCCTTTCCTAGTTTAAAAAAAAATGGCATCTGCACTGTTTTCTCCTTCTTGCTTTTCTTCTCTAAACAGCATACCCTAAGATTACTCCATAGGGATATTTCTTATTCCTTTTTGCACCTGCATAGCCCTTTACTTTTAAATACCACGTTTATTTAACTAGTTTCCTATTGATAGACATTTGGACCAGTTCCTGCTTTTCTTATCATTATAAATAATGTTTCAGCAGATGGCCTTTTACATATACATTTTGGGGGTTTTTGGCAATGTATCTTTGACATGGATACTTAGAAGTGAGAGTGCTGGGTTACAGGATAAATGCATATGTAATTTACAGGATAGTTTCAAATTTCCCTCTATAGGGATATTCCATTTTCTACTACCACCAGCAATGTTGACTCAAGGCCTCAGCCAATCTGGTGTGAAATGGTCTTTCTGCACTCTTTGTATTTCTTTCATCTTGAGTTAACCATCTTGTGTTAAGGTCCATTTACTTTTTTTTTTTCTGTGAACTGTCTGTTCATATCTCTATCCCAGTTTTCTCTGGGACTGATGGTCTTTTTCTTCTCTTCTTTTAGTAGTTCTTTATCTTTCCTAGTTTTCATTTCTCTTTTTACTTTACTCATTGTGAGTTTTTTCCCCAATGTTCTGTTTATTGTTTTGATTATCTCTCATAGCATTAGATTATTTCTTGCATTTTGGAATTTTGATTTGTAGCCTCATTTGTTTCCCCTTTCTCTTACTCACCTCTGCATTCTTCTCTTTATTTTGGCAGTTTTGTAGTTGCTCATTCTTGTCCTTCTGGGCTCCCAGTCCAAAACTAGGTCTAATAATGACATTTGGGGGCTCCTGTCTCACAGTGATCTTGGGGGACCTGAGAGATCTGGTCAAGCAGGGGGCTTGGTTCAGCTCTAGGTTCCAAGGATGTGTGTCTGTCCTTTTGCCTTTGGGGACCTGCAGATTTATTCTAGCTCTACCCTCAGGCAACATTTGGGGTCATTTTTTAGGCTCCTTTCAAGGGGATGAGTTGGCATCCATATCCTGGCTTCTGGCTTCACATTGTGAACCTGCCCCCGTTTCCCTGACTTATCTGAATCCCTCCAGTCTCCTTGGCCATGCAAGAGCTAAATCTCTGACTACCACTGTCTATTCTTGGGTCCTGAATTCAGTAAGCTCATAGTCTCAGCTCATTTCTTGTTCATGGATATATGTCTCTTGTATTTGATCTCAACTACATCTTTTTTATTTTTACTTTTTATATCTTATTTATTATTGCTATGTGTTTGCCTCAGAGAGGATTTTCAAAGCAAGGAGTCACTGAGGAATTTTAATTGGAAGTCTACCTGATTCTAATTCTTTTCAGCATTTACTCAGGATTTAACATTCACTGTGGCTGCATATTGTTGTCTGAACCCAGGTCACATGTCTGAATCAAAGCTTTAAGGGAACCTAAAAAGTATCTGGCACTTTCAGCTCCTATAAGGAGAGATAACTGCCTTCCCCCAAAACTCATAATTTGGTGATTTCCCAAACTCTCAAAGAGGATTCAGATTTAGGGTTGCCAAACAAAATAACTATCTACTATGACGTATACCTTGGAAATCTATGAAGAGATATCCTCTATCTGACCATTATGTACATTTCTTAATCTCTGTACAAAACCACATAACTACAGAAATGTTAACAAGGTAAAGTTTAATTTCTATGCAATGCGGAGCTGCAGGACCTACAGATCAGCATGACCATACAAAGCAGAGCTTTTGTTTTAAGTATGACTAAAATGCACAATGGCCTGATTTTATACTTTATAATAGCTTTTAATCTGCATTGGTTGGAACTCTAGAGGCCCATCTGTTCTAACAGAAGACTTTTTCAACTTTATATTTTTATGACACTACTGTAATTGCAAGTTTTTGTGATATTTGTAGTGTTCGAGCTGAAAATAATGAGAAAAATAATCTATAAAAAGGTTTGGGATGCCATCGACTTTCTAGCAGTTACCATGCAATCACAGATGCCAGGGACATTTAATGATTTAATCATATGGAACTTGAGACTCTCTTTCCAGTTTCCAAACTTGTGGACTTTTAGTATCAGAGATAATGGGGAAAAGAAAAAAGAATGGAGTTTCCAGATTCCCTTTCCCCTCACATCCGAGGAAATATTTCCTTTGCCTTATGCCCACTGGAAAAGATTAACACTCCTTTGGTCCTTTAAGAATCCCCTTTTACAACTTCTATATGGAAAATGAAGGTGTCCTAGGAACCCTCTCTTGAACCTTTGTCAGTGACTCTGTGCCTTTTCTTCATATACCATGAGTGAATTAAAACATGGACTTCTCTTCTTCCCCAAGACATGAACCTATCTTTGCAATGTCAAAGCCTGCAGGTTTTCTTGCAAAATTTTAGAGTTAAGTTCCAACATGATATTGGTTTTGCTCCCCATACTGATCCTCATCAGTGATTAAGGCACATCTAACTCCATATATGGACACTGTGACCATTTTAAAGTATCTTCACCTTAGAAGATAACTCACTTGTAAAGATTGTGTATAGTCTCTGTAATATGTCTGAATTACTACCTCAGCATATTCTTGGGGTATCCTCTTTGTCTTCTTGACCCTCATTTTAGGGATAACCTAGAACATGATCAAAAATTCTCTGTGCATTCACCAGATGAGAGATTTATTGATTGACGGGAATTTGGTGATGATCTATCACCTTCTTCTCTGAATATTCATCCCCTATTTTTTACCATCCAATGTCTCTGTTTAGATATATTTTTAATACCTCAAGCTGCATATTGGTTAAGACTAAGTTCTCCTTATCCTGAACACAACTGGTAACACTTTGACTGGAAGAGGTAAAAGTGTAGTAAGGAGGCAAACAGGTCTGAGAGCCAAGCTTGGGAGTGAATTAAGAAACGTGTTTTTATTTATTTTTATTATTATTTTTTGATGTGGACCATTTTTAAAGTCTTTATTGAATTTGTTACAATATTGCTTCTGTTTTATGTTTTGGGTTTTTTTTTTTTTTTTGGCCCCGAGGCACGTGGGATCTTAGCTCCCCAACCAGGGATCAAACCCACACCCCCTGCATTGGAAGGTGAAGTCTTAACCACTGGACTGCCAGAGAAGTCCTGAAATGTGCATTTTTAGAATGGGAGAAAATATTTGCAAATTATGTGACCGACAAGGGATTAATCTCTAAAATATACAAAGAGCTCATGCAGCTCTATGCCAAAAAAAAAAACAAACAACCCAATCAAAGAATAGGCAGAAGACCTAAATAGACATTTCCCCAAAGAGGACAAACAGATGGCCAAAAAACACATGAAAAGATGCTCAACATCACTAATTATTAGAGAATTGTAAATCCAAGCTATAATGAGGTATCACCTCACACCAGTCAGAATGGCCATCATCAAAAAGTCTACAAACAATAAATGCTGGAGAGGGTGTGGAGAAAAGGGAACCCTCCTACACTGTTGCTAGGAATGTAAATTGATACAACCACTATGGAGATCAGTATGGAGTTTCCTTAAAAAACTAAAAATAGAACTAAGCATTTGGTCCAGCAATCCCACTCCTGGGCATATGTCTGGAGAAAACCATAATTTGAAAAGATGCATGCACCCCAATGTTCATTGAAGCACTATTTACAATAGTCAAGACATGGAAGCAACCTAAATGTCCACTGACAGATGAATGGATAAAAAAGATGTGATACATATATACAATAGAATATTACTCAGCCATAAAAAAGAGCAACATAATGCCATTTGCAGCAACATGGATGGACCAAAGATTATCATACTAAGTGAAGTAAGTCAGACAGAGAAAGGTAAATATCATATGATATCACTCACATGTGAAATCTAATTTTTAAAAAACGGTACAAATGAACTTATTTACAAAACAGAAGCAGACTTATAGATATCAAAAACAAACTTATGGTTACCAAAGGGGAAGTGTGGGGGGTAGGGATAAATCAGGAGCTTGGGATGAACACACACACACTGCTATATATAAGATAGACCTATATATAAGATAGGTCAACAAGGACCTACTGTATAGCACAGGGAACTCTACCCAGTATTCTGTGATAACCTATATGAGAAAAGAATCTGAAAAAGAATGAATATATGTATATGTACAACTGATTCACTTTGCTGTCCATAAAGGAATTGTAAATCAACTATAAATTGTAAATCAACTATACTCCATTAAAATTAAAATATTAAAAAAAGAAAAGAAATGTGTGTTTTCCATCCAGAAAAAACAGTTAAACACACACCATTTGCTAGTCTTGTCTCCTCAAAGAAAAGGTCCTTGAATTAGCTATTAGTGCACTTGCGATCTTCTCCATGGTACATGGCATACTGTGAATGTTCAGAAAAGGTTGCACTCGGCTTCTCTTTCATATTCTGTGTGTTAAATTCAAGGTTAAAATGAAAATATAACAAATATAACAAAACACAGTGAGCTTATATTAGACTATTCATTGTGATTGGTCAAGTGATAAAAATTGTATTGAAAGTAAATAATTGAAGAAAAACACATTCAGATTCTTAAGAAACAAATATTTTAGAATTCTCTAAATAGTCATTCATTTATAATGGAATAAATATTTTAAATAAATATTTAGTTAAACTCCCATATCTTTATGGACATATTCCTTTTGAAATTATTAGGAGCAGAAATGAGTGCTCCTTAAGAAAGATACATTGTATTCTGGCATCAACAAAGTCAAAAAGAACACTATTGCACCACTAAAATCTTATTCCTTGGCTTCTAGTCTTTGAAGCAGTGATTACTTCAAATTTACATCAGACTTAAACAAAAGCAAATAATCTAAACACTACACTTGTTATTTTACCTAGTTTCCTCAAAATTAAATTAAGCTATTTGGAGGGGGTGCGGTGAGAAAAGAAATAGGTTGCATCGTGAGATTTACACTTTCTCTTGCGTTCAAGAGAAAGCCCTGGTCACACGACAGTAAAAACAAGATCTAAAAACAAATGAAGAAAATAGGCTAGACTCAAAATCAAATTAGGAGTTTAGGATTAACATACACACACTATTGTATATAAAATAGATAACCAAAAGGACCTACTGTATAGCACAGGGAACTATACTCAATATCTTGTAATAATCTATAAGGGAAAAGAAACTGAAAAAGAATATATATATATATGAAACTGAATCACTTTGCTGTACACCTGAAACTAACACAAGATTGTAAATTAACTATACTTCAATTTTTAAAAGTAATAAATAAATAACAACAACAACAAAAGTTAATATTAACACAAAAGTAAGGACAGGAAAAGGTAGAACTGTAAAGTAATTTTCAACACAACATAGAATGAAAACAAATTGTCCCCCTTTACATCTCATGCTCATGTCATACTGCTGCTATCTGCCACAAACCAGAGATAAACATGGGGAAGAATTGATATTTTTCTGAACAAAACCAGGGATAGAGGTCTAGAGAAGGCTGGATGAAAAGCTTTTCTTTAAGGAATATATAAGAAGGGTGAAGGAGGAGGTGGTGGCTGAGGAGGAGTTTAACTAGGAATAAAATGTGACAGTTTGACAACCCCCTCCTGTAATTTCTTTATAATCACACCTCCTCTCCCTCCCATCTCCAACTCCTGGCAAACACTGATGTGCTCTCCATCCCTATAGTTTTCTCTATTTCAGAATGACATATAAATGGAATCATACAGTATGTAGCCTTTGTGCCTGGCTTCATTCACACAGCATAGTTCCCCGGAGATTCATTCAATTTTTTGCATATATCGATAGTTTATTCCTTTCTATTGATGAGTAGTAGTCCAGTGTATGGACGTACTACTCTTTGGTTTAACCATGAACCTCTTTGAAGGACATCTGGGTTCTTTCCAGTTTTGGTCTGTTATAAATAAAGTTACTATTCATGTACAAGTTTTGTATGAGCATATGTTTTTATTTTTCTATGATAAATGACCAAGAGTGTAATTGCAGAGCTGTATGGCAAATTCATGTTTGGTTTTTTGTTGTTTCTTTGTTTGTTTGTTTTTTCACATCTTTATTGGAGTATAATTGTTTTACAGTGGTGTGTTACTTTCTGCTTTAGAACAAAGTGAATCAGTTATACATATACATATGTCCCCATATCTCTTCCCTCTTGCATCTCCCTCCCTCCCACCCTCCCTATCCCACCCCTCTAGGTGGTCACAAAGCACTGAGCTGAGCTCCCTGTGCTTTGTGGCTGCTTCCCACTAGCTATCTATTTTACATTTGGTAGTGTATATATGTTCATGCCACTCTCTCTCTTTGTCACATCTTACCCTTCCCCCTCTCCATATCCTCAAGTGCATTCTCTAGTAGGTCTGTGTCTTTATTCCCGTCTTGCCACTAGGTTCTTCATGACCTTTTTTTTTCCCTTAGATTCCATATATATTTGTTAGCATACTGTATTTGTTTTTCTCTTTCTGACTTACTTCACTCTGTATGACAGACTCTAACTCCATCTACCTCACTACAAATAACTCCATTTCGTTTCTTTTTATGGCTGAGTAATATTCCATTGTATATATGTGCCACATCTTCTTTATCCATTCATCCGATGATGGACACTTAGGTTGCTTCCATGTCCTGGCTATTGTAAATAGAGCTGCAATGAACATTGTGGTACACGACTCTTTTTGAATTACGGTTTTCTCAGGGTACATGCCCAGTAGTGGGATTGCTGGGCCCTATGGTAGTTCTATTTTTAGTTTTTTAAGGAACTTCCATACTGTTCTCCATAGTGGCTGTACCAATTTACATTCCCACCAACAGTGCAAGAGGGTTCCCTTTTCTGCACACCCTCTCCAGCATTTATTGTTTGTAGATTATTCGATGATGGCCATTCTGACTGGTGTGAGATGATATCTCATTGTAGTTTTGATTTGCATTTCTCTAATGAATAATGATGTTGAGTATTCTTTCGTGTGTTTGTTGGCATTCTGTATATCTTCTTTGGAGAAATGTCTATTTAGGTCTTCTGCCCATTATTGGATTGGTTGGTTGTTTTTCTGATATTGAGCTGCATGAGCTGCCTGTAAATTTTGGAGATTAATCCTTTGTCAGTTGCTTCATTTGCAAATACTTTCTCCCACTCTGAGGGTTGTCTTTTCGTCTTGTTTATGGTTTCCTTTGCTGTGCAAAAGCTTTTAAGTTTCATTAGGTCCCATTTGTTTATTTTTATTTTTATTTCCATTTCTCTAGGAGGTGAGTCAAAAAGTATCTTGCTGTGATTTATGTCATGGATCGTTTTGCCTATATTTTCCTCTAAGAGTTTTATAGTGTCTGGCCTTACATTTAGGTCTTTAATCCATTTTGAGTTTATTTTTGTGTATGGTGTTAGGGAGTGTTCTAATTTCATTCTTTTACAGGTAGCTGTCCAGTTTTCCCAGCACCACTGACTGAAGAGACTGTCTTTTCTCCACTGTGTATTCTTGCCTCCTTTATCAAAACTAAGGTGACCATATGTGCGTGGGTTTTTCTCTGGGCTTTCTATCCTGTTCCATTGATCTATATTTCTGTTTTTGTGCCGGTACCAAACTGTCTTGATGACTGTAGCTTTGTAGTATAGTCTGAAGTCAAGGTGCCTTATTCCTCCAGCTCTGTTTTTCTTTCTCAAGATTGCTTTGGCTATTTGGGGTCTTTTGTGTTTCCATACAAATTGTGAAATTTTTTGTTCTAGTTCTGTGGAAAATGACAGTGGTAGTTTGATAGGGATTGCATTGAATCTGTAGATTGCTTTGGGTAGTATAGTAATTTTCCCAATGTTGATTCTTCCAATTCAAGAACATGGTATATCTCTCCATCTATTTGTATCATTAATTTCTTGCATCAGTGTCTCATAGTTTTCTGCATACAGGTCTTTTGTCTCCTTAGGTAGGTTTATTCCTAAATATTTTATTCTTTTTGTCGCAATGGTAAATGGGAGTGTTTTCTTAATTTCACTTTCAGATTTTTCATCATTAGTGTATAGGAATGCAAGACATTTTTCTGCATTAATTTTGTATCCTGCTACTTTACCAAATTCATTGATTAGCTCTAGTAGTTTTCTTGTAGCATCTTTAGGGTTCTCTCTGTATAGTATCATGTCATCTGCAAGCAGTGACAGCTTTATTTCTTCCTTTCTGATTTGGATTCCTTTTATTTCTTTTTCTTTTCTGATTGCTGTGGCTAAAACTTCCAAAACTATGTTGAATACTAGTGGTGAGAGTGGGCAACCTTGTCTTGTTCCTGATCTTAGTGGAAATGGTTTCAGTTTTTCACCATTCAGGACGATGTTGGCTGTGGGTTTGTCATATATGGACTTTATTATGTTGAGGAGAGTTCCGTCTATGCCTACTTTCTGGAGGGTTTTTATCATAAACAGGTGTCGAATTTTGTTGAAAGCTTTCTCTGCATCTATTGAGATGATCATATGGTTTTACTCCTTCAATTTTTTAGTATGGTGTATCACATTGATTGATTTGCGTATACTGAAGAATCCTTGCATTCCTGGGATAAACCCCACTTGATCATGGTGTATGATTCTTTTAATGTGCTGTTTAATTCTGTTTGCTAATATTTTGTTGAGGATTTTTGCATCTATGTTCATCAGTGATATTGGCCTGTACTTTTCTTTCTTTGTGACGTCTTTGTCTGGTTTTGGTATCAGGGTGATGGTGGCCTCGTAGAATGAGTTTGGGAGTGTTCCTCCCTCTGCTATATTTTGAAAGAGTTTGAGAAAGATAGTTGTTAGCTCTTCTCTAACTGTTTGATAGAATTCACCTGTGAAGCCATCTGGTCCTGGACTTTTGTTTGTTGGAAGAATTTTAATCACAGTTTCAATTTCAGTGCTTGTGATTGGCCTGTTCATATTTTCCATTTCTTCCTGGTTCAGTCTTGAAGCGTTCTGCATTTCTAAGAATTTTTCCATTTCTTCCAGGTTCTCCATTTTATTGGCATATAGTTGCTTGTAGTGATCTCTCATGAACCTTTGTATTTCTGCAGTGTCAGTTGTTACTTCTCCTTTTTCATTTCTAATTCTATTGATTTGAGTCTTCTCCCTTTTTTTCTTGATGAGTGTGGCTAATGGTTTATCAATTTTGCTTATCTTCTCAAAGAACCAGCTTTTAGTTTTATTGATCTTTGCTATCGTTTCCTTCATTTCTTTTTCATTTATTTCTGATCTGATCTTCATGATTTCTTTCCTTCTGCCAACTTTGGGGTTTTTTGTTCTTCTTTCTCTAATTGCTTTAGGTGTAAGGTTAGGTTGTTTATTTGACATGTTTCTTATGTCTTAAGGTAGGATTGTATTGCTCTAAACTTCCCTCTTAGAACTGCTTTTGCTGCATCCCATAGGTTTTGTGTCGTCGTGTTTTCATTGTCATTTGTTTCTAGGTATTTTTGGATTTCCTCTTTGATTTCTTCAGTGATCTCTTGGTTATTAAGTAGTATATTGTTTAGTCTCCATGTGTTTGTATTTTTTACAGATTTTTTCCTGTAATTGATATCTAGTCTCATAGCATTGTGGTCAGAAATGATACTTGATCCAATTTCAATTTTCTTAAATTTACCAAGTCTAGATTTGTAATCCAAGATATGATCTATCCTGGAGAATGTTCCATAAGCACTTGAGAAGAGTGTGTATTCTGTTGTTTTTGGATGGAATGTCCTATGAATATCAATTAAGTCCATCTTGTTTAATGTATCATTTAAAGCTTGTGTTTCCTTATTTATTTTCATTTTGGATGATCTGTCCATTGCTGAAAGTGGGGTGTTAAAGTCCCCCACTATGATTGTGTTACTGTCGATTTCCCCTTTTATGGCTGTTAGTATTTGCCTTATGTATTGAGGTGCTACTATGTTGGGTGCATAAATATTTACAATTGTTATATCTTCTTCTTGGATTGATCCCTTGATCATTATGTAGTGTCCTTCTTTGTCTCTTGTAATAATCTTTATTTTAAAGTCTATTTTGTCTGATATGAGAATTGCTACTCCAGCTTTCTTTTGATTTCCATTTGCATGGAATATCTTTGTCCATCCCCTCACTTTCAGTCTGTATGTGTCCCTAGGTCTGAAGTCAGTCTCTTGTAGACAGCATAGATACGTGACTTGTTTTTGTATCCATTCAGCCATTCTATGTCTTTTGGTTGGAGCATTTAATCCATTTACATTTAAGGTAATTATCGATATGTATGTTCCTATTACCATTTTATTAATTGTTTTGAGATTGTTATTGTTGGTCCTTTCCTTCTCTTGTGTTTCCTGCTTAGAGAAGTTCCTTTAGCATTTGTTGTAAAGCTGATTTCATGGTGCTGAATTCTCTTAGTTTTTGTTTGTCTGTAAAGGTTTTAATTTCTCCGTCAAATCTGAATGAGATCCTTGCTGGGTAGAGTAATCTTGGTTGTAGTTTTTCTCCTTCATCCCTTTAAATATGTCCTGCCACTGCCTTCTGGCTTGCAGAGTTTCTGCTGAAAGATCAGCTGTTAACCTTATGGGGATTCCCTTGTGTGTTATTTGTTGGTTTTCCCTTGCTGCTTTTAATATTTTTTCTTTGTATTTAATTTTTGATAGTTTGATTAATATGTGTCTTGGTGTGTTTCTCCTTGGATTTATCCTTTATGGGACTCTCTGCGCTTCCTGGACTTGATTAACTATTTCCTTTCCCTTATTAGGGAAGTTTTCAACTATAATGTCCTCAAATATTTTCTCAGTCCCTTTCTTTTTCTCTTCTTCTTCTGGGACCCCTATAATTCAAATGTTGGTGCGTTTAATATTTTCCCAGAAGTCTCTGAGACTGTCCTTAATTCTTTTCGTTCTTTTTTCTTTATTCTGCTCTGCAGTAGTTATTTCCACTATTTTATCTTCCAGGTCACTTATCCATTCTTCTGCCTCAGTTATTCTGCTGTTGATCCCTTCTAGAGAATTTTTAATTTCATTTATTTTGTTGTTCATCACTGTTTGTTTACTTTTTAGTTCTTCTAGGTCCTTGTTAAACGTTTTTTGTATTTTCTCCATTCTATTTCCAAGATTTTGGAACATCTTTACTATCATTATTCTGAATTCTTTTTCAGGTAGACTGCCTATTTCCTCTTCATTTGTTTGGTCTAGTGGGTTTTTGCCTTGCTCCTTCATCTGCTGCATATTTCTCTGTCTTCTCATTTTGCTTAACTTACTGTGTTTGGGGTCTCCTTTTTGCAGGCTGCAGGTTCGTAGTTCCCATTGTTTTTGGTGTCTGTCCCCAGTGGCTAAGGTTGGTTCAGTGGGTTGTGTAGGTTTCCTCGTGGAGGGGACTAGTGCCTGTGTTCTGGTGGATGAGTCTGGATCTTGTCTTTCTGGTGGACAGGTCCACATCTGTTGGTGTGTTTTGGGGTGTCTGTGGCCTTTTTATGATTTTAGGCAGCCTCTGTGCTAATGGATGGGGTTGTGTTCCTGTGTTGCTAGTTGTTTGGCATCGGGTGTCAAGCACTGTAGCTTGTTGGTCATTGAGTGGAGCTGGGTCTTGGCATTGAGATGGAGATCTCTGGGAGATTTTCACTCTTTGATATTATGTGGAGCTGGGAGGTCTCTTGTGGACCACTTTCCTGAACTTGGCTCTCCCACCTCAGAGGCACAGCCCTGACGCCTGGCTGGGGCATCAAGAGCCTGTCATCCACACGGCTCTGGCACAAGGTGGCCATCCCTGGTTTCACATCAACATGATCTCAGGCACAAACCTTCTTTTTCCATTTTGTCTTTAAGTTACTTGTTGAAACAACTGGCCCACAGTCCCCAGGACTGTCACGTCTTTGGCTGCTGGGGCCCCTCCAGAGCTGGCAGTCTCAGTGAATGCTGCCCTCCTCTCGGGCTCCGAGGCAGTTCAGTGATGGCGGAGGGAAGAGACCCCGAGCCAGGAGTTCCAGCTCTGCAGAAACACGGGCTCCATTCCATGTTTGGTTTTATAAGAAACTGTCAGAATTACTGTACCATTTTACATTCCCACCACCAGCAATGTACAAAAGATGCAGTTGCTCCCCGTCATCAACAGCATTTGCTATTAACAGTGTTTTTTACTTTAATCATTCTAATAGGCATGCAATTGTACCTTATTGTGATTTTAATTTATCAAAAATTTTTATGCTTCAGTTGAAAACATTATGTGATTTTTCCTTCCTTAGTATGTTAATATAGTGGATAACATTGATGGATTTTTTTTTGAGGAGGCAACTTTTTAAAAAATAATGAATATATGTATATGTATAACTGAATCACTTTGGAACTGAATCACTTTGCTGTACACCTGAAACTAATACAGCATTGTAAATCAACTCTACTCCAATAAATGTTTTTAAAAAGTTATTACAAAATAATGTCTATAATCCCTTGTCTTGTACAACATATCCTTGTTGCTGATTTTTTTATACATTGTAGTTTATATCTGTTAATCCCGTACCTCTGTCTTGCCCCTCCCACTTCCCTCTCCCCACTGATTACACTAGTTTGTTTTCTATATATGTGAGTCCATTTCTGTTTTGTTATATATATTGTTTTGCATCATTTTTTAGATTCCACATTTAAGTAATATCATACACTATTTGTCTTTCTCAAAAGGGAAAAATTCTCAAATCTGACTTTTTTCACTAAGCATAATATTATCTGTGTCCATCCACATTGCTGCAAATTGCAAAATTTCATTCTTTTTAATGGCTGAGTAATATTCCATTATATATATATACCACATCTTCCTTATTCATTCATCAGTTGATGGACACTTAAGTAGGTTTCTTCCATATCTTTGCTATTGTAAATAGTGCTGCTATGAACATTGAAGTGCACATATCTTTCCGAATTAGTGTTTTTATTTTTTTCTGGATATATACCCAGGAGTGGAATTGCTGGATTATATGGTCGTTCTATTTCTAGATTTTTGAGGACCCGCCATACTGTTTTCCATAATGGCTGCACCAATTTGCATTCCTACTAACAGTGTACAAGGGCTCCTTTTTCTTGCCAACATTTGTTTTTGGTAGACTTCTGATGGTAGTCTTCCTGATACGTGTGAGGTGATATCTCATTGTTGTTTTGATTTACATTTCTCTAGTAATTAATAATGTTGAGCATCTTTACACATGCCCCTTAGCCATCTGTATGTATCCATTGCAAAAATGTCTATTCAGGTCCCTTTTTTTAAATTTTTATTTATTTATTTTATTTATTTATGGCTGTGTTGGGTCTTCGTTTCTGTGCGCGGGCTTCCTCTAGTTGTGGCAAGCGGGGACCACTCTTCATCGCGGTGCGCGGGCCTCTCACTATCGCAGCCTCTCTTGTTGCGGAGCACAGGCTCCAGACGCACAGGCTCAGTAATTGTGGCTCACGGGCCTAGTTGCTCCGCGGCATGTGGGATCTTCCCAGACCAGGGCTCGAACCCGTGTCCCCTGCATTAGCAGGCAGATTCTCAACCACTGCGCCACCAGGGAAGCCCCAGGTCCCTTTTTGATTGGGTTTTTTTATATTGAGTTGTACGAGCTGTTTATATATTTCGGATACTAACTCCTTGTAGGTCATATCATTTGCAAATATTTTCTCTCATTTCATAGGTTTTCTTTTCATTTTGTCAATGGTTTCCTTTGCTGTGCAAAACCTTCTATGTTTAATTAGGTCCTATTTGTTTATTTTTGCTTTTATTTCTTTTGCTTTAGGAGACACAGACAAAAAAATATTGCTACAATTTATTTCAGAGTGTTCTGCTTATGTTTTCTTCTAGGAGTTTTATGGTTTTAGGACTTACATTTAGGTCTTTAATTCATTAGGTCTTTAATTCTTCAATTCAGTTTTACTTTATTTTTGTATATGGTGTGAGGAAATGTTCTAATCTCATTCATTGCCAGTTTTCCCAGCACCACGTATGGAAGAGAATGTCTTTTCCCCTTTGTATAGTCTTGCCCTCTTTGTCATAGACTAATTGACCATAAGTGTGTGGGGTTATTTCTGGACTTTGAATTCTTTATCTGGTAAATTGTTTATTTTTGTTTCATTATTTATTTTTCAGGGGTTTTCTCTTGCTCTTTCAATTGAGAGTACTTCCTCTGCCTTTTCATTTTGCTTAACTTTGTCTGCCTCTATGACTTTATGTGAAACAGTTACCTATTGCAGTCTTGAAAGTGTGTTCTTATGTGGGAGTATCCCTATATAGACTGCATGTGCTCAAAGCCTTTGGGGGAGAGCTGGATTTGATGTGGATGCAAGTCTCATCTTTCCTCAGGGTATGCTGGTAGCTGTCGCCTTGGTAGCAGGTGGGGCTGGAGATGGAGGGGCTACAGCTGGAGTCAGGTGTGAGGTGGAACTTCCCCTCTGCTCAGTAGCCATCACTACCCTACTGGGGGTGAGGTCTGATCCCAAGTTGCTGGAACAGAAACTCTGAGGGTCTGGTCCAAGCTGGCTCTGTTCCATCTAAGTGTGTGTTTCCCCCCTCCCAGCACTGGGACTCCTGCCTCAGATGGGGGAATTTCTGTGGCAAGGGGAGCCCATGTGGGGTCTTGGCTCCTGTTGGCCACAGACAAGAGACCCAAGCTGTCTCCAATGCACTGCCTCACTCTGCTCAGACACAGCCTCGAGTGCAAGTCCCCATCGTTCCTCACAGCCCATCTCTGCCATCAGCTGCCCCTGCCCTGTTGTGGAGCCACTCCAGTAAGCAGGTAAGGCCCATGTAGACTCTTAGCATATATCAAGGTATGAGCTGTGGTCAAGTGGCTGCCACCAGAGATCTAGGTTTCTTCTGAAGTGCTGCTTGAATAAGTGCCAACAATGGCTGCTGCCACCCCACCCAGGCTCTGGCCTGGGACCAGGTAGCTTCTGTGTCCCACCGCCATGTCTTCTCCCCAGTCATGACCACCCCAGACCCAGTGCTGCAGTGTGACATGGCATGAGCACTGCCAGAGTGTTCACTTGATTCAAGCTGGGGTGCAAGACGAAGCAGTCATGGGAAACCCGGCAGCCATTAGAGCAGTTCTTTAACCACATTCTATGCTCTGCCTCAGGGGATAGCCAGAGCATACACGCTCCTCATAAGCAGAGTCTAGGCTTCCCACAGCCCTCCTGTAAGTCCCAGTGGTTCTCCAACCAGCCAATGGGGCTCCTCTCCCCTGTGTAGGATCCCAGGACTGGGGCACCCAATCTGTGGCTCTCACTGCTCACTCCCAAGGGTGGGTGTCAGACTGCATATTCTCCCTTTTCCTCTGAGTCCCCTTCCAGGGGCATAGGTCCTGACCCAATCACTTGCTTTTCCTTCCTATCTGATTACATGTGGATCTTTCTTACAGCCTTTATTCTGCCAGTTTGCAGTTAGTTTTCAGTGAGAATTGTTCCACTGAAGACGTATTTTTGATGTGTTCATGGGGGAAGGGGGAGGTGAGCTCCACATCCTCTCACTCCACCATCTTGATCGATTCCACTCAGGTTCAATATTTTTTCTTGAGTAAAAAGCTTCTTAATTTGATGTCTGACTTTAGTCAGTTTCCAGAGTCCTGACATGGTTGTTTTTGTTCATTTTATCTAGTTTTATGATTGAGAGAATTTACCTAGCTCCTTACTTCACCATTCTGCAAGTCCTGTCCCTTGATCAATGCAATTTTATTTCTAATTAGGAAATTAATGTGTTGAGCATCCAATGTAGCACAAGTTTCTTTCCCCTTTCATATATTTGGTAATATAAAAATGAATGGGTTACAGTGATCTAAATGGGATCATGGAGTCAGAAACTCAGCTAAGCCAGTACCACAAGACCCAACAGTATATGAACAAGCAGAGAAAGCACATTTATGCTCATGTCCAGCTAAAAGTACCTAAAAAGTTTTCCAGGTATTCTTCAGTGCTGTGGATCCAATTTCTTCAGTTACAAAATCTGTACTAGTGAGTTCCTAGATAACTAGGTGTACTCTCAATCATTTTGAATACAGTTCGTTAATACTTAGATATGTGTGGACACCATTCTTCATAAAGAACCAAACAAATCTCAAAGCAGTTTTCAGTACTATAGTTTGTCCTTCTTCTAGTAGTTTCTGAAAATTAGTTCTTAATTCTGGATTGTAACCTTAGGCTTAGAGTAAATTTAGCAGAATTACATAATGTTGTCAGTGTGAAATTCATTGTCTTGTAAATTAATCATTCCTCACTCTTTCTGGTAATTAACCTTGAATTATTGTGGCATTATTTTAAGGAAAGGAGGGATTTCAAGGACTGGCCCATTTTATCTAAACCTTAGTTGCCTTTGGCCCAGTCGCTTAGTTGGTTAATGCACCTATCTGGTAAACCTTAGTTGATATGAATTATGATTTAGGATTTGACAATTATCTGGCTCTGATATGGACCAGGTGTATAAGGAGTTAATGACCCTTTGTATCTGATGTTCTTCTGCTTAGAAAATTCTCCTAACAGCCTTTAAGCTCAGCCAAAGTGAAAATGCCATTTTCACAAAGATACCCTGGATCTTCACTGTTCATTCCCCCAAATTACCAAAAGAGTTTGCTGATGATCTATTAGAAGGGAGTATTTTTTCCCTTCTCTCTGGACTTTCTCCTCCCCAGATTTACTCCTTTCCATGGAAGAGAAATTTGCTTAATATGATTGGTAAGTTTGGAGAAAATAAACTGGGCATCCTCAGCTCAGTTCTGCTTTTTTTTCTCCTTGAAACAATCCTGCTCTCAGGGAGTAGAAGTTATCCTCTGAAACTCAGTGGTAGAGTCTCCTCAACCCATTTTACCCATGATAGAGTGGTTTAGTTTACTTAATTAGTCTGCTATATCCTCCAATTTAGCCTTTATTAGTGATAAAGTTAGTAATTTGGCCTCTGAACCATTCTTTTATATTGTTTTATTTGACTCTGCTTCTTTCTTTTCTTTTTTTCTTTCAGTTTTACTGAGATATAATTGACATACAGCACTGTATAAGTTTAAGGAGTATAGCATAATGATTTGACTTATATACATCATGAAATGATTACCACAGTAAGTTAATGACCATCCATCATCTCATATAGATACAAAATAAAAGAAAAACAAAAGGTTTTTCCCTTGTGATGAGAACTCTTAGGATTTTACTCTCTTAACAACTTTCATATATAAGATACAACAGCGTTAATTATATTTATCATGTTGTACATTACACTCCTAGTACTTATTTATCTTATAACTGGAAGTTTGTACCTTTTGACTGCCTTCATACAATTCCACCTCCCCTCACACCTTCCCTCAGGTAACCACAAATCTGATCTCTTTTCCTATTAGTTTGTCTGTTTGTTTGTTTTGGAAGTATAATTGAGCTACTACACTATGTAAGTTCCTGGTGCACAACATAGTGATTTTTATGTATTACAAAATGATCACTACAGTAAGTCTAGTTACCATCTGTCACCATACAAAGATATTACATTATTATTGGCTATATTCCCCACACCGTATATTTCATACCCATGACTCATTTATTTTGTAACTGAAAGTTTGTACCTTTTAATCTCCCTCACCTATTTGTCTCATTCCCCCACCCCTCTGCACTCATGCAACCAGCTGTTTGTCTCTATATCTATTTCCCTGTTTCTGTTTTGTTATGTTTGTTCATTTTTTTTGCTTTTTACATGCCACATATAAGTGAAATCATACAATATTTGTCTTTCTGATTTACTTCACTTAGCATAATGCCATCCAGTTTCCTCCATGTTGTCACAAATGGCAGGATTTCCTTCTTTTTATGTTTGAATAATATTCCATTGTATATATATCCTGCATTTTCTTACCCATTCATCAATTGAAGGACATTTAGGTTGTTTCTATATGTTAGCTATTTTGAATAATGCTTCAATGAACATGGGTGTGCAGATATCTCTTGGGATACTGATTTCATTTCTTTTGGATATATACTGAGGAGTGGGATAGCTGGATCATATGGTAGCAGTATTTTAAATTTTTTGAGGCATCACCATATAGTTTCCTATAATGGCTGCACCAATTTACCTTCCCACCAACAGTGTATAATAATCATTCCTTCTTCTTCACGTCTTCACTAACATTTGTTATCTCTTGTCTTTTTGATAATAGCCATCCTAGTAAGTGTGAGATGATAACTCATTGTGGTTTTAATTTGCATTTCCCTGATAATTAGTAATGTTGAGCACTTTTTCATATACCTATGGGCCATTTGTATGTCTTCTTTGGAAAATGTCTATTCAGGTCCTTTGCCTATTTTTCAATCGAATTATTTGATTTTTTGCTATTGAATTGCATGAGTCCTTCACATATTCTGGGTATTAATCCCTTACAGATATATGATTTTCAAATATTTTATCCCATTCTGTATGTTGCCTTTTCAACTTATTGACTGTTTCCTTTGCTGTGCAGAAGCTCTTTAGTTCGTTGTGGTCCCACTTGTTTATTTTAGCTTTTGTTGCCTGTGCTTTTAGTGTCTTATCCAAGAAATCATTGCCGACACCAATGTCAAGGATATTTTCCCCTATTTTTCTCCTAAGAGTTTTATGGTTCAGGTCTTACATTTAATTCTTTGATCCATTTCAAGTTAATTTTTGTGAGTGTTGTAAGATAGTGGTCCAATTTGATTCCTTTGCATGTGGATATCTAGTTTTTCAACACCATTTATTGAAGAGACTCTCATTTCCCCATTTTGTGTTCTTGGCTTCCTTGTCAAAAATTAATTGATGGGATTGACATATATACACTAATATGTATAAAATAGATAACTAATGAGAACCTGCTGTATAGCACAGGGAACTTCACTTCGCTGTACAGTAGAAACTAACACAACGTTGTAAAGCAACTATACCCCAATAAAAAAAAAATAATTGATTGTATATGTGTGGGTTTATATCTGGTCTTGCTATTCTGTTCCACCAGTATATGTGCCTGTTTTTATGCCAGTACCATACTGTTTTGATTACTGTAACTTTGCAATAAAGCTTGAAATCAGAAAGTATGATACCTCCACCTTTGTTCTTCTTTCTCAAAATTTCTTTATCAGGGGTCTTTTATGTTTCCATATGAATTTTAGGATAGTTTTTTCTATTTCAGTGAAAAAAATGCCATTGGAATTTTGATACTAAAGAGCTTCTGCACAGCAAAGGAAACAGTCAATAAGTTGAAAAGGCAACATTGAATCTATAGATTACTTTGTGTAGTATAGATATTTTCACAACTTTAATTCTTTTAATCCAAGAACACAGGATATCCTTCCATTTATTTGTGTTTTCTTCAACTTCTTTGATCAGTGTCTTATAGTTTTCACATACAGGTCTTTCACCTCCTTGGTTGAATTTATTCCTGAGGTTGTTATTTTTGTTGTTTTGGTGCTATTGAAATGGGACTGGTTTCTAAATTTCTCTTTCAGATAGTTCATTTTACTGTATAGAAATGCAACTGATTTTTATATGTCAATTTGGTATCTTGCAACTTTACTGAATTTGTTGATTAGTTCTAACAGTTTTTAGTGGAGTCTTTAGGGTTTTCCACATAAAAGATCATGTCATCTGCAAACAAAGATAATTTTGCTTCTTTATATCTGATTTGAATGTGTTTTATTTCTTTTTCTTGCCCAATTGCTCTGGCTAGGTCTTCCAGTACTATGTTGAATAGAAATGGTAAGAGTTGGCATTGTTGCCTTGTTCCTGATCTTAGAGGAAAGGTTTTTAATTTTTCACTGTTGAGAGTGATGTTAGCTGTGGACTTTTCATATATGGCCCATAGCATGTTGAGGTACATTCCTTCTGTATCTAATTCATTGAGAATTTTTATCATGAAAGGAGGTTGAATTTTGTCAAGGATTTTTCTGCATCTATTGAGCTGATCATATCATTTTTACCCTTCATTTTGTTAATGTGGTGTGTCACATCGATTGATTTGCAAATGCTGAAACACCTTCATCTCAGAGATGAATTCTACTTGATCATGGTGCACGATCCTTTTATTATGCTCTTGAATTCAATTTCCTAGTATTTTGTTGAGTGTTCATCAGCTATATTGGCCTGTAATTTTCTTTTCTTGTAGTGTCCTTGTCTGATTCCAGTAGCATGGTAACATTGCCCTTATAAAATGAGTTTGGAAACATTTCTTCCTCTTCAAAGTTAAGGAAGAGTTAGACAAGGACTGATATTAATTCTTCTTTAAATGTTTTGTAAAATTCAGCTGTAAAGTCATCTGGTCCTGGGATTTGCTGTGTTGGGAAGTTTTGATTATTGATTCAATCTCCTTGCTCATTATTGGTCTGTTCATATTTTCTATTTCTTCATGCTTCAGTCTTGGTAAGTTGTATGTTTCTTGAAATTTACCCATTTCTTCTAGGTTATCCAATTTGTTGACATATAATATTTCATAGTAGGTTCTTACAATCCTTTGTATTTCTGTGGTATCTGTTGTAATGTCTCCTCTTTCTTTTACAATTTTATTTATTTAAGTCCTCTCTCTTTTTTTCTTAGTCTAGCAAAAGGTTTGTCAGTTTTGTTTGTCTCTGTTTCATTTATTTCTGCTCTATCTTTTTCTTTCTTTTTTTTTACAGTAGGTCCTTGTTGGTTATCTATTTTAAATATAACAGTGTGTACATGTCAATCACAAATTCCCAATCTATCCCTCCCCCTCAACCTTCCCGCCTGACAACATAAGTTCATTCTCTAAGTCTGTGAGTCTGTTTCTGTTTTGTAAATATGCTCATTTGTATCATTTTTTAGATTCCACATATAAACAATATCATATGATATTTTTCTTTGTCTGATATTTCTGCTCTAATCTTTATTGTTTCTTTCCTTCTGCTAAATTTGGGCTTACTTTGTTCTTTATTTTCTAGTCCCTTGAGTTGTAAGGTTAGGGTTTTTATTTGAGATCTTTCTTTTTTCTTAAGGTAAGAATTTCTCACTATAATCTTCCCTCTTAGAACTGCTGTTGCTGCATTCCATAAGTTTTGGCATGCTATGTTTTCATTTTAATTTGTTCAAGACTTTAAAATTTTCTCTTTTGATTTCTTCTTTGACCCATTGGTTGTTCACAAGTATGTTGTTTAATTTTCAAATTTTTGGAATTTTCCAGTTTCTTTCTGTTATTGATTTCTAGTTTCATATCATTCTGGTCAGAAACAATACTTGATATGATTCCAATCTTCTTAAGTTTGTTAATACTTGTTTTGTAACCTAGCATATAATCTGTCCTGGAGAATGTTCTGTATGTGTTTGAGAAGAATATGTACTCTGCTGTTGTTAGATGGAATGTTCTGAATGTCTGTTAGTTCTCTTTGGTCCTAAGTTTAGTTCAAGTCCATTATTTCCTTATTGATTTTCTGTCTGGATGACCTATCAATTTCTGAGAGTGGAGGATTGAAGTCTCCTACTATTACTGCATTGTTGTCTATTTTTGCCTTCAGATCTGTTAACAATTTTTAATATAATTAGGTGCACCAATATTAAGTGCATATATATTGGGTTGGCCAAAAATTTCGGTCCAAAAGACGTTACAGAAAAACCCGAACGAACGTTCTGGCCAACAAAATATTTAAAATTGTTATATCCTCTTGATGAATTAACCCCTTTATCATTATGTAATGACCATCTTTGTCTCTTGTTCCTGTTTTGGCCTAAAGTCTGTGGGTTAAGAGACCTTCAAGATGGCAGAGGAGTAAGACGTGGAGATCACCTTCCTCCCAACAAATACGTCAGAAATACATCTACATGTGGAACAACTCTTACAGAACACCTACTGAACGCTGGCAGAAGACCTCAAACTTCCCAAAGGGCAAGAAACTCCCCAAGTACCTGGATAGGGCAAAAGATGAAAGAAAAAACAGAGACAAAAGAATAGACACGGGACCTGCACCTCTGGGAAAGAGCTGTGAAGGAGGAAAAGTTTCCACACACTAGGAAGCCCCTTCACTGGCAGAGACGGGGGGCTGGGGGGGGGAAGCTTCGGAGCCACAGAGGAGAGTGCAGCAACAGGGGTGCAGAGGACAAAGCAGAGAGATTCGGTGCTGACCAGCACTCACCAGCCCAAGAGGTTTGTCTGCTCACCTGCCAGGACGGGTGGGGGCTGGGAGCTGAGGCTCGGCTTCAGAGGTCAGATCCCAGGGAGAGGACCAGGGTTGGCTGTGAGAACACAGCCTGAAGGGCCCTAGTGCGCCACAGCTAACTGGGAGGGAGTCCGGGGAAAAGCCTGGACCTGCCTAAGAGGCAAGAGACCATTATTTGGGGTGTGGGAGGAGAGGGAATTTAGAGCAGCGCCTAAATGAGCTCCAGAGATGGGCGTGAGCCACGGCTATCAGTGAGGACACCAGAGACGGGCATGAAATGCTAAGGCTGCTGCTACAGCCACCAAGAAGCCTGTGTGCAAGCACAGGTCACTATCCACACCTCCCCTCCCGGCAGCCTGTGCAGCTTGCACTGTCAGGGTCCCATGATCCAGGGGCAACTTCCCCAGGAGAACACATGACACACCTCAGGCTGTTGTAATGTCATTTTGGCCTCTGCCGCCACAGGCTTGCCCCACATTCCGTACCCCTCCTTCCCCCCGGCCTGAGTGAGCTAGAGTCCCTTAATCAGCTGCTACTTTAACCCCATCCTGTCTGGGAGGGGAACAGACACCATCAGGTGGCCTTCATGCAGAGGTAGGGCCAAATCTAAAGCTGAACCCCAGGAGCTGTGCGAGCAAAGGAGAGAAAAGGAAATTTCTCCCAGCAGCCTTAGGAGCAGCAAATTAGCTCTCCACAATCAACTTGATGTACCCTGCATCTGTGGAATACCTGAATAGACAAGGAATCATCGCAAAATTGAGGAGGTGGACTTTGGGAGCAACTGTAGACTTGGGGTTTGCTTTCTGCATCTAATTTGTTTTTGGTTTTAGGTTTATTTTAGCTTAGTATATAAAGTTTATTATCATTGGTAGATTTGTTTATGGATTTGGTTGCTCTCTTCCTCCTATTTTTTTAATATATAGATATATATTTTTTTTTCCTTTCTCTCCTTTTGAGTGTGTATGTGTATGCTTCTTTGTGTGATTTTGTCTGTATAGCTTTGCTTTTCCCATTTGTCCAAGGGTCCTGTCTGTCCGTTTTGTTTATTTTTTTAGTATAGTTTTAAGTGCTTGTTATCATTGGTGGATTTGTTTTCTGGTTTGGTTGCTCTCATCTTTCTTTCTTTTCTTTTTTTATTACTTTTTAATTTTTTTATTTTTAATAATTTTTAAAATTTTTATTTTAATATCTTTATCTTATTTTACATATTTTTTCTTTCTTTCCAATTTTCTCCTTTTTCTTCTGAGCCGTGTGGCTGACATGGTCTTGGTGCTCTGGCCAGGTGTCAGACCTGTACCTCTGAGGTGGGAGAGCCGACATCAGGGCATTGGTCCACCAGAGACCTCCAGGTTCCACATAATATCAAACAGTGAAAGCTCCCCCAGAGATCACCATGTAAACGCTAAGACCCAGCTCCACTCAACGACCAGCAACCTACAGTGTTGGACACCCTATGCCAAACAACTAGCAAGACAGGAACACAACCACACCCATCAGTAGAGAGCCTGCCTAAAATCATAATAAGGTCACAAACACACCAAAACACACCACCAGACGGGGTCAAGCACACCAGAAAGACAAGATCCAGCCTCATCCACCAGAACACAGGCACTAATCCCCTCCACCATTAAGCCTACACAACCCACTGAACCAACCTTAGCCACTGGGGGCAGACACCAAAAACAACGCAAACGACGAACCTGCAGCCTGCAAAAAGGAGACCCCAAACACAGTAATTTAAGCAAAATGAGAAGACAGAGAAACACACAGCAGATGAAGGAGCAAGGTAAAAACCCACCAGAACAAAAAAATGAAGAGGAAATAGGCAGTCTACCTGAAAAAGGATTCAGAGTAATGATAGTAAAGGTGGTCCAAAATCTTGGAAAAAGAATGGAGAATATACAAGAAACGTTTAACAAGGACCTATAAGAACCACAGAGCAAATAAACACTGATGAACAACACAATAAATGAAATTTAAAATTCTCTAGGAAGAATCAATAGAAGAATAACTGAGG
This sequence comes from Balaenoptera acutorostrata, assembly GCF_949987535.1. Classification (NCBI taxonomy): domain Eukaryota; kingdom Metazoa; phylum Chordata; class Mammalia; order Artiodactyla; family Balaenopteridae; genus Balaenoptera; species Balaenoptera acutorostrata. Next base: position 40,720,770 of record NC_080085.1, read on the forward strand.
CAGAAGAACGGATAAGTGACCTGGAAGATAAAATAGTAGAAATAACTACTGCAGAGCAGAATACAGAAAAAAGAATGAAATGAATGGAGGACAGTCTTGGAGATCTCTGGGAAAACATTAAATGCACTAACATTTGAATTATAGGGCTCCCAGAAGAAGAAGAGGAAAAGAAAGGGACTGAGAAAATATTTGAAGACATTGTAGTTGAAAACTTCCTTAATATGGGAAAGAAAATAGTTAATCAAGTCCAGGAAGCAAGCACAGAGAGTCCCATACAGGATAAATCCAAGGAAAAACACACTACCACACATTTTAATCAAACTATCAAAAATTAAACACAAAGAAAAAATATTAAAATTAGCAAGGGAAAAACAACCTATAACATAGAAGGGAATCGCCATAAGGTTAACAGCTGATCTTTCAGCAGAAACTCTGCAAGCCAGAAGGGCATGGCAGGACATATTTAAAGAGATCAATGGGAAAACTCTACAATCAAGATTACTCTACCCAGGGCTTCCCTGGTGGCGCAGTGCTTGAGAATCTGCCTGCCAATGCAGGGGACACAGGTTCAAGCCCTGGTCTGGGAAGATCCTCCATGCCGCGGAGTGACTAAGCCTGTGAGCCACAGTTGCTGAGCCTGCGCGTCTGGAGCCTGCGCTCCAAAACAAGAGAGGCCGCGATAGTGAGACGCCTGTACACCACGATGAAGAGTGGCCCCCGCTTGCCGCAACTAGAGAAAGCCCTCACACAGAAACGAAGACCCAACACAGCCAAAAATATATAAATAAATAAACAAATAAATAAAATTTAAAAAAAAAAGATTACTCTACTCAGCAAGGACCTCATTCAGATTCAATGGAGAAATTAAAACCTTTACAAACAAACAAAAGCTAAGAGAATTCAGCACCACCAAACCAGCTTTACAACAAATGCTAAAGGAACTTCTCTAGGCAGGAAACACAAGAGAAGGAAAAGACCTACAATAACAAACCCAAAACAATTAATAAAATGGTAATAGGAACATACATATCGATAATTACCTTAAAAGTAAATGGATTAAATGCTGCAACCAAAAGACATAGAATGGCTGAATGGATACAAAAACAAGTCACGTATCTATGCTGTCTACAAGAGACCCACTTCAGACCTAGGGACACATACAGACTGAAAGTGAGGGGATGGACAAAGATATTCCATGCAAATAGAAATCAAAAGAAAGCTGGAGTAGCAATTCTCATATCAGACAAAATAGACTTTAAAATAAAGACTAGTACAAGAGACAAAGAAGGATACTACATAATGATCAAGGGATCAATCCAAGAAGAAGATATAACAATTGTAAATATTTATGCACCCAACATAGTAGCACCTCAATACATAAGGCAAATGCTAACAGCCATAAAAAAGGAAATCGACAGTAACACAAACACAGTAGGGGACTTTAACACCCCACTTTCACCAATGGGCAGATCATCCAAAATGAAAATAAATAAGGAAACACAAGCTTTAAATGATACATTAAACAAGATGTTCTTAATTGATATTCATAGGACATTCCATCCAAAAACAGCAGAATACACTTTCTTCTCAAGTGCTCATGGAACATTCTCCAGGAAGATTATATCTTGGGTCACAAATCAAGCCTTGGTAAATTTACAAAAATTGAAATCATATCAGGTATCTTTTCCAACCACAACGCTATGAGACTAGATATCAATTACAGGAAAAATTCTGTAAAAAATATTAAAACATGGAGGTTAAACAATACACAACTTAAAACCAAGAGATCACTGAAGAAATCAAAGGGGACATCAAAAAATACCTAGAAACAAATGACAACGAAAACACAATGACCCAAAACCTATGAGATGTAGTAAAAGCAGTTCTACAAGGGAAGTTTAGAGCAAACAATCCTACCTCAAGAAACAAGAAACATCTCAAATAAACAACCTAACCTTGTACCTAAAGCAATTAAAGAAAGAAGAACCAAAAAACCCCAAAGTTAGCAGAAGGAAAGAAATCATAAAGATCAGATCATAAATAAATGAAAAAGAAATGAAGGAAACAATAGCAAAGATAAATAAAACTAAAGGTTGGTCCTTTGAGAAGGTAAACAAAAGTGATAAACCATTAGCCAGACTCATCAAGAAAAAAAAGGAGAAGAGTCAAATCAACAGAATTAGAAATGAAAAACGAGAAGTAACAACTGACACTGCAGAAATACAAAGGATCATGAGAGATTACTGCAAGCAACTATATGCCAATAAAATGGGGAAGAAATGGACACATTCTTAGCAAAGCACAACATTCCGAGACTGAACCAGGAAGAAATAGAAAATATAAACAGACCAATCACAAGCACTGAAATTGAGACTGTGGTTAAAAATCTTCCAACAAACAAAAGCCCAGGACCAGATGGCTTCACAGGCAAATTCTATCAAACATTTAGAGAAGAGCTACCACCTATCCTTCTCAAACTCTTCCAAAATAGAGCAGAGGGAGGAACACTCCCAAACTCATTCTACGAGGCCACCATCACCCTGATACCAAAACCAGACAAAGATGTCACAAAGAAAGAAAACTACAGGCCAATAACACTGATGAGCATAGATGCAAAAATACTCAACAAAATACTAGCAAACAGAATCCAACAGCACATTGAAAAGATCAAACACTATGATCAAGTGGGGTTTAACCCAGGAATGCAAGGATTCTTCAATATACACAAAGCAATCAATGTGATAAACCATATTAACAAACTGAAGGTGAAAACTCATATGATCATCTCAATAGATGCAGAAAAACTTTTGACAAAATTCAACACCATTTATGATAAAAACCCTCCAAAAAGTAGGCATAGACGGAACTTATCTCAACATAATAAAGGCCATATATGGGAAACCCAGAGTCAACATCGTTCTCAATGGTGAAAACCTGAAAGCATTTCCACTAAGATCAGGAACAAGACAAGGTTGCCCACTCTCACCACTATTATTCAACATAGTTTTGGAAGTTCTAGCCACAGAAATCAGAAAAGAAAAGGAAATAAAAGTTATCCAAATCAGAAAAGAAGAGGTAAAGCTGTCACTGTTACCAGATGACATGATACTATACATACAGAATCCTAAAGATGCTACAGAAAACTACTAGAGCTAATCAATGAATTTAGTAAAGTTGCAGGATACAAAGTTAATGCACAGAAATCTCTTGCATTCCTATACACTAATGATGAAAAATCTGAAAGAGAAATTAAGGAAACACTCCCATTTACCACTGCAACAAAAAGAATAAAATACCTAGGAATAAACCTACCTAAGGAAACAAAAGACCTGTATGCAGAAAATTATAAGACACTGATGAAAGAAATAAAAGACGATACAGAGCTCTACCCATCACCAGAGCCTCCCATCAAGCCTCTTAGATAGCCTCAACCACCAGAGGGCAGACAACAGAAGCAAGAAAAACTACAATCCTGCAGCCTGTGGACCAAAAACCACAGTTACAGAAAGACAGAGAAGATGAAAAGGCAGAGGGCTATGTACCAGATGAAGGAACAAGAAAAAACCCCAGAAAAACAACTAAATGAAGTGGAGATAGGCAACCTTCCAGAAAAAGAATTCAGAATAATGATAGTGAAGATGATCCAGGACCTCGGAATAAGAATGGAGGCAAAGATTGAGAAGATGCAAGAAATGATTAACAAAGACCTAGAAGAATTAAAGAACAAACAAACAGAGATGACCAATACAATAACTGAAATGAAAACTACACTAGAAGGAATCAATAGCAGAATAACTGAGGCAGAAGAACGGATAAGTGACCTGGAAGACAGAATGGTGGAATTCACTGCTGCGGAACAGAATAAAGAAAAAAGAATGAAAAGAAATGAAGACAGCCTAAGAGACCTCTGGGACAACATTAAACGCAACAACATTCGCATTATAGGGGTCCCAGAAGGAGAAGAGAGAGAGAAAGGACCAGAGAAAATATTTGAAGAGATTATAGTCGAAAACTTCCCTAACATGGGAAAGGAAATAGCCACCCAAGTCCAGGAAGCGCAGAGAGTCCCATACAGAATAAACCCAAGGAGAAACACGCCGAGACACATAGTAATCAAAGTGGCAAAAATTAAAGACAAAGAAAAATTACTGAAAGCAGCAAGGGAAAAACGACAAATAACATACAAGGGAACTCCCATAAGGTTAACAGCTGATTTCTCAGCAGAAACTCTGCAAGCCAGAAGGGAGTGGCATGATATACTTAAAGTGATGAAAGGGAAGAACCTACAACCAAGATTACTCTACCCAGCAAGGATCTCATTTAGATTTGATGGAGAAATCAAAAGCTTTACAGACAAGCAAAAGCTAAGAGAATTCAGCACCACCAAACCAGCTCTACAACAAATGCTAAAGGAACTTCTCTAAGTGGGAAACACAAGAGAAGAAAAGGACCTACAAAAACAAACCCAAAACAATTAAGAAAATGGTCATAGGAACATACATATCGATAATTACCTTAAACGTGAATGGATTAAATGCCCCAACCAAAAGACATAGACTGGCTGAATGGATACAAAAACAAGACCCATATATATGCTGTCTACAAGAGACCCACTTCAGACCTAGGGACACATACAGACTGAAAGTGAGGGGATGGAAAAAGATATTCCATGCAAATGGAAATCAAAAGAAAGCTGGAGTAGCTATACTCATATCAGATAAAATAGACTTTAAAATAAAGAATGTTACAAGAGACAAGGAAGGACACTACATAATGATCCAGGGATCAATCCAAGAAGAAGATATAACAATTATAAATATATATGCACCCAACATAGGAGCACCTCAATACATAAGGCAACTGCTAACAGCTATAAAAGAGGAAATCGACAGTAACACAATCATAGTGGGGGACTTTAACACCTCACTTACACCAATGGACAGATCATCCAAAATGAAAATAAATAAGGAAACAGAAGCTTTAAATGACACAATAGACCAGATAGATTTAATTGATATATATAGGACATTCCATCCAAAAACGGCAGATTACACGTTCTTCTCAAGTGCGCATGGAACATTCTCCAGGATAGATCACATCTTGGGTCACAAATCAAGCCTCAGTAAATTTAAGAAAATTGAAATCATATCAAGCATCTTTTCTGACCACAACGCTATGAGATTAGAAATGAATTACAGGGAAAAAAACGTAAAAAAGACAAACACATGGAGGCTAAACAATACGTTACTAAATAACCAAGAGATCACTGAAGAAATCAAACAGGAAATTAAAAAATACCTAGAGACAAATGACAATGAAAACACGACGACCCAAAACCTATGGGACGCAGCAAAAGCGGTTCTAAGAGGGAAGTTTATAGCTATACAAGCCTACCTAAAGAAACAAGAAAAATCTCAAGTAAACAATCTAACCTTACACCTAAAGAAACTAGAGAAAGAAGAACAAACAAAACCCAAAGTTAGCAGAAGGAAAGAAATCATAAAGATCAGAGCAGAAATAAATGAAATAGAAACAAAGAAAACAATAGCAAAGATCAATAAAACTAAAAGTTGGTTCTTTGAGAAGATAAACAAAATTGATAAGCCATTAGCCAGACTCATCAAGAAAAAGAGGGAGAGGACTCAAATCAATAAAATCAGAAATGAAAAAGGAGAAGTTACAACAGACACCGCAGAAATACAAAACATCCTAAGAGACTACTACAAGCAACTTTATGCCAATAAAATGGACAACCTGGAAGAAATGGACAAATTCTTAGAAAGGTATAACCTTCCAAGACTGAATCAGGAAGAAACAGAAAATATGAACAGACCAATCACAAGTAATGAAATTGAAACTGTGATTAAAAATCTTCCAACAAACAAAAGTCCAGGACCAGATGGCTTCACAGGTGAATTCTATCAAACATTTAGAGAAGAGCTAACACCCATTCTTCTCAAACTCTTCCAAAAAATTGCAGAGGAAGGAACACTCCCAAACTCATTCTATGAGGCCACCATCACCCTGATCCCAAAACCAGACAAAGACACTACAAAAAAAGAAAATTACAGACCAATATCACTGATGAATATAGATGCAAAAATCCTCAACAAAATACTAGCAAACAGAATCCAACAACACATTAAAAGGATCATACACCACGATCAAGTGGGATTTATCCCAGGGATGCAAGGATTCTTCAATATACGCAAATCAATCAATGTGATACACCATATTAACAAATTGAAGAATAAAAACCATATGATCATCTCAATAGATGCAGAAAAAGCTTTTGACAAAATTCAACACCCATTTCTGATAAAAACTCTCCAGAAAGTGGGCATAGAGGGAACCTACCTCAACATAATAAAGGCCATATATGACAAACCCACAGCAAACATCATTCTCAATGGTGAAAAACTGAAAGCATTTCCTCTAAGATCAGGAACGAGACAAGGATGTCCACTCTCACCACTATTATTCAACATAGTTCTGGAAGTCCTAGCCACGGCAATCAGAGAAGAAAAAGAAATAAAAGGAATCCAAATCGGAAAAGAAGAAGTAAAACTGTCACTGTTTGCGGATGACATGATACTATACATAGAGAATCCTAAAACTGCCACCAGAAAACTGCTAGAGCTAATTAATGAATATGGTAAAGTTGCAGGTTACAAAATTAATGCACAGAAATCTCTTGCATTCCTATACACTAATGATGAAAAATCTGAAAGAGAAATTATGGAAACACTCCCATTTACCATTGCAACAAAAAGAATAAAATACCTAGGAATAAACCTACCTAGGGAGACAAAAGACCTGTATGCAGAAAACTATAAGACACTGATGAAAGAAATTAAAGATGATACCAACAGATGGAGAGATATACCATGTTCTTGGATTGGAAGAATCAACATTGTGAAAATGAGTATACTACCCAAAGCAATCTACAGATTCAATGCAATCCCTATCAAATTACCAATGGCATTTTTTACGGAACTAGAACAAATCATCTTAAAATTTGTATGGAGACACAAAAGACCCCGAATAGCCAAAGCAGTCTTGAGGCAAAAAAATGGAGCTGGAGGAATCAGACTCCCTGACTTCAGACTATACTACAAAGCTACAGTAATCAAGACAATATGGTACTGGCACAAAAACAGAAACATAGATCAATGGAACAAGATAGAAAGCCCAGAGATTAACCCACGCACCTATGGTCAACTAATCTATGACAAAGGAGGCAAAGATATACAATGGAGAAAAGACAGTCTCTTCAATAAGTGGTGCTGGGAAAACTGGACAGCTACATGTAAAAGAATGAAATTAGAATACTCCCTAACACCATACACAAAAATAAACTCAAAATGGATTAGAGACCTAAATGTAAGACTGGACACTATAAAACTCTTAGAGGAAAACATAGGAAGAACACTCTTTGACATAAATCACAGCAAGATCTTTTTTGATCCACCTCCTAGAGTAATGGAAATAAAAACAAAAATAAACAAGTGGGACCTAATGAAACTTCAAAGCTTTTGCACAGCAAAGGAAACCATAAACAAGACCAAAAGACAACCCTCGGAATGGGAGAAAATATTTGCAAATGAATCAACGGACAAAGGATTAATCTCCAAAATATATAAACAGCTCATTCAGCTCAATATCAAAGAAACAAACACCCCAATCCAAAAATGGGCAGAAGACCTAAATAGACATTTCTCCAAAGAAGACATACAGACGGCCACGAAGCACATGAAAAGATGCTCAACATCACTAATTATTAGAGAAATGCAAATCAAAACTACAATGAGGTATCACCTCACTCCTGTTAGAATGGGCATCATCAGAAAATCTACAAACAACAAATGCTGGAGAGGGTGTGGAGAAAAGGGAACCCTCTTGCACTGTTGGTGGGAATGTAAATTAATACAGCCACTATGGAGAACAATATGGAGGTTCCTTAAAAAACTAAAAATAGAATTACCATATGACCCAGCAATCCCACTACTGGGCATGTACCCAGAGAAAACCGTAATTCAAAAAGACACATGCACCCGAATGTTCATTGCAGCACTATTTACAATAGCCAGGTCATGGAAGCAACCTAAATGCCCATCAACAGACGAATGGATAAAGAAGTTGTGGTACATATATACAATGGAATATTACTCAGCCATAAAAAGGAACGAAATTGAGTCATTTGTTGAGACGTGGATGGATCTAGAGACTGTCATACAGAGTGAAGTAAGTCAGAAAGAGAAAAACAAATATCGTATATTAATGCATGTATGTGGAACCTAGAAAAATGGTACAGATGAGCCAGTTTGCAGGGCAGAAGTTGAGACGCAGATGTAGAGAATGGACATATGGACACCAAGGGGGGAAAACGGCGGTGAGGTGGGGATGTTGGTGTGCTGAATTGGGCGATTGGGATTGACATGTATACACTGATGTGTATAAAACTGATGCCTAATAAGAACCTGCAGTATAAAAAAAAAAAAAAGACGATACAAACAGATGGAGAGATATACCATGTTTTTGGATTGGAAGAATCAACATTGGGAAAATGACTCTACTACCCAAAGCAACTTACAGATTCAATGCAATCCCTATCAAGATACCAATGGCATTTTTCAAAGAACTAGAACAAAAAATTTCACAATTTGTATGGAAGCACAAAAGACCCCGAATAGCCAAAGCAATCTTGAGAAAGAAACACAGAGCTAGAGGAATCAGGCTTCCTGACTTCAGACTATACTACAAAGCTACAGTAATCAAGACAGTATGGTACTGGCACAAAAACAAAAATATAGATCAGTGAAACAGGATAGAAAGCCCAGAGATAAACCTACGCACATATGGTCACCTTATTTTTGATAAAGGAAGCAAGAATATACAATGGAGAAAAGACAGCCTCTTTAATAAGTGGTGCTGGGAAACTGGACAGCTACATGTAAAAAAAATGAAATTAGGACACTCCCTAACACCATACACAAAAATAAACTCAAAATGGATTAAAGACCTAAATGTAAGGTCAGACACTAAAAAACTCTTTGAGGAAGACATAGGCAGAACATTGTATGACATAAATCACAGCAAGATCCTTTTTGACCCAGCTCCTAGAGAATTGGAAATGAAAACAAAAATAAACAAATGGGACCTAATGAAACTTCAAAGTTTTTGCACAGCAAACGAAACCATAAACAAGATGAATAGGCAACCCTCAGAATGGGAGAAAATATTTGCAAATGAAGCAACTGACAAAGGATTAATCTCCCAAATATACAGGCATTTCATGCAGCTCAATATCAAAAAAGAAACAACCCAATCCAAAAATGGGCAGAAGACCTAAATAGACATTTCTCCAAAGAAGATATACAGATTGACAACAAACACATGAAGGGATGCTCAAAATTAGAGAAATCTAAATCAAAACCACTATGAGGTATCACCTCACACCAGTCAGAATGGCCATCATTAAAAAATCTACAAGCAATAAATGCTGGAGACGGTGTGGAGAAAAAGGAACCCTCTTGTACTGTTGGTGGAAATGTAAATTGATACAGCCACTATAGCGAACAATATGGAGGCTCCCCAAAAAACTAAAAGGACAACTACCATGCAATCTAGCAATCCCAGTACTGGGCATATACCCTGAGAAAACCATAATTCAAAAAGAGTCATGTACCACAATGTTCATTGCAGCTCTGTTTACAATAGCCAGGACATGGAAGCAATGTAAGGGTCCATCGACAGATGAATGGATAAAGAAGATGTGGCACATATATACAGTGGAATATTACTCAGCCATAAAAAGAAACGAAATTGAGTTATTTGTAGTGAGGTGGATGGGCCTAGAGTCTGTCATACAGAGTGAAGTAAGTCAGAAAGAGAAAAACAAATACCATATGGTAACACATATATTTGGAGTCTAAGAAAAAAAAAATGGGTCTGATAAACCTAGGAGCAGGATTGGAATAAAGACGCAGACGTAGAGAATGGACTTGAGGACATGGGGAGGGGCAAGGGTAAGCTGGGACGAAGTGGGAGAGTGGCATGGACATATATACACTACCAAATGTAAAATAGACAGCTAGTGGGAAAGCAGGCACATAGCACAGGCAGATCAGCTCAGTGCTTTGTGACCACCTAGAGGGGTGGGATGGGGAGGGTGGGAGGGGGACGCAAGAGGGAGGAGATATGGGGATATATGTATATGTATAGCTGATTCACTTTGTTATAAAGCAGAAACTAATACACCACTGTAAAGCAATTATACTCCAATAAAGATGTTACAAAAAATTTAAAAAAAATAAAGTCTGTGGGGTTTTTCTCTGATATAGGCATAGTTATCCCTGATCTCTTTTGTATTCCATTTGCATATCTTTTTCCATCCTTTTCCTTTCAGCCTATGAGTGTCCTTAAAGATTGGGTCTTTTGCACTCAGCATATACTTGGGTCTAATTTTCTCATCCATTCAGCCACTATTTGTTTTTTAATTGGGGAATTTAAACATTTACATTTAGAGTAATTATTGATAGGTAAGAACGTACTGTTGCCATTTTGTTAATTAGTCTGATTATTTTGTAGTTCTGTGAAATAATAGAAAATATATTTATTGGTCTCTGCCCTCAGTTCTTGGTACAGAACTTCAAAATTCTTATAATCCCCTAAATGATAAGAGCACTATGAGCATCTTTTGTTCTAAAATTTGGTCTTTGAACCTGGTTCCTGACATAGAGTTCCTGAAACCCTTGTAATTTCCTAGATGATACGAGAATTTTTGTTCTCATGAGGTGACTCTGATTGTGCTCCTAGATGCCTCTTGGATGAGGGCTGGTCACTGGAAATACCAAGGCATAATTAGAAGCTTGGAATTTCTAGCCCTGTCCCCCATTCTCCTGAGAAGGGAGACGAGTTGAAAATGGAGTTAATGGTCAACATGCCTACATGATGAAGCCTCCATAAAAATCCCAATAGTACAGGTTTTGGGGAGCTTTCAGGTGGGCAAACACATGCCCACCAGGATGGTGACACACCCCACCTCCACAGGGACAGAATCTCCTGGACTCGGGATCCTCCCAGACTTCATCTTATGTGTTCTTCATGTGGCTGTTCTTCTGTATCCTTTATCATATCTTTTAATTAACTGGCAAATGTAAGTAAGTGTTCCCCTGAGTTCTGTGAGCTTCTCTAGCAAATTAATCAAATGAAAGGGGGGTGGGTGTCTTTGGTACCTCCAATCTATAGCCAGTTGGTTAGAAGCACAGGTGATAACCTGGGCTTGTGACTGACATCTGAAGTGGGATCAGGGCAGGCTTGTGGGACTGAGCCCTTAAACTGTGAGAATCTGACAATATCTCTAGGCAGATAGTGTTAGAATTGAGTTTAATTGTAGGACACCCAGCTGGTGTCACAGAAAGTTGCTTGTTGTGAGGAGAAGCCTCCACACGTTTGGTGACCAGAAGTGTCAGAAGTAAAGTCTTCTTTGTAAGTGTTTTGTATAAGGAGTAATGGAGACACACAGGTGAGAGACTTGTAGTAGGTAAGAACTGGGTTTTCTCCACCCTACAAAGGTGGAAAACTGAGTAGGTTTTTCCAACTCAGTTGGTGTCAGAGAAATGGGATTTCCTAGAAGAGCCCTGGCTCACAGAAACATGTGGTTTGGGAAGAGAAAGGATGAAAGGGTGGAGGATGAACCTTTGATTCCTGGGTGGCCACGTGGTCACCCATGATATGAAGCAGCAGCTGTGCTGTGCTCAATTACTAAAGGTAAAAGTTACCAATGGAATTTAGAAATGGATCTAACTCCTGAGGAGTTGGTTCACTGGATGCATAAGGAAATACAGACCAATAAGAAAAAGGCAAAATATTCAATCCCTTAGTTATTGTTATCTGTAATAGCTAAACTAAAAGTAAAAGAAAATGCTGGATTGGACCTTGATGCTAGACCAAACTCAGATTTCAGTGGGTCTGAGCTTTGGACAGTACCCGCAAAGCCTCCCAACAAGGAAAAAATTATTCAGGGACAACAGAAAGTACTTCTAAGACCTCTGATGACCAGAAGGTAATCAATGTGGGAGAAGAACAAAATCAAGAAACTTGAAACCAGAGGGTATGGTGGGAAGGAGTTACTTCATTTTGTAGATCCATATCATCAGCTTCCTGAGGAACCTTTACTGAAATGGATTGTGAAAATGACCAATTTGGAGCCTGTGTCTTTGCTTTTGGATGCTGCAGAGTGGAAGAGCACGTTTGGGTTGATGTAGGATCCGCAGCTCACTATGGAACAATCACAGATGGCTTTGTGTGATCCAGACACATGGGAGGTTGTTCTTGAGAGAACAGCCAGCCCCGTGGACTGGATAAAAGCCTCTGTAATGTCTGTTTACTCTGAGTAGGAGACTTCAATCTCCCCCTATTAATGCCAAGTGGAACACCCCAGATGAAGCAGCTATATCAGCTTTGTATGCAAGCCATGTGGGACTGGCTTTATGATGATTGGGCTATTCACTAACTGAATATACCCATTACCCAGGTCATGGAAATGCTGTGGTTAAAAGGGGTCGCTTTCTCATGGGCAGCCCTTTTAACCTTACTGTTGCAAAACTGAAGGACAGTTCAGGAAGCCTTATCGAATTTGTTGTCTCAGCTTCCCCTCCATGGGTCTTACAGGAGCTAATAAAAATTAAGTTAATTAACAAGAGAATAGGGAAAAGCAGAAGAAAGAATCAAGAGACAGGTCTTAGCAGGGTGAAAATTTTTAAGTAGATATTAAGGAATAAGGTGAATAAAGAAAATATTGATAGGGGCAAAACAAAGAGGAAACAGAATGGGGAGAGTCACAGAATTCCTCTCAGCAGGGTGGAAATCTTTAGATGTTTATTAAGAAATGGGATAAAAAAAATGGACATTGACATTAAAACAAAAATTTTAATACAGCACTACCTAAGGTTGGGTGGGCCAAAGGATCCCCTGCTGGTCCCTCAATATTAAAGTGCCCCAAAAAAGTCCAGTCTATTTCTCACAGTTTGGAAATTTTTAAAAGCCTGAAGGCAGAGATTATGATGAGAAACCTGACCAACTATCACCTGTGCTGGGGGCAGTGATTAGGCAATTAATCGAGTCAAATAGTGACAAAAGGGCCTGGGTCCCTTGGTTCAACCCCTTGCTAGGAACCCAAAGTCTTTTGCACAAGAATGGGTAAAATGGTCAGGAGGAAGAAAACAGAAGTTTCAAGGACCCCTTGATATGGGAGCCCCACACACTCTGGTACCAAAATCCATTGGTGAAGCCCTAATGTGGACTACAATTTAGATTGAGAGAACACAAAAATGTGAGAGCAGATCAGATTATGAAAACTGGAAGGTTTAAACAAGCTTTATGTGGAGTGGTTGTGTCTCCTTTACCTAAATGTCTTATGGGAATGGATATTATGTCATTCTGGGGAATTCTTCCCCTACCTAGTATTGTAAAACCAAGACCTGTTGATGAAGTCCTAGTAGAAGCTATAGTTTGGAATGTAAATGTTGCTGAAATTAAGGTAAAAGTTTGTAGGAGAATTGGTATGTTTGAACAAGCTTTGTGAAGTGGCTGCATCTCTTTTACCTGATCATGTTATAGGGATGGACATTGTATCTGAATGAGGAATATTTCCGCTACCTAGTATTATAAAACAAGGGCATATAAATCTGCCCCTCAAGCAATATTAATGGGACTTGCTAAATGGGGACCAGTAAGACTGCTTAGCCCTACAATGGAGACTTCTAGACTCCTGGAATATGTTGGAACTTTTCAAAGTCCTTATTCCCCAAAGTATCTCATTCCCAGCCTTTCCTCTCATTCATTTTTGATAGCATATTGTTCCCGCCAACTGTTATCCATTGCTTCATGTAGGAGTGACAAAAACATTTGCCTATAAATGTTCTGAATTAGGTTAGATAAAACAAATCTTTTGAGTCACTTGAACCACCAGACAGATTAACCAAGGACAATCTTTGCAAATGGGGTTCATTCTGCTCTTTCAGTACTGGTACTGGGAATGCAGACTGTTATGTATCATCAAGACTGAACTGGGGAGAAAAGATGCGACTAGTGTAAGTTAAAATGCCACAAAGCTCACTACAATCAGCAAGATTCAGCTGTTTTTCTTGAATAAGTGCTCCCTGGGTTGTTGCAAGATTTTGGTTAGTTTCCAGAATTCCAAAAATATTGATTTTGTCAGCTTTTGCCAGTTTTTTAGTTGCTTTTATTGAGCAATGAAATTTTGAAGTTTCTTACTCTGCTTCTTTTTCTTATATCATCTCTCTGCACACATACTTCTAATCAGAATGAATCAAGTACATAGAAAAGCAAATACATTTATGGATCAATAGGTTGTTTTCCAAACTGTCTCTTCAAATTCTCTTTTCCTTATAAGAAAACATTCTGCTCAAACTTCTTAAGAAGCTGTGATTCATACTGTATTTTTATGTTGAAAACCTGCATATGGCAAACATATCACTGAAGACATCCAATGAGCACTAGAGTTGCTCCATCATCAAGATGAAATGTAAGTGCTAGGCCAGGATGAAAAAAAAAACAAACTAGTGTTGAATGAGAGAAAAGACAGGTGATGAGTGCTTATCCAAGCTATAGGTTTGGGCAGTGTAATGGGTAGACCCAGCCCAAGTAAATCAAACTTGGGTAGGCCCACTTTTTGCCACCTCAAAATGGACACAGACCAGTAAAGTCAAATTAAGGACCCACATTTACCTTGTGAAGAAGGGAAATTATTTCTGTGTTACTTTAAAATACAAAAGATGGAAACAAAGACCAGGTGCTTTTTTCCTACTGAGCCAGACTCTGTAGTAGGACCACATTGTGGCTGGGTATGTGATGAGAAAGGTACTGAATGATTCTATTGACTCTTTTAGTCCTAGATTAATGTCTTATTTATTACTGGTAATCTATTTAGGAGGCCATGGCAAATTTAAATGATGTTTGTTAAAGAAAAAGATACATTGTGATACACATATTTATCATTCCTTGATGTGTCAATAGACTACAACATGAGAGTTAAATAAACTAATCACTAGGAAGAATGAAAGAATTTGTTCATCTGATGATCTTTGAGAGGAATTAGCTTCCATATTTATAAGCTATTAAATCATTTATTTTAGTTGCATTAAATCTTTGCAATAACTAGGTCCAATGTTTTCACTTAAAAATTATTTATTGTTAATTATTCTAAACATAAAATGTGAATAGAAATTAATATAATAAACCCCATATATTACCATCTAGCTTAACCAAATATTAACATTAAGTGCTGCTTTTATTATAGCTCATGATTTTCATAGGTAATATTTTCATTATTATTTACTTCTAAATATTACATATTTTTCAAAATGATCCATAAGTGATTTAGGAGTGCATTTTAAGTTTTCAAATGTGTCCTGTATGTTGTTTATGTGTGTGTCTGTTTGCATGTGTTCTTTTTATTGTTGATTTTTAATGTAAATTTCATTATGGTAAACCAACATTATCTATACCATGTTGGTTCTTTGAAATATCTGATACGGGCTTCCCTGGTGGCGCAGTGGTTGAGAATCTGCCTGCCAATGCAGGGCACACGGGTTCGAGCCCTGGTCTGGGAGGATCCCACATGCCGCGGAGCAACTAGGCCTGTGAGCCACAACTACTGAGCCTGCGTGACTGGAGCCTGTGCTCCGCAACAAGAGAGAGGCCACGATAGTGAGAGGCCCGCGCACCGCGATGAAGAGAGTGGCCCCCACTTGCCACAACTAGAGAAAGCCCTCGCACAGAAACGAAGACCCAACACAGCCAATAAATAAATAAATAAATAATAAAAGTGTTTTTAAAAAAAAAAAAAAAAAAAAAAAAAAAAAAAAAAAAAAAAAAAAAAAAAAAAAGAAATATCTGATACTGCTTTGCAACCTAGTATGAGGTAATTCTTTATAAATGCTTTATGTGAGCTTGAAAAAAATGTATATTTTCTATCTGCTCTATATACCCATTAGATATGTTATTAATTTTTCTGTTCAAAGTTTTAAAATTCTTACTAACATTTTTGTCTCCTTGTCTGATAGAGGTATATTAAATTCTTTCCCCATGATTGTAGACTTCTCAACTTCTCTTTATAATCCTAATTTTTTTAAATTTCGTATATCTTAAGGATATGTTATCAGGTGGCTACAGGTTCACAATTATTATATCTTTGGCTATTTTAATGTGTATTGTGTCAGGATAGGCTGTGTAATTCTATAGTGATAAATAATCCCCAAATCAAAGCCTTACGACAATAAATATTTATTTTTTGCTCACATCACACTACATATTCAACATGGGTTAACACTGAAATTTTATCTCAACATCTCACCTGCCTCCATGACAACCATAGCACAGAGAACATGATGACTTGTATACTGGTTCTTAATGCTTCCACCCAGAATAACATACATCCCTTCTCCTCACATTTCATTTCCCAAGACCAATCACATAGCCACATCTAGTGGTAAGGGGCCAGGGAAATGCAATTTTACCATGTGTCTGAAAGGTGAAAAAACTGAAAACATTTGATGAAAAGTATTAATGACTACAATATTTAATGTCCCACATAATTCCTAGAGAAACCAAAAGCAGTAGCTAGTGAATAGGAAAGGATAAAGAATAAGGAGGAAAAAGAGGTCTTGCATCACCCCTTCTCCAATGCATACTTCCGAGCCTGAGGTAGGCTTGAGCTTTGGGGATGGGAAGATGCTTTCAATTTATTAGAGAGTGAAGTTTTGATTTATACTGACTTTTTAAAAAAATAAATTTATTTATTTATCTATTTATTTTTGGCTGTGTTGGGTCTTCGTTGCTGTGCACAGGCTTCCTCTAGTTTCAGAGCGCACGGGCTACTCTTTGTTGTGGTGCACGGGCTCTAGGCGCGCGGGCCTCAGCAGTTGTAGCTCACGGGCTCTAGGGCGCAAGCTCAGTAGTTGTGGCGCACGGGCTTAGTTGCTCCGCAGCATGTGGGATCTTCCCGGACCAGGGATTGAACCCGTGTCCCCTGCATTGGCAGGTGGATTCTTAACCACTGCGCCACCAGGGAAGTCCCTTTACTGACTTTTTAATGCCTGAAAATGGGACTTTCCTGATGTCAGAGAATGACTGAAAAATTATTGGATCTTCTAGAAATATCATCTAGTTAGGAGAGAAGAGGTAAATTAGAATAGTTCTGAGCAACCATGGTGGGAGAATCATAGATTTACTCCCATTAACACATCCAATTCAATACATCGGTTATGCATTTCTAACCCTACATTTTGATAATAAAGTCTAAAGTTTTTCATTATTTTTATTCTGTTCCAGTCTAGAATCTAGACACTGTTCATTGAATATATGATGGGGCACACTGTCCCCCAAATGTGGCACCTTGGCAGATTGAATATTTTAAGCTAAAGGAGTTTGAGAAAATGGCAGAAACAGGAAGGTTGCTCTGACCTTCCCCCCTGAAGCAGGTCATAAAATCCTCATGTGACAGGTGCCTTCCCTTTACCCAAAGGAAGGGAGTATCCTTATCTACAAAGACAAAGGGAGCTGAAAGAATCCTAACAAACAGGCCTAAGTTTCCCCCAGGTTACTATTTTACCTCATATTCCTTGACCTATCATATTTTTCCACAACTGTCTCCTCTTCATCAAACCTAGCAGTAAAATACTCTGGTTTAACCATTTCTTCTGGTCTTCATTTCCTTATGAAGGTTCCCATGTCACATAAAACTAAATTAAATAAATGTGTATGCTTTTCTCCTGTAAATCTGTCTTTGTCAGTTTAATTTTCAGTTCTAGCCAATCTGGTTGCTGTTTAGAATTTTGGCTTTGCCTTTAAAAACAAACAAATAAAAAAATAGGATGCCAACAAAACAATCTAATTTATTTCACTTCTCCCTTTTAAATTTATTTGTTGAATAATTTTTTCTTACCTCTGAATGAATAACTTTTCTAATTAGTACTATAGCTTTTCTAATTATTGATAGTATTATATAATAAAAAGTCTTCCTATCACATTCCTGCCACAAGAATACATTCATTTTTGTACTTCAAAACACCCAATCAGTATAAGAATTGAAACTCTGGTCTGGTCTACTGTTATAAACCACTCCAATTTATGCCCACTTGAGTTCTGGATGCCCCTGGTTTGGGAGGGAACATGATTAGCTGCTTCTAGCTTCCTCACTCATCTCTTCCCATTTGTTAGTTGTCTAGTTCCTGGGGACAAAAGGGATTGAGGACAAGGGCACTGTCTTAAGTTTTTGGTCCGGGTGCTCTCTGATATTGGCCCCTCTAGATGTGGCATATGTACAATTGCTGTCTTTTTCCCTCCTGGAAATTATGTGGGTTCTTCAGAGACAGTTGCACTGGGGAACTGCTGACTGTGGTTCACTTGGAAGAAGTTTCAACCACTAATGGTTAGCACACATAAAAGGTTTTTATGAGTAATTATTGTAATTGAACAAATATTGCTTGCAATTAGTACTATTTATTGAATAAATAAAATAAAGTATATTGGTGATACAAGTCTTGACAACTCATAGTTACTTAACATTATCTGACATTTGGTTTTATAATTGTACCTTCACTTTAGCATCTCATATTCTTGGAAATTAATCTACACACCATAGCTGGAAATAACCAAACTTTCTCAATATTTAATATAAGACACATAAAGGTTAAAATATGTTTCTGCTATGTAGCTATAGAGACTATTGGGATTTCAGCTCTACTTAGGAGTTTTTTTTTCATATAAAATTTTATTTATTTATTTTTGGCTGCGTTGGGTCTTCATTGCTGCACGCGGGCTTTCTCTAGTTGCGGCGAGTGGGGGCTACTATTCGTTGCAGTGCCCAGGCTTCTCGTTGTGGTGGCTTCTCTTGTTGCGGAGCACAGGCTCTAGGTGCGTGGGCTTCAGTAGTTATGGTGCGCAGGCTCAGTAGTTGTGGTTCCCGGGCTCTAGAGCTCAGGCTCAGTAGTTGTGGTGCATGGGCTTAGTTGCTCCACGGCATGTGGGATCTTCCTGGACCAGGTCTCAAACTCATGTCCTCGGCATTGGCAGGCAGATTCTTAACCACTGTGCCACCAGGGAAGTCCCTATTTAGGAGTTCTTCACATAATCAGCTCTGTGTTCAGTGTCCTGGGTCATATTTCTAACTCTTTCTAATAAAATCCCTTCAGTGATACACACACAATGATAAAAAGGAAAAATAAGAGCCCTAGTTTTTACACCAGGTAAGATCATGTAATCAGGGGGTTGGCAAACTACTGCCAACAAGCCAAATCCAGCCTACCACCTGTTTCTGTATGGCCTGCGAGCTAAAGATATTTTAAAATATTTTTAGACAGTTGAAAAAAATCAAAAGAAGAAATATTTAGTGACACATGGAAATTATATGAATTCAAATTTCAGTGTCCATAAATTAAGTGTTATTGGGACACAACCACACTTATTCATTTACTATTGTCCATGGCTGCCTTCATGCTACAAAGGCAGAGCTGAATACTTGTGACAGAGATTGTACAGCCCTCAAAGCCTAAGCTATTTACTCTCTCATCCTTTATAGAAAAAGTTTGTTGACCTTTGGTGCAGATTGTAAGTTTTGTTTAATTGAGATTAAATATTGTTCAATTAATGTATCAATTAAAAACTATCTTCAGGGCTTCCCTGGTGGCGCAGTGGTTGGGAGTCTGCCTGCCAATGCAGGGGACCCGGTTTCGAGCCCTGGTCTGGGAGGATCCCACATGCCGCGAAGCGACTGGGCCCGTGAGCCACAACTGCTGAGCCTGCGCGTCTGGAGCCTGTGCTCCGCAACAAGGGAGGCCGCGATAATGAGAGGCCTGCGCACCGCGATGAAGGGTGGTCCCCGCTTGCCACAACTGGAGAGAGCCCTCGCACAGAAACGAAGACCCAACACAGCCAAAAATAAATAAATAAATAAATAAGTAAAATTAAAAAAAAAACTATCTTCAGAGCTAATTGAAGTAATTCCATAAATATCAAATTATTTCTGCCCGATTAGGCATCCTGACTATGATACCAACCCCTAATGTCTTTATGTTCAGTCAACCCTATTAGTTGCCTACCCAGATCACTCAGACCATACTAGTTCAGTGCCTTTGGTTAACTTAAATGGTTGGTATCTGCATCACTGTGTCCAAGGGCTTTTTGCCAGAATTGTGAAAGGCTGTTCTCTCTGCCTACTCATGTATGGCAGGCCAAAAATGCCAGGCACATAATACTTTCCCTGCCCCAGTAGCTCTCAACCAATGACTTACAGAATTTAGTGTATAAATACCCCAGTTCTGTTGTCTTTTTTTTTAATTAATTAATTTATTTATTTATTTTTGGCTGTGTTGGGTCTTCGTTTCTGTGCGAGGGCTTTCTCTAGTTGCCGCAAGCATGGGCCACTCTTCATCGCGGTGCGCAGGCCTCTCACTATCGCGGCCTCTCTTGTTGTGGAGCACAGGCTCCAGACGCGCAGGCTCAGTAATTGTGGCTCACAGGCCTAGTTGCTCCGCGGCATGTGGGATCTTCCCATACCAGGGCTCGAACCAGTGTCCCCTGCATTGGCAGGCAGATTCTCAACCACTGCGCCACCAGGGAAGCCCAGTTCTGTTGTCTTTTGACTGGGCTAATTTTGAGGTGTAGATTTTTATACCATTTATCAGCGTTTTTCTCTGAGATTAAGTTCCAATTGCCCACTACAGTAGCTAGCTTAATAATGCACCTTTTCTTTTTGGCTACCTATCCTTCCCAGTATCATTTCTCTACCTCCCTACTAGTGTTCTTTGCACCCCCTAACCATGCCCAAACAAACTACTTACACTGGAAGCCTTGTCTCAGTATCTGCTTTGAGAGTCCAAACTAAGACACCACATAATTAAACAACTTTTAGCTTCTAATTTTGGCTACATAGACAATCTCAAAATATCTTCATTCTCAGACAGCAAGGTTCCTCAGTTTAAATATTATTATTATAATTCTGAATTGTCAGCATCATTTAACAATGGAGACTGAGTGAATGTGAAGGGTAGAGACCATGATGTAAATCAAAGAAAGGCTTGAAACACAACATTAGAAGAACTGATGCTGATAATATATTCCATATATATGTGCTCCTTAGCCAGGTACCCTAAACACTCCCCACATTTCACCAAATTTTTTCAGTATATTTCTATTGGTCACCATTTTTCACGTTAGGATATTGATATTGAGAATGGTCATGCCAAATTGCCAGCATGCTGTACATGGAAGATCGACCAGAGAGAAGACACTTTCTTCACTCTTTTTCGTTCTTTTTTCTTTGTTCTCCTATGACTGGATAATTTAAAATGCCCTGTCTTTGAGTTCACAAATTCTTTATTCTCCTTGATCAAGTCTGTTTCTGATACTTTCTATCACATTTTTCATTTCATTCATTGTATTCTTCAGCTCCAGAATTTCTATTTGGTTCTTTTTTTATGATTTCTTTCTCTGTGTTAAATCTCCTGTTTTGTTCATGTACTGTTTCACTGATTTTGTTGAATTGTCTTTCTGTGTTTTCTTTTGGCTCATGAGCTTCCTTAAGACAACTATTTTGAATTCTTTATCAGGCAAATTGTAGGTCTCCATTTCTTTGGAATCAGTTACTGGAAAATTATTGTGCTCATTTGGTGGTGTCATGTTTCCTTGATTGTTTTTGTGTCCTAAAAGTCTTGCATTGCTGTATTCACATTTGAAGAAGCAGTCACATTCTCAATTCTTTACTGACTGGCTTTGAGAGGGAAATATCTTTGCAGCACTGCTAGGGATTCTGTGGCTTTCTTAGACTTTTTCTATGGATACACCTGCTCCACACTCCTCTTGGGAGAGTATTCTTAAGATTGTATGCCTTATCTCAATCCTGCAAAGCCAGGCCAGGTACTGACAGTCCCCTATTTGCTTTCCCTAGGGTTGTGCTTAATGCTCAAGTTTGTGTGCTTCCTCTCAATACCTTGGAGTTGGGCCAGCTTTCTGTGCATGCTAACTAGCCATTTGTAAAGACTTACACTTGTCGCCTTTGTGGGCATGCAAAGAAAGCCAGCCACAGAATGTAGGTGGGGGGAGAGTTTGTGGGTGAAGTATGCAGAGCATTGGGGGTACTTACTGGGGAGCCCCACAGG
Organism: Balaenoptera acutorostrata; assembly: GCF_949987535.1. NCBI lineage: Eukaryota > Metazoa > Chordata > Mammalia > Artiodactyla > Balaenopteridae > Balaenoptera > Balaenoptera acutorostrata. The sequence goes on from NC_080085.1 coordinate 40,742,954, forward strand.
TGAGGCAACCCCAGTAGCTTGTGCGTGGTCTTCCTGATGGAGTCTGTGAAGTGGTTAGTAAGATCTTCATCCTTTTGATACCCTCCAAGCCCTGGTTGCTGTGCTCCTAGCCCCTCTCTGTCCCTTAGTTGTACAGCACACCTCAGTATTCTAGATGGGGTGAGAAGAAAGTGAGTCTCTTTGGCAGTGTCCCACATGGCTGGGGAAACCAAGCACTCACGCATATGTCTTCACTTTCCCCTTTGGGAGAAGTAGAAGGTCTCTCTTGGCACTGAACCAGGTAAAGTGAAACCACTCTTCTTACTCTCTTTTATGTGGCCAATGTTAGATTTTTTTTCTCCAGTAGTGTGCTGGAACTACTCCTCTGGACTCCCACTTGTCAAAATCAGCATTATTTGGGGGGAAGATGGTAAAAAAGTTCTATTCTGCCATGTTGCTGATGTCACTCCTGGCAGTTCATTTTTAAATAAGTGTTTTAAAAACAGTGTTTTGGATGAAAATTGTGACATTTCCCAGTTATCCCACTCCCATGTGGAGGAGGAGCTGGCCTTCCAGTGATTCATATTCGGGATAAAACATCAAACCTCTCTCCTGTCCCAGAGCTTACAAATCTATATTTATTTTTTAAACTCTTTTTTTAAAAAAAATTTTTGGCTGCGTTGGGCCTTAGTTGCAGCATGTGGGATCTTCGATGAGGCATGTGGGATCTTTCGTTGAAGCACTTGGGCTTCTCTCTAGTTGTGGTGTGTGGGTTTTCTCTCTCTAGTTGTGGTGCACGGGCTCCAGGGCGTGTGGGCTCTGTAATTCATGGTATGTGGGCTGTCTTGTTGAGGCGTGCAAGCTCAGTAGTTGCGGCGCATGGGCTTAGTTGCCCTGTGGCATGTGGGCTCCCAGTTCCCCAACTAGGTATGGAACCCACGTCCCCCGCATTGGAAGGCAGATTCCTCACCACTGGACTACCAGGGAAGTCCCACAAATCTATACTTAAACAGGAGAATGTCATGGTTTTTGTCACTCATTAGAGACTATAACTTAAATTGTTATTCATCCTCTGTTGAAAGGTCAGCAAAAATAAATGACATATAGGGAAAGTAATCATCTTTCTACCTTTGGAAATAGGAAAAACTTGGATTCCTCCAATTGACATTAATACTTTTTTCTGGTAAGAATAACCATGTACTTTTCCCCATTTTCCTCTTTTCTTTGACTTTGGGGGATTTAGACCCAGATTCTCTATTCTGTACCTTTTTGAGAAGATATATGAAAGGAGCAGTATCATGCAGAGTTGTATAATCTATTGAAAAAGCCTTTGCTTTTATTCTGAGTAAAACTGGAAACCATTTTGAGGGGGGGAACATAAATTTAAGAATGACATTGTTTGACATATTTTTAACTAAGTCCTTTTGGCAACTGTAGAGGACTGTCCTTACCCCTTGTCTCCACTTCCTTTCCTCCAATTTCTCTCGAACACATTTGATTCACCTTGCCACCCATGCTTTCCAATAAGACACTGCAGTGTAGACACAGAGAAACCAGTTAGGGAGCTGTTGCCATAATCCAGGCAAGAGGGTATTGAGACCTGGACCAGAGGATATAGTAAGTCATCAGTGGTCAGAGCCTGGATATATTTTGATAGTAAAGCCAACTAGAATTTCTGATGGGTCAAATGTGGGATGTGGTAGAAAGAGAGAAAACAAAGAATTTCCCACAGACTAGCTTCTAATAATGAATCTGGGCACCATTTCATGAGATGAGCACCATAAGATAAGTTCATATTCTGATATGAATTCTGGCCTTGCCTCTTCATGTCAAGATATCTGGTGAGTCAGCATAGTGAGCAGTAGGTGTATTCCTAGAAACCATTTGTATAGCTAGCAATAACTTAACTATATATGTAAGTAACTGTGAATATAACCCAAACTAGAGGTATTCTCAACTTAACTTCCCTTTAGCTAGATTTCAAGATTACCCATGGCCACTCCAACATCACTCATCTCAAGGGAAAGTATGGTGGAGAGGTAGTTGGAGTGAAAAGAGCCAGCAGTTTTAACTGTTTTCAGTTAAAACGCCTAATTTTTGCAAATCCGGCAAAACTGGATGACTATGTGAACACATTGTTAGGGCTTTTCCCAGTACCTTGGAATGGACTTGTGTAAGTGCATGTCTCTACAAAGTAAGCCAATTAACTTCACAGTAACCTCTCTACATGTAGAGTTTGGAGAAAAGAGCAGGAATCAGCCTGGGAGACTGAGAATGAACTACCAGTGCAGAAGGAAGAAAACCAAGAGTAAAGAGTACCTTAGAAGCCAAGAGAAGATGTTGATGGGGGAACTCCCTGGCAGCCCAGTGGTTAGGACTTGGCACTTTCACTGCCATGGGCCCAGGTTCAATCCGTGGCCGGGGAACTAAGATCCCACAAACCACATGGTGCAGCCAAAAAGATGTTGATGATGAGGCTGGTCAGATCATGACTAAAACTGAACAATGTATTTGGCAACATGGAGGTCATAGTGAACTTGAGAGGAGGTGTCTTGTTGGAAAGCATGGGTGGCAAGGTGAATCAAATGTGTTTGAGAGTAATTGGAGGAAAGGAAGTGGACACAATGGGTTAGGACAGTCCTCTTCACACTTTTTACTGACTGTCCAGATGCAAATCTTTTGTGGGTTATATGAGGAGTTACTATACCAGAATTTCTTCCTGTAAAGAAATAATTCCAGAAAGGATGAAAATAGAAGATGATGATGGAGTAGAATGACGTGTGCTCACTCCCTCTTGCAAGAGAACCGGAATCACAACTAACTACTGAACAATCATTGACAGAAAGACACTGGAACTTGGGATTTCCTTGGTGGCTCAGTGGTTAGGAATCCACCTGCCAATGCAGGGGACAGGGGTTTGAGCCCTGGTCCAGGAAGATCCCACATGCCATGGAGCAACTAAGCCCGTGCGCCCCAACTACTGAGCCTGTGCTCTAGAGCCTGTGAGCCACAGCTACAGAGCCCATGTGCCACAATTACTGAAGCCCATACACCACAACTACTGAAGCCCTCACACCACAACTACTGAAGCTCGCATGCCTAGAGCCCATGCTCTGCAACAAAGAGAAGCCACCACAATGAGAAGCCTGCACACTGCAACAAAGAGTAGTTCCTGCTCACCACAACTAGAGAAAGCCCACGTGCAGCAATGAAGACCCAACACAGCCAAAAATAAAATAAGTAAATAAATAAATTTATTAAAAACAAAAAAAGAAAGACACTGGAATTCACCAGAAAAGATACCCCACATCCAAAGACAAAGAAGAAGCCACAATGAGACAGTAGGAGGGCCACAATCACGATAAAATCAAATCCCATAACCACTGGGTGGGCGACTCACAAACTGGAGAACAATTATACCACAGAAGTCCACCCACTGGAGTCATGGTTCTGAGCCCCACGTCAGGTTTCCCAACCTGGGGGTCTGGCAAGGGGAGGAGGAATCCACTGAGAACTGGACTTTGAGGGCCAGTGGGATTTGATTGCAGGACTTTGACAGGACTGGGGGAAACAGAGACTCCACACTTGGAGGGCACACTCAAAGTAGTGTGTGCACCAGGACCCAGGGGGAAGGAGAAGTGACCCCATAGGATACTGAACCAGACCTACCTGCTGTGTCAGAAGGTCTCCTGCAGAGGTGGGGAAGAGGCTGTGGCTCACTACAGGGACAAGGAAACTGGCAGCAGACATTCTGGGGAATACTCCTTGGCTTGAGCCCTCACAGAGTCCGACGTTAGGCCCACCAAAGAGCCTGTAGGCTCCAGTGCTGGGTCACCTCAGGCCAAACAACCAAAAGGGAGGGAATACAGCCCCACCCATCAGCAGACAAGCGGATTAGTTTTACTAAGCTCTGCCCACCATAGCAACACCCAGCTCTACCCATCACCGGTCCCTCCCATCAGGAAGCTTGCACAATCCTCTTAGATAGCCTCATCCACAAGAGGGCAGACAGCAGAAGCAAGAAGAACTATAATCCTGCAGCCCACAGAATGAAAACCACAATCACAAAACGATAGACAAAATAAAAAGGCAGAGGACTATGTCCCAGATGAAGGAACAAGATAAAACCCCAGAAAAACAACTAAAAGAAGTGGAGATAGGCAACCTTCCAGAAAAAGAATTCAGAATAATGGTAGTGAAGATGATCCAGGACCTCAGAAGAAGAATGGAGGCAAGGATCGAAAAGATGCAAGAAATGTTTAACGAAGACCTACAAGAATTAAAGAACAAACAGAGATCAACAGTACAATAACTGAAATGAAAAATACACTAGAAGGAGTCAATAGCGGAATAACTGAGGCAGAAGAACGGATAAGTGACCTGGAAGACAAAATGGTGGAATTTACTGCCATGGAACAGAATAAAGAAAAAAGAATGAAAAGAAATGAAGACAGCCTAAGAGACCTCTGGGACAACATTAAATGCAACAAAATTCGCATTATAGAGGTCCCAGAAGGAGGAGAGAGAGAGAAAAGACCCAAGAAAATATTCAAAGAGATTATAGTTGAAAACTTCCCTAACACGGGAAAGTAAATAGCCACCCAAGTCCAGGAAGTGCAGAGAGTCCCAGTCAGCATAAACCCAAGGAGAAACACGCTGAGACACATAGTAATCAAATTGACAAAAATTAAAGACAAAGAAAAATTATTCAAAGCAACAAGGGAAAAACAACAAATAATATACAAGGGAACTCCCATAAGGTTAACAGCTGATTTCTCAGCAGAAATTCTGCAAGCCAGAAGGGAGTGGTATGATATATTTAAAGTGATGAAAGTGAAGAATCTACAACCAAGAATATTCTACACAGCAAGGATCTCATTCAGATTCGATGGAGAAATCAAAAGCTTTACAGACAATTAAAGGGAAAAGAATTCATCACCACCAAACCAGCTCTACAACAAATGCTAAAGGAACTTCTCTAAGTGGGAAACACAAGAGAAGTAAAAGACCTACAAAAACCCAAAACAATTAAGAAAACGGTAATAGGAACATACATATTGATAATTACCTTAAATGTGAATGGATTAAATGCTCCAACAAAAAGACACAGACTGGCTGAATGGATACAAAAACAAGACCTGCATGTATGCTGTCTACAAGAGACTCACTTCAGACCTAGGGACACATACAGACTGAAAGTGAGGGGATGGAAAAAGATATTCCATGCAAATGGAAATCAAAAGAAAGCTGGAGTAGCAATACTCATATCAGATAAAATAGACTTTAAAATAAACAGTGTTACAAGAGACAAGGAAGGACACTACATAGTGATCAAGGGATTAATCCAAGAAGAAAATATAACAATTATAAATATCTATGCACCCAACATAGGAGCACCTCAATACATAAGGCAAATGCTAACAGCTATAAAAGGGGAAATCGACAGTAACACGATAATAGTGGGGGACTTTAACACCTCACTTACACAAATGGACAGATCATCCAGACAGAAAATTAATAAACACAAGCTTTAAGTGACACAAGAGAGCAGATATATTTAATTGATATTTACAGGACGTTCCATCCAAAAACAGCAGAATACACTTTCTTCTCAAGTGCACATGGAACACTCCACAGGATAGATCAGATCTTGGGTCACAAATCAAGTCTCGGTAAATTTAAGAAAATTTAAATAGTATCAAGCATCTTTTCTGACCACAACGCTATGAGATTAGAAATAAATTACAGGGGGAAAGAACTGTAAAAAACACAAACATATGGAGGCTAAACAATATGCTACTAAATAACCAAGAGATCATTGAAGAAATCAAAGAGGAAATGAAGACATACCTAGAGACAAATGACGATGAAAACATAACAACACAAAACCTATGGGATGCATCAAAAGCAGTTCTAAGAAGGAAGTTTATAGCAGTACAATCCTACCTCAAGAAACTAGAAAAATTTCAAATAAACAATCTAACCTTACACCTAAAGAAACTAGAAAAAGAAGAACAAAAAAACAAAGTTAGTAGAAGGAAAGAAAACATAAAGATCAGAGCAGAAATAAATGAAATAGAAACAAAGAAAACAATAGCAAAGATAATAAAACTAAAAGCTGGTTCTTTGAGAAGATAAATATAATTGATAAACATTTAGCCAGACTCATCAAGAAAAAGAGGGGAAGGAATCAAACCAATAAAATTAGAAATGGAAAAGGAGAAGTTACAACGAACACTGCAGAAATATAAAACATCATAAGAGACTACTACAAGCAACTATATGCCAATAAAATGCACAACCTGGAAGAAATGGACAAATTCTTAAGTAGAATCTTCCAAGACTGAACCAGGAAGAAATAGAAAATATGAACAGACCAATCACAAGTAATGAAATTGAAACTGTGATTAAAAATCTTCCAACAGGGGAGACCTTCAAGATGGTAGAGGAGTAAGACGTGGAGATCACCTTCCTCCCCACAAATACATCAGAAATACATCCACATGTGGAACAACCCCTACAGAACACCTACTGAACACTCACAGAAGACCTCAGACTTCCCAAAAGGCAAGAAACTCCCCCCATACCTGGGTAGGGCAAAAGAAAAAAGAAAAAACAGAGACAAAAGAATAGGGACGGGACCTGCACCTCGGGGAGGGAGCTGTGAAGGAGGAAAAGTTTCCACACACTAGGAAGTCCCTTCACTGGTGGAGACAGGGTGTGGGTTGTGGGGGGAAGCTTCGGAGCCTTGGAGGAGAGCACAGAAACAAGGGTGCAGAGGGCAAAGCGGAGAGATTCCCACACAGAGGATCACTGCGACCAGCACTCACTAGCTGGAGAGGCTTGTCTGCTCACCCACCAGGGTGGGCGGGGGCTGGGAGCTGAGGCTCGGGCTTCAGTCAGATCGCAGGGAGAGGACTGGGGTTGGTGGCGTGAACACAGCCTGAAGGGGTTAGTGCACCACGGCTAGCCGGGAGGGAGTCCGGGAAAAAGTCTGGAACTGCCAAAGAGGCAAAGAGACCATTGTTTTGGGGTGTGCGAAGAGGATTCAGAGCACCACCTAAACGAGCTCCAGAGACGGGTGCAAGCCACGGCTATCAGCGTGGACACCAGAGATGAGCATGAAATGCTAAAATTGCTGCTGCAGCCACCAGGAAGCCTGTGTGCAAGCACAGGTCACTATCCACACCACGCCTCCAGGGAGCCTGTGCAGCCTGACACTGCCAGGGTCTCCTGATCCAGTGACAATTTCCCCGGGAGAATGCACGGCACACCTCGGGCTGTTGCAACATCATGCTGCCTCTGCCGCCGCAGGCTCACCCTGCATTCCATGCCCCTCCCTCCCCCCCCCCAGGCCTGAGTGAGTCAGAGTCCCCTAATCAGCTGCTACTTTAACCCCGTCCTGTCTGGGTGGGGAACAGATGCCCTCAGGCAACCTACACGCAGAGGTAGGACCAAATCCAAAGCTGAACCCCAGGAGCTGTGTGAACAAAGAAGAGAAAGGGAAATTTCTCCCAGCAGCCTCAGGAGCAGCGGATTAAATCTCCACAATCAACGTGATGTACCCTGCATCTGTGGAATACCTGAATAGACAACAAATCATCCTATAATTGAGGTGGTAGACTTTGGGAGCAACTGTAGACTTGGGGTTTGCTTTCTGCATCTAATTTGTTTCTGGTTTTATGTTTATCGTAGTTTAGTATTTGGAGTTAATTATCATTGGTAGATTTGTTTATTGATTTGGTTGCTCTCTTCCTGCTTTCTTCTTTTATATATATATATATATATATATATATATATATATATATATATATATATATATTTGTTTCCTTTTTCTCTTTTTGTGAGTGTGTATGGGTATGCTTCTTTGTGTGATTTTGTCTGTATAACTTTGCATTTACCATTTGTCCTAGGGTTCTGCCTGTCTATTTTTTGTTTGTTTGTTTGTTTTTATAGCATAGTTTTTAGAGCTTGTTATCACTGGTGGATTTGGTTTTGGTTTGGTGGCTCTTGTCTTTCCTTCTTTTCTTTTTTTATTACTTTTTAATTTTTAATAATTTTTTAAATTTTTATTTTAATAACTTTATTTATTTTATTCTTTCTTTCTTTCTTTCTTTCTTTCCTATTTTCTCCATTTCTGCTGAGCCATGTGGCTGACAGGGTCTTGGTGCTCCAGCCGGGTGTCAGACCTGTGCCTCTAAGGTGGGAGAGCCGACATCATGACATTGGTCCACCAGACACCTCCCAGCTCCACATAATATCAAATGGCAAAAGCTCCCCCAGAGATCTCCATCTCAACGCTAAGACCCAGCTCCACTCAACAACCAGCAAGCTACAGTGCTGGACACCTTATGCCAAACAACTAGCAAGACAGAACAAAACTGCACCCATTAGCAGAGAGGCTGCCTAAAATCATAATAAGGTCACAGACACCCCAAAACACACCACTGGACGGGGTCAAGCCCACCAGAAAGATGAGATCCAGCCTCATCCACCAGAACACAGGTACTAGTCCCCTCCACCAGGAAGCCTACACAACCCACTGAACTAACCTTAGCCACTGGAGGCAGACACCAAAAGCAACGGAAACTACGAACCTGCAGCCTGTGAAAAGGAGACCCCAAACACAGTAAGATAAGCAAAATGAGAAGACAGAGAAACACACAGCAGATGAAGGAGCAAGGTAAAAACCCACCAGACCAAACAAATGAAGAGGAAATAGGCAGTCTACCTGAAAAAGAATTCAGAGTAATGATACTAAAGATGATCCATAATTTTGGAAGTAGAATGGAGAAAATACAAGAAACATTTAAAAAGGACCTAGAAGAACTAAAGAGAAAACACACAATGATGAACAACACAATAAAAGGAATTAAAAATTTTCTAGAAGGAATCAATAGCAGAATAACTGAGGCAGAAGGACGGATAAGGACCTGGAAGATAAAATAGTGGAAATAACTACTGCAGAGCAGAATAAACAAAAAAGAATGAAAAGAATTGAGGACAGTCTCAGAGACCTCTGGGACAACATTGAATGCACCAACATTCGAATTATAGGCGTCCCAGAAGAAGAAGAGAAAAAGAAAGGGACTGAGAAAATATTTGAAGACATTATAGTTCAAAACTTCCCTAATAAGGGAAAGGAAATAGTTAATCAAGTCCAGGAAGCTCAGAGAGTCCCATACAGGATAAATTGAAGGAGAAACATGCCAAGATACATATTAATCAAACTATCAAAAATTAAATGCAAAGAAAAAAATATTAAAAGCAGCAAAAGAAAAACAACAAATAACATACAAGGGAATCCCCATCAGGTTAACAGCTGATCTTTCAGCAGAAACTCTGCAAGCCAGAAGGGAGTGGCAGGACATATTTATAGTGATCAAAGGGAAAAACCTACAACCAAGATTACTCTACCCAGCAAGGATCTCATTCAGATTTGACAGAGAAATTAAAACCTTTACAGAGAAGCAAAACATAAGAGAATTCAGCACCACCAAACCAGCTTCACAACAAATGCTAAAGGAACTTCTCTAAGCAGGAAACACAAGAGAAGGAAAAGACCTACAAAAACAAACCCAAAACAATTAAGAAAATGGTAATAGGAACACACATGTCGATAATTACCTTAAATGTAAATGGATTAAATGCTCCAACCAAAAGACATAGATTCTATGAATGGATACAAAAATATGACCCGTATATATGCTGTCTACAAGAGACCCACTTCAGACCTAGGGACACATACGGACTGAAAGTGAGGGGATGGAAAAAGATATTCCATGCAAATGGAAATCAAAAGAAAGCTGGAGTAGGAATTCTCATATCAGACAAAATAGACTTTAAAATAATTACTATTACAAGAGACAAAGAAGGACACTGCATAATGATCAAGAGATCGATCCAAGAAGAAGATATAACAATTGTAAATATTTATGGACCCAGTATAGGAGCACTTCAATACATAAGGCAAATGCTAACAACCATGAAAGGAGAAATGGACAGTAACAAAATCACAGTAGGGGACTTTAACACCCCACTTTCACCAATGGAAAGAACATCCAAAATGAAAATAAATAAGGAAACACAGCTTAAATGATACATTAAACAAGATGGACTTAATTGATATTTATAGTACATTCCATTGAAAAACAACAGAATACACTTTCTTCTTAAGTGCTCATGGAACATTCTCCAGCATAGATCATATCTTGGGTCACAAATCAAGCCTTGGTAAATTTAAGAAAATTTAGATCGTATCAAGTAGCTTTTCCAACCACAATGCTATGAGACTAGATATAAATTACAGGATAAAATCTGTAAAAAATACAAACACTTGGAGTCTAGACCATATACTACTTAATAACTAAGAGATCACTGGAGAAATCAAAGAGGAAATCAAAAAATACCTAGACACAAATGACAACTAAAACATGACGAGCCAAAACCTATGGGATGCAGCAAAAACAATTCTAAGAGGGAACTTTATAGCAATACAATCTTATCTCAAGAAACAAGAAACATCTCAAATAAACAACCTAACCTTATGCTTAAAGCAATTAGAGCAAGAAGAACAAAAAAACCCCCAAAGTTAGCAGAAGGAAAGAAATCATAAAGATCACATCAAAAATAAATGCAAAAGAAATGAAGGAAACGATAGCTGAGATCAATAAAACTAAAAGCTGGTTCTTTGAGAAGATAAACAAAATTGATAAACCATTAGCCAGACTCATCAAGAAAAAAAGGGAGAAGAGTCAAATCAACAGAATTAGAAATGAAAAACGAGAAGTAACAACTGACACTGCAGAAATACAAAGGATCATGAGAGACTACTGCAAGCAACTATACACCAATAAAATGGACAACCTGGAAGAAATGGACACATTCTTAGCAAAGCACAACATTCCGAGACTGAACCAGGAAGAAATAGAAAATATAAACAGACCAATCACAAGCACTGAAATTAAGACTGTGGTTAAAAATCTTCCAACAAACAAAAGCCCAGAACCAGATGGCTTCACAGGCGAATTCTATCAAACATTTAGAGAAGAGCTACCACCTATCCTTCTCAAACTCTTCCAAAATAGAGCAGAGGGAGGAACACTCCCAAACTCATTCTACAAGGCCACCATCACCCTGATACCAAAACCAGACAAAGATGTCACAAAGAAAGAAAACTAAGGCCAATAACACTGATGAACATAGATGCAAAAATACTCAACAAAATACTAGCAAAGAGAATCCAATAGCACATTAAAAGGATCATACATCATCATCAAGTGGGGTTTAACCCAGGAATGCAAGGATTCTTCAATATACGCAAATCAATCAATGTGGTAAACCATATTAACAAATTGAAGGAGAAAAACCATATGATCATCTCAGTAGATGCAGAGAAAGCTTTCGACAAAATTCAACACCCATTTATGAAAAAAGCCCTCCAGAAAGTAGGCATAGAGGGAACTTACCTCAAAATAATAAAGGCTATATATGAGAAACCCACAGCCAACATCATTCTCAATGGTGAAAAACTGAAACCATTTCCTCTAAGATCAGGAACAAGAAAAGGTTTTCCACTCTCACCATTATTATTCAACATATATCTGGAAATTTTAGCCACAGCAATCAGAGAAGAGAAAGAAATAAAAGGAATCCAAATCAGAAAAGAAGAAGTAAAGCTGTCACTGTTTGCAGATGACCTCACAGTATACACAGAGAATCCTAAAAGTGCTACCAGAAAACTACTAGAGCTAATCAATGAATTTGGTAAAGTAGCAGGATACAAAATTAATGCACAGAAATCTCTTGCATTCCTATACACTAATGATGAAAAATCTGAAAGAGAAATTAAGGAAACACTCCCATTTACCATTCCAACAAAAAGAATAAAATACCCAGGAATAAACCTACCGAGGGAGATAAAAGACCGGTATGCAGAAAACTATAAGACATTGATGAAGGAAATTGACGATGATACAAACAGATGGAGAAATATACCATATTCCTGAATTGGAAGAATCAACATTGTGAAAATGACTATACTACCCAAAGTAATCTACAGATTCAGTGTAATCCCTATCAAGCTACCAATGGCATTTTTCACAGAACTAGAACAAATAATTTCACAATTTGTATGGAAACACAAAAGACCCTGAGTAGCCAAAGCAATCTTGGGAAAGAAAAACGGAGCTGGAAGAATCAGGCTCCCAGACTTCAGACTATACTACAAAGCTACAGTAATCAGGACAGTATGGTACTGGCACAAAAACAGAAATATAGATCAATGGAACAGGATAGAAAGCCCAGAGATAAACCCACGCACATACGGTCACCTTAGTTTTGATAAAGGAGGCAAGAATATACAATGGAGAAAAGACAGCCTCTTCAATAAGTGGTGCTGGGAAAACTGGACAGCTATATGTAAAAGAATGAAATTAGAACACTCCCCAACACCATACACAAAAATAAACTCAAAATAGATTAAAGACCTAAATGCAAGTCAAGAAACTATAAAACTCTTACAGAAAAACATAGGCAGAACACTCTGACATAAATCACAGCAAGATCCTTTTTCATCTACCTCCTAGAGAAAGGGAAATAAAAACAGAAATAATCAAATGGGACCTAATGAAACTTAAAAGCTTTTGCACAGCAAAGGAAAGCAAAAACTAGATGAAAAGATAACCCTCAGAATGGGAGAAAATATTTGCAAATGAAGCAACTGAAAAAGGCTTAATCTCTAAAATTTACAAGCAGCTCATGCAGCTGTATAGCAAAAACCAAACAACCCAATCCAAAAATGGGCAGATGACCTAAATAGACATTTCACCAGAGAAGATATACAGATTGCCAACAAACACATGAAAGAATGGTCAACATCACTAATCGTTAGAGAAATGAAATGAAAACTACAATGAGGTATCACCTCACACTGGTCAGAATGGCCATCATGAAAAAATCTACAAACAATAAATGCTGGAGAGGGTGTGCAGAAAAGGGAACCCTCTTGCACTGTTGGTGGGAATGTAAATTGATACAGCAACTATGGAGAACAGTATGGAGGTTCCTTAAAAAACTAATAATAGAACTACCATATGGCCCAGCAATCCAACTACTGGGCATATACCCTGAGAAAACCATAATTCCAAAAGAGTCATGTACCACAATGTTCATTGCCGCTCTATTTACAATAGCCAGGACATGGAAGCAACCTAAGTGTCCATCAACAGATGCATGGATAAAGAAGATGTGGCACATATATACAATGGAATATTACTCAGCCATAAAAATAAACGAAATTGAGTTATTTGTAGTGAGGTGGATGGACCTAGAAACTATCATACAGAATGAAGCAAGTCAGGAAGAGAAAAACAAATACCGTATGCTCACACATATATATGGAATCTAAGAAAAAAAATGGTTATGAAGAACCTAGGGGCAGGACAGGAATAAATACGCAGACATAGAGAATGGACTTGAGGACATGGGGAGGGGGAAGGGTAAGCTGGGATGAAGTGAGAGAGTGGCATGGACTTATATATACTACCAAATGTAAAATAGATAGCTAGTGGGAAGCAGCTGCATAGCACAGAGAGATCAGCTCGGTGCTTTGTGACCACCTAGAGGGGTGGGATAGGGAGGGTGGGAGGGAGATGCAAGAGGGAGGAGATATGGGGATATATGTATATGTATAGCTGATTCACTTTGTTATAAAGCAGAAACTAACAGAACATTGTAAAGCAATTATACTCCAATAAAGATGTTAAAAAAGAAAAATCTTCCAACAAACAAAAGCCCGGGACCAGATGGCTTCTCAGGTAAATTCTATCAAACATTTCAATAAAAGCTAACACCCATCCTTCTCAAACTCTTCGAAAAAACTGCTGAGGAAGGAACACTCCCAAACTCACTCTACGAGGCCACCATCCCCCGATACCAAAACCAGACAAAGATAGTACAAGAAAAGAAAATTACAGACCAATATCACTGATGAATATAGATGCAAAAATCCTCAACAGAATACTAGCAAACAGAATCCAACAACACATTAAAAGGATCATACACCATGATCAAGTGGGATTTATCCCAGGGATGCAAGTCTTCTTCAATATATGCAAATCAATCAATGTGATCCACCATATTAACAAGTTTAAAAATAAAAACCGGGCTTCCCTGGTGGCGCAGTGGCTGAGAATCTGCCTGCCAATGCAGGGGACACGGGTTCGAGCCCTGGTCTGGGAAGATCCCACATGCCACGGAGCAACTGGGCCCGTGAGCCACAACTACTGAGCCTGCGCGTCTGGAGCCTGTGCCCCGCAACGGGAGGGGCCGCGATAGTGAAAGGCCCGTGCACCGCGATGAAGAGCGGCCCCCGCACCGCGATGAAGAGTGGCCCCCACTTGCCGCAACTAGAGAAAGCCCTCACACGAAAACTAAGAGACCCAACACAGTCATAAATAAATAAATAAATAAAATAAATAAAGTATTAAAAAAAAAAAAAAACTTCTAAAAAAAAATAAAATAAAATAAAATAAAATAAAAACCATATGATCATCTTAATAGATGCCAGAAAAGCTTTTGACAAAATTCAACACCCATTTATTATAAAAACTCTCCAGCAAGTGGGCATTGAGGAAACCTACCTCAACATAATAAAGGCCATATATGCCAAACCAACAACACACATCATTCTCAATGGTGAAAAACTGAAAGCATTTCCTCTAAGATCAGGAACAAGACAAGGCTGTCCACTGTCACCACTATTATTCAAGATAGTTTTGGAAGTCCTAGCCATGGCAATCAGAGAAGAAAAAGAAATAAAATGAATCCAAATTGAAAAAGAAGAAGTAAAACTGTAACTGTTTGCAGATGACATGACACTATACATGGGAAATCCTAAAGATGCCACAAGAAAACTACGAGAGCTAATCAGTGAATTTGGTAAAGTTGCCAGATATAAAATTAATGCACAGAAATCTTTTGCATTCCTATACACTAGCAAGGAAAGATAGGAAAGAGAAATTAAGGAAACAATCACATTCACCATTGCGGCAAAAAGAATGAAATACCTAGGAATAAAACTACCTAAGGAGGTAAAAGACCTGTACTCAGGAAACTATAAGACACTGATGAAAGAAATCAAACATGACACAAACAGATGGAGAGATATACCACGTTCTTGGATTGGAAGAATCAATATTGTGAAAATGACTATACTACCGAAAGCAATCTACAGATTCAATGCAATCCCTATCAAATTACCAATGGCATTTTTTTACAGAACTAGAACAAAAAAATCTTAAAATTTGTATGGAGACACAAAAGACCCTAAATAGCCAAAGCAATCTTGAGGGAAAAAAAATCAGAGCTGGAGGAATCAGACCCCTTTACTTCAGACTACACTACAAAGGTTCAGTAATCAGGACAGTATGGTACTGGCACAAAAACAGACATATAGATCAATGGAATAGGATAGAAAGCCCAGAGATAAACCCATGTACCTATGGTCAACCAACCTATGACAAAGGAGGCAAGGATATACAATGGAGAAAAGGCAGTCTCTTCAATAAGTGGTGCTGGGAAAACTGGACAGCTACATGTAAAAGAATGAAATTAGAACACTCCCCAACACCATACACAAAAATAAACTCAAAACGGATTAAAGACTTAAATGTAAGGCCAGACACTATAAAACTCTTAGAGGAAAACATAGGCAGAACACTCTATGACATAAATCACAGCAAGATCCTTTTTGACCCAGCTCCTAGAGAAATGCAAATAAAAACAAAAATAAACAAATGGGACCTAATGAAACTTAAAAGCTTTTGCACAGCAAAGGAAACCATAAACAAGACAAAAAGACAACCCTCAGAATGGGAGAAAATATTTCAAATGAAACTACTGACAAAGGCTTAATCTCCAAAATATACAAATAGCTCATGCAGTTCAATATCAAAAAAACAAACAACTCAATCCAAAAATGGGCAGAAGACCTAAATAGACATTTCTCCAAAGAAGACTTACAGATGGCCAAGAGGCACATGAAAAGCTGCTCAACATCACTAATTATTAGAGAAATGCATATCAAAACCACAATAAGTTATCACCTCACACTGGTCAGAATGGGCATCATCAGAAAATCTACAAACAATAAATGCTGGAGAGGGTGTGGAGAAAAGGGAACCCTCTTGCACTGTTGGTGGGAATGTAAATTGATACAGCCACTATGGAGAACAGTATGGAGCTTCCTTAAAAAACTAAAAATTGAACTACCATATGACTCAACAATACCACTACTGGGTGTGTACCCTGAGAAAACCATAATTCAAAAAGAGTCATGTACCACATTATTCATTGCAGCACTATTTACAATAGCCAGGTCATGGAAGCAACCAAAACGTCCATCAACAGGTGAATGGATAAAGAAGATGTGGTACATATATACAATGGAATGTTACTCAACCATAAAAGGAACGAAATTGGGTCATTTGTAGAGATGTGGATGGGCCTACAGACTGTCATACAGAGTGAAGTAAGTCAGAAAGAGAAAAACAAATATCATATATTAATGCATATATGAGGAATCTAGGAAAATGGTACAGATGAACCGGTTTGCAAGGCAGAAATAGAGACACAGATGTAGAGGACAAAAGTATGGACACAAAGGGGGGAAAGGGGAGGGGTGGGATGAACTGGGAGATTGGGATTGACAGATATACACTAATATGTATAAAATAGATAACTAATAAGAACCTGCTATATAGCACAGGGGATTCCACTTTGCTGTACAGTAGAAACTAACACAACATTGTAAAACAACTATACCCCAATAAATAATAATTCTACCCTCCGTTAATTTCAGTTATATCACACTCCATTCCCGGCGTATTTCAGCATTTTCCCGACTCATAACCACATCCTTGGCACGTTGCAAGGATCATTGTATTGCTTTATCTTAGGAAATATAGTGAACTCAATATTGAGAAAACTAAAGAGGTATTTATAAGAAATGTGGGAAATTCTGTATTCATTTCCATGCTAAGCCACTATTGTGAAAACTGTAGGACATGAGGGGACACTTGTCTGTGGCACACACCAATGTGATTAAATCCTGGCACTTAAAATAGCACAGGAATTTTGGGAGAAGCCCAGTACTATTAAACTTAGGAGAAAGAGACTACAGAGTAACATGAAAAACATTACTTGTTTAGGAGAGTTATGGACTAAAAATAGCATTGCTACGCCTGTTGTGATTGAAGTGAAAAGAGGGCTTTAAAATACAGAAATGATGAACTTCCCACCCTGTTAATATTGGCAAAGATCCGGCTAAACAACTGCCATCAAGAACAGAGTAATGGCTCAGACAAGACACCATGTAGTGTGTATTCAGGATGTGGGGATGTTAGTGAGGCAGGTTAAAAACTAAAGAGGAAGAACAAAACAAGATGTGCTCCACTGTGATTCTGAGGAAGGGAAAGCCAGTGAATACATTTCCCTCTTGCCTTTATTCTGGGGGATGTGCCTTTGGGCAATTTGTAAAACTAAGTTTAGCTCCTTCCCAGTTTTGTGAGCATACATATTGCTCTGAGGGTAGCTATTTCTAGACACAACCAAGCTAAGATAAATGTATAAGCTCGGGAATGGGATAGAGGCAGAGCAGTGCAGTGGGGAAGAGGCCTGCATTCAGGGTCAGAATAGTTGGGCCACATCCTGATTTTTCAATGAGCTTTACAATTTGGAGCCAATCTCTTAAACTCTGACTTCAGCTCCAATATCTATTATTGCAACTCTAGTCAAGTCATTTCCTTGCCTAAAACCTTCCAGGTGCTAAAAATTATGAGAAAAATGGGTCACATGCTCCTCATGGTACACAAAGTCCTCTATGACTGGATCCTGTTTCCTTCACCACGGTCATCTCTCTCTACCCACCACCCAACTCCCAACAGCCTAAGTGATATTGAAGTGCTTGAGATTCCCTCATGAACTGTGTTGTTCCAGAGGAGAGACTGTTCCTTCATTTCTTTGGCAAACTGTTAATTTACACTCATCCTCTAGGATTCAGCTCACTGTCATCTCCTCCAAAAAGTCTTCACTGGACCCTCCAGTCGGACTGAGGCCCTTTTCTTGATATTTCCATAGCACTTCATATTAGGTTGGAAAAACATCTTTGACCCTTCCTATGAGGGCATGACTTGTGTCATGGCTGTCTGTGTCTCCTTAAGCCCATCAGCGGGACAATAGTCACTTGGTTAAAAAAACTATCTGACCGTACAATAGTAAATTGAGAGAAACAATGCTTGCTTTGACACCTCATAGGTTTCTGGTAAGTAAAAGTTGAATATTAATATAATGCATGTAAAGGTGTATGGGAAAATGAGCATTTATTTAATACTTAATATATTCATTTATGCATTCATTCCCCAAATACTTATTGAATATCAACCAGGTGTCTGGGGTACTAGAGACATAGAGAAAAAAGTAGATCAAGTCTCTTTTTTCATGGAACCTACATTGTAAGTGGGAAACAGTTAATATAGAGATGAATAAATATATATCACATTATGTGAAGTTGTATAAAGAGAAACAGAGCAATGTGAGCAAATAGAGATGGATAGGGGTTACTATTTTAAATAGGGTGGCTAATAAGGGCCTGTCTGATGAGGCAATGGGTGGGCCTGAAGGAAGTAACAAAGCAGGCTATTTGACAATATTGGTGACAGTGTTCTAGACAAAGAACACATCAAATATGAAAGCCTGGAGATAGGATCATGTTTGGCATGTTCAAGAAATAGCAAGAAGCCAGTATGGATGGAGGACACTAAGTGAGAGAAAATCTGGTGGGAAATGAAGTAGAAGAGGTAACAAAGAGACCAGCTGATGTAGGGCCTTGAAAACCATGGACTTGGCTTTTATTTTAAGTGAATGGAAGTCATTGGTGGAAAAGGGCAGGCAACATATAATTTGATGCATGGTATAGAAGGCTTCCTCAGGCAAGCTGGACTATACGAGGAGCAAACGTGGAAGCCAGTAACCAACGATCACTGCATGGACCAGGGAGGTAGAGATCAGATTTGGGATTTAGTTTGAAGACAGGGCCACCAGGATTTGCTGACTGAATATGTGAGAAAAATGAGTTAAAGATGACTCTGGTATTTCGAGCAGCCAGAAGATTGGAGTTACAATTTTTGAGATGTGGGAGGCTACAGAAAGAACAGGTTGGGGCAGGATGTGGGTAGTTAAGCACAGATCTGGTTAATGGATGTCAGAGCGTGGTTATACATTGACAAGAGTGATGCAGCAGAGATTTTTTTAAAAATCATGTAGGAGACAGGGGCGAATTGCTTGAGTGATGTCCATGAGATGACAATAGGGATTGGGATCTAGTGTTGGTCCTAGATAAGGGTGTGAGCCATAGCAGATGGTGCACTGGAGGCTTAGCCCCTGTAACACACTATACAAACATAAGACTCTATTAGATACATCTTTATTAACTAGAGTGATGTATATTCTAGCCGTTGTATTCTTCGGGGGCTAACTATATTTTCCAGTTGAACTAGTCCAGTGAATTAAAAGGGCTAAAAGGCCACAGCAATGACACAGTGCATATTGGATTTGTGCTCCTCAGAGTCACCCTTGGGCACAGCACTGTAAATATCATCTGCCCTTTTCAAGATTATATTCATATCTATGGTCTCCCTTATAGATGAAAAAACAGAGGCTCAAGATTTTAAAGGGTTTACCTAAAGTCACATAGTTTATTAGTGAAAGAATTAGGACTAGAACCTGAGTTTTCTGTCTGACATCCCAGGGCTCTTCCTAATCATTGGGATCTCAGTCATATTTTGTACCTGCCTTCTAGACCTTGTCCCTGACCAAGAAGAGACGTAAACACATTTCCAAAGGGGCATTTCCCTGGCAACTTGGTCTCTCAATTCACTGATTTCCCCTGCTTACTTTCTTCATCATTCTCATCCTCAGCACAAAAGAAAAGGCTTATAATCTTCTCTTAGGTATGTGATTAATTATGGGGAGAAAGAACTGGCTTGCTGTCAGGATGCATAAGGAAGACCGTTTCTCTCTCCTCCCCAGGAAACCTACCAACCAACCAACCTGTTGCCATGGTTCTTTCTGATTTCTGGGCTTAATGCTCCTGGTTTGCACCTGGGGGACTTAAGAGGATTGATTCTCCGGGCAGTTTAGATAAGCAGAGAAGCTTCCACATGTTTATTTATAGGTTATATTGCAGATTTCACCTTTATTTTCTTCTTCTCCTTCCCCTTACTCTATTTTCCAAACACACTTAAAGGGGTTGCAGAATTCAGACTATAAACTTAGCAAAAACAAATAGAAGAGACAAAAAAGATGAGGGAAAATAGAGGAATGAGGATTGGATGATTCTGAAGTAAGATTAGACATGAAGGCCATAAATCCCTACACATCTAGAAATAGCCTGCACACTTGGCTCTGAGCTCAGTAGGCAAAGCAAAGGGGAAAACACAACTAGTACAATATCCACAAGTGTTCACGAGATTTTAACAAGCCAGTTGTTCAGAAATATAGCTTTTTCTAGTACTAATATCTAAGACTTTTGTCCCATAGGCCATTGAAAGAGGACACTGGGAAATAAAATAGATGAAGTCCTCATATCCTCAGAGTGAGTACAGGTGTTTCCTAAGACTGTTCTCCAAAAGGAAAGAAAAGAAAAAGAAAAAGAAAAAAAGTTTGATGGTATAAGGCCTTAAATGAGCTAGTTCAGTAATAGTAACTCCATGAAGAGACATTGCAAATTGATCCAGATGAAAACTCTTTGTTAGTCTGGCTTGATGCATTTCTTAAAATTTTTGGTCTCAGGACTGCTTTACACTCTTAAAAATTATTGAGGGCTTCAAAGTACCTTTGTTTATGTGGGTTATATCTATCAATATTTACTCTATTAGAAATTAAAATGACAACTTTGAGAAATATATATTTATTGATTTATTTAAAATAATAAATCCATTAGTTACATGTCAACATAATAACATTTTCCAAAACAAAAACTTTATTGAGAAGAGTAAACTGTTTTACATTTTGGTAAATTTCTTTAATGTGTGGTGTCATAGAAGACAGCTGAGTTCTCATATTTGCTTCTGCATTCTAGCTGTTAAGACGTTTTCGTGGAAGTGTATGAAGAAAAACATCACACAGATATGTCACTGGAAAATGGAGGAGTATTTTAAGAGCTTTTTCTGACAATTGTGGATATTCTTCTCTAATACTACAACAAAACTTGACAAGTGGCTATTTCTTAAAGGCTAGTTGCCATGCAGAATCTGAAAGTATGTTAATGAAGTTTTCATATGCTATTGTTACATTACAACCCATCACTCTGTCTTATACTTTGAATGGATCTTTTACCCATGCATGATTTTGTAGCATCATGTATTGGTCATTTGGGAAATACTAGCTCACTGAGTTGTTGACACATTTCATTATACGATCTCAAAAATCACATTTGTTAATGTCACAACTGATCTCATTAGAAAGTCTTGAGAAGCTGTCAAGCTCACAGTAGCAGGTACAAGTTTTCCAAATTTCTGATTTTCAGTGGAGGCTCAAATCTTACCACTGGCAACAGATACTTTCAACTGTTTCCCTTGAAGTGACAGGCTCCTTTTTTTCATTTTGAAGAAAATGTTTGCCAAATACCCAAATCTGAATAGCCATAGCTTGACTGTCAGTTGTTCTTTCAAGAAAAAAAATGGTGTTTGAAGAAAAAAGAGGCTAGTTCAGCTCACAACTCAGTTGCACAAGTGCTTTTCCTAGAGAAAACCATCATACTTCTGTATGCAATGGAACTGCTTTATTCATGCTTTCCATTTCATCACACAGAGTACCATATTATTCTGTGTATTTCAAGGTTGAGATTAAATAAAATTGTAATTTACTTTAGCATCAAGGACATGAAATAAATAAATAAAATTGTTTTTTGTTTTTGTTTGCTTGTGTTTCTTCTTGTGTTGTTTTGTTTTCTACTGTGAGGGTATGGTAATGAAGAAGACAAAGATGAACACTACTAGTATAGTTGGCGCCACTGCCTTGATTCATGCTAAGGCACCAGCAGTTTACCACTGCATCTGCACCGTTCATGCAACACATGTCAACATAGTAAAAAAGGCAACATTAGTAATTTTAGTATTAATTAGTATAATATAATTACATATTTGTATATACTCAGAATAATCAGTCTTTGTATTAATATGCAAATAGAATTGATCTTGTGAACCCTCTAAAAAGGTCTCTTTGAGCACTCTTTGAGAACTACTGAACTAGAGGAAAGGATGAGCTGCATATTCACCAGGTAATAAATTTTATATATAAATTAGATATATATATATATTATATATATATATAATATATATTTATAGCATTCAGATGCTACAAAATAATGGATGTACAATATAGTGATTCACAATTTTTAAAGGTTATATTCCATTTATAGTTATTATAAAATATTGGCTATATTCCCCATGTTGTACAGTATATCCTTGTAGCTTATTTTATACATAGTAGTTTGTATCTCTTGATCCCTACCCCTATATTGCCCCTCCTCCCTTCCCTCTCCCCACTGGTAACCACTAGTTTGTTCTCTATATCTGTGAGTCTACTTTTTTTTGTTATATTCACCAGTTTGTTGTATTTTTTAGATTCTACATATAAGTGATAGCACACAGTATTTGTAGTTCTCTGTCTGACTTATTTCACTAAGCATAATACCCCCCAAGTCCATCCATGTTGCTGCAAATGGCAAAATTTTTTGCTTTTATATGGCTGAGCAATATTCCATTGTATATGTATACCACATTTCTTTATCCATTCATCTGTTGATGGGCACTTAGATTGCTTCCATATCTTGGCAATTGTAAATAATGCTGCTATGAACAACTTCGTGCATGTATCTTTTCGCATTAGTGTTTTTGGTTTTTCTGGATGTATACCCAGGAGTGGAATTGCTGGGTCATATGGTAGTTCTATTTTTAGTTTTTTGAGAAACCTCCATACTGTTTTCCAAAAATAATGGACTTTTAAATTAAACTTATTATTTTGAGATTATTCACATGTAGTTGTAAGAAATAATAAGAAGAGATCCTGTGTACCCTTTACCCAGTTTCCCTTAATGGTAACATCTTCCAAAACTATAGCACAGCCATGTTAATGATATTGATACAGTCAAGATACAGAATAGTTCCATTACCACTAGGACCACTTGTGCTGCCCTTTTATATTTATGCCCACTTTCTTCCTCCCCATTGCCTTCTATCTTCCATCCCTGACTCCTAGCAATCATTAATCTATTTTCATTTCTGTATTCTGTCATTTCAGTAAGATTATATAAATGGAATCATAAAATATGTAACCATTTGAGATTTTCTCTCAGCATAATTCCATGGAGATTCATCCATGTTATTGCATGTACCAATATTTTATTCCTTGTTATTGCTGAGCAGTGTTCCATTGCATGGGTATGCCAGAGTTTGTTTATCCATTCACCTTTGAAAAGCATTTGAGTAGTTTCCAGTTTTGGTCATTATAAATAAAACTGCTATGAAAATTAATGTATGGGTTTTTGTGCTAGGAAGATTAATGGCAACATAAGTTGTCATTTCTCTGGGGCAAATGCTCAAGGGTACAATTGCTGGGTTGTATGGTAATTACATGTTTGCATTCCAATAAACTGACAAACTCTTTTCCAGAATGGCTGTACCATTTTTCATTCCCACCAGCAAAGTATGAGTGATCCACATTCTCCACCTCCTTGCCAGCATTTGGTGTTGTCACAATTTTTAATTTTAACCATTATGATAAGTTTATAGTGATATCTCATGTTTTAATTTACATTTCTCTAATGAATAAAGATGTTGAACATCTTTTCATGTGCTTATTACTACCTGTATATCCTTGCCATCAAAATGCTGTTCATGTCTTGCCCATCTTCTAATTGGGTTGTTTCCTTTTTTTTTTTTTACAGATAAGTTCTGAAAGTTCTTTATAAATTGTAGAAGGCATGAGACTCAGGTTGGGATTAATTTTTTGCCTATGAATGTACTAGGACTTATGCATTCCATTTAAATTTTAGAATAAGCTGGTCTATGTCCACAAAAGCTTTACTAGTATTTTTATAGAAATTGCATTAACCTATAGACCAGTTTAGGGAGAACTGACATCTTTACTATGTTTTGTCTTTCCAATGCATGAACACAATCTATCTCTCCATTTCTTTATTTCTTCTTTGATTTCTTTCATCAGCATTTCATAATTTTCAGAATAGAGATACTGTACATTTTTTCTTAAGTTTCTACCTAAGTATTTAATTTTATTTAGAACAAGTATAAATGGTATTGTGTTTTAATTTTGGTTTCTACATGTTCATTGTTAATATATAGATATGAGATTGATTTCTGTGCTTTTATCTTGTATCCTTGACCTTGTTAAACTAACTTATTAGTTCTAGATTTTTATAGATTCCTTGGGATTTTCTATGTAGATAGTCTCATGTAATCTGTAAAATAGGACAGCTTTTTCCTTCCTATTTTTTCCTATTCAATTGCTATTTCTTATATTTATTTTCCTTGCCACATTGTAGTGTCTAAAACTTCCACTACTATGTTGAACAAGAGCAGTAAGAATGGACATTTTTTTCCTTGCTCCCAATCTTACAAGGAAAGCATTCAACCCTTCTCCATTAAGTATGATGTTAGCTGTAAGTTTTTCGTAGATGTTCATTATCTAGTTGAAGAAATTTCCCTCTATTCCTAGTTTGCTGAGAGTTTTTAATCACAAATGGGTGTTGGGTTTTGTCAAATAATTTTCTGCATCAATTGATATGAACCTATGGTTTTTCTTGTTTACCTTATTGATGCGATGGAATATACTAACTGATTTTTTTTTTTTTTTGGCTGCATCACACAGCTTGTGGGATCTCAGTTCCCTGACCAGTGATTGAACCCATGCCCCCTGAACTGGGAGTGCAGAGTCTTAACCACCTGACCACCAGGGAAGTCCCTCTTTTTATATATTGATGGATTCAATTTGATAATATTTTTGTTGAAGTTTTTGCCTCTAATTTCATGATAGATATTGGTGTGTAGTTTTCTTTTTTCCTATTGTCGTATTCCAAATTTGGTGTAAGTAATACTAGGCTCATTAAATGAGTTGAGAAGTGTTCTCTACTCTGAGACTTTCTGGAAAAGATCGTGTAAAATTGGTGTTAATTCTTCTCTAAATGTTTGTTAGTATCTCCAGTAAAGTCATCTGGGCCTAAAGATATCTTCTTTGTTAGCTTTTTTTTTTTTTTTTCAATTAACCCATTTATTTTTGGCTGTGTTGGGTCCCCGTTTCTGCGTGAGGGCTCTCTCCAGTTGCGGCAAGCGGGGGCCACTCCTCATCGCGGTGCACGGGCCTTTCACTGTCGCGGCCTCTCTTGTTGCGGGGCACAGGCTCCAGACGCGCAGGCTCAGTAGTCGTGGCTCACAGACCCAGTTGCTCCGCGGCATGTGGGACCCCCCCAGACCAGGGCTCGAACCCGCGTCCCCCGCACTGGCAGGCAGACTCCCAACCACTGCACCACCAGGGAAGCCCCTTTGTTAGCTTTTTAATTACAAATTCAATTTCTTTAATGTTTGTAGGGCTATTCAGATTGTGTATTTCATCTTTCTTGAGTTTTGATTGTTTGTTGTTTCTAAGAAATTGGCCCATTTCTTATAGGTTGTCAAATTTATGAATGTAAAGTTAGTTGTAGTATCCCCTTATTTTCCTTTTAATGACTACAGGATCTGTTTTAATGAAACAGGATCCCTGTTTCATTCCTGATATTGGTGATTTGTGTCTTCTCTTTTAATTTTCTTGAGGTTTATCAATGTTACTGATTTTCTTCTGAAGAACCAAATTTTTGTTATATTGATTTTATTATTTTCTTGTTTTCAATTTCATTGATTTATCCTCTTGTTATTTCCTTCTTTATGCCTGCTTTGGGTTTATTTTTTGTTTCTTTTCCTAGTTTCTTGAGGTAAAACTTAGATTATTGATCTAAGAACTTTCTTCTTTTATAATGTATGTATTTAGTGCTATAAATTTTCTTCTCTGCTTTAGCTATATCTCAAATATTTTGATATGTTGTATTTTTATTTTCAATTTCCTTTGAGCCTTCTTCTATGGTCAAAGGAATATTGAGGATTGTGTTGTTAATTTCCTAGTGTTTGGATATTTTTCTGTTATTTATCTCTAGTTTGATTTCATTATGGTCAGAGAACATATTCTGTATGGTTTCAATTCTTTTAAACTTGTTGAAATTTCCTTTAAGGCCCATGCTATGATCTATCTTGGTGATAGTTCCATGGGCACTAGGAAAAAATGTATATTCTGCTGTTGTTGCATGGAGAGTTCTATACATGTCGGTTATATTCTGTTGGTTGGTGATAGTGCTCAGTTCTCCTGCATTCTTGCTTATTTGATGCCTAGCAGTTCTATCAATTGCTGAGAGGGAGATATTGAATTCCTCAAGTATAACTGCACATTTGTTCATTTCTCCTTTCAGCTCTATCAGATTTTGCTTCATTATAGTGAAGCTCAGTTGTTTGGTGCATACACATTTAGGATTGTTATGTTTTCCTTGTGAATTGATTCTTCTATCATTATATAATGTAACTCTTTGTGTTCATAATTTTCTTTGCCCTGAAATCACTATACCAGATATTATTATAGCTACTTCTGCTTTTTTCCCATTTTTATTTTATTATTTTTAATTGGTTACTTTTTCCAGCTTCACTAAGGTATAATTGACAAAAAATTATATATATTTATGGTGTACAACTTGTTGTTTTGTATACATATACATTGTGAAATAATTACCACAATCAAGGTAATTACATATCCACATGTCTACCACCTCACATAGTTGTTTTTTTGTGTGGTATGTGTGGTGAGAATATTTAAGATCTACTCTTTTAGCAATTTTCAAGTACATAATACAGTATTATTAACAATAGTCACCATGCTGTACATTAGATCTCCAGAACTTATTCATCCTATATAACTGAAACTTTGTACCCTTTGACTAACATCTCCCCATTTCCCCCTCCTCCAGCCCCTGGCTCCTACCATTCTATTCTTTGCTTCTATGAGCTTAACTCTTTTAGATTTCACATATAAGTGATATCATGCAATATTTGTCCTTCCGTGCCTGGCTTATTTCTCTTAGCATAATATCCTCCAGTCTCATCTAAGTTGCCTCAAATGACAGGATTACTTTCTTTGTTAAGTCTGAATAATATCCCACTGTGTACATACCATATCTTCTTTATTCATTCATCCATTGATGGATGCTTAAGCTGATTCTATATCTTGGCCATTATGAATAATGCTGCAGTGAATATAAGAGTGCAGACATCTCTTCAAAATGTTGATTTCAGTGGGATTGCTGGATCATATGGTAGTTCTATTGTTAATTTTTTGAGGAACCTCCATAGTGTTTTCAATAATGAAATTTACATTCCCACCAACAGTGCCCAGGGTTCTCTTTTCTCTACATCCTCGCCAACACTTTTTTTAAAACATCTTTACTGGAGTATAATTGCTTTACAATGGTGTGTTAGTTTCTGCTTTATAACAAAGTGAATCAGCTATACATATACATATATTCCCATATCTCCTCCCTCTTGTGTCTCCCTCCCACCCTCCCTATCCCACCACTCTAGGTGGTCACAAAGCACTGAGCTGATTTCCCTGTGCTATGCAGCTGCTTCCCACTAGCTATCTATTTTACGTTTGGTAGTATATATAAGTCCATGCCACTCTCTCACTTCATCCCAGCTTACCCTTCCCCCTCCCCATGTCCTCAAGTCCATTTTCTATGTCTGCGTCTTTATTCCTGTCCTGCCCATAGGTTCTTCAGAACCTTTTTTTTTTATTTTAGATTCCATATATATGTGTTAGCATACAGTATTTGTTTTTCTCTTTCTGACTTACTTCACTCTGTTTGACAGTCTCTACGCCCATCCAGCTCACTACAAATAATAACTCAATTTCATTTCTTTTTATGGCTGAGTAATACTCCTTTGTATATATGTGCCACATCTTCTTTATCCATCCATCTGTCGATGGACACTTACATTGCTTCCATGTCCTGGCTATTGTAAATAGAGTTGCAATGAACATTGTGGTACATGACTCTTTTTGAATTATGGTTTTCTCAGGATATATGCCCAGTAGTGGGATTGCTGGGTCATATGGTAGTTCTATTTTTAGTTTTTTAAGGAACCTCCATACTGTTCTCCATAGTGGCTGTATCCATTTACATTCCCACCAACTGTGCAAGAGGGTTCCCTTTTCTCCACACCCTCTCCAGCATTAATTGTTTGTAGATTTTTTATGATGGCCATTCTGACTGGTGTGAGGTGATACCTCATTGTAGTTTTGATTTGCATTTCTCTAACGATTAGTGATGTTGAGCATCCTTTCATGTGTTTGTTGGCAATCTGTATATCTTCTTTGGAGAAATGTCTATTTAGGTCTTCTGCTCATTATTGGATTGGGTTGTCTGTTTTTTGCTGTAGAGCTGCATGAGCTGCTTGTAAATTTTGGAGATTAATCCTTTGTCAGTTGCTTTATTTGCAAATATTTTCTCCCATTCTGAGGGTTGTCTTTTTGTCTTGTTTATGGTTTCCTTTGCTGTGCAAAAGCTTTGAAGTTTCATTAGGTCCCATTTGTTTATTTTTGTTTTTACTTCCACTTCTCTAGGAGGTGGGTCAAAAAGGATCTTGCTGTGATTTATGTCATAGAGTGTTCTGCCTATGTTTTTCTCTAAGAGTTTTATAGTGTCTGGCCTTACATTTAGGTCTTTAATCCATTTTGAGTTTATTTTTGTGTATGGTGTTGGGGAGTGTTCTAATTTCATTCTTTTACATATAGCTGTCCATTCTTTTACATGTAGCTGTCCAGTTTTCCCAGCACCACTTATTGAAGAGGCTGTCTTTTCTCCATTGTATATTCTTGCCTCCTTTATCAAAACTAAGGTGACCATATGTGCGTGGGTTTATTTCTGGGCTTTCTATCCTGTTCCATTGATCTATTTTTCTGTTTTTGTGCCAGTACCATACTGTCCTGATTACTGTAGCCTTGTAGTATAGTCTGAAGTCTGGGAGCCTGATTCTTCCAGCTCCGTTTTTCGTTCTCAAGATTGCTTTGGCTACTCAGGGTCTTTTGTGTTTCCATACAAATTGTGAAATTTTTGTTCTAGTTCTGTGAAAAATGCCATTGGTATATTGATAGGGATTGCATTGTATCTGTAGATTGCTTTGGGTAGTATAGTCATTTTCACAATGTTGATTCTTCCAATTCAAGAACATGGTATATCTCTCCATCTGTTTGTATCATCTTTACCTCCCCAACATTTTTATCTTTTGTTTTTTTGATAGTACACATTCTAACTGGTGTAAGCTAATATCTCATTGTGATTTTGATTTGCAATTCCATGATTAGTGATGTTGAGCATTTTGTCATATACCTATTGGCCGTTTATATGTCTTCTTTTGAGAAATGTGTATTCAGGTCCTTTGCCCATTTTTTAAAAATTTATTTATTTAATTTATTTATTTTTGGCTGCGTTGAGTCTTCATTGCTGCACGCGGGCTTTCTCTGGTTGTGGTGAGAGGGGGCTACTCTTTGTTGCAGTGTGCAGACTTCTCATTGCGGTGGCTTCTCTTGTTGCCGAGCACGGGCTCTAGGCATGCAGGCTTCAGTAGTTGTGGCATGTGGGCTCTAGAGCGCAGGCTCAGTCGTTGCGGTGCACGGGCTTAGTTTCTCCATGGCATGTGGGATCTTCCAGGCCCAGGGCTCAAACCTGTGTCCCCTGCATTGGCAGGCGGATTCTTAACCACTGCACCACCAGGGAAGCCCCCTTGTCCCTTTTTAAATTGGGTTATTTGTTTTCTTGCTGTTGAGTTGTCTGAGTTCCTGATATGCTTTAGATATTAACCCCTTTTTGGATGTATGGTTTGCAAATATGTTCTCCCATTCTATAGGTTTTCTTTTTGCTTTGCTGATTGTTTCCTTTGCTGTCAAGAAACTTTTTATTTTGATGCAATCCTATTTGTCTATTTTTGCTTTTGTTGCCTGTTCTTTTAGGGTCATATCCAAAAAATCATTGCCCAGATCAATGTTAAGAAACTTTTCCCTTTGTTTTCTTCTAGTTTTTGTAGTTACAGGTCTTATGTTAATTCATTTTGAGGTGATTTTTGTATATGGTGTGAGATAAGGGTCCAATTTCATTCTTCTGCATGTGGATATTCAGTTATCCCAGCACCATTTATGGAAGAGACTCTCCTTTTCCCATTAGGTGTTCTTGGCACCTTTATCGAATATCATAGAACATAAATGTATGAATTTATTTCTGGGCTCTCTATTCTGTTCCATTTTCTGTATTTCTGCTTTTATGTCAGTACCATGCTGTTTTGATTACTATAGACTTGTAACATAGCTTGAAATGAGGTAGTGTGATGCTTCCAGCTTTGCTCTTTTTGCTCAAGATTGCTTTAGCTATTCAGGGTCTTTTGTAGATCCATATAAATTTTAGAATTTTTTTCTACTTCTCTGAAAAAAGTCATTGGAATTTTGGTAGGGATTGCATTGAATTTGTAGATCTTCTTGAGTAGTATGGACATTTAAACAATATAAATTTTCCCAAACCATGAATGTGAGATATCTTTCCATTTATTTGTGCCTTCATCAATTTCTTTCATCAATGTTTTATAGATTTCAGAGTACAGATTTTTTAACTCCTTAGATAAATTTATTCCTAAGTATTTTTTAATATTATTGTAAATGGGATTGATTTCTACATTTCTTTTTCAGATGGCTTTTTTTGTTAGTATATAGGAATACAGCTAATTTTTGTATGTTGATTTTGTATCCTTCAACTTTACTGAATTCATTTATTAGTTTTAACAGCTTTATTTTTTAGTGGAGTCTTCAGGGTTTTCTATATATACAATCATGTCATATGCAAACAGATAATTTTACCTCTTCCTTTCCAACTTGGATGCCTTAAAAAAATTTTTTTTCTCTTGCTGAGTTGCTCTGGCTAGGACTTCCAATGTTATGTTGGATAGATGTGGTGAAAGTGGACATCCTTGTCTTGTTCCTGATCTTAGAGGAAATGCTTGGTCAAGCCTGCTGTTGAAGCTCTCTACTGAATTCTTCAGTTCAGTCATTGCGTTCTTCAGCTTCAGAATTCTGTTTGGTTCTTCTTTATGGTTTCTATCTCTTTGTCGAACTTCTCATTTTGTTCATATATTATTTTATCAATTTCATTTAGTTGTCTATCTGTGTTCTCTTTTGTTCACTGAGCTTCTTTAAGACAAATTTTAAAAATTCTTTGTTGAGCAGTTTGTAGATTTCATTTGTTTAGGGTTGGTTATTCGTGCTTTATTTTGTTCCTTTGGTAGTGTCATGTTTTGCTGATTATTCTTGATCCTTGTAGTGTTGTGTTGGTGTCTGCACATTTGAAGCAGTAAGCACCTCTTCCTGTCCTTATGGATGGACTTTAGCTAAGAAAGTCCTTCACCAGTCAGCCCGTCAAGAGATTCTGGGTGGGTCATCTAGCAGGGGTCCGTGGGTAGGCTTGCTGCTGTAGTCTCCAGGCAGGCTTGGTGGTCTTGGTGCCTGGGTCTGTATGGGTGGGCCTGGAGTCTGAGTCCAGGGTGGCAAGCTTAGAGCTTGTGTTCACATGGGCTGTCCTAAAGCCTGTGTCTATGGGGGATGACCTGGCACTGGGGCACACCTGATGCCTGGGTTCAGAGTGATGGTTCTGGTCCTAAGTCCATGGAGCCTGTCCTGGCACCAGGGTCCATAGAGTGGATCAGGCATATGAGTCTACTGGGGGAGGTTTAGCACCTGGGGCCACAGGGGTGTCACTGTCACCCAGGATTGCAGTGTTGGATCTGGAGCCTGGATCCAAGTTGTTGGGCCTGGGGCCTGAGTCTGCAGGGGTGGTCCTGGAGCCTGGGTCATGAGGGCTGGCCTGGCACTGGGTTCTACTGGGCAGGCCTGTACTCTGGGTCCACTGGAGCTGACCTGGACCCTGAGCCTGCTGGAGTCATGTCCACAGGGGCTGTCTTTGAGGCTGGGGCCATGGGACCTGGCTTGGAGACTGGGGTCACAGGTGTGGGCCTGGAGCTTGGTCTCCAGGGTCCAGCCTAGAGCCTGGGGCTGCAGGAGCCAGCCTGGCACTGGGGCATGCTTGGAGGCTTGGGTCAATGGGTACTAGCTTTGAGCCTGGGACCATGGAGACTAACCTGGAGCTTGGGGTCCATGGTAAAGCCACATGCTCACTCCACTCACCTTCTCCACTGTGAAGTTTACCTGTTTCTGATCTGCACTGCCAAGACTTGGGGGAAGGATGACATGAGTAATGTGGAACTGTCCTTCTTGCTCTCTTCAATGTATCTTATTTCTGTGCTCCACCCAGGTTCTATAACCTCTCACCTGGAATCCTTAGCTCTTGTGAAGGTATTTTTATGCATGGATAGTTGTTCAAATTGATGTTTCTCTGAGGTGATAAGCACTGGAAACTCCTATTCTACCATATTGCTAATGTCACCTCCCCACTTATTCTTTTTTAAAATTAATGTTTGCATGGTGCTATGGACTGAATGTTTGTGCCCCCTTCTAAATTCATCATATGTTGAAGCCCTAATCACCAAGGTGATGGTATTTGGAGGTGGGCCTTTGAGAGGTAGATAGGTTTAGGTGAGGTCATAAGGGTGGGGCCCTTATGATGGGATTAATGACCTTATAAGAAGAAGAGACCAGTGCTCACTCTTTTCTCCACTATGTAGGGATACATTTGCAAGCCAGGAAGAGCCCCCACTAAGAACCAATTTTGTCAGCACCTTAATCTTAGACTTCTTAGCCTCCAGAACAATGAGAAATAAATGTCTGTCATTTAAGCCACACAGTCTATGGTATTTGTTATAGCAGGTGAAGATGACTAGGGCACATAATATATCTTTTATCATCATTTTACTTGTAATTTGTTATTAATTTTCCAGGGCTACTGTAACAAAGTACCACAAATTGGGTGACTTAAAACAACAGAAATTTAATCTCTCGCAGTTCTGGAGGTGTACAAAATTAAGGTTTTGACTAGGCCATGCTCTCTCCAAATCCTCGAGGGGAGTATCCTTCTTTGTCTCTTCCAGCTTCTGGTATCTCCAGGCTTTCCTTGGCTGTGGTAGCATAACTCTAATCCCTGCCTTTGTCTTTACATCATGTTCTCCCTGTGTATGTGTCTTCACATGACCATATTCATATCAGAGCACCAGTCTATTGGATTAGGGGCCCACTCTACTCCAGTATGACATCATCTTAACCTATTTCTGCAATTACCTTATTTCCAAATAAGGTCACATTCTGAGGTACTGGGGGTTATGACGTCAACGTAACTTTTTTGGAGGGATAAAATTCAACCCCATAACACCTAATTCTGTCATTGTCTTTGAAGTAAGTTTTTTTATAAAGAGCATATAGCTGGATCATTTTTTTAAAAAATCAACTCTACCAATCTCTTTTAATTGTTGTATTTAGATCAGTTACACATAAGCTAACTATTGATATACTAGGGCTTAAGTCTCCATTTTATTATTTGTTTTCTGTGTGTTTTCTCTGTTTCTCTTTTTTGCCTTCCTCCAGGTTACTTGAACATTATATTGCTTTGTATAATTTTCTCAGTGGTTTTGCTAAGGATTACAAAATACATATGTAACTTATCATAGTCTACTGGTATCTACCTTTTACCATTCTGAGTTACATGTAGAAAACTTACTTCCACTTAGGTTCCTTTACTCTCTCCACTTTTTAAATATAACTTTTAAGCATTTCCTGTACATACATTGAACACTATATCCAATAATGTTACAATTTTTGCTCCAACCTTCAAATGTGATTTAAGAATCCCATGAAGATAGTCCATTATGTTTCCCCCTTATATTTTTACCCATTCCAATGTTATTATTTTCTCACTGACATTCTGATCCTTCTGTTATCATTTTCTTTTTGTTTAGAAAAATGTCTTTTAGCCATTATTCAAGGGTATATTTACTAATGACATATTTTCTTAGTTTTGCTTTGCCTGAGAATGTATTTCCCCTTCATTCCTGAAAGGAAATTTTTTCCAGATATAGAATTCATAGTTGAGAGTCCTTTTCTTTCAGCACTTGAAAAATATTTTTCCATGCCATTTTGTACTCCATGGTTTTAGATCTGCTGCCATTCTAATTGGTGTTTGCCTATGAGTAATGTATCATTTCCCTCTGGTTGTTTTGATTTTTTTCTTTGCCTAATTTTTAGAAGTTTAATTACGACATGTCTTGGCATGAGTTTGGGGAGGTTTATGTTATATGGGGTTGACTCAGCTTCTTGAATCTGTAGGTCTATGTCTTTCACCAAATATGGAGAGTTTTCAGCCATTATTTTCTCAAATTCTCTTTTAATCTCACTCTGTTCTCCTCCCCTTCTAGGATTCTAACAGTACAAATATTAGCTTTTTGGTTATTCTCCCTGAGATTCTGTTCATTTTGTTTCAGTCTATTTCCTCTCTGTTGTTCCGAATGGGTAAATGTTATTGATTTGCCCTTAAGTTCAGTGATTTCTATCCTTTGTCATCTCAACTCTACTACTGATCCCATCCAGCGAGTTTTTATTTTGGTTATTGTATGGTTATTGTATTTTTCAGTTCTATAATCTCCATTTGGCTCTTTTTTATAACTTCTGTTTCTTTACTGAGATTTTCTATTTTTTCAAGAGAATTCATAATTGATTGTTGAAGCATTTTTAGGATGGCTGTTTTAAAATCCTTGTCAGATAATTCCAACATCTGATTCCTCTTTGTATAAAGGTCTGTTAATTGTCTTTTTTCACTTATTTTGTGGTTTTCCTGGTTCTTTGTATAAAACATCCTTTATATTTAGGATGTTATACAATTCTGGATCCTATTTAACCTTTTTTTAAAAACTGTCAGTTGACATGTAGCAGGAAGACCAGGTGGGTGTGTATGTTCAGCCTGCCCCTGGTTTCCACTGGGTTCCACTTACACCACCCCAGCAAAGATGAAGTGCTGACTCACAGTGCCTTATTGAAGATGGATGAAGTGGAAGTTCAGCACCCCTCTTGGCCCTACAGACATCTTCCCAGTGAAAGTAGAACACTGACTCACACTGCCTCATTGTCTCCAAGTGGGAGTGTAAGCTCAGTTCCTTGCTGGGCTCCATTAACATCAGGAGAGGGGAAGATGAGAAGTGAAGTGCCAACTAAAATCTCCCACCGCCCCATTCCTCCTTGTTGAAACTGAGTGGGAGCTCACCACTGGGCTC
This sequence comes from Balaenoptera acutorostrata, assembly GCF_949987535.1. Lineage (NCBI taxonomy): Eukaryota > Metazoa > Chordata > Mammalia > Artiodactyla > Balaenopteridae > Balaenoptera > Balaenoptera acutorostrata. Next base: position 40,778,335 of record NC_080085.1, read on the forward strand.
TACTGATACTACCCCACCTGGGAAATCTAAACTTTCCCTGGTTTAACCAAGCAGGGGATAGAATATTAGCTGCCTGCTTAGTCCTGCTGACACTCTCCCAGCAGGGAACTTGGATCACTGCTACCTGCTTCTTCTGGGTAAGAGGTGGAAGATCAGCTCTTTCCTTGGCTAATCAACACAATCCAGCACTGGAATCAAGGTGTGCTTTCTGCTTCTACCAGGTTGGGAAGTGGGGTGAGGTGGAACATCATCTTCCTGAGTAGGATAGGTATTTCCTAGTAGGTTTTATATTGTTATATCACTCTTTTACAAGTACTTTGGCTAGAGAAAAACAGGCTCTTTCTTGGAACTTATTTGTCTGAGCCTGTTGGCAGTTCTGGATTGGAGACTTCTGCAATGCCATGTCCAGGATATATGGAAGGCAATGAGGAAACCCAGGAAACTCACCTCAGTGTTGTGTCTCAAATTCTGAGATCTCTAGGAAGCTTGCCAACTTCTTTCCACTTTTCAGAGTCTGTCTGTGCTTGCTGGTTTTGTTATATCCAGGGGGTTTTAGTGGTCAATATGTTGAAATTGAATCTCAAATGTTTCTTGGTCCCTACCAATTTATATGGTCTGGAAAGGACATGTTAATAGGTTGTATCTCAGTCCCCTTTCCTTCTTAAGAAATTTTAGAGGATATTCCCCAGGAAAGAGCTATAAATGTTTTTTTTATTGGAGTGCTATATGAATGCAGAAAAGTACACAAGTCATCAATGAATTTTCACAAACTGAACACATCCATGTAATTAGCACCGAGATCAAGAAATAGAATATGACCAGCATCCTCAAGGCCCCCATTCTTACCTGCTTCCAGCTATTACCCTCCCTTGGATAACCATTAAACTGTCTTCTAATAGTATAAACTAGTTTTGCCTACTCTCTTTTCTGTCTGGATATTTGACATTTTTGTTCAACACTATGTTATGAGATCCATCTGTTCTACTGTGGGTCATTGTAAAATGTTCATTCTTGTTGCTGTACAGTAATCTATTTTGTAAAAATACCACAATTAAGTAATCCATTCTACTGTTGATGGGCATTTGGGTGATATATTTCAGAGTTTTCCACAGAAACAGACCCAATAGGATATATATAGAGAGAGAGAGAGAGAGAGAGAGACAGAGAGACAGAGAGACAGAGTGAGACAGGGAGAGATTATAAGGAATTGGTTCACATGATTATGGTTCCAAGATGCACAGAGTAAGTCAACAAGCTGGAGACCCAGGAGAGCCAATGGAGGAGTTCTAGTCCAAAGTCTGGCAACCTCAAGTCCCAGGAAGAGCCAATGTTTCTATTCAAATCTAAAAGCCAGGAAAAAAACAATGTCCCAGTCTAAAGGCTTCCCGATGGGAAGAATTCTCCCTTACTTGGAGGAGGGCCAGCCTTTTATTCTATTCAAGCCTTCAACTGATTGGATGAGGCCCACCCACATTGGGGGGGGGCAATCTGCTCTACTCATTCTACTGATTTAAATGTCAATCTCACCCAAAAATACCCTCACAGAAATGACCAGAATAATGTTTGACCAAATATCTGGGTACCCTGTGGCCAAGTCAAGTTGACACATAAAATTAGCCATTGCAGGTGTTTTCTAGTTTGGGCTATTATGAGTATGCTACTATGAACAATCTTGACTATGTCTTTGGGTGAATATATGTGAGCATTTTTGTTGAGTATATACCTATCACTGTGTCATAGTATAAGCATATTCAGCATTAGTAGATAGAGCTGAAGAGTTTTCCAAAGTGGCTGTGTATATTTACACACCCATCAAAAGTATATGAGAGTTCTGATTGCTCCACATACTTGTGATGCCATAACACTTGACATTTTTTGTATTTTTCATTTTAGTCATTCTGATGAGTGTGTATAAACATTGCATTGTAGCATCAATTTGCATTTCTCCTTTTGATGCTTATTGGCCCTTTCATTTCCCTCTTTTGCAAAATGTCTGTTCAAGTCTTTCGCCCATTTTCTATTGTATTGTCTGTCTCTTTCTTAGAAATGTATAAGAATTCTTTATATAATCTAAATGTGAATCTTCTGTTGGATATATGTATTGTAAAAATCACCTCCCAGGCTGTGGCTTGCCTTTCACTTTCTTAATGATGGCATTTGATGTACAGAAGTTCTTAATTTTTGTATAGCTCAGTTATCATTTTCCCCCTATAGTTAGTGCTTTTTGTGTCTTGCTTAAGAAGTTTGGGGGCTGTTCTTTTTTTTAATTTATTTTTTATTGAAGTATAGTTGAATTACAATGTTGTGTTAATTACTGCTGTACAACAAAGTGACTCAGTTATATATATATATCTTTTTCATATTCTTTTCCATTCTGGTTTATCATAGGATACTGAATATAGTTCCTTGTGCTATACAGTAGGATCTTGTTGTTTATCCATCTTATATACAGTAGTTTACATCTGCTAATCCCAAATTCCCAGTCTTTCCTGCCCCTACCCACCTCCCCCTTGGCAACCATCAGTCTATTCTCTATGTCCCTGATTTTGTTTCTATTTCAGAGATAGGTTCATTTGTGTCATATTTTAGATTCCACATATAAGTGATATCATATGGTATTTGTCTTTGTCTTTCTGACTTTCTTCACCTACTATGATAATCTCTAATTGCATCCATCTTGCTGCAAATGGCATTATTTCATTCTTTTTTATGGCTGAGTAGTATTCTATTGTATATATGTACCACATCTTTATCCATTCATCTGTTGATGGACATTTAGGTTGTTTCCATGTCTTGGCTATTGTAAATAGTGCTGCAATGAACATTGGGGTGCATGTATCTTTTTGAATTATAGTTTTGTCTGGGTATATGCCCAGGAGTAGGATTGCTGGATCATATGGTAATTCTATTTTTAGTTTTCTGAGGAACCTCCATACTGTTTTCCACAGTGGCTGCACCAACTTAACATCCCCACCAACAGTGTAGGAGGGTTCCCTTTTCTCCACACCCTCTCCAGCATTTGTTATTTTTAGACATTTTAATGATGGCCATTCTGACTGCTGTGAGGTGGTACCTCATTGTAGTTTTGATTTGCATTTCTCTAATAATTTCAGGGGCCCTTCTTTTAATATATCTTTCTCTTTCCCAGAACAATGGTTGCTCAAGAAGGAGTAAGGTGGCCAAAGAGGATGGTGTGGGAAACTGGGTCAGGTGGTATTCATGCTCATCCTTGCATTATTCCTGAAGCCACTACCACCTCTAGCACTGGAAACTTTGTGCTAAATCAAGGTTACCTAGCTCAACTTTGCCCCCACCCATGGTGATTTCTCTTTCTAATGGCAGTGCTTCTATTCCTCATGAATTCTATTAATCTCTTCCATCCACATTTCATCAGACATGTCTGTACATATCTAAACCTCCAATTCTGTACATAGCTCCAGAGTTCTTTCCCACTGAACTCCTGAGATCCAGGCCAATCAAGAAATGGTATATTGTTTAACTGTTCTTGAGAATGCCCTTGAAGTTAGGGAAACTTTATCCAATCTAGGTCATTGAGGACTTTGGATGTGCTGTCTAATTGCACAAGCTACCATATTTAAGCATCAGTTCCAGGCCAATCAAGATACCCCCATACACATATTTCTATTAGGCTGTTTTTCAAATTATCTTTTTATTGTTTAAATAAAAGCATAAACAGTTCTCTTAAGCTAACACTTTGTATATGCCAGTTGTAGAAATGTGAACTGATGTATCAGTTTAATTAGGGAATAAGATGGAAAAGCATTATGGTGACAATAGTTCAGTAATTATGATTAAATATTAGGAGCTCCCAACCTGCCAGTGATCCTTAGCAAAGAGCTAAATGATTGGAATATGGTGGGAATGAAAGAACAAATTCACACAAAAGGGAAAGAGAGAAGAAAAAGAAAGGGCCTAAAGGAATAATATCAAAGCCAAATTGTGTTCCAAAAGAGCATTTAAAAATATTTGGAAATTGAAGTGTAATTTTCCCTGGAAGAAAAAAGTTAGACAAAGTAGTTCAGTGTCTAGGGTAGCCTACAAAGTTTACTTAACCCACAATGTAGCAGCAATAGTACCACGCTTGCCCTTAGTTCCAAGTTCTCCCAAGGTGTTTACGTCTTAGTCCTTGAGCCTAAACTCATCTAAATTCAGCAACAGAACTTGAGCTTCAGAGAGACCTGAACCCAGAGAGTAGTCACCTATGAAAGAGGAGGAGGTGGGAAATGTAGCTCCATGGCAGCAGGGGACTATATACTTAAGTAGCTAGGAGATGGGCATAAAGGTGACTTGAGCCTGAGGTGTCCCCAGATCTGCTATGAGTAGTGGGAGGGTGTGTCATGGGTCCCTCAGAAACACAGGTGAGGGCTGCAGTAAACCATCCATCACTACTTGGCCCAGACAGCTATGGTGGGAGCATGGATGTCAGCAGATACCTACAGGTTATTTGGAAAGTGTTGCTATTTGGTACTTCTCTGTAGTCTTGATTTCGTTTGAAGGGACTGAGCATCTAAATTAAATCAGAGCTGACAGACATTGTAATGCCTCTAGTTTATTAATTCTATGGTGATTTAAAGCAAATTTACCAAAAGTCTTAATTAAATTCTTGAAATTCCAAGAGCACTAGGCAAAAACTCAGTCTTGGCAAAAACATGTTAGTCCCACCCACATCCCCTTCTGCACACCCAGCTGCCAAATTGCTTAAATCTCTAAATAATCACTTTCTAGATTAAATAAATTAAGCTCATTCATTTGTGCTTAAGTTTCAAGACTTACCTGCACATCCTTGCTCCCAAAGTTTGTTATGAGCAAAATAGTAGTACAGTTTGATGTCACACACACACACACACACACACACACACACACACACACACACACAGTTAGTAAAATGGATTTTTAAAATGATATTATCTGGATGTCAGAAAGAACCAAATCAGTAAATATTTAAAAGTTCTATTATGAACTTAAAGCTACTTTTACCATCTAGGGCAGAATGAAGGGGAAAGAGAATTATTTAACCATGTAGACATGCTTGTAATCAATAGAATTACACACACTACAGGCTATGGTAATAAGATGAATCACTTATAAAGAAGAATGCCTACAGAAGATGAAAGAGAAGATGAGAGAGTAAAATGTATGCTATTCACCTCAGTAGGAATAGGTGAATAATGCAGTTAACATTCCTAAAAAAAAAACACCCAAATCCAGTGGTACATTTGGGAACTAGCTTTCCTGAAGTCCTGCGCTACACCATCAGATGAGAGGCAAGAGGACAGCCCCCTCCAGAATGAGGCTGCCTCTCCCCATCATCCAATCTAGCTCTGAGTGTGGTCCCTGGACCAGCAGCAGCAGCATCTGGGAACTTGTTAGAAATGCAAATTCTTGGATCCCTCCCTAGATGTTCTCTCAGGAATCTGTGTTTTAATAAGTCCTCCGGGTGATCCTGAGGCATGCTAAAATTTAAGAACCATTCATCTTGCAGCCTTTAAATGAAATTTGTGAAGCTTCAATGAAATGGTTTTAAAAATTGATAGTTCACAGATTCACCAGAAAATTTTACAGGGCATCTGAGGAGTAGTTGAATCACATGGGCCTGGGTTCAAATTCTGACTCAACCAACTGAAGCAGGATCACTTTGGGCAAGTGATTGTTAAACAGTGCACTGTTTCCTTCATCTGTAAATGCAATCTCTCATGGTGGGATAGGGCCCAGAGAAAACGTAGGCCTAGGTTCAATACATTCATTGGAGTTGCCAGAAATCAATTAAGAAGCAAGCTGTGGCTTTGGGAAATGTTTCTTTCTCACTCTTCCCTATGATCTGGAAAGGCAAAAATAATGTGGATATGGAAAATACCACATTAAATGAGATATATGTCCAGTCAATTGATGAACAGAATATGGACACAGACCCTGGTCTTTCTAGGAAGAATGAACTAAGACTCACCAAGCATTGCCAATTTTTAAAAAATATTATTTTGTATTACATAGGCAATACAACCAAATAATACAAACTTCAAAAATGTTAGAGTGAAAAGCAAGCCTCCTTCTCAATACCTTCCCTCAGACACCCAATCCAGAGTTTCTTGTGTACCCTTTCAGTGCTATCCTATGCATACATGGGCATATAAATATGTGTATATGTTTTTTTAACATCTTTATTGGAGTATAATTGCTTTACAATGGTGTGTTAGTTTCTGCTGTATAACAAAGTGAATCAGCTATACGTATACATGGCCCCATGATTTACTCAATGTATTCCTTTCTTTTCCACTTAAAAGTCTATCTTTGAAAAGGTGCTTGACATCACTAACCATCAGAGAAATGCAAATTAAATCACAATGAGATATCACCACACACTTGTTAAAATGGCTATCATCAAAAAGACAAAAGATAACAAATGTTGGCGAAGATGTGGAGAAAATGGAACACTTGTGCACTGTTGGTGGAAATGTAAACTGGTGCAGTTACTATGGAAAACAGTATGGAGGTTGCTCAAAAAATCAAAAATAAAACTACCATATGACCCAGCAATTCCACTTCTGGGTATATACCCAAAGGAAATGAAAACAGGATCTCAAAGAGATATCAGCACTCCCGTGTTCACTGAAGCATTATTCACAATAGCCAAGATATGTAAACCAACCTAGGCGTCCATCAACAAATGAGTGAGTAAAGAAGATGTGGAGTACACATATAATGGAATATCATTCAGCCACGAGAAAGAAGGAAATTCTGTCGCTTGCGACAACTTGGATGAACCATGAGGGCATTATGCTAAGTTCAGTAAGTCAGAGAAAGAAATACTGTATGATCTCACTTATATGTAGAATCTAAAAAAGCTGAACTCAGAGGAACAGAGAGTAGAGTGGTGGTTACCAGGTGACGGGGGTGAGGGAAACTGGGAGATATTGGTTCAGTTATAAGATGAACAAGTTCTGGGATATAATGTGCAGCATGGTGCAGCATGGTGATTACTGTTAATAATACTGTATTATATACTTGAAAGTTGCTGAGAGAGTAGATCTTAGATGTTCTCACCACAAAAAAGAAATGGTAATTATGTGACAGGATGGAGGTGGTAGCTAATGCTATGATGATAATCATTTTGCAATTTATAAATGTATCAAATCAACACATTGCACACCTTAAACTTACACAACGTCAATTATATCTCAATAAAGCAAAAGGGGAGTATATCTTTAAAATCTTTCCATACCCATACATATACGAATCTTCCTCATTTTTCTAACGGTGGCATAACATTCTACTGTATGGATGTATCTTACTTTTTGGGGGGACCAATTCCTTACTGATGGATATTTAAATTGTTTGCAAGCTTTTGCTAATACAAGTAAAGCTATGATGAATATCTTTAAATATACATCGTTTTGCCCATCTGTGTGCATGTCACATAAATTCTTAGAAGGCAATTGTTGATTATGCATTAGGTGGTTTTACTAGATACTCTCAAATTTCCAGCATAGCGGTTTTACTAGTTATCTTCCCATTAGCAATGTATAAGAGAGACTATGAGTTTCCCTGATCTCATCTTCAGCAATGTTGTTGAGCTTTGACAAACTAATGGGTTGAAAATAGTACTTAATTTTAATTTAATTTATTTTTCTCTTACTATGATATATTTTTATCTGTAGTCTGACCATATGCCAGAGTTCCATGTAGAACTTGGCACTAAAATGCTTATATAGGGACTGAATCTTTAACAAAACCCCATTTCAGCAATATTTTATGAGCAGAAGCCATTGGAGACAAGGGAACATGGACAAGAGAATTCAGATTATTTCTCAACTATACTCAACTGATGTCCCATCAAGAGCATCAGCAACACAGATGAAGGACTGCATCATTACCACTAAGAATACATGTAAAGTGATAACTAATTTAATCTATGTTTCACTTAAGAGTGGTGTTTATGAGGAAAAACGGATGAGATGAGCAGATTCTGTTCTATTTGGTTTATAATCATTTAATCTAGTTCCTTTTCTGCGCTCTTATATGCTAGTAGTACCACCACTACCAACAACAAAACAAAAAATACCCATGTTAAAATATGAGCCATTTTAAGTAGATGTTAGAAATTTAAGTGTAGCTTCATAATTCAAAAAAATTTTACCATGTTTCTTTTTCTATTTTCTTCTTTTCTGGAATTATATTAAAATATTAAGTCCATTAATAATGCAATGCATGGATATTTTGTACTAATTTAACGGGTTTTTTTTTTAAAGGATTTTCTTATTTATTTATTTATTTATTTATTTATTTTTGGCTGTGTTGGGTCTTCGGTTCGTGCGAGGGCTTTCTCCAGTTGCGGCAAGCGGGGGCCACTCTTCATCGCGGTGCGGGGACCGCTCTTCATCGCGGTGCGCGGGCCTTTCTCTATCGCGGCCCCTCCCGTCGCGGGGCACAGGCTCCAGACGCGCAGGCTCAGCAATTGTGGCTCACGGGCCCAGCTGCTCCGTGGCATGTGGGATCTTCCCAGACCAGGGCTCGAACCCGTGTCCCCTGCATTAGCAGGCAGATTCTCAACCACTGCGCCACCAGGGAAGCCCCTAACGGGTTTTATAAAGGAGATTTTTTTTTTTGCATGTAGCCTATACCTGGGCAGTACTTTTACTTATGTGATAAATATGACACAGCTTTAAATGAATTCAGGTCTGAAAAAAGACACTTGAAATGACACTTGTATGTGCACTATAATATTTGTTCAATTTAGACTGATACATAGAGAAGTCAAAAATGAATATTGCTAATTATTGTATTTAATTTATTTTTAGAAGACACCAATTAAGAAGAAATGAGGTAATTAGAAGAAACTTCAACTGAAATAAATATAATAATCCCAGACAATCCTTTAAACCACAGAGGACCTGGGCCCTCCTTTATCATTAGTTAATGCTAATCTCTCTGTAGAGTCATTAATTATTGAGAAAATCTGTCAATATTTAAAGTTTATGAGAAAATGAAAGCTACAAAAAGAGGAAAAAATCTCAGGTCTTCCCTGGTGATGCAGTGGTTAAGAATCCACCTGCCAATGCAGGGAACATGGGTTTGAACCCTGGTCTGGGAAGATCCCACATGCCGCAGAGCAACTAAGCCCATGCACCACAACAACTGAGCCTGTGCTCTAGAGCCTGTGGGCCACAACTACTGAGCCTTCGAGCCACAACTACTGAAGCCCATGTGCCTAGAGCCCATGCTCCACAAAAAGATAAGCCACCATAATGAGAAGCCCACACACCGCAACGAAGAGTAGCCCCACTCGCCACTTGACGCAACTAGAGAAAGGCCACGCACAGTAACGAAGACCCAACGCAGCCATAAGTAAATAAATAAATAAATATTTTTTTAAAATCTTAGTACAGTTACCCCATGACCAAGATATATATGTATGTGTGCACATCTCTCTCTCTCTCTCTCTCACACACACACACATAAATAAAGCTAGTAATAATCATGTACTTTCGATAGGCTTGACACTTATATTTCCTGAAAATAATCATTCCACAGCTTAGATGGAAGTAATATAGTACATTGCCATTATAGGTGACATTTACTCTAAATCAGCAGTCCCCAAATTCTTTGGCACCAAGGACGGGTTTCGTGGAAGACACTTTTTCCACAGACGGTGGGGCGGGGGCGAGTTCAGGCAGTAATGTGAACGATGGTTCAGGCAGTAATGCGAGCGAAGGGGAGCGGCAGATGAAGCTTCTCTCGCTCGCCTGCCGCTCACCTCCTGCTGTGTGGCCTGGTTCCTAACAGGCCATGGACCAGTACTGGTCCACGGACTGGGGGTTGGGGACCCCTGCTCTAAAGTACAGATTAGACTGTGGGTACTCAAATTTTACTATAATTAATCTAACCTGTCAAATTCAGTGAAATAGTTTTTGAATGTTTTGAGGCACTATCAGTACATTCATGGTTTCTCTCTAATGGTTAGTACTTTGGAGAGAGGGTACAGTTAAGTTCTTCATGAAACTTATTTATCATTTCAGTGATATTGCTTCCAGGGATAAAAGTCAGTTGAGAATTATCAAAGGCAACTAGGCAGAAGATGAAAAGGCTAATCATGCCTTGTTAGGAATCCACTTAAAATGATTCAATGGTGTTTTTCAATATTCTAAGGCTAAGGGTAGTTTACATTTTAAGTCGTAACCATTTTTTGAAACTTCCAATGTATTAGGTAGCAGATTGGAGAAACATCAGAAATGAGAATAATGAAGTTTTTTTAATGATATTAGGTCCATTCATGTTACCCATTTCATTTCATGCTTATAAAATAACTCTAATGTCATTAAAGATGAGAACGTGGTACATCTGAGCAGCTTATTAGATTAATTTGGAATCTAGAGATCGTGACTTTCATGTTTAGCAGGTAAAATATGAGTTCAAATTAATGAATATTTATAGTGATTCCACAATATGCAAAAAATAACTGTTTGTATTGTGATCCCACAGTATGCAAAAAAAAATCTGTTTATTTCCCTAAAAAGACTTATAATTTAGTTTGGAAAGGTCTCAAGGGAAAAAGAATCAGCTCACTGAAGTAGTAATGAAGAAAACTTGAGAGTCAGCTACCATCATCACTGAAGTATCAAAAATCTTAGGCCAAAATGACTAAAAATTCCATTTACTTATAGACCTTCAACACCTAGTGAAAATCTCACAGGGTGAGAAGCTTTCACTGGTGCATGGGAACTAGCTCATATTGGCCATGAGAGCCAGTTTTTAAATTTTCAGGAATTTTTTGGGATTGCTGTGAAAGACACATTATTAAAACTTAAATTATATAAACTTACAGTTAAATAAATTATATTAAAAAGCAAAGGTAACAAATACTTGAAACTCATCACTTCCTAATTATTTCACTATTTTTTTCTATTATCTATTTTCTTGAAGTTGTTAATGTCTACTGTATCTGTGTGGTGGAAACACCATGTAATGGTGGCTACCATGTACCTCTTCCCAACTCTGCATTCAATCATGTCGTGTTGGTAGCTTGAAATCAGCCATGGTGGGAGTATTAATAACATGGAAATTGGCAAATGCTGCAAATCACTGCTTTTTGTTGGAGAGAGCCAGTGTCTAAACGTTTATCAGCACACTACTGCTCATATAGAACATTAAGCTGGAATTCTAGGTCTGAGGAAGAGTTGAGAATTAGATTCAAAATATCTCATCAAGCAGGTGAGTAGGGTGTCTGAAAGTGTTTTGTGAAAGAAGATTGGGCAAGATAGGTAATATTCCAGATGAGTTAGGCCTCATGATTACTTGGTATCCCAATGATCAGGCACTCCATCTCTATCAGAGAACATCAGGAGTTGTTTTTTAGAAGGTGTATATGATATGGCTTTCCTCCAGAAGCCCAGGGGTCTGTATTGTGAGGCTCTGATTGGAGATTATTATAAACTCCACACAATTTTCCCCACTACTGATACCTCTAATACCATACAGTCTGCTGGGTCATATGATTCAAACAATAGGGATGCTTGCATCATAGCCTGGATCTGCTGCAGAACTTTTCCTGCTCTGAGCCTCACTTAAAGCTGGCAGACTTTAGTGTCACCCCAATGTGTGGGTCATAGCACTGTTCAGAGATGTAAGCAGTTTTCCAGATACCCCTAGAACCCAATGAGACCTGTGAAGTGATGTGCTTCTTTGTGATGAGAGGGGCAAGATGCAAAAATGTCTCCTTTATTGTTAAGGGGATGTCCTGGCATACCCTAGACCACTGAAGTCTTAAAATTGTTGTTATTTGTGGCAGTCCCTTAAATTTTCATAGGGTTTATCTCCTGCTTTCTGGAGTACGTGAGTCTTTTTTTTTTTGGCTGTGTGGGTCTTTGCTGCTGCGCACAGGCTTTCTCTAGTTGCGGCGAGCAGGGGATACTCTTCGTTGCGGTGTGCGGGCTTCTCATTGTGGTGGCTTCTCTTATTGCAGAGCACAGGCTCTAGGCACGTGGGCTTCCGTAGTTGTGGCACACAGGCTCAGTAGTTGTGGCTCACGAGCTCTAGAGCGCAGGCTCAGTAGTTGTGGCACACGGGCTTAGTTGCTCCGCGGCATGTGGGATCTTCCTGGACCAGGGCTTGAACCCGTGTTCCCTGCATTGGTAGGCAGACTCTTAACCACTGCGCCACCAGGGAAGTCCCAGTACGTGAGTCTTGACATTGGAAATATTCTAGGTTGTTTTTTTTTTTTTTTTGCTTAACAAGTCAGAGTGGCAAGATGTCATCAATAGAGAGGACCATTATGATGTTCTGTGGGATGTGTAGCTGATCTAGGTCTCTTTGGACTATTTTAAGACAGAGGACAGGGCAAGTCCTGGGGCAAGACTGTAAAAGTATTCTGTGGTATGTTCCCAATGAACAAAATTTCTGATAAGAATAAAAATAGATGCATTCTTCAGATCAACAGCCACATACCATGTACCTGAGATCATGTTAATTTGATCTGGAAAGGTACTATGCCTGGCACAAGCAGCTGAAACTGGGGCTATTACTTGGTTTGCAGTAGTCCACTTTTATCTTCCAATATATGTCCAGGTTTTACAAGGACCAGACTGGTTACTCAAATGGAGATATGAAGAAGACTACCACCACTGCATCCTTTAGGGCAGCATTAATTTCTGCCATTTCCCCTAAGATTAGATATTATTTTTTGTTTACTATCTTTGGCATTTCTTGGAGGGGGTGCAATTTTAGAGGCTACCACTTGGCTTTCCCTACTATGATAGCTCTCATCCTGGTAGTTGTGCCAACCACTAAGGATGTCCATTTCAATTATACGTTTAGGGCCAAGGAAATTACCACTGGGTGGGTCTGCAGACTCAGAAGAACCACTGTGATCCAAACCATGACCCCACTTATTACTTGGCACTCACTTCCCCCCACTCCAATAGAGGGTCCATCATGATGCTTTGGGTATACAGATTTCAATGTCAAACTGGGTCTAGTGCCCAAAAGTTCTTAAAATATTTGGCTACTACCCCTTCTTCAGTGTATAGTTACCTAGGTAAACAACTATGGGTCCCTCTCAGGATAGACTGGGGTAATCATTACTGGTGTACTTACCACCGTGTTGCAGGGTCCTTTCTCTTAGTTACTTACTCCTCTTTCAGTTAATAGGTTCCTGTGCCAAAAACTGACTCAAGTCCAGAACTGGGCAAGAAATAGGAACTTTTGCTGGAGTAATTGTGCTTAGCTACCTGATCATCTATCCTTGATTTCATTTGATTTTATGGACTGAGTAGCTGCCTTCTGTTTTTCTCCTAGTGATGCCATGTTCTTTTTTTTTTTTAACATCTTTATTGGAGTATAATTACTTTACAATGTTGTGTTAGTTTCTGCTGTATAACAAAGTGAATCAGCTATACGTATACATATATCCCCATATCCCCTCTCTCTTGCGTCTCCCTCCCCCCTGCATCCCACCGCTCTAGTTGGACACAAAACACCGAGCTGATCTCCCTGTGCTATGTGGCTGCTTCCCACTAGCTATCTGTTTTACATTTGGTAGTGTATATATGTCCATGTCACTCTCTCACTTCATCCCAGCTTACCCTTCCCCCTCCCCATGTCCTCAAGTCCATTCTCTACGTCTGTTCTGTTAAACATCTCCATTACTCTTTGAAGGTCAGGGTCCCCTGGCTCTTGCTCTAAACTTGTTGCTCATTACTGTAATTATATTGACCTGGCTTCTAATGGTTATAGCACTTCCACCTGGCTTCTAGCATCCCCATTTCTAACAGTGAGGCCATTTTTATAGCAGCATCACCACTGGCCAACAGAAGACTACCACCATAAAACATTTTGGTGATGTTGGTCCCCTCTCACCATCACATCTGGCAAATGCGATGATAGGTGCTGTATCCTCTTAGTCTTCCCAATAAATACAGCCCTCCAGTGGGTTTTCTGGACTTACATAGTATGTACACTTTCACACTCCCACTTCTGCCATATAGTCTTCCACTACCTGCCATGGCAACTCTGGTGTTTCTATCTAAATTAACGTTAACCATTGCTTTGTCCATGTTTGGAAAGGAACCATCCTTGGAGTCCTTGCCAAGGAGTCAAATCCTGTTTCCTGGAAGAGTGCTCCCAAATCAATAAACTCTCTCTTTTCCAACTTTATGTTATGTCTCCCTCCCCTGCTTAGTCAAGTGCCCTCAGAATCCAGTCCCACCTATATTCCTCCAACTCATACCAGTATGTATTGGCTGGGAAGTGCAGATCTTTTGAGGTCGAGTTCCTTTCCTACCTTATGAGACCATCATTTCCCTGGAGAAGCCATGATATATCTTAACCCTGGTTATTGGCCTAGTGACCAGAATGGTGATGGGGCATATCCTGGGGTGTGGGGTTGGATGGGGAACACAGGTTGTCTTATGTGGTAGACGTCTCTGCATCATCTTCAAACAACTGGAGAGAGCTAGCTTTTTATAGAGAAGAGGGGCCAGAGGGTTCAGGGGAACCTGGGTATTTAAACTATTGAGACTATTAACCCATCTGTCTCTATCCTTTGTGTCCGGGTCCTATTCTTTCCCAGCGCAGATCAGGAACTTGGCATAACAGAACTTGGTTTTTTTTTTTTGGAAGTTTATCTTCTTTGGAGCTCTTTTCCTCTTAAAATTAAGTCCCAGGCTTGGTCTTCAGTTTCCACTCAGTTCCACTGTCCTTATAGTTACTCTTTCCCTCATGTTTCTTTTCTTTCTTTCTTTCTTTCTTTTCTTTCTTTTCTTTCTTTCTTTATTTTTGGCTGTGTTGGGTCTTCGTTTCTGTGCGAGGGCTTTCTCTAGTTGCGGCAAGTGGGGGCCACTCTTCATCGCGGTGCGCGGGCCTCTCACCATCGCGGCCTCTCCTGTTGCGGAGCACAGGCTCCAGACGCGCAGGCTCAGTAATTGTGGCTCACGGGCCTAGTTGCTCCGCAGCACGTGGGATCTTCCCAGACCAGGGCTCGAACCCGTGTCCCCTGCATTGGCAGGCGGATTCTCAACCACTGCGCCACCAGGGAAGCCCCCTCATGTTTCTTAAATGCCAGAATCATATCATCAGCTAGTGCATTCCTTTCCATCAGTATACCATTCCATTTCACTAGCAGTGAAAGTTTTAACAATGGCACTGCTGTCTTGTGCCAAAAGCTCCCTCTGTTCCACCTATCACCAGTGGCGGGATTCTCATTGCCAGTTAGGTGGCAAGTGATCCAGTTCCTAATTCTATTCTCAGCATTTGCTTTGTCAGATCTGGCACCAACTGTGGTAGGTCAGGTAACTGGGAAACAGTCTCAGAGACAGAGCTCACAGTGCAGTAGGGTTATTAGGGAGTACATTGGGTTCAAAGCCTATGGAAGAGTTGTGAGAAAACAAAATTGGGAGGAGAGAGAAGTTAAGGTGTGCTTTAGAGTCAGTGGATGTCTCAGCTGACCCTACAGTCAGCTTAGGATTTATTATGAGTTGAAGTGAGATGATCAGACCTTTCTATCCCTTCTTGAATCAGTCATTAGGTGCGGGCTGCCTTGGGAAGGGAGCATGACCTTGGGCCAGGCAGCGCTGAGGCAATCTCTTAAGGGGCTCAAGAGCTGAGGGCTACCTGTCAGCAGTATTCCCAGAGGCTGGCCAGAGTGGGTGGGGAGGAATTGGTCCCCCTGCAGGAGAATCTAGGTGGCACATCACAGCATTCATCAACTATAACAGCAAAATGTCTTTGATAATTTCTAGGTTTCCAACTTCCAAAGAGTGCAGAACTGCCTAGAGATGGAAGTGGTAAACAAATACAAGTGTTATTTAATGATCTATTAGATTGAAGAATATGACCTTGACAGTTCTGTAGGTCAAAATGATTGAATACCAGCAATTTCATACTGTCCAACTTCATTGTAGAATAAACAAGGAAGGAACCTACATTGGGCATGTGGTCATATTTAAATGTTTATGCATTCTAAAATAATCTATCAAATAGCTTCACCTCCCACGCAAGCCCAACACCCTCCCCATCCTCCCCATTTTGGTTATACTCATTAAAAACCCTGCTTTTTTTTTTTTTTTTTCAAACATCTTTATTGAAGTATAACTGCCTTACAATAGTGTGTTAGCATCTGCTTTATAACAAAGTGAATCAGTTATACATATACAATATGTTCCCATTTCTCTTCCCTCCTGCATCTCCCTCCCTCCCACCCTCCCCATCCCACCCCTCTAGGTGGTCACAAAGCACCGAGCTGATCTCCCTGTGCTATGCGGCTGCTTCCCACTAGCTATCTATTTTACATTTGGTAGTGTATATATGTCCATGACACTCTCTTACCCTGTCACATCTCACCCCACCCCCTCCCCATATCCTCAAGTCCATTCTCTAGTAGGTCTGTGTCTTTATTCCCGTCTTGCCCCTAGGTTCTTCATGGCCTTTTTTTTTTTTTTTCCCTTAGATTCCATATATATGTGTTAGCATACTGTATTTGTTTT
The DNA here is from genome assembly GCF_949987535.1 of Balaenoptera acutorostrata. Classification (NCBI taxonomy): domain Eukaryota; kingdom Metazoa; phylum Chordata; class Mammalia; order Artiodactyla; family Balaenopteridae; genus Balaenoptera; species Balaenoptera acutorostrata. Next base: position 40,794,825 of record NC_080085.1, read on the forward strand.
TCTCTTTCTGACTTACTTCACTCTGTATGACAGACTCTAACTCCATCCACCTCATTACAAATACCTCCATTTCATTTCTTTTTATGGCTGAGTAATATTCCATTGTATATATGTGCCACATCTTCTTTATCCATTCATCTGTCGATGGACATTTAGGTTGCTTCCATGTCCTGGCTATTGTAAATAGAGCTGCAATGAACATTTTGGTACATGACTCTTTTTGACCTATGGTTTTCTCAGGGTATATGCCCAGTAGTGGGATTGCTGGGTCGTATGGTAGTTCTATTTGTAGTTTTTTAAGGAACCTCCATACTGTTCTCCATAGTGGCTGTATCAATTTACATTCCCACCAACAGTGCAAGAGTGTTCCCTTTCCTCCACACCCTCTCCAGCATTTATTGTTTCTAGATTTTTTGATGATGGCCATTCTGACCGGTGTGAGATGATATCTCATTGTAGTTTTGATTTGCATTTCTCTAATGATTAATGATGTTGAGCATTCTTTCATGTGTCTGTAGGCCATCTGTATATCTTCTTTGGAGAAATGTCTATTTAGATCTTCTGCCCATTTTTGGATTGGGTTGTTCGTTTTTTTGTTATTGAGCTGCATGAGCTGCTTGTAAATCTTGGAGATTAATCCTTTGTCAGTTGCTTCATTTGCAAATATTTTCTCCCATTCTGAGGGTTGTCTTTTGGTCTTGTTTATGGTTTCCTTTGCTGTGCAAAAGCTTTTCAGTTTCATTAGGTCCCATTTGTTTATTTGTGTTCTTATTTCCATTTCTCTGGGAGCTGGGTCAAAAAGAATCTTGCTGTGATGTATGTCATAGAGTGTTCTGCCTATGTTTTCCTCTAAGAGTTTGATAGTGTCTGCCCTTACACTTAGGTCTTTAATCCATTTTGAGTTTATTTTTGTGCATGGTGTCAGGGAGTGTTCTAATTTCATACTTTTACATGTTCCTGTCCAATTTTCCCAGCACCACTTATTGAAGAGGCTGTCTTTTCTCCACTGTATATGCTTGCCTCCTTTATCAAAGATAAGTTGACCATATGTGTGTGGGTTTATCTCTGGGCTTTCTATCCTGTTCCATTGATCTATATTTCTGTTTTTGTGCCAATACCAAACTGTCTTGATTACTGAAGCTTTGTAATATAGTCTGAAGTCAGGGAGCCTGATTCCCCCAGCTCCATTTTTCGTTCTCAAGATTGCTTTGGCTATTCGGGGTCTTTTGTGTTTCCATACAAATTGTGAAATTTTTTGTTCTAGTTCTGTGAAAAATGCCAGTGGTAGTTTGATAGGGATTGCATTGAATCTGTAGATTGCTTTGGGTAGTAGAGACATTTTCACAATGTTGATTCTTCCAATCCAGGAACATGGTATATCTCTCCATCTATTTGTATCATCTTTAATTTCTTTCATCAGTGTCTTATAATTTTCTGCATACAGGTCTTTTGTCTCCTTAGGTAGGTTTATTCCTAGATATTTTATTCTTTTTGTTGCAATAAAAACCCTGCTTTTAAAGCATTTGATGTCACCCAAAACCAATGGTAAAATAATGCCTCATGAATGCAATGGGAACTTATCTACTTCTATACAACACTTTCATTCCGCCTCTGAGTCTTGACCCTTGTTACTCTCCTCACTTGGAATGCTTCTTTCTGCATTGCCCCAACCAAACAACAACAAGAACACTACCCTTTTCCAAACCAACCTCCTCCTTATAGCCTCTTTTGATGATACCAGGTTCATCATAGCTTCCCTGAGTTTCTTTAGCACTTAAGGCCTGTTCAACACAATCTAGGATTTAATAATGGTGTGGTCTGTCTTATGGAAGGATTTTTTTCAATGTGGGTTACCTTTGTTTCACCAGATAGGTGTGAGTACCTTGAAGACAGAAGTTGTAACATTTACGTCCTCTGTTTTGCCCACATCCCTAGCACCCAAATGGAAACTCATGACTGAGAATTATGTGGACTATAAAGACCTTTGAATTTGTATATTTCCTGTTTATCTACTTTAACTGTCTTTTCAAAGTTGTATATACATAAAAAATTAAATCATTCATAAGCACTCAAAAAGTCAAGGAATGAAGTTTAGGTTCTTTCAAAGTATTCTTGGAAGGTGTGAAAAAGATGAGGTGAGAAGAAAAACTGTAACCAACCAAAGAGCAGAAGCTATGTTTGGCTTCTTAATTCTTCCTCTCACAGAACTCTGCACTTTCTTTAATAACACCTCTCATCATTTCTAACTATATGTTTATGTCATTATTTAATTAGTTTCTGTCTCACTCCAACTAATTGATAAGCCCCAAGAGGGCAAGGACCATATTTGTTTTATTCATCATCATATTTCTAGTGAGTAGCACATAATACATGCTCAATAAATATTTATTGAAATAATTATTGAAGGCAATAACTAAATGACTATCATTTGATGGAAGGACTTATGCTTTCATCTCCAGGGACTTCTAATCACCAACCCTTGTCCCTGGCCAATGCTCCAAGGTGGCTTCTTTCACCCTGTCATATTTCTCATTTGAGAATATCCCTAATGTGTAAATATAATGTATAAATATTCTTAGTCTTTTATCCCTACTACAAGAACCCATCTTTTCCTCTTCCAGGCATATTTTTAGAGTATGCCCAGAGGTTCTTATTGCCATCATTCCAGAGGTTCTCTGTCCTATGACTGAATCTTCTACTTGAACCAACAACATCTACCCATAAGATCATGAACTTCAGCAAAACAAGTTCATCTCCTGGCAGTGGCACCTCTAAATTGGCACCACAAACTCTTGAAATCCCCCTAAGAAACATTTCCCCAAATTTTTCCCTTAAGATCACCCTCTGGACACACCATCCCTAAACTGCCTCTCATGTTTGACTCAAGTATTGGAAGTGATTCCTTGCATTTACTACTCAGTACAAGTTTATCAGACTCATGAATTCATTCTCTCCCTTCCTCTCCCTCTAGTTTTCACAACTCTTATCTCTCCTCTACACTATTATGGGTGTGTGTGTGTGTGTGTGTGTGGTGAATTGTGGAGTGTGAACGTGTTTGTGGCATGGCAGAGTGAAGAAAGAGTGTCAAGGGAGAGAAGATAAAGTCATTTCAATATCTTTTTATTCTGCATTTACGAGTTCTCTATTGCTGCATAACAGATCACTCTAAGACTTAATGGTTTGAAACAGTACCAACAATTTTGCTCACAAATCTGAAATTTAGGCAGGCCTTGGCAGGGGCATTTGTATCTGCCCTACATGGCATCAGCTAGGGCAGCTCAACTAAGGGCTGAAGGATCCATTTCCAAGATGGCTCATTCACACATGACAAGTCAGTGCTGGCTGCCAGCTGAGAGTTCAGCCAGGGCTGAGGATGGCAGGGAGGTGGGGCTGTTGGATTCAGTGTGGTGGCTGAGTTCCAAGAGTGAACATCCCAAACCTAAATGGATTATGTTTGGATATTATCAAAGAATTTAGCTGAGAATCCCAAGTATTGCCTGATCTTTTCTCCATCTGTTTTTCATTTATAACCAGCTTATTTCAAAACGGATTTGAGGCAGAAGCTCTTTCTATTTAAGGTAGACACTGTAACCTTTAAAAGCAATTCTTATACTCTGGATTCTAAGAGATGGTCTACATTTTTGAGAGAAAAAAAAAAGTATGTGCACGGTGGGGGAGAGATGTGCTTGTGAATTTGCATGCTGTGTGGACACATGTGTACATGCCTGTGTGTTTTACATGTGTGTACATTATATATGTGCCTGTATGTGTCTACTCGTGTGTGCATGTGAGAGTGTGTGTATATATGTGTGTCTGCCTATGCTGGTGAAACTGTGTCTGTATTAGCATTTGTATGCATGTGTGTGTGGTGTGTAGTTTCCATAAGGATATCAATCTTTATTGGTAGTTCTACAGTGACTCGGAGAATTGCTCCAGGACTGACTAAATGATAGCATGATATTTTTTTTTAATAAAATTTTCAGTTCTATGTGCAAAGTCAACAGACTGTAATATAATTATTTTAAACTGCATATATATTAGCCCAAACCATAGCATTTTCTTCAAGTGATGCCTTCGTTTACAAAACTAAGAGGGCTTATTTGAGCCATCATCTTTTAAATGTTATAGTACCAAAGTCCTGTAGATTGTCCTGATAAAATACAAGGGATGCTGTAGAAGAATCTGCTGAATTTTCCCTGACAATTATGATTCATGACATACTACTTGTACTTAGAACTATCTGAGAAATGCTTCTGAAATTATCCATTTGTTCCTGGTTCAAGTTAACAAAGAATGCAGCACATTTTTACCATTGTTTTTAAAGCAAAGATTTAGGTTTCCAAAGAATGCACTATACGACCACCCTAACCTTGGTATCTGATAATGCTAAACCTTATTTCTGTGGTGCATGAGGCATTTACAGGAGTTACCTTTTGCTTAATTTTGTTATTTATGTACAATAATATACACCTTTTTACAGTTCTATGAGTTTTGACAAAATGCACAGAGTTGTAAAATTGCCATCAAAATCAGGATACAGAATAGCTCCCTTACCCCAAAATATTAGCTCATCCTACCTCTTTAGAGTCAAACCTTCTTTCTCCCCTAACCCTTGGTAACCACTTATCCGTTCTCCCTCCTATAGTTTTGCCTTTTCCAGAATGTCATAGAGATGAGATTACACCACACATAACCTTTTGAGTCTGGCTTCCTCCACTGAGAAAAGTGCATTTGAGATACACCCATATCATTGCATGTACGTACATTTAGCTTGTTTTTATTGCTGAGTAGGATTTCATTTTATGGATATACACTGTTTGTTCATCCACTCACCAACTGAAGGACACTTGGGTTGTTTCTAGTTTGGTGCTATTGCGAATAAAGCTGCTATAAACATCCATGTACAGTTTTAGTGTGGGAACATAAGTTTTAATTTCTCTAAATAGTACATACTTAGCAAGTGGGATTACTGGGTCAGACAGTAAGTTTATTTTTAACTTTATAAGAAAATGTACCTTGTGTTTCCATCAGCAATGTATGAAAGTTCCAGTTGTCCCATATCTACTTCAATATTTTGTATTGTCAATATTTTTTATTTTAGCCCTCTTAATAGGTGTATAGTAGTATCTCATTGTGTTTTTCACTTCAATTTCCCTAGTAACTAATGATGACAATCATACCTTTATGTGTTCATTTTCCTTCCACATAGTTTCTTTGAGAAGTGTCTGTTGAAACCTTTGCCTATGTTTGAGGGTTGTATGCTTTCTTATGGTTGAATTTTGTTTGTGAGTTCACTACATATTCTAGATATAAGTACTTTGTCAGATATAATTTGCAAACATTTTCTCCAGTCTGTGGCTTATCTTTTCATTCTCTTAACAGTATTTTAAAGAGCAAAAGCTTTAATTTTCACGAAGTCTGACTTATAAATTTTTATTTTGTAAATCATGCTTTTGGTTCACATCTAAGAATTCATTCCCTAATACAAGGTCACAAAGATTTTCTATATTTCATCTAAAAGTTTTATAGTTTTATATTCATATTAAATCTAGGAATCATTTTTAGTTAACTTTTATATCAAGTGTGAAGGATAGGATACGGTTCATTTTTATGCCTATGATGTTCAATTGTTCTAGCACCATTTGTTGGAAAGACTATCCTTTCTACATTGAATTACTTTTGCATCCATTGACCATATTAGAGTGGGTCTACTTCTGGAACATCTACTCAGTCGCATTGATCTATGTGTCTATCTTTTCACCAATACCACAGTAACTAATTACTGTAGCTTTATAGTATGTATTGAAATCAGGTAGTGTGAGTCCCTCAATTTTTTTTTCTTTTTCAAAATTCCTTCACTTATTCCGGTTTCTTCATCTTACAACACAGATCTTAGAAGCACTTTTAGATATCTACAAAAAATCTGGTGAAAAATTTGGTTGTGATTGTGCTAAATCTATAGATCAGTTTGGGGAGAATAGACGTCCTAACAATAGTGGGTCTTCTGACCCATGACCATGGCATATTTTCTCATTAATTTCGGTATTATTTGATTTTAAAAATTTTTTTATTGGAGTATAGTTGATTTACAATGTTGTGTTAGTTTCAGGTGCACAGCAAGTGAATCAGTTATACATATACATATATCCACACTTTTTTAGATTCTTTTCCCATATAGGCCATTACAGAGTAGTGAGTAGAGTTCCCTGTGCTATACAGCAGGTCCTTATTAGTTATCTATTTTATATATAGCAGTGTGTATATGTCAATCCCAATCTCCCAATTTGTCCCATCCCCCTCTTCCCCCCTTGGTAACCATAAGTTTGTTCTCTACATCTGTGACTCTATTTCTGCTTTGCAAATAAGTTCATCTGTACCATTTTTCTAGATTCCACATATAAGCGATATTGTATGACATTTGTCTTTCTGTGTCAGTCTTACTTCGCTCAGTATGACAATCTCTAGGTCCATCCATGTTGCCGCAAATGGCGTTATTTTGTTCCTTTCTATAACTGAGTAATATTTCATTGTATATATATACCACATCTTCTTTATCCAATTTCTCACTTGAAATCGGGGGACTTCTAGAATGCTGGGTTTATTTATTTCATAAGTTCTAGAAATTAATAGCCATTATAGCTTTATTCTCTCTCTACTGCCCTTTTGGGATTCTAATTAAATTACTGTTAAACCCTTTCCCTCTATCCCTCATGTCTCTTAATCTCTCTTTTGTAGTTTCCATCCTTTATTCTCTCTGTGGTGCATTCTGGATAATTTTTTCTGACTTATCTTCAAATTCTCAATTATCTTTTTACCCATGAATAATTTTTTAATTCTATGCATTGATCCATAATGTATCCACGTATGTGTGTGCATGTATATACATGTATATATATGCATGTATATATACACACACATACATATATACATACATATATATCTATACAGATATATATCCATCCATGAATATACCTTTATTGATCTATTTATCTATATACATAAATTCATTTCTAGAAGTTCTAACTGGTTCTTTTCCAGATCTGATTTTACTTTATAAGGTTTCCTGTTTGCAAGGATATTTTAAGTTTATCTTTTATTTATTTAAACATTGAAAGCATACTTGTTTTACAAGCCTTAACTAATAATTCCATATCCAGAGTCTTTGTGGATTTCTTTCTGTTGTCTGTTCTTTCTGCTTGTTCTCATGCACAGTGCTTCTTTTCTTGTGTGAATGGCACTGTTTGCTGCTACATATCTTTGAAAATGTATTTATAGGAGTAATTTGAGCTCTGCTATAAAAGGTGCAAAAATACACAAAAGAAAATACACATTTGCTTAAACCAAATATCTAGGGACACTCTCTGTTCAGTATCACTTCAAACTAAATTCAGAGCTAGAGGGTTTCATTTTTATGTTGTTGTTTTTTGGTGGTTTTTTTTTGGCCATCCATAAGACGTCAATTTCAGCTAAAAATACATTCAAAGACCAATTTACTTCTGCATCACACTGACCCTAAGAGTATAGCCCTTTAGGATTTCTACTTATAATGCGGAGCATCTCCTCTTAACTTCCCACCTTGGACAGACCATGTCAGCCTGGCTCTTAACACTAAAGTTCTAATTTTTCCTGGTTGACAAAGGCCTTCAGAGGTCTCTGGGCTCCCTTTACCTCTCTGGGTTCCTGCTTTCCCTTCGAGTTTGCCCTTGAAATTCCTATCTTGTCAGCTCTTCAATGCTTTTTCTAAAAAAAACTCATTTTTTTGCATTTTATCCATAATTTGTAGTTGTTTTTCTGAAAAAAGTTGGTCCTAATAACCTAGCTTGCTATCACTAGAAACAGAAATGAATTAATAATGTATACAAGAAAAGTCTCACTGCAGATTGGAATTGTATGGGTCCTGATGTGACATGGCTGTAATATTTTTATTTATTTTCATTTTATTTTTGTGGGGAGGGGTTGCCCCTTCTAGTTTCTGCACACAACTATTTTATTTTAGGGATAAAAAAATGAAATATTCAGTAGGAGTCTTTGTTTTTTGGCGTCAGCAATGAACAGATTCTCCTCCCCATCTGTTAGTGGGGGGGGAGAGTCAAAAACATTTTCGTTTTCTCTATAATTTTCTCTTTTCAGACATACTTATATAATTTTACAATTACCTTTATGTTACAGAATATTTGTTAGCACTTCTCAGATTGACCTTTCTTATTTTGTGCTCACAAGTCTTTGTTATTATTTTTTCCTTCCTTTCTCTTGTTTGTATGAGAATGAGGATCAGGGTTTGTAAGTTTCATTTTCTGGGTTTGTTTTTTTTTTGGTAGGAGTGTGTGGATGAGGGAAAACTATCGTTTTTGGTTTTTTTTTTTTTTTTTTTGTCTTACCTGAACTCTTGTTATCCTATTTTCCTTATTTAAATTTGTTTTATAGAAATAGAACCACAGACATAGAAAACAAACTTATGGTTACCAAAGGGGAAAGGGAGGGAGGGATAAATTAGCAGTTTGGAATTAACATTCACACATTGCTATATATAAAATAGATGAACAACAAGGACCTACTGTATAGCACAGGGAACTATACTCAATATTTTACAATAACCCATAAGGGAAAAGAATCTGAAAAAGAATATATATATATATATATATATATATATATTATATATATATAACTGAATTACTGTGCTGTACACCTGAAACTAACACAACATTGTAAATAAACTATACTTCAATAATATATATATGTATACACACACACACATATATATATAAAGAAAAGAAAAAAATTTTTTGATTTAATCCACTTTATTTTTCTTGGCTACCTATGAAGTGCTGATAAAGACATTTCTCTAAGTTTTATGGTGATGGGATTGGATTCAGAAAATTTTTCTAAATAAATAAGAGAGGATTATAAGAAGTTTCAAAGAAACTACAAGTCAGACTTTTGGTAACAACTGGATTATCTCATCTATTAATAAATCCAACTTCATCAAGCAATAACTTGCTACTCTCTCATTATAATCAATGCTTAAAGTGTTTATAGTCTTGTCATTCATGAGTCACCAACTATTGGAAGCTGCACCTACCTAGGGGTTTTGTGAAGAAGGGAGGCTCCACCCTTACACACCCACACTGAGTAAACCAAGAGTTGATGCTTGAAAAGAAGACATAAAAGATAAGTAACAAGCCAATAAAATAACAGAGGCTGATAAAAATTAAAAGATAGCATGCAGAAAAGAATTAGATATATAAAAATTAATAATTATTTGGGATTATTGCAAACTTAAAGACCATAATATCACTTTATTACAAAATGTTTAAGCTAGGACCTCCAGTTTTCCAGATGAGACATTGTAGCTCCACTGTGGACACTCCTGATTTCCCCTAAATTCAGTGATCCTTTGTTCCGATGGTGCCTTAGAGGATCCATTCTCACAGTGTGTTTTATCAAAGAGTCATTCAGAAAGCTGGTAAGAGGTATCACCAGAAACAAACAAACAATCCTCTGGTCAAATAAGATTGGGAAATACTAAATTAAATAAAAATCAACCGGTTTTCTCTACTGTATAATTCCTGAGCCTTCAACATGCCAATTGGTATAATGAATCTCTGAAAGGGAAGTTAGGGTGTAGTGGTCCCTCTTTTTGTGAACATGTCTTGGAACATTTGTTCTGTGGAACACACAAGAAATGTGTCTTTAGATAGAGAGTGAGAACTTTAAAAAAGAAGGAGAGAGAGGAAAATCTACTTCTTCATCCTGTTGAAAGTTGCATTACCAGTAAAGCCCCCAAGAGTCTTTATCTCATTTCCTAATATTGTGTGAAATATGTATTATCCTTAGAAAACTGAGATACTAAGAGGTTAAGTAACTTGTCCAAGATCACACATTTGTAAGTGTCAGAACTAGGATTTGAGTCCAGAAGTTCTTCACTCATAACCTTGACAGTATCTTTTCTTTCATACAAGAAAAAAAAATCTTCCTGATGTTTCCACGAATTTTCCAGTAAGAAAAATACTTTTAAGAAAATGTGCATAAACACATAAATCCACACAGGTCACTGACATTCTGATAGATGGACATTTGTGCAGCCAGGAATGGATTGAATTTTACAAAATATGTTTGGGTGTTTGTCCTGTACCTACACTTTGATTAATTGACCTAGCACACAGGTACAATTTAGAAGAGCCTAACCTTCCACCCTGCCCATCAGGAATGAGAAAAATGCCTGTGGCATTCACTAAGTACACTAGCCTGCATGGTTTCCCTTATCACCGGGAGGGAGGGGAGTCCAGTTTCACCAGCAGCATCTCCTGCCTGTTCCTAATACATTCACTCTCCTTCACATCCCTTCCTGATTCTATTCCAAGTTTCTGTTTTAGAAGTGATTATCAAGGAAAAAACTTACTGGTGGAATTCTTATGTGGTTCATGTTGGACGTGAGGTTCACAGAGAATTTGACATGTCTCATTCCTTTTGAATGATACACTAAACATGCCCAGAGATGTTTCAGATTGTTCCGGGGCATGCATACCAGGATTCGTTAGGGCATGATGTGTATCTCTGCATCCAAGTTAAAATGGTGTGTGCCTTCTCAAATCTGATGTCTTCCCCAGGAAGATGGCGCTACTCAGATGCTGTGCATGGTGACACACACATGATTCCTTCCAAGTCTTCAGCAATTCATTACTAAGGAGGCAAGATTTTAAATCAAGTAGATTTTAAATCAAGTACCAAAAAAAACCCCCCACAAGTACAATAATAGAGTATCCATTAAACGAAATATACCCCAATATGACAAAAAATCAAAGAGTCTTTAAAATGTTCATGACTTTTTAATGATATGGAGAAACATTCATAATATAACTTATTTAGCACATACTACTTGCCAGGTTCTGCTTTAAGGACTATCTTGGGGCTTACATTCTGGTGGAGGGATGGGTGTTAACAGGTGCCAGATTCGTGACAGATGTGTCTCATCCACTGAGGTTTCTATGAAGGCTGGAGTGTCTCCCCCAGTCCAGTTTCACTAACACCAATCACAATTGGCTTCCTCCATTTTCCCCAGCATGCTGTTCAAACAGTATCATTTTCTCAGTGTGCCATGATGGAAAAAAATGTTAGGATGTCTTACCAAAGGAAAATAAACAAACAGGTAATATGATAGTTGTTGATATGAAGAAAAATAAATCAGGGTCAGAAGGAGAATAATAGCAGTGTCATTTTATGTGCCTGGTAAAGAAAGATCTCTTCGTGGAGGTAAATTTTAAGCAAAGATCAGAATGAATTGGAGGAAGTAAGCAGTGTGGATATTTCCAGGCAGAGGGAACTGCAAGTGCAAAGGCTCTGAGGAATGAGCATATTTGGCATGCTAGAGGAATAGTAAGGAGGCTAGTATAGCTAAAGTGGAATAAAGGGGAAGAGTGAAAAAAGATAGAGATGTAGGCAGGATACACTAGTGAATATCCTTTAGACAGAGGGACCATAAACTAGAAATAGTTTATGCCAAACCCAGCAAGCTAGAGTTGAAAGTTGAAAGCCTTTAGATCAGGCATGAGCTCCCCAGATGAGTATAATATTCACTTAATCAGTGTCTTTTTTATGTTATCCACCTGGCCCAATAACCAGCATTCAGCTTTGTACCTCATGCTATGTGATATGAATATGCCAAAATGGTAGCTATTACCAGGTGATTTTTAATTTCTCCTTGAAAGGTTTATTTCCTAAATTTTCTACAAAAAGTATGTGATTTTTTTACAATGAAAAAAATGAAGTTGGTTTTGAAACAATTGAGTGGAAGTCTACTCTAAGAGGAAAAGGCAATTCAGGATTCCATGCCAATAAAACTTTCCAGCGAGTAAACTCTTTATAATAAAGGTGGTTGAAGATGTAGTTCTGTTCAGCCCAAGGCAGCCTGAGAGGATGAAGAGGAGAGGCCAGCAGGGGTGAGGCATTTCTAGGCTCAAGTCCAGTGCAAGCTGGAGGTCTCTCCTTGTGGTCTTAGCATAGGCCCCTCTGAGGTAAGCAACTGCCTTGTCTCAAGGGAAGCATTACATCTCACAGGACAGTTAACAGGCTCAGAGACCAGGTGGCACAAAGAGCAACCAGGGTTATCTTGTCAAAATGCAAATGGATCCTCTTACTCTCTATTCAAAATTCTTCTATGGATTCCCATCTATTGCATCTAGGAGAAAACCCAAACTCTTCCACAGCTTACAAAATCATGCATGACCTGGCCCCTGCTTACCTCTCTAGTGTAATCTCCTTCCATTCTATCTTGCCTACCAGGACCTGTCCACCCTAAGGACATTTATTTTCTCTTTCCTCCTGTTGCAGGTTGGGTTCTCCTGGAAATAAAACCTGTGGCAGGGTTTAGCACGCGGGGTGTTGATGTAGGGATCAATACCAGTAAGAGGTAGGGGGCTCAAGCAGCCATGAGCAGAAGGAGAAATCCAGGCTTTTGGGTCAGTGTCAGCCCAAAAAAGAAGTTAGGCAACACTGGGGGGCACTCTGAAGTTAGAATGGCCCTTTGGAGTTGTTCCCAGTGGAGACAAGATAGCCAGACCTGCCTCCATCAGTCACCGGGTATGGGCCACCCTGGTCAAGGGCATGGTCTTGAGCGAGATGGTTCTCTGCAGCTGAGGCAGGCCTCGTAGAGGCTGATAGCTTGAAGCTGTTTGCAGGCAGCATTCTCAGCAGCTGAGGCAACAAGATCTTCCTTAAAGGGGGTGTTATGGGTTGAATTGCATCCACCAGAAAAGATATGTGGAAGGCCTAGCCCCCAGTACCTCAGAATGTGATCTTATTTGGAAATAGGGTCTTTACAGAGATAATCAAGTTAAAGTGAGGTCATCAGGGCGGGCCCTAATCCAATATGACTTGCGTCTTTATAAAAAGGGGAAATTTGTTAGCATACTAAGTGAAGTAAGTCAAACAAAGACAAACGTAATATGGTATCACTTGTATGTGGAATCTTAAAAAAATGATACAAATGAACTTACCTACAAAGCAGAAACAGACTCACAGACTTCGAAAACAAACTTATGGTTACCAAAGGGGAAAGGTTGGCGGGGGGAGGGATAAACTAGGAGTTTGGGATTAACATATACACACTACTATATATAAAATAGATCATCAACAAGGACTTACTGTATAGCACAGGGAACTCTACTCAATATTCTGTAATAACCTATAAGGGAAAAGAATCTGAAAAAGAATGGGTATATGTATATATGCATAACTGAATCACTTTGCTGTACACCTGGAACTAACACAACATTGTAAATTAACTATACTCCAATATAAAATAAAAATTAAATTAAAAAAATCAAAAAAATACAAAATAAAAAAGGGAAATTTGGACACAGAGACAGACATGCACAGAGGGAAGACTACGTAAAGAGACATGGTAAGAAACACCCTGTGAAGGTGGAAGATAGGAGTGAGGCATCTACAAGCCAAGGAACTCCAGATTTCCAGCAAACCACTAGAAGCTAAGTAAGAGACATGAAAGAACCAACCCTGCCGACACCTTGTTCTTGGACTTCCAGCCTCCAGAACTATGACATTTCCATCATTTTAAGCTACCCAACTTGTGGTACTTTGTTACTGCAGCCTGAGCAAACTAATACAAGGAGCTTTAGGCAGTGAGTTGCAGTGAAGACCACAACCTGCACAACCCCATGTACTATGTGGAGGCAATATACTGGTGTTTTTTCTTTAACCACTCTCTTCTCTTTCATCTCTCTTTGGTCATAGTGGTGATTGTCTCTTTCTGATGAAGTTGTACAGCAGGATCAGTGTTGCCTAAATGTTTGTCAATCACCTGATACTAGAACTCTATGCCACCTGGGTCAGATACTCCACCTATTTGTGTTCATGCATTACTGTGTCTATAGAGTCTCTCACATAATAGGTGTTCAATGAAACTGTGTTTGTGAACAAATAAATTAGTTCATGAATATTCAATATTCACATGCCTATGGACATTCAATTATGTCTGAAACTCAGCCAAGGGAATGCTCTGTTGAACTGGGCTGGAATCAGACCTGGAAGAAACACATCAGGTTTATCCTACAGTAGCAATGCCAGGGAATGAGTGGAGGAATCTGGAAATAAGACCACATAAAAGGCAAACAAACAAATAGAAAAAGAGTCAGATCAAAGTGATGACTAAGAGCCAGGTATGAGGAAGGCATGAGAGTATGGAAATACAGATACCAGGAAGCAAAGCATCAGAAGTCACACCTAAGCGGGGAACAAGAGAATTGTATTTTCCAACCTAAGGAACTTAATCAGAAACCAAGAGGTTAAGGGATTCTGGGTGTCAGGAACACAGTCAGCAAATAGAGGACATGAGCAGTAATGGATACTTTTGTACTCTTGAAACTGAGGCAGTCTTTCTGGAGCCAGAAAATAAAAGACCATGAGCCTTGGAGTCAGACTTTGATCCCTACACTAACTCTGCCATTTACTAGTTGGGAGACCTAGGTAAGAGAAGTCTCAGTTTCTTCTTGGACAATATGCATATAAAAATGACTATCCAGGTGACAGCAGAGTATTTATTAAATGTGATTTGCCTGCCTTTATGTGTTTCCTGCAAGGTTCAGAGCTGTTTGTTGGGGGTCATCTGCATAGTGGACAAAAACAAGCATGTTAGGGAACTGGTGAGATAAAGAAGTTAGTGGTCCTGGGGTTTATCAAGGCAGGGTGACGGCAGTGTTTTCCAAGTGGGGAAGCTACCCCCTCAGGGACTTTCCTGGCTGAGGGAACCCGCCAACCCAGAGTGGTTCCAGCCTAGGCCCCATTCAAAGAGCTGTTCTGAAAGAGACATAACTTTCTAACATACTATGATATATATCTCTTTCTCTTCTCCATCCTGATGCCTCCAAAAAGCCCCAGATTCCCTCCCATGTGCTGGCCCCTCATGACCAGGGAGCTTATGTGTATTCTTCCCAGTGTTTAGTGCATTACCCTTGTCCATAAAAGTTGCTCAGTAAATGTTGAATTATGAAATGTTGCTCCTCTTGTATAGGCCCCTATTTTATAAACTTCTGTGACCATAGCAGGTATAATATCAAGTGTATTTAAAAAATAATATCTCTACTTTCCCTTCTGGTCAAGTTGAACTAACAGGGACCACCCTCCAAAAACAACTAAAAAACTGGAAAACTATATGAAACAATGGGTTTCAAGATATCAGACCTGAAACAGTGGAGAAGAGTGATTGCTAAGACATGGGGAACAAACGAAGTGAACCTGTGATTACCACAGCTTACTGCTTGGAGAGAGATTCCAGGCTGTAGGGCAGTCACCCTGAGTTGAGAAGAAAGAACAAGGGGTCCAGTGAGGCCCAAGGTTGCTAGATTTCACAGGGCAGAGTAACAGACGGAAGAGAACGGGACACAGAGAGAGCTCCAGAGATTTGCAGAGGGATCCCCTCAAGTATTTAGGTGAATACGGATCAGCACGTGCCAGAGAAGAAAATACCCAAGGTTGGAGAAAGAACTACTTAAAGGATTGGAGGAAACAATCCTCAAAACTCACACAGGACAAAAAATAGTTCTTATTCCCACAAAACAAAGTAGAAAACCTCATATATGGTGTGGTAGGCTAAATAATGGCCCTCCAAAGATGTCCAGGCCCTAATTTCCAGAACCTGCAAATATGTTGTATTACATGGCTAAAGGGACTTTGCAGATGTGATGACATTAAGGGTCTTGAGATGAAGAAATTATCCTGGATTGTCTATGTGGGTCCAATGTAATCACAAGAGTCCTTATAAGAGGGAGGCAGGAGGGTCAGAATCAGAGAAGGAGAGGTGACAATGGAAGCAAAGGTAAGAGAGGAAGAGAGAGAGAGAGAGATTGGATGATGCTATGCTGCTGACTCAAAGATGGAGAAAGGGACCTCAAGCCAAGGAATCAGGCAGCCTACAGAAGCTGGAAAAGGCAAGGAAACTGATTCTCCCCCTCACAGCTTCCAGAAGGAACCATCTCTGCTAACATTTGACTATAGCCCAATTAGTTTGATTTTGAACTTCTGACCTCCAGAACTTTAAGATAAAAAATTTGTGTTGTTTCAGGCCACTAAGTTTGTGGAAATTTGTTACAGCAGCAATAGAAAAATATACACATGAGTACTGAGTAGAGTACTCAGAAAGGTCTTGCCTCAGTAGTATGGCAAAATTATCTTTTGACTAAATGGTACTCTAGTCCTGCCCAACAAAGCTTAAAAAGCAAGACTCAAAAGGACTAAACTGTTTCAGGATAGATTAAACACATCCCAGAACAAAGCTCAAGAATACTTATAGGAAGACAAAAATATCCAGTACCTAATAAGGTAAAATTCACAATGTTTGTCATCCAATCAAAATTACCAGGTAAGCAATGAGGCAAGAAAATATGACTCATAATGATGATAAAATCAATCAATTGAAACTGGCCAAGAAAAAAACAGATGATGAAGTTAGTAGACAAGGGCATAAAACAATTACTATAACTGCATTTCATATGTTCAAAAACCTAGAATGAAGATTGAACATGTTAAGTAGAAAGAGAAAACACTAAAAAGACTGAAATAGAAGTCCTAGGGATGAAAACTACATTTGAGACGAAAAATACACTGGATGAGATTAATGTCAGATTATACATGGCAAAAGAAAAGATTACTGAACCTACAGCCATAGCAATAGAAACTAGCCAAAATGAAACAGAGACAAAAAGAGTAAGAAAGAAAGAAAGAAATTAAAAGAAACTAAAAGAGTATCACTGAGCTATGGGATAACTTCAAACAACCTAATATAATTAGAGACCCTGAAAAGAGAAGGGACAGGAAAAATATTTGAATACACAAAATTTTTCCAAATTGAATATTATAAAGTCACAGATACAATAAGTTCAACAGACCCCAAACACAAGAAACATGAAGAAAATCACACAAAGAAATAACATATATCATACATTCATATGTGTACATATATATATCATAACCAAATCACTTTAAACCAGTGATAAAGATATCTTAAAAGCAGTCAAAGAAAAATACACACTATGTAATAAGCAAAAAGATAAGGATAACAGCAGATTTCGTGTCAGAAACAATGCAAATAAAAATAGAAATAATATCAGTTATAAATAAACTCTTATACAAAATTAAAGAGGAAGGGATGTTTCCTAACTCACTCTCTGAAGCCAGCAAATGAGAGGAAGATATTACAAGAAAGGAAAGCTACAAACCAATATGTTTCATGAACAAAATTGATAAAGAAATTCTTAATGAAATTTTAGTGAATTGAATCCAACAATGTATAAGAAGGATAACACATCATGACCAAGGAAAATTTATGCAAGGATTCCACAGTTAGTTTAATATTCAAAAACCAATCCATGTAATTTGCCAAATTAACAGATTAGAGGAAAAAAATATGATCATTGCAATAGACACAGAAAAAGCATTTGACAAATCCAACATCCATTCTGGATAAAACTCTCAGCAAACTAGGAATAATAGGGAATGCCCTCAACCTGAAAAAAATGATCTATGAAAAACCTACAGCTAACATCATGTAATAGTGAAAGACTAAGTGTTTCCCCTTCTATTCAGAAACAATGTAAGGATGTCTGCTCTATATTCAGACATCTTTTCAACATGTCTGCTCTTCTATTCAACTGTGTACTGGAGACTCTATCAGTGTATCAAAGCAAGAATAATAAATAAAAGCTGTCCAGATTAGAAACTCTATTTGTAGGTAATATGATCAAATATGATCAACCATATAGAATCTCCAAAAATGTGAAAATCAGTGAGATTAGCAAGGTTGTATGACAGAAGATCAATATTTAAAATTTAATTGAATGTCTGTGTTCTAGTAAAGAATAATTGGAAATTAAATGTATTATAACAATAACTGAACACTAAGCAATGACACATTGCTGAAATTAAAGAATTCCTCAATACTCCCTGTTTTGACAAGTTCAGCTTTTTTAGATTTCACATATAAGTGATACCATACAGTATGTCTTTCTCTGTCTGACTTATCTCACTTAGCATAATGCCTTCAATGTCTTTAATATAACATTTTTAATATTGAAAGACAAAAAAGCCAAACAACCAATAGAAAAATGTAAAAAAGTCATGAATAGTCTCTCTCTCTCTCTCTCAACATAAAAAATATTCAAACTCACTCATAATTAGAGAAATGCAAATTAAAACAACACTGAGGTACCATTTCTCACCTATCAGACAGACAAAACTTTAAAAGTATGGCTACACATTTAGTTCGTGAGGCTATGGGAAAGCAGGCACTCTCATACATTGCTGGTGGGAATGCAAGTTAGAATAATCCTTCTGGGGAGAAATTTGACAATATCTGACAAAACTACTTATGCACTTACCTTTTGACTCAGCAATTCCAATACTAGAAATCTACCCTGAAATTATACCTCTAACAATACAAAAATACATACGCACAAGGTTATTAATTGCAACATTGTTTGTAATTGCAAAATATTGGAAACAATCTAAATGCCCATACATAGCATGGTTGAATAAACTATGGTGTATCCACACAGTGGAGTGCTATGCAGCTTTTTGAAAAAGAAAAGAATGACTAAGATCTCTATGAACTGATTTAGAGTGAAAATATCAAAGTGCGAAAGAGTATCTATAGTTCTTGTAAGAAAGAGATATAAGAAAATACACGCAGGGAATTCCCTGGTAGTCCAGTGGTTAGGACTCTGTGCTTTCACTGCCAAGAGCTCAGGTTCAACCCCTGGTCAGGGAACTAAGATCCCACAATCTGTGCGGCCAAAAAAAAAAAAAGTACATGCATATCTGCTCTTTTGTGCAAAAGAAATATAAGAAGAATAAACCATATACTAAAAGTGTTTCTCTCCTATAAGGAATGGTCAACAAAAGAGGGAAAAGAAAGGTGAAATGGGAATGGGTTAGTAGGGATGAAGAAGGAGCTATGCTTCTCTGATTATACTTTTTTGTATAGCTTTGACTCTTAGAAACATAATAATGCTTAACATATCTTCCCCAATAAATAGCTGAAACAAACCAAGATGTGAGGGCAACTCAAAATGGAATACAAACAATAATAAATGAACAGAAGTGTATTACAAATGAATAGCATAACCACACTGAAGGAAATCAGGAAGAAAATTCCTAATCTAAGTATACTTGGAGAAGAGTATTTTGACTGGATACTGGAGTAAGGCTAAAGACAAAAAGAACTGGACACAAATACTGTATTCTAGTTAGTAAGTCTGGTTCTCACAGGCGTATGGGTTAGCAATTCTGAAATTATTTTATATGAAATCTAGAGTTGAACAAATAGGTAAATATATTTTAGATAATGAGAGCCAGGTTTTTCACTCTCAGAATTCCAAATAAGGAAAGTGTTAGAATGAACCTTGTGATGTGGTATTAGAATTGGAGGTATCAGAAGGAACTCATAGTTTTATATACATACATACATACATATATATATATATATATATATATATACACATATATATATATAGTTAGATAGCTACAGAAATAAATACAGATGTGTGTATATATGGGTTAGTACACACAGATTTATTTCCTAGCTCTGTTTACCGAGAGAGCCTAGAAGCAGTGATATCCCAGTAGCAATAAGCACCCCTAGTGTCCAGATCTTGGTTTCTAAAACACCATTCTCCAATAAAAGAAACAAGGACTCCTTGGAGAAGTAGTTGATTCCAAGACAGGGACAAGAATACTGCAAGATGAGCCTGGAATATTTTGTGGTGCCAGAAAATAAAGAAGTACTCAGAAAAGGATGAGGGTATGTCAAAAGGACACAGGACCCAGCCTGAAGAAGGTCCCAATGGCCAAAGATGGAACAATTTGAGAAATGAAATGAATAATGGTAGTATTAGATTATAATCCACAGAATAAAATAAATATTCATGAGTCTATGTTGATAAAAATAATTAATACATGAATCAGTGAGTGAGAATGGACAGCTCTCCCTTACTGAAGAATTCCAATTTTAAAATGTAGAAAGAATGAGAGAAATGCAAAAATGACCATGGGGCAAACACCACAGTGATCATTGTTGTGGGCAAGATCCACTGATGGATGCTAAAATCAGTGAGTGAAAGTTTGAGGAGAAACAGGGTATTAGCATACCCTAAAAATATCTCTCTCAAGGTATTTATCAATTCCAAAGGAAAATATAGTAATTTTCAGTAGAGAAACTTGGAAGGCACCACCCTTACCAAGTAATCAAGATTCAGAGTAATAAAACATATTGACATTATGTACCCAGTATGATGCACTGAGAAGGACACGACATAACTTCTATATTGGTCTTGTCAAAAATGCATAACCTCAAACTAATCATGAGAAAACACCAGAAAAACTCAAATTAAAGGTTCTACAAAATAACTGACCTGTACTCTTCAAAAGTTTCACAGTCACAAAAGACAAGGAAAGACTGAGGAGATTAGAGGAGACAAAGGAGACACAGTGACATGCAACACAGGATCCTAGAATAGAAACAGTTAATTTGGGGGGAAAAACTGGTAAAATTCAAATGCGCTCTGTAGCTTAATCATATTGTACCAATGTTAATTTCCTAGTCTGGATAATTGTACTGTGCTTATATAAGATATTAACATTAGAGGAAGTTGGGTGAAACATATACCTGAAATTTTTGTACTATTTTTGCAACTATCCTGCAAATCTAGAATTATTTCAAAAGGCAAAGTTAAAAATAATCTGTGTGTGTGTGTCTGTAGGCAGTGGAGAGAGAGACAGAAAGAGAGAGAGAGAGAATGAGCGAGAGAGAGAAATGTCACGAGAGTCACCAGAGATGTATGGCAGTAATCAAATATGACATGAGCCCCACTAAAAACCAACATGCTAAATAGCATAAAGGTGAATGCCCACCTACTGGAGATATGAGAAAGGCAAAGTAGGGGCATCAAGCCTCCTTAAATTACAGAAATACCATTGTATTTCTGATATCTAATCCACTGAAAGATAAACCGAAATGAGATTAGTCTAGTTAAACATGACAAGCCTGCACAGGTTTAGTGAAAGCAGACATGGGCAGGCATTACCTCAAGACCAGAACAAACTCAAAAAGACAGGTGAAAACTCACCTTTACTGAGAAAGAAATGACCATTCTCCCAGAGTCTGAAGGTCCCCAGGATTTCAGAAACTCCTTTTTCTCTGATGTGTGAGGTTACCCATCCATGGAGATAGGTACAGAGCCTCAACAAAGGGTCTAATGGCTGAGTTTTTGTGCTACTATCTATTCCCTGTGTTGGTTACAATCTTACCAGCTCCCTTTTGTTGATCTTGGACTAATGCCCTCATGCTTAAAAGCCACTTCAAAAGATGGATTATTTAAATATCTTTGTTCTGACTTTTATTTTTTCATTCTGAAGAATTTTTCTATTATCTTATTGCTGCACTGGCTTTCACCTTTAATCCAGATGGAAAATATATGCCTAATGCAATACCCTGCAAATATTTTTAGCGTCTGAACTTCTTTGCCAAGAGTAGCCATTTTAAATGTGGAGTTTGATAACATCACTTTTGCTGATTGTCTCCATGTTAGATAGATGAGTGTTAAGAGCTTTAAATTTGGCAAAATGACAAGACAGACAACAATTAAAGACTAGTAGAGAAAAGACAATTCTTTTCATTTCAGGTTGGACAAGAAAAAGAATAATAATGGTAGTGAACCATGGGTACAATCTTTTGGATTAAAGAAAAATGGCTTTGTGAGTAGTGATTGTAAAAGTAGGGAGAGCAAAGAGGGTTTCTTTTGTGGCAGAAGAGTTCTAGTGTAGAATGATCATGAAATGCTTTTATTAAAAGTCAGTTAATGTCATATCTGCTAAGTCACATTTTGTTTTAGCCTGGGTTCCCTAGAATCTGAGGAAGGCTTATATACCAATGTATTGTTTTTTTTAACATCTTTATTCAAGTATAATTGCTTTACAATATTGTGTTAGTTTCTGCTGTATAACAAAGTGAATCAGCTAGATGTATACATATATCCCCATATCCCCTCCCTCTTGCATCTCCCTCCCACCCTCCCTATCCCACCCCTCTAGGTGGTCACAAAGCATTGAGCTGATCTGCCTGTGCTATGGGCTGCTTCCCACTAGCTAGCTATTTTACATTTGTATACCAATGTATTATTCAGGAGGATACAATCCTAGGGAGGCAAGAAGGAGGGAAAAAGGAAAGTGGGGCAAGGAAGGAGAGAGAGCATATATAGGTGATGAGCTGGCCACAGCTTCTCAAGAAAATCCAAGTAGTTCTCAGTTGTGTGGGAAGTTTTCAGAGAAGCCACACAGAGAAGCTCCTGCTATGCCCTTTCTCATTCATCACTGTGGGAGTAGTTTAGCAAATATAGGACTAGAATAACTGACCTCTTCCAGTGGGGGACCAGACACACCACTGGTTTATCATAGGCTTACTAGTTCATCTAGTAGCATGAGAGGAGAAAATGTAGGGAATATTATCATTATTGGCAAACCCACTGCTATTGCTCATCTACGCCGGGTTCTCCAACATCAATACAGCTAATGTTTTAGTCTCCATCAGCCACTCTGCTGCTTATAACCATTGGTATAGAGCTCAGGCATGGGAAAGAAGGGTGTTATGTATTAGCCCCTTCAATCTATAATAGCTGTGATTATACTGTGTTATTTGATATTACATATAGGAGTCAGGGTGGGGGGAGAAGGGAGAGAGGCAGAATGTACCTATGGTTCACAATTTTGGACATAGTCAGTGGTAGAAAATTCTCACATTCTCATCCTTGGAACAAAGTTTTGATTTAAGAGGCAAAGTTCATCACAGCCAAGTCCAATGGATGTAGTGAATGACTTTGGTGTGGGTAACAGGATTGCTTCTTCTTAGGATAGTGAAAAATAGTGTGAGACAATGAGAAGAAAATGCAGAATAAGAAGGGATTAAAAGGAATTGGATGGCTCTTGTGAATATTTCATATTCTAGTCCTGCCAGTGATTCCAATAGTATAATTCTAAAAATGTTTGAGTCAATGACAGCATCTTTGGAATAAGTATTTATTTGGTCTTTAAAGATGATTCTTTTGAAGCATAACAGTCATTTGGATATTCAAATTCTCTCTGGTATCTGTAAGGTCACCGTATAATGTATTGTACCCAAAAGGGGCACTTTTGAGAGTGAAAAGGGTGCTATTAATAATTATGCTGGAATAAACTAACACAACAATGTAAAGCAATTATACTCCAATAAAGATGTTAAAAAAATGAGTGTGGGTGAGTCTGGGGGTGTTGGGGTGGAGAAAGTATAAAGCCATGTAAGCCATTTAGAAGAGCAATGCTAGAACTTTGCCCACTTAAGAGCATTCATGGGACTCCCCACCCCCAATTTGGAAGCTCTGCTGTAACGTGACCTCTCTAATCTAAATAGAGTGGCAAGAACAACACAGCAAACCTAAAGTCAGGCCTGGTACAGGGATTATGAAAATTCAAAGAACTAAGACCCTCAACATATAAGAACTTCAGGCCTACAGGATTGCTCCCTGATGAAGGTCCTAGACACAGAGCTCATCTGAGCTTCCCTAGCTGGCAACACCTCACATGGGCAGGGAATTAGGCACATCCACTGGGAGAGGACCCCTGGAATCTTGCTCCTGCTCTCTCTGGACGCTGCACCATGTCTCTTCTTCCTGTGCTGATCTTACTCCATACCTTTTCACTGTAATAAACCATAACTGTTAGTCTAACAAAAAAAATAATAATTATGCTGGAACAAAGGCACAAATCAGGACTGTACCAGGCAAATGGGGACATACGGCACCCTAGATATATGTAAAACATACCATTGTCTTTCCTTATAGTCACCCTTTTAAATACCACCAGACGTCTCTTTTTGAAGAATTTCCATTGTGAGGTCCTATGGAAGGAGAAACATTTACTGAAATCTCTTATTGAGATGATATCATATTTAGAGAGTAGGGAGGAACTTTATTCTTTTTATACCAGTGAAGGGGACCAGAATATGCTATCCCAAAATATGCCACTTTGGCATAAGAATTATTTTGAGCTAAAGGCAATTGCGAAGCAGCAGACCCAAGAAAAGCGTCTTACCTCCCCCAACTGCCTAAAAATAAGGTATAAATTTCCCCTTTGGTAAGGACATTTACATTTATATAGGAAATTTCCTTATTTCTTTTTGTAAAAATGTCTGTACCAGGCAGAGAGCTACTCCTAGAGCCAACTCTTATCACCTACGTGAGAGACTCTTATCTGCATACAAGATAACACTTATTTACCACACATTTCCTCCCCTCCCCTTCCCATAATTTACCTCCCCCACCCAGAAGTCACAAACCCCTTTTCCTTTGTTTAGCCTAAAATGGTATATAAGCCTCAATCATCTGGCCACCTACTTGAGCCACATTTTTCTTTGTAACTCCCTTGTACATCATTAAAACCGTTTTTTTCTCTTGTTAATCCATCTTCTATCAATTTGGTTTGCAGGCCCCAGACATTGAACCTAGAAGAAAGGAAGCAAAAATGTTTTCCTCCCCTACACCAGCTGTGTTGTCAACAAAAAATGCCAGAACAAATGTCAGAAAAGAAAAATTTAGTCAACTGACTGGAATTTAATTACTAGATGTTCTGACTGTATCATTCCAAGTGGCTAGTGGGGATGACATTTCTTCCCCAGGCAGCCTGAATTCCCTGGTTTTATTGGATCTAGATAAATTGTCTTAGTGTTACCCAAAAACTGGGTTTACCTCGTGGTGGGTGTTGAGCCAATAGACACAACCAAGCCAAAGATCAGGAGAAGGAAGGATTTATTATTACTTGCAGCAAGTAAGGAGAACACTGGGGATCTTTCCCAAAGCAGTATCTCCCCAACACCAAGAATGGGGTAGTTTTAAGCTAAGGGTATGAAACCAAGCAGGACCCTGTGGGACTCCTGGGCATGGAAGCCTTTTCTGTGTCCCCCATTTCTTGTTTGCAGGGAATAGTCTTTAGCCTCCATGACCTTCCCTGAGTTCCAAAGGGCAGGTTCAAACTGTTGCTAATCAGGTAAGGGAGGGGATGCAGAGACAAGGGAGGAGCAGTCAAGAAACAATAGTGCAGCCTTGGGGCAGGATCCTGGTTCCACCTCAAGGGATACACAGAACAATATCTTTGAGTTCTTCTGAAGAACTAAAACCCCCAACAAACGGAAGATGTTAACTACTTGATGGAACATTCTTCATTCCAGGCAGAAGGTCACAGTTTGATAACATTGAGAACCACAGAAACTCATCAGGAGGCCACCTGAGGCCAGATTAAAGGAGTGCAGACCCTGCATACACCCTGATCCTTATCAGTAACCCCACCCTTGAACCATTGCTATAAAACTCCTCGCCAAATTCCCCCAGATTGGGAAACACAGTTTTTGAGGGCATGAGCCCCGCTGTGCCCCCCTTTGCCTGGCAAAGCAATAAATCTATTCTTTTCTACTTCACCCAAAACTCTGTATCTGAGATTCAATTCAGCACCGGTGCACAGAGGCTGAGTTTTCAGCATCAGGTACATGCATATTCATGCCGGGACTTGAGCAGAGGAGAATTCAGCATAGAATTGGGGAAAAGGTTGACAGAGTCCAAGTTTTAGTTGATTGAGATCAGGAGCATCAACATCACCATTCCTTCTCCAGCTGGGTGGGGCCCTTAGTTCCTGAACTCAAAGATATATTATTATGTATATCCCTTGAGGAACCAGGACCCTGCTCCAAGGCTGCACTATTGTTTCTTGATTGTTCCTCCTTAGTTTCTGCATTCCCTCCCTTAAGATCATGAATTACTGAGACCTGTTCAAGGGCAAGCACTGCAGCCAGGCTTAGATCACAAAATAGCTTAGGCCAAAATGGGTTCTCTTATGTCAAGAAAGCTGTTCCTGGGTCTCCTTCTCTGGGAACCCCCTAATCTATCTGCTTACATTAGTGTCCTCAGAACTGATTGCACAGAGTTGTGGTAGACACTGTGATGTGCTGCCCAGATCCTCCTTCAGAAATGAAGAACTTGTTCTACAGCTACTGGGAGTGCTGCCTACTAATAGCTCTCAGTTCTCAGCCCCCTTCAGGGCTTGCCTTGGCTGAAAAAAAAAATTCCTTCACTCAAAGTGCAACTGGGGAAGCCCACATCCAATGCCTGAACAATGCAGGGGTTATAAAAGCCTGGCCCCCTTACATCAAGTAGAGAAGCTCTGAAGAGCTATCCCAATTCCAGTGCTCCCCAGGACATCAGCTGAAGGCTTCATTGAGACTGGCAGCTCAACTTCTCCCTCAACCCAGTCTTGTTTCCTTCCCCTCCTTTCTACAGGTATTGATCCCAAGAGCACTTCCTAATAAATACCCTGTATGCTGATCTCCATCCTGGAGTCTGATTCCTGGTGACCCCACACTGTGACAGTCAGTTTTAGTCTAACATTTGATCCATTCCGGTCTCAACTCCTGAGTAAAAGGCTCAGATTTATTCTTGGCTCACAAGTTCTACTTTCCATGAATGCCCAGATGGAGAGATTAAAGGCCTCTGCTCTTAAAGTTGCCACTCTCCTTTGAGGATAGACATTTAAGGAGGAATAATGGAAATATCTGTACAACTTCAACAATCAAAACAAACCCATTATGCATACTACAGCAACAGTCTTTGCAGCTTGGAAGCCACTTGACTCATCAGAATTGTTAGGTCCTACTCCCTGTCTCTCTATAAGACAGAAACTGTCCTATTCCAGGTGGATCCCTGGTGCCCTGCACATAGCCAAGAACAGAAGAGATGCTTGGTAAATGTTTGTGAATGAATATATCCCTGGAGAGAATGATGAACCAACTCATGCAGTCCCCCAGGGCAGTGCTTGAGAGCCGTAGAAATGAAGTGTCCAGCTCAGGGTGAGAAGATGAGAGGAAAGAGCTGAAGAATTAAGTGAATGGGAGGCAAGTATGAAGGTCCATAAAAGGGAGACAGAAGACTGAATAAAATCAAGCCAGTCTTCTACTAAAGAAGGAAGTGTTCTGAAAGCTTAGTCACTCCTTAGCCTTCTCTCCCCTTAGTTACTTTTCACCATATTCTCACCTCCATTCAACCTACTAAAGTAAAGGAGCATATTACAGGCCCTGCTTTATTGCAGAATTATTTGTGGCATTATGAGAATTTGTCTATAGCATCAGAACAGTGCTGGTTAACTCTGAGTTCTTTTTATAGAAAACTTTTTCTACAGCAGTTGGAATTGAAATTGGAAACATGCAGGCCTCGAGTGTTAAGCTGGAGATGATGAGCAGGAAGTGGTAAATGAATAACTACCTTATTAGATCATATTCTCATTTTTACAACTCTTTAGAACAAAGACATTTGCAGCCACAAGACTTGTTACCTAGTGGTATAGTTGTGTCCAAGCCAATAATGATTGTACCAGGCTAAAAGCCTGTTCAAATCCATCACTGGTAAGTATAAAGAAACCTCAGACACTTCAGGATTTACTATAATTTTTTCTGGATAAACTATGACTTAGTAATGGAAATTTCTGAAAGTGATTCCAGGTATCAACTAACATAAAATATTTTAAACAATGGTGTAAATGGATTAGTGTTCTCTTGATCACAAATAAAATCTATTCTTTTTTTTTTTTTAACAGAAAAGACAACTAAGACCAATGCCTTTAGGGATCCTTTCAAACTCCCAAATGTCTAACTAGGGTTTCAAATAACAATGGATCAGAGAATGAACCAGCCCACCCCATGTCCATAAGTATGGACAACATACTTATTCACATTAACTATTACACTAGGCTGAATGAAATAATCCTGAATGCTCAGCAATATTAGTAGGGGCAGCTGTATTTGAAAGCTCTGACTACCTCTAGTAATTATGCTAATTACAGGTGTAAAAATTTTTTTCATAGTGTGTGTCATAAAATTCACTGTGAATGTTAACCACGTTTCATCTCATGTGGAGCATTAGGCATGTGTGTCGATAGGGTAGGATAAAGCATAAAGCACTAATCAGGTGATTATAAAGCACGAGGCAGAAATCAAATAAGAGGGCACTTTCTACTGACAGCACTTAGAATTGCCCCATGAGATCACTCTGAAGAGTTCAGGTTCTAGTAAAATTATTTATGGTTAAGTGCTATAAGGCAATTCAAAGAATGTATAAACAATACCTAACTCTAATTTTTCATGGATGCTGTAATTACTTAGAGTTCTTGTTTTTAGTTAACTTCTAAAAGTACAGGTTTATTTCAGAAATGGATTTTTGGGAATGCTTAAGAATTGCAATCTTAAAAAAATTAATAGTCAAATAATCTACCAACGAATGAATAGTAGTTCAAATTTAGTAAACTATAATTCAAGAAACTCTATTGTTCATAACTGCTCCCAGAATAGCTTAGTTCAACAATGTTCCAAGTTTACCCTATGACCGCACCCTTGCAGAGCTCTGTCAGCTACTTGCATTCCTACACCTGGGGGTGGAAGGAAATCATGTAAAAAGTCAATAATGAAAGGGGTGCAAAGCATTTTCAGAACCTGATTTTCCCCATTCCTTACCCTAGTGCTCAGAGCAAAGGGAGGGCAGAAAGAGAAAGAATACATACATTTCAAAGGAAACTATAAAAGTTTATCCACATTTAGATAACCCAGAAGGCATAAGTTTTACATAGGTCACGGAACCACCCACTTCCATTCAGGAGGTAGTCACACCTATTTCGTGTCCAAAATAAACCTATACAATTGTAGATATTGTGGAGGAGAAGGAGTCAAAGGTTAATACAGAGTGTTCAGAGGAAAAACTCATAAATATGCTCTTGGGGAAAATACTAGTACAAATGAATAAGAATCAGAAAATGTATTCTTCAATAATTGGTGGGAGAGAAATAAATCTCACAGAGTTTATATTTATTCAAAATGTATTTTCTCTTTTTTTTCCCCCCAGCAAGCCAGAAGCATATGCCTCTTAGCACCATCATTGCCCTGTGAGATCTCACCAGAAGTACAGCTAAAAATGGGTTCATATGTACCTTTATGTACCTTTGGCAATAAAGATTTTTTTTTAATTACAGCTGAAATTTGCTTGCGTGCTTGTAACACAAAATTTAGCCAGGTTTACTATTACACCTGATGTTGTATATAAAACTGTGTGCTATTTTAAAAGCTCTGACAGAATTACAAAAATAACCATAGCACAGGAACTCTATGCTACTGTGATGAGTGAATGAGTGAACATGTGAATTTCAGCTTACATTATTGGAAAACATTTCCCCTCATGTATTCTTGAAGGTTAATCTCCAATTTTATCTTCCCAGGAACAGTGCTGATATTAGAACAGAACCTATGAAGTTCTCCCCCAAGAAAGTACTCCCTTTTAAGTGGAGAGTAAAGAAAACTTCAGCTTTTTTCCTATTCCTTAAAGTAACAGCTTTTTTAAAAGTATAATTTACATACCATAAAATTCACCAGTTTTTAGTATACAAGTTAATGATATTTAGTATAAAGAGTCTTATAACTATCACTACAATCCAACTTAGAATATTTCCATTACCTCAAAAAGATCCCTTACACCCATTTACACTCATTCCCCATTCCTATCCCCAGCCCCAAGCAACCAATAATCTACTTTTAGTCTCTGTAGATTTATCTTTTCTGGACATTTTATATAAGTGGAATCATACAGTATGTGGTCTTTTGTGACTGGTTTCTTTCACGTAGCATAGTGTCCTTGAGTTTCATCCATGTATCAGTACTTTGTTCCTTTTAATGGCTGAACATTATCCCATTGTATGGATATATTACATTTTGTTTAGTCATTCAAAAGTTGGTGGACATTTGGAGTTGCTATTATAAATAATGCAGCTATGAACATTTGTGTACAAGTCTTTTTGTGAACATATGTTTTCATCTCTCTTGGGGAGATATCTAGGAGTGAAATTGCTGGGTCCTATGGTAGATTTATTTTAACTTTTTAAGAAACTGCCAAATTGTTTTCCAAACTGGCTCTACCATTTTACATTCCCATCAGAAATATATGGGGGTTCCAGTTTCTCCACATTCTCATCAACACATTATTATTGTCTTTTTGAGTATAGCCAATCTAGTGGATGTGAAATAGCATCTCGTTGTTTTAATTTGCATTTTCCTAATGACTAATGGGATTGAGCATCTTGTTCATGTGTTTACAGGACTTTAGTATATGTATTTGCTGAAATGCCTATTTCAAAACTTTTACCTATATTTCAGTTGGGTTATTTGTATTATTATTGAGTTGAAAGGATATTTCCTATATTCTAAAAACAAGTTCTTTATAATATATTTGATTTATTAATATTTTCTCCCTATCTGTGGCTTGCCATTTCATTTGCTTAATTGTGTCTTTGAAGTCCAAAAGATTTTAATTCTGATAAAGTCCAATACATCATTTTTTCTTTGGGTGTCATATCTAAGAAATCTTGGCCTAACGCAAGGTCACAAAGATTTTTCTGCTATGTTTTCCTCTAAGAGTTTTTTTTTGTTTCTTTTTTTCAGCTCTTACATTTAGGTTTATGATCTATTTTGAGTTAATTTTTGATTATGGTGTAAGATAAGAGTCGTTTATCTTTTTTTCATCTGTATATACAATCGTCCCAGCACCATTAGTTGAAAAGACCATCGTTACCCTATTGGAATACATTGGTGACTTTTTCAAAAATCAATTGGCCATAATTGTAAGGGTTTGTCCCTGGACTCTCAATTATGTTCTCTTGATCTATAATATACCTATCCTTGTTCTTGTTTCTGACTTTAGAGGCAAGTATTCAGTCTTTCACCATTAATTATAATGTTAGTTCTAGGCTTTTCATAGATGCCTTTTATCAAGTTGAGGAAGTTCTCCTAGCTTGTTGAGAGATTTTATCAGGAATGTTGAATTTTGTCAAGTGATATTTTTGTGTCTTTTGAGATGATCATACGATTTTGTCCTTTATTCTATTAATATAGTGTATTAATTACTTAATTTTTGGATATTAAATCAACTTTGCATTCCTGGGATAAATCCCCCTTGCCATGGCATATAATCCTTTTTATATGTTGCTGGGTTTGGTTTGATAATATTTTCTCAGAGATATTTGTGTATATATCCATGAGGGATATTAGCATAGTTTTCTTGTAATGTATTGTCTGATTTTGCTATTAGGGTACTGGCCCTATAGAATGATTTGGCAGGTGTTTCCTCCTCCTATGTTTTATGGAAAAGTTGTGAAGGACTAATACTGTTTCTTGTTCAAGGGTTTGGTAGAATTTACTAGTAAAGTCATCTGTGTCTGGACTTCACTTTGTGGGAAGATTTTTATTTACTAGGTCTGGGCCTATATATATTTTCTATTTGTTCTTCAGTAAATTTGGGTAATTTGTATCTTACTGGGAATGTGTTCATTTCATCTAAACTGTAACATTTATTGACATAATTTTGTTCACAGTTTTGCCATATAATCCTTTTAATATTTGTAGTTTAATAGTGGCATCTCCTCTTTCATTCCCAATTTTTATAATTGTCTTCTCCTTTTTATTGGTCAGTCTAGCTAAGGTTGGTCAATTTTGTTGATCTATTCGAAAAACCAACTTCTGGCTTCAATGATTTTCTCCATTTTTTTTTCTGTTTTCTGTTCCACTGATTCCTGCTCTAATCTTTATTATTTCCTTACTTCTGCCTGCTTTTGGTTTAATTTGCTCATATTTCACTAGTTTCTGAAGGTGAAAGGTGTGGTTATTTATTTGAGATCTTTCTTCTATTCTAAAATAGGTGTTTATAACTATAACTTTCCCTCTAATCACTGCTTTGGCTGCATCCCATACATTTTGATATGGTGCATTTTGTTTTCATTCTGTGCAAAGTATTTTCAAATTTCTCATATGATTTCTTCTTTGACCTATGACTTATATAGATGTGTGTTGTCTAATTTTCGAATATTTATGGAGTTCCCAAATTTCCTCCTGTCATTTATTTATAATTTGATTCCATTTTGGTTGTAGGTCACACATTAACTTATGGCTGGATGCCATTCTGTTGCTTGTCCCAACCAGTAATGTAATCTCAGTCTAGCTGTGATGTTGTTCTTCTCTGATTGTTTGCCACTGAAATTGGTATTGTTTTTGACAGTCCCCCAGGCATACAATGCTGCAAACAAGTCATCATTCTTGCACGGCTGCAGAGCACAACATGCCCACCTAGGTAGGATTATGGAGCTAAGGGGAAGGAATTGGAGATGTACAAGGCTAAAACACCAGAGACTCTTACTGTTTTTATAGATGTTCACTAAATTTTCATAAATAAACACTCTTTGATTTGTTCCATGTCTTTAGTCAATTTTCAGAGTCTTTAAAAGGTAATTTTTGACAATCGTGCCCAGTTTAGCATTGCCTTTTGGAGAGAGGCTTATTCAGCCTTTCTAGAAGCCCTGCAGAATTTCAGCTTTTTAGATAAGTAAGACAGTCTAAAGGCCAGATGGCTTTGGGACATTTTAGTTATTTTGGTGCAATCAGTACTTAAATTTTACTAATTCCTTTAAGACTTTTTTTAGAGTGAGTAAATTGGCCATAGAATTATTGTTAGAATTCAACCATTATTGTCACTTACTAAGGATTTGCTATGTGCCAGGTACTTGGCATAACTTATATTCAGTAGTAAAAACCTTCCTTTAATATATTATTATTTCACTTTATAGATAAGGAAACTGAGACTTTAAGTTCTTTGCCTAAGAACTCACAATGAATAGGTCCTGGATCTGGGATTTGAACTCACAAATACCTGACTTCAAAGCCATTCCTTTCCATACACCATGCTACAGAACTAAGCACTACCAGATATATTTCTCCCCAAGACATAATTGCAGGTTACTAGATGAATCTTGGATAAGAAGTAAATTTAGATCATTAATAGAATTGGCATTTATCTACTTGGTGGGACATTAGAGGATAAAAAAATGCCACATAAACTAAAATAACTTCTAGTGCCTGCAATTTATTCTATTAATTTATTAGTCAGTTTTTTATGAATGATTTATGCTCTGCTTACTTCAGAAGACTAGAAGTGACTTAGGAGAGTCTTTAGATGCAATGATTTTAAACATTTTGGGGTTCATACGTCATTGAAGATCAGATAAAGTCTCTCCCAGAAAAATGGAAAAATATATACCCAATTGTGAATAATACTTCTAGGAGTACATGGGCTCCAAAAGTCTCCAGTTTGAGGACTCTTGCTTCAATAATGGGGATGAAACCTAGAGCAACTGCTTGCCCATACAACACCTTTGTCAAGTATTAGAAGAAGGCAGCCATCAAAATCAAATGCCCCTGTACAATAAAAAACCTGCACGGCTGTACATGATGATCCTGAAAAAGACCGTGGACTTCCTAATGAAGGTGTCTATACTTCCTTTGTTTTGTATCCCTAGTTCCCAGCACAATACCTGGTACACAATTATGTTTGATTCATGAATAAATGATTACTAAAACACTTTATTCCAAAATAAGATATGACTTAAAATGCCAATGACCTGAGAAAGGTAACAGTGAGTCTAAAATTTAGAGTAAGGGTTAAGTCCCTTGTCTGTTCCTTTGAGATGGACTAGGAAGGTCACAATGTAGAATTTGGGCGTTTCAAAAAGACTTTCACCCAGGCCTGAGTCAGACAGGATCTTAGTCACCTAGTTCTTTTCTGAAGAAACTAGTGAATAAAGAGTGAAAGAATAACTTACTTGTGGGTTGTCACAGATTAAGTAGACCTCCATAGATAAAAACAACACAACTTTAGCAGTGCTAGAACACCTTAGTGTTTTCCACATCTCTGCAAGTTCATTTTGCTTCCATGTAAACTATTGATTTACATTGACTCATAACAGCTTCTACAGGCAAACACTTAGAGAAAGTCGAATGCAGGTATGTTGGGTTCCATGTACTCAGAGGTCTCCAATCATCCTGTTCATGGAAGGCTGTCAGGGCAGCCAGCATACCTTCTGACCTTCAGTTTATTTTCAACACTCTTATAGACATTGCTGAATATATCATATTGAATCCCCAAACTTCTGATTTTTACAATTCGATTCAGCAAACATTTATTGAGGGGCTACTATATGCCAAGCATGGTCCTAAGATCTAGAAATATAACATCTGTGATTAATGCATTATTGACCACAGGGGAAGGGCTAATGAAGCAACATTCAACTGCTATGAAATTCCAGGTGCTTATTGGGGCTCCTCAACACCTAAGTGATAAGTTGTCCTGCTTATCCACCACCAAGACACCTTGGGGATCTCCTTTGGTAGCACTGGCCACATTAGTTTAATGGCTAATTTCCTATCATACTGGGAGACTCATACTCTCTTATTCACTATTTTATCTCTTACATCTAGTATAAAGAATGCTACAGAGTGGTACCTAATAAATGTTTGTTGAATAAAATACATATTAAAGCAGGTTAAATATTTTCT
Source organism: Balaenoptera acutorostrata (assembly GCF_949987535.1). Classification (NCBI taxonomy): domain Eukaryota; kingdom Metazoa; phylum Chordata; class Mammalia; order Artiodactyla; family Balaenopteridae; genus Balaenoptera; species Balaenoptera acutorostrata. The sequence continues at coordinate 40,829,317 of NC_080085.1, forward strand.
GATGGCGAGATTATTTTCTAAGCGTAAAGAACCAGCATTCTGGAGAGAAGGGAACACAATAGAAGGTAGGGGTTAAGGCAGAACTGTTTCTCTCTTAGGGCAATTAGACCATAAGCCTTCATTCCCAGCAATATTTCTTAATGCTGTATCTCTAGCACTTTAGTTTTTTATTCAGTCAGCTGTTTTCTATTGACAGGACCTTCTAGGCTTAAGAACTAACTATACATAGATATTTTAAAGAAACCTACACTTTGTCCACCTCTAGGAAAGGAGAGTTTGGTGGGCAGACTCTAAAATGACCCCAGCCTCCTGATATTTACACCCTTGCATGATCCCCTGCCCTCAAGTACAGGTGGGACCTGCTTCTAACAAACAGAACACAGCAAAAGTGATGGGATATTGGGACTTCCCTGGTGGCACAGTGGTTAAGAATCCGCCTGTCATTGCAGTGGGCGTGGGTTTGATTCCTGGTCCAGGAAGATCCCACATGCCATGGAGCAACTAAGCCCGTATGCTACAACTACTGAGCCTGTGCTCTAGAGCCTGCGAGCCACAACTACTGAGCCCACACACCCTAGAGCCCACGCACCACAACTACTGAGCCCATGCACCACAACTACTGAAGCCCCCGCTCTGTAGGGCCCGTGTGCCGCAACTACTGAGCCCGTGTGCTGCAACTACTGAAGCCCGCATGCCTAGAGCCTGTGCTCCACAACAAGAGAAGCCACTGCAATGAGAAGCCTGCTCACTGCAATTAAGAGTAGCTCCCACTCACCGCAACTAGAGAAAGCCCGTGCGCAGCAATGAAAACCCAATGCAGCCAAAAAAAAGTGATGGGGTATCACTTTTGTGATTATGTTACATAAGATTGTAACTTCTGTCTTGCTAATTGACTCTCTGACTTGCTTGCTTTGGTAAAACAAACTGCCATATTTTGAGTTACCCAATGGAGAGGACTAGATGGCAAAGAACTGAAGACAGCCTCTGGCAAATAGCAAGCAAAGAATTGAGGTCCTCAGTACATCAGTCTTAGAGGAAATAAATCCTGCCAACAACTACATGGTCTTCGAAGCAGATCATTCTGCAGTCAAGCTTCCAGATGAGACCTCAGTCCTGGCTGACATCATGATGGCAGCCTTATAAGAGAGTCTGAATCAGAGAACCTAGCTAAACCATGCCCAGATTCCTGACCCACTGAAATTGTGAGACAATAAATGTTCATTTTTTAAGGTGCTAAATTTGTAGTAAATTGTTATGCAGCAATAGATAATTAATACAGAGGGGTAGCTTATTTTTTGCATTTTCCTTTAGGCAAATAACTTTTGTAGCATTATATTCCATCTGTCAATTTTGTTCTGGGATTCAATAGCAAGAAGAGAGAACAGTATCCAAAGTGATAAATAAATTTCAAGGCTAATAATATCAATAGCTATTAGCAGAACTGCTAGAATCTCAGTAAGAGAATGGAAATGTACAGTCACAGAAAAAGAAAGAAAGAAAAAAGAGGAATAGCAAAACTCTTCTTTATAGATCATAAAAGGAACCACCTGAAGACTTCAGTTTCAGGCCAAGAGGGTATAATGATGCCAGGATTTAACCTACACATTGAAACAACTAAAAAATAGACTTGTCATATGAAATAGCAATTTGTAAGACACTGTACATCAGAAAAAAAAGGACTGTGATCTATGAGAGATGGAAAACAAAGAAAGTGAGCCCTACAATTTTCCCAGCTTACTGCTTTGAAGGATTTTCCAAGCCATGCTTCAGGAAGGGGAAATGCAAGCAGAGTCCAGGGATTTCCTGAATCAAAGAGACAAATCTGAGAGCCTGGGGACACCAAGGCAACTAAAGTTCTCATGAAAGAGTACTGAAGAGGAAATGACTGTCCACAAAACGTTCTGGAGATCTGCAGATGGTCCCCCTGAAGTATTCAGCTTAGTAATGATCAGTGTATATGTGTGAGGAAATTACCTGAAGCCAAGGAAGGAACCACCTAAAAGGATTAGAGACAATGTGCCAAGCCCTCACATAGGGCTGGTAATAGTGCCTGTTCCCACCATCCAAACTGAAAAGTCTCAAAATTCACAGAGCATTGTTTTTTTTTTTAAACATTGTCTTTTGAGTGGGGGGGAGCTGCTTTGGGTCTTCGTTGCTGTGCGTGGGCTTTCTCTAGTTGTGGTGAGTAGGAGCTAATCTTTGTTGTGGTGTGCAGGCTTCTCACTGCAGTGGCTTCTCTTGTTGCAGAGCAGGAGCTCTAGGCATGCAGGCTTCAGTAGTTGCAGCACATGGGCCCTAGACCACGCGGGCTTCAGTAGTTGTGGTGCGTGGGTGCTAGAGTGCAGGATCAGTAGTTGTGGCACAGGGGCTTAGTTGCTCCATGGCATGTGGCATCTTCCCAGACCAGGGATCGAACCCATGTCCCCTGCATTGGCAGGTGGATTCTTAACCACTGCACCACCAGGGAAGTCCCATAGAGCATTGGTTTAAGTATAGAGAGGGGTCTTGCCTCAGTAGTGGTGATTAGTCCTAGAGTGAACTCATCTTTTGTTCTGACTATCAAATCTTAAAAGGAAGACCCAAAACAATCAAACAGTTTCCAAGTAACTTAACTTCATACCTGAACAAAGCTCAAAAATACTTTTAGGATACAAAAATATCTGGCACATAAAGAGGTAAAATTCACAATATCTGGCATCAAATATAAAATTATCAAGAAAATATGACTCAAAATGAGGAGAAAATTCAATCTGTCAAAACTGACAGAGAAGAGACACAGATGTTAAGATAGTAGAAAAGGATATTAGAACAGCTTGTAACTGTATTCCATATGTTCAAAAAGAAAAGTGGCTATGTGAAAAATATTAAAAGGCCCAAATAAAACTTCTAGAGATGAAAATTATAATGTGTGAGACAAAAATAATATACTGGATGGGATTAATGTCAGATTAGAGACTGCAAAAGAAAAAAATAGTGAATTTGAAAACATAGCTATAAAAATTATCCAAATGCAACACAGAGAGAAAAAATATATTTTTAAGGAAAAAAAGGAGGTAAAGAAGAAAACAACAGAGCATCATTTAGCTGTGACTTCAAGCGGCCTAATGTATGTGCAATTGGAGTCCCTGAGATGGGGAAGAAAAGTGGGGAGAGAAACATATTTGAAGAAATGATGGCCAAATTTTTCCAAATTTCCAGATCAAAGAAACTTAACAGACCCAGTCACAAGAAACATGAATAAAACTACACCAAACCACATCATAAACAAATTTCTGAAAAACAATGAGAAAGGTAAAATCTTAAAAGCAGCAAGAGAAGAAAAAACATTATGTATAGAGAACCAATGATAAGGATTACAGCAAATTTCTCACCAAAAACTATGCAAGTGAGAAGACAGGAAGCAATATTTTTAAAGTACTAAAAGAAGAAAAACTCTTAACCTAGAAATCTATATCCAGTGAAAATGTCTTTCAAAAACAAAGGAAAAATACTTTTCAGACATACAAATGATAAAACAACTCATGACCAGCAAACTCACACTACAAGAAATGTTAAAGAATATCCTTCAGACAGAAAGAAAACAGTATCAGATGGAAATATGAATCTATGCAAAGGAATGGTAAATACATGGAAAAACATATAAGATTTTTTTCTTATTTAAATCTCTTTAAAAATTGCTATTTAAAGAACAATAATAATAAATGGAGGTGGACTTTGTAACATATGTAAAAGAAAACTGTACAGCAATAATAGCACAAAAATTGAGAGGGGAAAAATAGAAGCATAGTGTTGTAAGGTTCTTATACTCTAGGAGAAGTGGTACAGTGTCACTAGATGGTAGATCGTGATAAATTAAAGATGCATACTATTACCCTAAAGCAACCACGAAAATAACAAAAAAAAGAAGTCTACCTACTAAGCTATTCAGGAAATAAAACACAACAATAAAAAATAAATACTCCAAAATAAGATAGAAAATAAGGAAAAGGAACAAAGAGGAGATGGAACAAATGGTGGAAAGCAAGTTGGTAGCTTTAAACCCAACCATATCAATAATCACATTAAATGCTAAAAGTTTGAAACACCCCAATTAAAAAACAGAGATTGTGAGATTGAATTAAAAGGCAAAACCCAATTATATGCTGCCTATGAGAAATGAGCTTTAAATATAAAGTCACAAGTAGTAAAAGAACTGAAAAATATGTTCTATCATAACAATAAGCAAAAGAAAGCTAGAGTGGCTGTATTAATATCAAGGTAGATTTCAGAGCAAAGAATATTACCAGGGATAAAAAGAGTCATTTCAAAATGATACAGTGGTCAACTCATCAAAAGGACACAGCAATTCTAAACATGCACCTAATAACAGAGCTTTAAGATATTGATACATGAAGAAAAAACTAACAGAACTGCAAGGAGAAATAGACAAATCAACAATTATAGTCTGATATGTGAATACATCTCTCTCAATAATTGATAGAACTAGTAGACAGAAATTTAGCAAGAATATAGTATACTTGATCAACATGATCAACTAACAACATGATTGGCATTTATAGAACATCCCACCCAACAATATCAAAATACACATTCTTTTCAATTGCAAATGAAACAGCTACCAAAATAAACTGTTTTCAGAGAAAAATACATTAAAACAAACAAAAGGAGTTAAGTCATACAAAGTATGTTCTCTGACAACAATGGAATTAAATTAGTAATCAATAACAGAATAATATCTGGAAAATCCCCCAAATATTTGGAAGCCAAATAATACACTTTTAAATAATCCATGAATCAAAGATGACATCAAAAGTGAAATTAGAAAATATTTTGAACTAAATTAAAATGAAGACATAACATATCAAAATTTGTGAGGTGTTACTTAAACAATACTTTGGGGAAATTCTTTAGCATTAACTCCTATATTTGAGAAAGAAGAATGGTTTCAAATCAATGACCTCAGCTTCTACCCAAAGAAACTAGAAAAAGAAGAAAAAATTAAGCTCAAAGTAAGTAGAAGAAAGGAAATAAATCAACAAAAACAAAAGCTGGCTGTTTGAGATGATCCATAAAATGGATAAACCTCTAGCCAGTCTAATCAGGAAAAACAGCTTTAGCTTTATTGAGGTATAATTGACAATAAAATTGTAAGATATTTAAAGTGTACAATACCTTGTGAAAAGATTCTTCCCATCAAGTTAATTAACACATCCATCAGGGAACTTAAAGAGCTCTCAAACCCTGGTTATAGGATAACAAAATCATAATATAGTTGAGCAAAGGATTTAAACAGACCAAAGAAGATATATGAAAGGCAAAGAAACAAATGAAAAGTCATTAGGGAAATACAAGTTAAAATCACAATGAGAGATTACTATACACTTATTAAAATAGCTAAAATTTAAAAGACTGACCACACTAAGTATTGGTGAAGATGTGGAGCAACTATAACTCTCATACATTGGTGATCAGAATGTAAAATGGTACAAACACTTTGGAAAACCATTTGGCAGTTTTTTCAAAAGTTAAGCATGCACTTACTGTATGACACAGCCATTCCATTCTTAGGTATTTATCCAAGAGAAATGAAAGCATATGTCTATTCAAAGATTTGCACATGAATGTTCAAAGCAGCTTTATTTATAATAGCCAAACCAACCCAAGTCTCCATCAACCAGTGAATGGATAAGCTGTGCATTCAACAGAATACTACTCAGCAATATAAAGGAATGAACTATTGATACAAGCAACAACATGGATGAAGCTCAAAATAATTATTTTGAGTGAAAGAAGCCAGAAAAAAAGAGTGCATGCTTTATGATTCCATTTTCATAAAACTTTAGAAAATGCAAACTAATATACTTTAGACTTTTGGGGGTGATGGATATGTTCATTGCCTTGATTGTGGTGATAGTTTCAAAGATATATATACATAAATTTCACAGATATATATATAAATTTTTACAAAATGATAAAATGTATATATACATTTTATCAGTTTGTAAAAATTTATTAATTGCATGGTTAAATTATATGCAGCTTATTGTATGTCAATTATTCATCAGTAAAGTTTTTTTTAAAGAGAAGCCAAAAAATATTGGCATTGAACACTTGAATGGAAGACCAGATGGGGAAAAAAGAGCCTCTTGGTATGGGCATTCAGCAAAGAAGATAAATGTCCATCATTTATTGCAAAGGAGGTAAATTTTGAAACATTTACAGGTATGAAAAGGGGAAAAATATAAATTGTATGTATAACATTGATTTTTACCAATGTAATTTATGTCAAGTATCATATTTTCCTTATTAAAAAAATAATCCACTGAAGTGTACATTCCTTATAAAGCTAACATGATGGAAAAGCACACCCTGCCTGTTACAAAATCTAGATTTACAAATGCATCACATTTTGCTCCTAAACAATCTGGAGATTTGTCTTCAATGCATAATTAGTTAGGAAGGGCAGTTTTGAAGGTACCTTCCTAAAGGACTAGTCAAATCTTTGAAACTGGGACAGATCAAACTCTTAGGCAGGGTTCTGTCTCACTGGTGCTAAATACTTTCCTCATAATATCCCTTCAAAATAATCATTATTGTCTCCATTTTGCAGATAAGAAAAACTGAGGCTCAAGAACAGTAATTTTCTCTGGCTCACTCAATTGCACCAGAGGGCATCACGAAGCTTTGTATTAGATAGGCTAGATTATAAAGTCTAGGATATTCACACAAAGAGCTCTCTACTCATGTTATCCTATTTAATGATGATAAAAATTCTGAGTGATTTTATCATTTCTGACTTACAGATGGGGAAACCAAGCCAGAAACGGATCAGTGCTGGTGAGTCAATGAAGAGCTGTGGGTGGATTACAAAGATGATAACGCCATAAACAAGCCCAACAGCCAGATGAGTTTCAGAAGCAGAAGAGATGGGGACCAAGGAGATGGTAGAGGTACGCAGGCTACAGATGGGGACCAAGGAGATGGTAGAGGTACGCAGGCTACAGTCCAGAGACAGTTTGCCAGAAAAGATGATTTGGCTGTAGCTGACTTTTATTTCCATTTAAGACCCTCGAGAGCATCCCACTCTATTTCTTAAGTGAGCACTGTTGATTTCTGACAATGTTCTAATAGATTCATGGAGATGGATCTGTGATTGGGCCTGGACCAGCCTTCATGTCCTTCTCTGAGTCCTTTACTACAAAACAATCCTAAAGCCCAGAACAGAGATACCTCTGTTTAGTATTTACTTCATCCATGTTATCCCATGGTAAATTATTTGTATGCAGGAATCCCAGCATCTTGGCTTTATTTAATTTTTTGTTCAAAGACAAGAAAAGATATAAAATTTTTGAAAAGAATATCCCAAGAGAATTTTACCTCAGCACTTCTTAATTTGGAAGATCAAAACCTTTACCTCCAAAATGATAAAGTCTGTAGTTACCAATGAGAATTGACAACATATTAAAGGGCATTGCCTGTATAGAGTTCTCTTCACCTGAGAGGGATTTGAAACAAAAACTAAAGTTCTTTGGGTGCAGTTTTGTTGATCATTTAAAAAAATGCATGCATATATTGTAGAAATTCAAATGATAAGAGAACCACTTTATAAAGCTGAAAACAATAATAATAGCAATTTTTTGAATGTCACTAAATGCCAAGAAGTCATATACATGCTCTTGATTAATCCTCACAATGATCAGGTAAAGTATGCATCATTATCTTCACTTGCAGGGAAGGACATGAGGTTCAGAAGGTCATATGACATCTTCAAGTTCACATGACTGATATATATCAGAATAAGGATTCAAACCCAGCTTTGTTTGGCTCCAATCCCCATATCTCACTACCACCCTGGTACTGGGGGAAAGAACTACTTCTGCTCTATTTCCACTTTCCTGATTAGACATGTTTCAGAGGATGTGAACTGGTCAGTGTATGGCTGAAACAATAGGAAATTCTCTGGTTAGAAAATGGCTTTAGGAGGAACCACTTGGCTTTGGGCATCCATCTTTCCTTGTCTCCAAATTAGGTCTAATGGTGGATATTGTGGAAATATGGGCATTGAAATTGGTTCATGTCATTTCAGGAAGATGCATGTTGGACTGATCCACCTATACAGGTGTCAAAGGTCCCTCTCAGAACCCTGGTGAAGTGCCTGGGGTTTTGCCATTTGCTCACAGACTTAGCATCAATATTTATTAAATTCTTTATGTGGATTATCTCATTTCAGCCTCATGTAATTTGATAAGATGGCAGTGTTTCTGATGAGCAACAGGGCAGAGAGCGGTTGAGTGATTTGCCTAAAGTCACATAGCTAGAAATTATAAAACCAAGATTCAAACTAGGTCAGTCTGACTTCAAAATCTACCCCCAGACATCATGGCAGTGTTGCTGAAAGCATGGTTGTTTTCGGAATTACACAGCAGGGCCATCTGTCAAGGGGAAGGGGGTGTGTAATCACACAGATTCTTGGGCGCCACTCAGACCCACAGCAATAACATTGAATCAGCTGCACTTGAAAGTGTGAAGACCATGATGCTCTTCACTGAAGCCCTGTTCCTTGCCTGAGCATCTCAGAAGTGCCTGCTTGTGCCTCTCCTCCCCCACTGCTGCTCACACACACACCTGCTGGTCACTCTCTGCTGGCTCCCTATGTTGCTGTCAGCTCTGGGCACAAACCCTGTCACCCTTCCCATCTTATATGCGTTCTCCCCCAGCTGTCATCAGGACCCAGCCCCTTACTGTCAGTACCATGTGCCCAAGACATGGCAAGCACAATCCTGTGAAACTAAGGACTGCACAGCTCAGAGAGTAAGGTTGACTGGGTGTTGGATTGTTTAGAGCTGCTGGGGCCGATATGCTTGGGCACCAGAGCCCCGGAAAGAAGAATCGCAAGTGAGCTCTGCTACCAGGCACTGTGATCAACGCTGAGTATATGGATCAACACGATTCCATATAATCCCCCCCCCAGCCACACCAAAAGGTGGGTTTCATTATATCCAGGAGGAGAGCCATGAGGTAAAAGAGGTGAAATACTCTCCCAGCATCACATGCAGTGTCTGATATCTTCCATTTGCCTCTCCAGATCCACTCCCCCACTTGCTCTCTGTCCCAAAGTCTGAATGGTCCCTTTGCCCAAGTAGGTTCAACCAATGGGTGTCCTGGCAGGCTATGGGAGGGAAGGAGGAGAATGAGGTCAGGGTAGTTATTCCCTGGCTTCCTCCCTGCAGGGTCCTTTTAGGCTGTTTGCAGCCCTCAACTGAAGGTCACCGTTCCTGTCAGATGCCCCTCTCTGGGTTATTGTAACCACTCCCTTCTCATTCTTTCAGGCCCAGGAGTAGTAACAGTCACACCATGAGTCCACTATCCCATGTGGTTCTCCTATACCCTTCCCACACCTGTGCAAATTGTTCTTTTTTTAAGCTTTCCTGAAATCATCCTACTTTGAGTGTGCCTGGGACCCTGACTGATACACATGGTGATGGAGTCATGGAAGTAGGATTGGAACCCAGACCTAGTCTGGCTCCAAAGCCCGTATTTTTACCACTACCCTGTTCTAGTACTTTGACTCCTAACCAGAGCAGATCCAAAGAAAACACCACACATCTTGCTCATTCATTTCAATTCAACATTCACAGAACATCGGCTGTGTGTTAGGAATCGTCCGAAATCACAGACAAGTTGCTAAACCTTTCTGAGCCCCCTTTATCCATTTCTATGAAGTATGAATAGAATTATCTACCTAAATTGTAAGATTGTTCTTAGGCTAATATAATATTCTTTATAAACATGACAGGAAAAGAATGCTACTCATTTTTCAGTCAGAACTTTCTACAATACCTGATTCATAGTAGGACTCCAGTAAATGTTATTTGAATGATTGAGTACCTGGATGGATGGATGTATGGATGGATGTACAGACGGACAGAATATGGTTGGGTTTTGTATTTAGACATGCTAGAGATGTGTAATGTATGTATTAACTTCCTATTCCATTGGACTTTGAGCATTCAAAGGGCAAAAGGCTTCCCCACTCCTGTGTGGGGCACTTCTCTTTCCACTTTAAGACTAAGAAGGCTGGGAAACGAGATGAAGTCCGAATCTGCTACACTGGCCCAAGGATCATCTTCCTGAAAATGAATGGACCAAGTCTGTACTTATGCCAAAAACTTTACATCAATTTTAAAACCATCCATGGAACTTTTGCAGATACTTGGAGAAAGACTCAAAATGTGCTCAAACACTCAATAACTTCCAACACAGCATTTTAATGAATTACGGTAAATGCAAATTGATCAGGAGCATATGGATTTCATTTATTCTTAAGGACGTGCATTTAAACATTTAAGGAGAAAATGTGTCTTTTGAAACATATTCTGGACTATATCCAGTGTAGCACATTTAAAACAAATTTTCAGATTTTAGATGTATCCAGATCTCTGGTATGCTCACTCGGGCGTTATCAAGAGATGCAGATGGAAAGTTATTTTTATTTTTAAAATGACATTCTCAAAAAGAGCTAGGAATTGGAGTCCTGGCCTGACCATTTAACGTGTGGCCTTGGCAAAGCCTCTTACCTCTCTGAGACTGTTTCACACTTGTGAAAACCGTATAATACCTTGTGCACTTCACCTGCTTTTTGTGAGGATCAAACGAGATGGTTTATGTCAGAATCTGGTGGCTGGGGACTTCCCTGGTGGCGCAGTGGTTGAGAGTCTGCCTGCCAATGCAGGGGACACGGGTTCGAGCCCTGGTCCGGGAAGACCCCACATGCCGCAGAGCAACTAAGCCCGTGCGCCACAACTACTCAGTCTGTGCTCTACAGCCTGCGAGCCACAACTACTGAGCCCACGTGCTGCAACCACTGAAGCCCGACCGCCTAGAGCCCGTGCTCCGCAACAAGAGAAGCCACTGCAATGAGAAGCCCATGCACCGCAACGAAGAGTAGCCCCCGCTCGCCGCAACCAGAGAAAGCCCACGCACAGCAACGAAGACCCAACGCAGCCATAAATAAATAAATAAATAAATATATAAACAAACAAACAAACAAACAAATAAATAAATAAATAAAAGAATCTGGTGGCTGGTAAAGTGCTACAGAAATTAAACAATTATTTGCTGCCATGCACACAGTAGACACTTTATAAATACTTGCTTTTCTCATAAATATTGATTTTAATTATGAAACAAATGACTTCCCTTTTCTTTGTATTTCCCTTCTATCATCACACACTCAGTTTAGAGTTCACTTAACTCTCACCTACTTGGCTGAACTACACAGGGATGCTTGTTGCTGGTTTTTGACATTAGTTTCTCAGATTCCCAGATTCCCTGGAAGGAGCACTGATCAAGCTTTATTCAATTAACACAAAGAACTTCCACTTTTATCCTTCTAGTATTGCTTATTAAAATATATTCTACTGATAATTTTGCTGATCAGCTCTGGCCCAGGGCAGGATAAACTGTGCCTGCCCCAAACTGCACCAACTTGTTCAAGGGCATTTGTGTGGTACAACGTTGATTTATCTTTGCTGTTCCAGTAGCTGAGTCCTTTGACCTAGAGTAATCTCAGGTGTGGAAGGCAGCCATTCAGAAATTCCAGAAGCTGTTATCTCTAGCATACTTTGTTCCTCAACCCCAAAGACAAAATTTTTGTTTTGTGGTTATTTTTCTTTTGCTTGAATCTCTGCTGCATCTGGACTCTTCCAGAGAGACATTTTTTAACTTTTTATTTTAAATTTAGATAGAGATAATTTTAGATATAGAGAAATGTTGCAAAAATAGTAAAAAGAATCCCCATGTGTTCTTCACCCAGCTTTCACTAATGTTAACATCTTACATAACAATAGTACAACTACCAAAACCAAGATATTGATGTTGGCACAGTAGTATTGACTGAACTACACACTTTATTTTTATTTCACCAGTTTTTCCACCAATGAACATTTTCTGTTCCAGGATACAAATGGGTATTCCAAATTTCATTTAGTCATCCTGTCGCCTTCGTCTCCTCCAGTCTGTGACATTTCTTCACTCTTTCTTGTCTTTCATGGCCTTGCCACTTTTGAAAAGTACCAGTCAGTTATTTTGTGTAATGTCCCCCAAATTGGATTACTGTGATGTTTTCTCATGATTATACTAAGGATATGCATTTTTGTCAAGAGTATCACAGAAGTGATGCTATACCTTTCTCAGTACATCATATCAGAGGATCTTATGACTGGTGATGTTAACCTTGATCACTTGATTAAGGTATTACCCGCTGAGTTTCTTTACTGTAAAATTATTATTTTCTCTTTGTAGTTAATAAATATCTTGGGAGAGATACTTTTAAGGTACAGAAATATCCTGTTTCTCCTCAAACAGTTGTTGACTAATTCTGGCATTCGTTAGTGGATATCTTGCTTGCAACAATTATTACTGCAGTCTTCTAATAGTGATTTTGTATTTCCTTTATACCTTCTACATATATTAATTGTAATTCTTCTGTAAGGAAGAGTTATCTTTTTCCCCTATTCATTTATTTATTCAATCAATCATTTATTTACATCAGTCTGGACACATGAGTATTTATTTTATCCTGTGGTTTATGATTCAATACTATTGTTATTCATTTTTTTGCTCAAATTGCTCCATCTTTGGCCATTAGGAGCTTTTTCAGGTTGGTCTCCATGCTCTTTTGACAAGTCCCATACTTTTTAAAGAACTTCCTTATTTCCTGGCACACAAGATGCTCCAAGTTCATCTTGTGTTTTCCTTTTCTCAGCTCTGGAATCAACCACTTCTACAAGAAGCCCTGGTTCTTTTTATTGAAGAATGATGTTTTAGAAACCAAGATCTGTGTGCTAAGGTGTTTGACTGCTTATAGGCACCGCCCCCCTTCTCTCCATATATATATATATATATAAATTGACTATAAATGTTCACATTTATAGTCAATTGATTTTCAACAAGGGTGCCAAGACAAGTCAATGGGGAAAAATAGTCTTTGTAAAACAGTCTTATAGTCCCTCAAAAAGCTAAACACAGACTTACCATTTGACCCAGCAATTCCACCCCTGGTTACATACCCAAGAGAAATGAAAATCTATGTACATATAAAAACTTGAATGTTCATAGCAACAATATCGCTTAATTTTGATACCTTAGAAGATTTTAGAGAAATCTTTCTGTGACTGATTTCTAGTTCAATTCCATTATCATCAGAGAACACAGTTTGTATGATTTCTTTAATATTAAACATGCTCTTTGATTTTTGACACAGAATATGTTCTACTTGGGGGAAGTGTACTTGAAAAAAATGTGGATTCTGTTCTTACTGGTTTGCATTCTCTATATATGGCATTTAGGTCAAGTTGTTTGATAGTGTTCTTCAGTTCTTCTGTGCTCTTACTGTCTATGTACTTGTTCTACCAATTACTGACAGACTAGTATTGAGGTGTCCAACCATAATTGTAGTTTTGTCTATTTCTCCTTTCAGCTCTATCAGTTTTTGCTTCATGTATTCTGAAACTCTGTTGTTAGGTGCATGTCCATATAAAATTGCTATGTCTTCTTAAAGAATTTATTCCTTTATTATGTGATGTCCTTCTTTATCTCTGATAATATTCCTTGTTCTGGATTTTACTTTGTCTGATAATACTATAGCTACCCAGCTTCTTTATTTATAGTGTTTGCATCATACATCTTTTCCATCTTTTTATTTTAACTTACCTATCTTTCTATTTTAAGTGGATTTATTGTCGCAGCATATAGTTCTTATTTTTTTGCCTTCTCTTGTATTCATTGCATATTTTTTATTTATTTATTTATTTATTTATTTATTTATTTATTTATTTATTTATGGCTGCGTTGGGTCTTTGTTGCTGCGCGCGGGCTTTCTCCAGTTGCGGCAAGCGAGGTCTACTCGTTGCGGTGTGCAGGCTTCTCACTGCAGTGGCCCCTCCTGCTGCGGAGCACGAGCTCCAGGCACACGGGCTTCAGTAGTTGTGGCACACAGGCTCAGTAGTTGTGGCTCACGGACTCCAGAGCACAGGCTCAGCAGTTGTGGCGCACAGGCTTAGTTGCTCCGCGGCATGTGGGATCCTCCCAGCACAGGGCTCGAACCCGTGTCCCCTGCACCGGCAGGCGGATTCTTAACCACTGCACCACCAGGGAAGTCCCTCATTGCATATTTTTATTGAGCTTTTTGCTATTCCATTTTATCTCCACCTTTGTTTAAAAACTTATTATTTATACTTTATAAAAATCATTGTGTTATTCTAGGGCTTACAATATATATCACCAGTTAAACAGAATCTATCTTCAAATAATATAATATCACTACATGTGCAGTGTACAGACCTTAGTGGGCTCCCAATTCCTCTCTCCCATTCTTTATTCCATATTGTTATACATTCAACTTTTACATATTATGCCATAAATATAATTTTGCTTTAATTAGTTAGTTTTATTTTAGAACAATTTAAGGTAAGAAGAAAACAAATTTTATTTTACCTTAATTTATTCCATTTCAAGTGCTCTTCATCTCTTTGTGTCTAAGTTTTTACCTGGTATCACATTCCTTCTGCCTGAAGAAGTTTCTTTAACTTTTCTGGTAAAATTGTTCTGATGTTTTGTTTGTCAGAGAGAGTGTTTATTTCTCCTTCATTTTTGAAAGGTATTTTTGTGGACTTTAGAAATTCTGGGTTGAAAGAGTTGCTTTTCTTTCAGCACTTTAAAGTTGTCACTCATTGTCTTCTGGTTTGTGTGGTTTCTGACAAGAAGTCTATGGTAATTCTTATCCTTCTTCCTCTGTATGTAATGTGTCTTTTTTCCTCTGGATGCCTCAAGATTTTCTCTTTGTATTTCATTTTAAGCAGTTTAATTATTTTATGCCTAGGTGGGTGTCCTGGGGGTGGGGGTTGGATTTGGGTTTTCAGTATTTATCTTTCTTGGTATTCTCAGTCCCTTGGTTCTGTGTTTCAAAGTTCTCAGCCTCTTCATTTTGCGTTTCAAAATTCTCAGCCATTAATTCTTCAAATATTTCTTCTGTCCCATTCTCTTTCTCTTTTCCTTCTGGGATTCCAATTGTGTGTATGTTAGACTATCTAATGTTGTTCCACAGTTCTTGGATGCTCTGTTCTACTTTTTTTTTTCACTCATGTTTCTCTATGTGTTTCAGTTTTGATCATCTCTATTGACCTAGCTTCAAGTTCACTGTTTCTTTCCTTGGGTGAGTCAAGTCTCCTAATGAGTCAGTCAAAGGTATTCTTCACCTCTGTTACAGTGTTTTCCATTTTATTCTTTCTTATAGTTTTGGTCTTTTTTTGAAAATTTCCCACCTGATTATGCATGTTGTCCACCTTTTCCACTGGGGCCTTCAGCATGTTACTCATGGCTATTTTAATTCCATGTCAGATAGTTCCAACATCTGTGTTATCTCTGAATCTTGTTCTGTTGATTTCTTTGTCTCTTGGATGTGTTTTATTTTTTTCTTTCCTTTTGTATGCCTCATAATGTTAAGTTGAATCCCAGACATCTTGTGTAGCAGAGACCAAAGTAAATAGTTTTGATGCCTGGAAATGGGCATGCTTTTTCTTTTGCTAAGCCTTTAATGTGGAGGTTTGAGAATCTAGTAAGGAGTTGAGCTGGGCTGGAGGTTTGTTGTTGCTCTAGTTTGTTGTTGCTTTAGTGTACCCTCAATGCACCCCAGACTTCAAATTCCTATAGCAATACCTTATGTTTAGACTGGAGACTGGTTTGCTAAAGAGACTTTTTTCAATGTTACATTAGCTTTAGATTTTCTTTTTAAACTGTGACCATCTCTACAGTCTTGCAACTCTTCTGGCAGTATTCCACTATTACTTGTTACTTGACACTTGTTAGATGGTTGTAAGGAAGCATGGCAGCAGGGTATCTATTGTTCTGATTAAACAGTTTTAGGCAGGCCCCATGCCCCTGGATCTCTGCCTCTTCCACAATGGCTGCTACTCCTCTCCCACAGGCCTTCACCAAGAAGGATGCTTTCGCAGAATTCTTAGCAAGTGGAGTCCATGCAGAAAATTTTTCTTATATCTGCAGCCCCCAGGGTCTCCACACTCTCTCATCAGTCCACACTCAGCCTCCACTGCTTCTAGGTGAAGTTTTCATACCAGTGTTTAGGAACTTCTGCCCCGGGTAAAAAAGAAAGTGCTTACATCCTGTCTCCAGGATGCCCATCTCCCCTTTGATTTCAGGCTAGTTGGTTACCCTGCTACTCAGCTCTCTCAAGAAAATTCATGTACATGCAATTTGGCTAGCCTTCTTTATTACAAAGCTGGGAATGACTCACTCCAGCTTTCTAAATCTCTGTATGGAAATCAGAAATCCCTCGGGGAGATGTTCAAAAGCAATTTTTAACTATCTTCATAACAAAGAGGTTACTCTACCAAGGCCATAGAGCAGTAGCTCCAATGGCATGGCATACAAATAATTGTTCAGATCAGTCTGCTATGAAACAGAAGACGAAGAAAGGAAAATGATATTGAACATTTATATCCTGAGGAAAGCATTGTAGCATTTTCTCATCTACCCCTTAAGCCTGCATAAACTTCCCCATGTCTCTAGGCCCTTCCATGACCAACCACTCAATAAAAAGGTCAGAATTTTATTTAATTAAAAATTCATACTGTGTTTGTGCGTTTTATTTAGTCCATTGCATTCTGAATTCTGTCTGTTTCTTCTTCTAATCCCAAGGCAAGTAGAGAAGCAGTCCTTAAATAATTAATAGTAATAAGTCAACAAGAGTTGCTTGGGTGTCTTTCACCACCATACCTGCAAACAGCTGCAGTTATGGACCCAGCCTACACTCACTTCATCCATCCAGCAGTCAAAGCCAGACTCTCACTTTAGTTACAGGTTAAATGTTCTTCCTATAAACTTGTGTGATCTCATGGTGGTTTCCAAACCTGGTTACACATCAAAATTATTTAGTGAGCCCACAACAGAGATTCTGATATAGTATATCTTGGGCAAGGAGTCTGTGTTTTAAACAAGTTCTCCAGGTGATTCCGACACAACTGGTTTGTCTTTGGAACCAAAGAAGTTGCGGATACACTCTGGATCCTTAGTTCTTGATCCCTTAGGTAGTGTGTCAACCACAGCCAGGGTTATGTTTATGGGACATCGATACTCACAGGGCCTGTTCCTGTTTCTCCAGCCACACAGTTAAAACTTCTTAGAGCCCTTTGTATCTGACCATTCACTGCTGAGAGGAGCTCCTGGACTCTATCATGAGGAGCCTCGTTGTCTAACATTTTGCCAAGATCAGGGTGTTATAGGCAGCCTCCAAGATGGCCCCCAAAGAGCCCTGACTCTTCACTTGTGTAGTCCCCTCCCACATTGTGCCATGGTTCTTCTATGTGACAAAGAACTATGGTAGAAGTGATGGCATGTCATTTTCAAGATTAGGTTATAAAAGACAGCAGTGTCTGCCTTGGATGCGCGCTCTCAGATCACTCTCTGAGGGACGCCATGCTGTGAGCAGTCCTTCAGAGAGGACCACGTGGCCTATGTTTCATTTTTTTTCTGCCAACAGTCATGTGAGTGAGCTTGAAAGTGAATTCCCTAGTCACTTCAAGAGGACTGCAGTCCTAGCTGACAACTTGACTACTCCTGAGGGACCGTGAGACAGAACCATCCAGCTAGCCTCTCCCAATTTTCAAACCCTCAGAAATTCTGTGAGATAATCAGTGTTTATTGTTTTAACCTTCTAAGTTTGGGGGTAATTTGTTCTGCAGCAATAGATAACTGATACACTGGGTCAGACCCATAGCTGATGTGAGGAGGCAACAACTGAGAACAGACCTCTCCTGATTCCAGGTAAGATTGGTTTCTAGTAGGCTGCAGGCATACTCTACCTGCTTTCACAAACAGGTTCATTTCCTCAGATAGCTTTCCCAGTCCATGCTGTCCTGTACATCAAGGATAGGGCAGCCCAAGTATGGAGTTTTTCAGTACAAAGGAATCTGAAGGAAGCCAGGCTTATCACAGCTCAGCTATCACATGATTAAAAGCATCTATTCCTCATTTCACCTTTTCAAAACACCTGAGTACCATGGTGATGGATGGTATAACAGCAAGCAGCCAGTGGGCAAGAGAATAATGAAAGTATGTGTTGTATAGAAAACAGGAATGATGTCCATACATAAGGACTCTGGAAAGGAAGCTTCCAGGATACACAGAGGCTTTCTGTGAAGATCAGGAATTTGGCACTCAAAGAAAGCAAAAGAGGCAAGCAGCTTCTGGTCAGTGTAAAGCAGCCAAGTGAGAGGCTGCTATTCAAGCAACAGGGTCTTAGGTGTAAAAGGAAGGCCATCATGTTGACTTGATTTGGGGCAACATGGCAAAATGAAATATACTGATCATTGTTAAGTCTCTGAAGTTTAAAGCAATGAGGAAGGGAAGCAATAATGTACAATGGGGAAAAGACAGCCTCTTGAATAAATGGTGTTGGGAAAACTGGACAGCTACATGCAAAATAATCAAACTAAACTACTCTCTCTCACCATACACAAAAATAAATTCAAAATGAATTAAAGACTTAAATGTAAGACCTGAAACCATAGAACATCTACAAGAAAACATAGACAGTACTCAATCTTACTTGATCTTAGTAATATTTTTTTGGCTATGTCTTCTCAGGCAAGGGAAACAAAAGCAAAATAAATGGGACAACATCAAACTAAAAAGATTTTGCACAGTGAAGAAAACTATCAACAAAATGAAAAGGCCACCTACTGAATGGGAGAAGATATTTGCAAATGATATTTTTGATAAGGAGTTAATATCCAAAATATACAAAGAACTCATACAAATCAACATCATAAAAGCAAGCCAATTAAAAAATGGGCAGAGGATCTGAATAAACATTTTTCCAAAGAATACATACCAATAGTCAACAGGCACATTATAAGATGCTCAACATCACTAACCATCAGGGAAATGCAAATCAAAACCACAATGAGATATCACCACACACCTTCAGAATGGCTATCATCATAAAGACCACAAATAGCAAATATTGGAGAGGATATGGAGAAAAGTGAGTTACTAACACTCTGGAGGAATTTAGAGCTATAGAATCATATGTGATGACTTGGAGCACTGGTTCCCTAAATTTCTTGGTTCATGGCACCCTTAGGGTCTCAGTAATTTTTTAGACAGAATGCTTATGCCAAAGGAGATACCCAACAATTCTGTTTACCAAGTAGAGAACAGAAGAGATTTGAGGACCTCCTGTATTACTCCATCTCTAAGAGGAAGATGATCCAGAAAAGAAAGCTGCAGTGAAGCTGCCACTGAGGTAGGAGGAAAGCCAAGAGATATCCTGAAAGTTAAGGTTTGTTTTTTATTTTTTTTTAAGTGTCTCAAGAAGAAACCAACTTTGGGGAAAAGAGTAAGATAAAGTGTGAGGGAATTCTGAGGAATAACATCAGCAAGATAGTGGTATAGAAATTTCTAGCATTTGTCCACCCCCAGAAACATAAATTTAAACAAACTATCTACACCTGAAAATAACTTCATAAGAACTAAGGATTCCATATGAGGGATTAAAGCACCAAAGTGGGGCACAGAACTAAGAAAAGACACATTGAAGAGGGTAGGAAAGAGTCCCACATTAGTCCTGTCACCTCTCCCCCAAGCCCTAGCAGCCCAGTGTGGAGAGAGATGCTCTCCCTGTGGGGGAAGGAGAGTGAAGTGAACACCCAACTTCACCACGGACCCCAGCACCAGGCCCACACCAATGCAAGGCTGCTCCTGTGGGCCCAAGCTCCCAGTGGGCTCCTACAAACCCAGCCCCCAGCCCACTCCAGTACCAGGCCTCCCCATACACAACCCCAACATCACTAATCATCAGGGAAATGCAAATCAAAGCCAAAACGAGGTACCACTCACACCTGTTAGAATGGTTATTATCAAAAATCAAGAGATAACAAATGCTGGAGAGGGTGTGGAGAAAAGAAAACCCTCCTACACTGTTGGTGGGAATGTAAATTGGTGCAGCCATGATGGAAAATAGTATGGAGGTTTCTCAAAAAATTAAACATAGAACTACCCTATGATCCAGCAATTCCACTTCTGGGAATATATCTGAAGGAAATGAAATCACTGTCTTGAAGAGATATCTGCACCCTCATGTTCATTGCAGCATTATTCACAACAGCCAGAAATGGAAATAACCTAAGTGTCTGTCAGTGGATGAATGGACAAAAATATGTGGTACATATATACATATATATATATATATATATATATATAATATTATTCAGCCATGAGAAAGAAGGAAATCCTGCCATTTGTGACAACATGGATGGACTTGGAGGGTATTATGTTTAGTGAAATAAGTCAGACAGAGAACACAAATACTGTATGATATCACTTATAAGTGGAATCTAAAAAAGTCAAATTCATAGCAACAGAGAGTAGAATGTAATTATCAGAATTGGGGGTGCGGGAAATGTGGAGATGTTGGTCAAAGGGTAAAAATTTCCAGTTTTAAGTTGAATAAGTTCTGGAGATCTAATGTACAGCATGTTGACTATAGTTAACAATATTATACACTTGAAAGTTACTAAGAGAGCAGACCTTAAATGTTCTCACCACCAACAACAACAACAAAAAAGGTAACTAGGTAAGGTGATGGATGTGCTAACTAACCTTATTGTACTAATGACTTCACAATATATACGTGTATCAAATCACGTCATACATCTTAAGGTTGTTTCCAAAGGAATTGGCAGAATTTAGGGAAATGGTCAGGGCATTGTGCAGTTCCCTGAGGCTAGCGACAAAAGGGAGCTGTTATCCCCTAGTCCTGAAGAGGCAAGAAAAAGAAGTTACAGGGACTTCCCTGGTGGTGCAGTGGTTAAGAATCTGCCTGCCAATGCAGAGGACACAGGTTTGACCCCTGATCCAGGGAGATCCCACATGCCACAGAGCAACTAAGCCTGTGCGCCACAACTACTGAGTCTGTGCTCTAGAGCTCACAAGCCACAACTACTGAGCCCACGTGCCACAACTACTGAAGCCCACATGCTTAGAGCCTGTGCTCCACAACAAGAGAAGCCACCGCAATGAGAAGCACGTGCACCACAATGAAAAGTAGCCCCCGCTCATGGCAACTACAGAAAGCCCACGTGCAGCAACGAAGACCCAACGCAGCCAAAAATAAATAAATTAAAATTAAAATTAAAAAAAGAAAGAGAGAGAGAAAAAGAAGTTACAGGAACCAGGGAAAGTATGACAAACAGGAGCCTTGGGTGGAGCCTTAGGTCAAGGATTCCGTCAACTCATGGTGATCAGGCTGGAAGGGACCCAGAGCATATATACCTTGACTTGGCTCTGTCCACCCTCTGACTTCCTTCTAGTGCCTCCCATTGGCTGAACCCAAAACAAAGCCAGAGGTTAGGGAGCCTATTGATATAACCCATAGATGTCAGTCTCCTGAAGAACAGAGCAGGAATGGAGAGGATGAAGAGCGAATCTGGAAAAGATTTTAGTGTCAAGAAAAATATAGTTAAAGTGACTCAATAGGGATTACAGGTTTTATTCAAATGATGCACATCAAGGAGCACCTCAGAATTAGGTAACTCCCTGAGCTGAAGCAGGATTGGAGAAGAGAGGGGTACATGACTTTGGTCTTGTCTCTGGTTGCAGTTTTCTTTATCTGTAACTGATGCAAAACTTGTGGTTGGAATGGTTGGTGGTTGGAATAGGTTGGTTTTCATGCCTCAGGATCACTGGTGCCATCTCATATTGGCAGCGGATAGAACAGTTCTTTCCAGAGCTATCTTTGTAAGCCGGGACAGTTGTCTGTAAGCTCTCTAATGTCAGTCAAGATTCAGGGGAGTGGGAGATAGGAAAGGGGAAAAAATGGAAAAGAGAAGAGAGGGAAAAAAAGAAAAGGAGGCAAAGGTCTAGGCAAAGAAAACTGAGGTCTGCTTTAATTCTTTTATAGCTCTTCCTCTTGGCCAAGATAAACTACTTTTATCTCCAGGAAAATCTTTTGGGGGTGAAATCAAAATTACAGGGATGTTCAGCATTCAGGAACTGAGTCAAGAAGGCTCCCATAATGGGTTGGAGGAGCAGTTTGTTCTTCGGTCTTCTGTCTTTAACCATAGTTTGGGTCATCTCTTTGGACAGGACAGTGCTGCCAGTCTTGATTAGATGTGATTGGATGCACGTGAGGAGGGGTTTCCCATAAGAAGAAAAAGGAAATGATCACTAGCCCTTGGCCAAAAGTGTATCCCATGGGACTTCCCTGGTGGCACAGTGGTTAAGAATCCGCCTGCTAATGCAGGGGACACGGGTTCGAGACCTGGTCCAGGAAGATCTCACATGCCGCAGAGCAACTAAGTCTGTGCACCACAACTACTGAGCCTGCGCTCTAGAGCCCACGAGCTACAACTACTAAGCCCACGTGCCACAACTACTGTAGCCCACGCACCTAGAGCCTGTGCTCCACAACAAGAGAAGCCACCACAATGAGAAGCCCACGCACCGCAATGAAGAGTAGCCCTCGCTTGCCACACAGAGAAAGCCTGCGTGCAGCAACAAAGACCCAACGCAGCCAGAAATAAATAAATAAATTAATTAATTTTAAAAAATTGTATCCCATGGACTGTATCCCTGTTATGAAGACCCAGGGAAAGAGGTTCCTTCCCCAATCATCTGATGATGATCCATAGGTCCTAGAGCAAAGGACTGCATCATTCACTCAATAAATGTCTTGGTTTGCTTCACAGATGTGCTCATTCAACAAAAAGACATCAGGAAGTTTTGAGAGGATGTGTGTGCAGCAATCATCATTGACAACTGCACAAGTGTATCCCCTAGATATCAGGATGATGTCTAATGCCAGTCAATGGTGGACAACAGCCTCTGGAATTCTGGTATTTCTTGAGTGTTTCAATATTTTGGTGACATTGTTGGTGGCATGGGTGACTGAAATTTTTATAAGCCCACAGGGTTTTTAGTGATAACCACAGCATAAAATCCAACCCAGGTGGTAGTGAACACATCTAGATTGATTCTGGGTCTTTTAGCTTCTTCACATAGTTCCTTTGCATCACTTGCTGGAAATGGATGTTTTGCAAAGAGGGGTGCTTGACTCCCCTTGTATTATTCTTCCGTTTCGGGATCGAGAGTATGACTCCTGATCTAAAGAGGTCATAAACTCAGATAGGTGAGAGAATATGGTTCTGTCTAATTGCTTATTGTTAAAAACCTGTGCTTTGCATCTAGTAGGCCCTTGGCAATGGGCCTCTCAAATATAGCAAGAGTCCTTTGGCCACTGCAGTAGTAGCTAAAACAAACTCCTCATGAGCAGATTTTCTAACTGAAACTGCAGCCAGCCAGGGAAAAGGAGGCAGAAAAACTGTTTGGACAAATTTTCTGGAACAATGCATTCCTGAACTCTGCCCACCCACACCTTTGCCCCACCCTGAGGCACTGGCCACTCCTGAACCTGGAATTCACACGCAAGCCAGAGGCCAAGTTTGGAGCTAAGGAACACCTGTGTCTATGAGGAAATGAGCTAGTCTGATCTCTTCCCTCTTCCCAGAGGCTACAAACTTGAGAGGCTCACACAGTCTTGCGTTTCCCTGCCCAGCAGTGGGGCACAGCCTGACTCACTGGAAAGCAAGCATTAAGCAGCTACTCTGGGCCAGGCTCAGTGAATACAGAAATGAATATCACCAAGCTATGAATAAATGTAAAGCTGATAAACTTAGCTTTGCTCATACATTTCTTAGCTCAGCAACATGTTCTCCCAGAAATGGCAGACTCCACCATTCACAGGATCTGAATATCCAATCATAAAGAAGTTCAAACTCTTGAAGTTTTGTGTAAGGAAGGAAGAGGTCAAAGGGAAGAAGGAAAGGTAGAACCTGAAAGGTCTAACTCCCCAGCTGATTAGAGACTTCAGTCAAAATATCAGGTTTTCTCCTAGAAGTCACCGATGCAGCCCTAACCCCATACCTTGTTCTCTTCGTATTTGTTCTGGTTCCAATGCTAGAAAGGCAATTTTTTTCTTTTTATATTTAATGTTGAAGTACCTTGGGTCAAGAAGGGGCTTTGACATGTGGAGGAATATAAGGGCAAAAGAAAATTGCATTAGAACAGATGGGTAGGGTAATTTCCCTGGTCCAGCTCACCTATCCAGAAACACTAGAAAGGTCATAACCAGTCTTCATGAAGTGTGCTTCCAAGACTAAGCCATACCTGCAAAACACCCTTTCCCCCCTGACTTTGGCAGGGTTCCTAGAAGCAGTGGCTGACATAGAAATTCCGGTTGAAGGGATGTATTGAGGAAGGACTCTAGGCTGGGGGGGAGCCGGGGGCGGGGGAGATGTAGCGAGCAGGAACGTGATCCAAGCAGGAGTGTAGCTTCAGCCTGATCCCATGGGGAGGCTCTAGAGCACTAATCCTACCCGTGTATCAGTAGGCCAAAGTCTGCAGTAGGCAGAAGAGCATGGAGATTGCTAGGCAATTGTCTCTGGAGAAGAAGGTATCCCATAAGTTATCAGCCAACAGTCCCAGCAGCTGGGATATGAGTGCAAGGGCAGGAAAAGGGAAACTGGGTGAGGCATCAGCAGCATCCTCTACCACCCCCTCCACCATTATCTTCTAAATCAGGAGTCAGCAAACTTTTTCTGTAAAGGGCCAAATAGTAAATAGTTTAAGCTTTTGCCATAGTCTCAGTCACAACCATTCAACTCTACCATCGTAGCACAAAAGGAGCCGTAGACAAAATGTAAATGAGTGGACAAGGCTGTGTTCCAATAAAATGGTATTTACAAAA
Source organism: Balaenoptera acutorostrata (assembly GCF_949987535.1). Lineage (NCBI taxonomy): Eukaryota > Metazoa > Chordata > Mammalia > Artiodactyla > Balaenopteridae > Balaenoptera > Balaenoptera acutorostrata. Next base: position 40,854,140 of record NC_080085.1, read on the forward strand.
ACAGGAGACTGTGTTTTTCACCTGTCCTTTTGAAGAAAAGGCGCCATCTTGGTCTGTCACCAGTACCAGGTATGAGAGGCAGATGTGGACTGTGGTGGAACAGCTTGGGCTGCTAATTGCAGCCGTGTCTCTCCATCTTTTTCAGATGCAGAGGCGAGAAACCCAACTCAAATGAGCTCAAAGGAAATGGAGTAGGGGAGAGGGAGTATTTAGTGACTCAGGTAACCTAACCATGGGTGAGCTGGGCTCAGGGACAAACAGTTCCAGGAGTTCAAACTCCTTAGGACCTGCCCTCTGCTTATTCAACATTTTGGCTTTGGTCTCTCCTACTCTCAGTGGACTTTATTTCTGTGTCAGGGAACAGATGGCCTCTGGCAGTTCTGGACTCAAACATTGATGGCCCCAGCTCTGGAGAGGAAAGAGGATCTTCTCTACCCAAGGCTAAGAAAGAAGGTCATGGGAAGAAAATTGGAGCATGTGCTCATCAATGTTTTATTCACTCCTCCTTCCTCTCCTCATGACTAAGGTGATAGAGTCTCGCACAAGAAACATGGCAAAGAGAGCCCAGACCTGGCCACTGAGGAATCATTTTGACCCAGAGTCTCCCCAAATTATGCCAATTACATTAACCTTGAGCTACTAACCTTTGGACTTTCAGTTTCTTCTCAATGCCTACAGTAATATTTCAGTACTCAACAAATATTTTTTGAGCATATACTATGTGCCAGGTACTGTGCTATGTAGGTAGTGTAGATTTAGTATGACCAAGACAAAAATGTCTCTGCCTTCACTTAACTTCCTACAAGTGAGCATTGCAAAACTCAGAACAGCCAGCCCTGATCTTTGGTCCCAATGGTTTGAGAATCACAGAACAGGGTATGTTGCTCTAAAGGATAGCCCCCATTCACTGTCTCCACTTCTTCCCTCACTCTTTCTGTCCTACTGCATTGCCCTTCATCATTTCCCTGAAACCACCCTGGAAAAAGTCACCAGGGACCTCCTTATTGCCAAAAGGAGTGTACCATTTTTGTCCTCACTTGTACTGAATTTGGAGGCCTTTGATGTAGCTGTTTACTGCCTACATTCTAAAATTGTATGTTCTTAACTTCGGTGCATGTACTCTTCTGGTTCTCCTCCTAGATATGTGGATGAGAGGTCAGTTAATTATGCTTTTTCATTTTTACTTTCTATGCTTTTTTATAAACAGGAGGTGGTAAATTGAAAATTGAATTTTTAAAATAAATTTCAGTTAAATATGGTTAATAAGAAAGTTTAAAAGTCTAGGATTCAAGAGAAAATGGGTTTTAATCTAACTTTAATCTTATCTAGCTGTCAGAATAAACCCTCTACATTTCATTGACTTAATCTCTAAGAAGAGGGGATATTGCTAGGTTCAATTTAATAAGCATTGACTGGATATTCTCTTTGCATTAGGAGTACATATATATATATACATATGTATATGCATTAGGAGTACAAAGATGATGAAGATCTTGCCAAAGGCTTCCACAAAGAGCAATGGTGGAGGGGCAGGAAAGATTTTATAGATGAGATGATAATTGTCTTGAGATTATGAGGAAGTGTTCAGCAGGCCACCAAGGTGGCATGCCAGATAGGATCACGGCAGGTACATCAGAAACAGCAAAGTTTGTGCTGGGAGTCCTGAGGAGGTCCTCATGGCTTAAGTGTGAAGTTGGGGGTGAGGAGAGAAGGGCCAGGATGAGGCCAGAAACAGAGACAGGAGTGAAATTAGGGGAAGAAATATGAAATTTGAATTGTTCGCGCAAGCAGTGGGAAGGCAGTAGAGCTGTGCTTTCTTAACCTGGGCTATAATGTGGTTGATCTTTTTTTTCTTTAATTTTTGAATTTTATTTAATTTATTTTTTTATACAGCAGGTTCTTATTAGTCATCAATTTTATACACATCAGTGTATACATGTCAATCCCAATCGCCCAATTCATCACACCACCATCCCCACCACCCAACGGCTGTCCCCCCTTGGTGTCCATACGTTTGTTCTCTACATCTGTGCCTCAACTTCTGCCCTGCAAACCGGTTCATCTGTACCATTTTTCTAGGTTCCACATACATGCGTTAATATATGATATTTGTTTTTCTCTTTCTGACTTACTTCACTCTGTATGACAGTCTCTAGATCCATCCACGTCTCAACAAATGACTCAGCTTCGTTCCTTTTTATGTCTGAGTAATATTCCATTGTATATATGTACCACATCTTCTTTATCCATTCGTCGGTCGATGGGCATTTGGGTTGCTTCCATGAACTGGCTATTGTAAATAGTGCTGCAATGAACATTGGGGTGCATGTGTCTTTTTGAATTATGGTTTCCTCTGGGTATATGCCCAGTAGTAGGATTGCTGGATCATATGGTAATTCTATTTTTAGTTTTTTAAGGAACCTCCATACTGTTCTCCATAGTGGCTGTATAAATTTACATTCCCACCAACAGTGCAAGAGGGTTCCCTTTTCTCCACATCCTCTCCAGCATTTGTTGTTTGTAGATTTTCTGATGATGCCCATTCTAACTGGTGTGAGGTGATACCTCATTGTAGTTTTGATTTGCATTTCTCTAATAATTAGTGATGTTGAACAGCTTTTCATGTGCTTCTTAGCCATCTGTATGTCTTCTTTGGAGAAATGTCTATTTAGGTCTTCTGCCCATTTTTCGATTGGTTTGTTTGTTTCTTTAATATTGAGCTGCATGAACTGTTTATATATTTTGGAGCTTAATCCTTTGTCCGTTGATTTGTCTGCAAATATTTTCTCCCATTCTGAGGGTTGTCTTTTTGGCTTGTTTATGGTTTCCTTTGCTGTGCAAAAGCTTTTAAGTTTCATTAGGTCCCATTTGTTTATTTTTGTTTTTATTTCCATTACTCTAGGAGGTGGATCGAAAAGGATCTTGCTGTGATTTATGTCAAAGAGTGTTCTTTCTATGTTTTCCTCTAGGAGTTTTATAGTGTCCGGTCTTACATTTAGGTCTCAAATCCATTTTGAGTTTATTTTTGTGTATGGTGTTAGGGAGTGTTCTCATTTCATTCTTTTACATGTAGCTGTCCAGTTTTTGCAGCACCACTTATTGAAGAGACTGTCTTTTCTCCATTGTATATCCTTGCCTCCTTTGTCATAGATTAGTTGACCATAGGTGTGTGGGTTTAACTCTGGGCTTTCTATCTTGTTCCATTGATCTATGTTTCTGTTTTTCTGCCACTACCATATTGTATTGATTACTGTAGCTTTGTAGTATAGTCTGAAGTCAGGGAGTCTGATTCCTCCAGCTCCGTTTTTTTCCCTCAAGACTGCTTTGGCTATTCGGGGTCTTTTGTGTCTCCATACAAATTTTAAGATTTTTTGTTCTAGTTCCATAAAAAATGCCATTGGTAATTTGATAGGGATTGCATTGAATCTGTAGATTGCTTCGGGTAGTATACTCATTTTCACAATATTGATTCTTCCAATTCAAGAACATGGTATATCTCTCCATCTGTTGGTATCATCTTTAATTTCTTTCATCAGTGTCTTATACTTTTCTGCATACAGGTCTTTTGTCTCCCTAGGTAGGTTTATTCCTAGGTATTTTATTCTTTTTGTAGAAGTGGTAAAGGGGAGTGTTTCTTTAATTTCTCTTTCAGATTTTTCATCATTAGTGTATAGTAATGCAAGAGATTTCTGTGCATTAATTTTGTATCCTGCAACTTTACCAAATTCATTGATTAGCTCTAGTAGTTTTCTGGTGGCACTTTTAGGATTCTCTATGTATAGTATCATGTCAGCTGCAAACAGTGACAGTTTTACTTCTTCTTTTCCAATTTGTATTCCTTTTAATTCTTTTTCTTCTCTGATTGCCGTGGCTAGGACTTCTTCCAAAACTATGTTGAATAATAGTGGTGAGAGTGGACGTCCTTGTCTTGTTCCTGATCTTAGAGGAAATGCTTTCAGTTTTTCACCATTGAGAATGATGTTTGCTGTGGGTTTGTCATATGTGGCCTTCATTATGTTGAGGTAGGTTCCCTCTATACCCACTTTCTGGAGAGTTTTTATCATAAATGGGTGTTGAATTTTGTCAATAGCTTTTTCTGCATCTATTGAGGTGATCATATGGTTTTCATTCTTCAATTTGTTAATATGGTGTATCACATTGATTGATTTGCGTATATTGAAGAATCCTTGCATGCCTGGGATAAATCCCACTTGATCATGGTGTATGATCCTTTTAATGTGTTGTTGGATTCTGTTTGCTAGTATTTTGTTGAGGATATTTGCATCTATATTCATCAGTGATATTGGTCTGTGATTTTCCCCTTTTGTAGTATCTTTGTCTGGTTTTGGTATCAGGGTGATGGTGGCCTCATAGAATGAGTTTGGGAGTGTTCCTTCCTCTGCAATTTTTTGGAAGAGTTTGAGAAAGATGGGTGTTAGCTCTTCTCTAAATGTTTGATAGAATTTACCTGTGAAGCCATCTGGTCCTGGACTTTTGTTTGTTCGAAGATTTTTAATCACAGTTTCAATTTCATTACTTGTGATTGGTCTGTTCATATTTTCTATTTCTTCCTGGTTCAGTCTTGGGAGGTTCTACCTTTCTAAGAATTTGTCCATTTCTTCCAGGTTGTCCATTTTATTGGCATAGAGTTGCTTGTAGTAGTCTCTTAGGATGCTTTGTATTTCTGCGGTGTCTGTTGTAACTTCTCCTTTTTCATTTCTAATTTTATTGATTTGAGTCCTCTCCCTCTTTTTCTTGATGAGTCTGGCTAATGGTTTATCAATTTTGTTTATCTTCTCAAAGAACCAGCTTTTAGTTTTATTGATCTTTGCTATTGTTTTCTTTGTTTCTATTTCATTTATTTCTGCTCTGATCTTTATGATTTCATTTCTTCTGCTAACTTTGGGTTTTGTTTGTTCTTCTTTCTCTAGTTCCTTTAGGTGTAAGGTTATATTGTTTATTTGAGATTTTCCTTGTTTCTTGAGGTAGGCTTGTATAGCTATAAACTAGACTCTTAGAACTGCTTTTGCTGCATCCCATAGGTTTTGGATCATCGTGTTTTCATTGGCATTTGTCTCTAGGTACTTTTTGATTCCCTCTTTGATTTCTTCAGTGATCTCTTGGTTATTTAGTAACGTATTGTTTGGCCTCCATGTGTTTGTGTTTTTTACGTTTTTTTCCCTGTAATTCATTTCTTTTTTTTTTTTTTTAAATAAATTTATTTATTTTATTTATTTATTTTTGGCTGTGTTGGGTCTTCGTTGCTGTGTGCGGGCTTTCTCTAGTTGCGGCGAGCGGGGGCTACTCTTCATTGCGGTGCGCAGGCTTCTCATTGCGGTGGCTTCTCTTATTGTGGAGCACGGGCTCTAGGCGCATGGGCTTCAGTAGTTGTGGCACTTGGGCTCAGTAGTTGTGGCTCACAGGCTCTAGAGCGCAGGCTCAGTAGTTGTGGCGCACGAGCTTAGTTGCTCTGCGGCATGTGGGATCTTCCCGGACCAGGGCTCGAACCCGTGTCCCCTGCATTGGCAGGCGGATTCTTAACCACTGCGCCACCAGGGAAGCCCTGTAATTCATTTCTAATCTCATAGCGCTGTGGTCAGAAAAGATGCCTGATATGATTTCAATTTCCTTAAATTTACTGAGGCTTGATTTGTGATCCAAGCTGTGATCTATCCTGGAGAATGTTCCGTGTGCACTTGAGAAGAAAGTGTAATCTGCTGTTTTTGGATGGAATGTCTTATAAATATCAGTTAAATCTATCTGGTCTATTGTGTCATTTAAAGCTTCTGTTTCCTTATTTATTTTCATTTTGGATGATCTGTCCATTGGTGTAAGTGAGGTGTTAAAGTCCCCCACTATTATTGTGTTACTGTCGATTTCCTCTTTTATAGCTGTTAGCAGTTGCCTTATGCATTGAGGTGCTCCTATGTTGGGTGCATATATATTTATGATTGTTATATCTTCTTCTTGGATTGATCCCTTGATCATTATGTAGTGTCCTTCCTTGTCTCTTGTAACAGTCTTTATTTTAAAGTCTATTTTGTCTGATAAGAGTATTGCTACTCCAGCCTTCTTTTGATTTCCATTTGCATGGAATATCTTTTTCCATCCCCTCACTTTCAGTCTGTATGTGTCCCTAGGTCTGAAGTGGGTCTCTTGTAGACAGCATATATACAGGTCTTGTTTTTGTATCCATTCAGCAAGCCTGTGTCTTTTGGTTGGAACATTTAATACATTCACGTTTAAGGTAATTATCGATATGTATGTTCCTATGACCATTTTCTTAATTGTTTTGGGTTTGTTCTTGTAGGTCCTTTACTTCTCTTGTGTTTCCCACTTAGCGAAGTTCTTTTAGCATTTGTTGTAGAGCTGGTTTGGTGGCACTGAATTCTCTTAGCTTTTGCTTGTCTGTAAAGCTTTTGATTTCTCCATTGAATCTGAATGAGATCCTTGCTTGTTAGAGTAATCTTGGTTGTAGGTTCTTCCCTTTCATCACTTTAAGTATATCATGCCACTCCCTTCTGGCTTGTAGAGTTTCTGCTGAGCAATCAGCTGTTAACCTTATGGGAGTTCCCTTGTATGTTATTTGTCGTTTTTCCCTTGCTGCTTTCAATAATTTTTCTTTGTCTTTAATTTTTGCCAATTTGATCACTATGTGTCTTGGTGTGTTTCTCCTTGGGTTTATCCTGTATGGGACTCAGTGTGCTTCCTGGACTTGGGTGGCTATTTCCTTTCCCATGTTAGGGAAGTTTTTGGCTATAATCTCTTCAAATATTTTCTCGGGTCCTTTTTCTCTCTTTTCTCCTTCTGGGACCTCTATAATGCGAATGTTGTTGCGTTTAATGTTGTCCCAGAAGTCTCTTAGGCTGTCTTCATTTCTTTTCTTTCTTTTTTCTTTATTCTGTTCTGCAGCAGTGAATTCCACCATTCTGTCTTCCAGGTCACTTATCCGTTCTCTGCCTCAGTTATTCTGCTATTGATTCCTTCTAGTGTAGTTTTCATTTCAGTTATTATATTGGTCATCTCTGTTTGTTTGTTCTTTAATTCTTCTAGGTCTTTGTTAAACATTTCTTGTATCTTCTCGATGTTTGCCTCCATTCTTTCTCCGAGGTCCTGGATCATCTTCACTATCATTATTCTAAATTCTTTTTCTGGAAGGTTGCCTAACTCCACTTCATTTAGTTGTTTTTCTGGGGTTTTATCTTGTTCCTTCATCTGGTACATAGCCCTCTGCCTTTTCATCTTGTCTATCTTTCTGTGAATGTGGTTTTTGTTCCCCAGGCTGCAGGATTGTAGTTCGTCTTGCTTCTGCTGTCTCCCCTCTGGTCTGATCATCTTTTTATATGTGTTAACCATTTCAATTTCTACTGGGTGGCTTATCTTTCTCTTATCAATTGGTAGGGTACTTTATGTAATCTGGATCTTAATAATTTGCCTGTTTCTAATGGTGCAAATATGTCCTCTCAGTCTGTCACTAATTTTTTGTGCTTGCCTATGTGTCATTACCACAGAGAACGTCTGTACTTTTGTGTAGATATATGTGTTGGTGTTTTACTTTAGTGAATTCAGAGAATTAAGTTTGTGTCTTAAAAAATCCTTCTCCATTTCAAATGTGAAAAATATTTCCTTGTCTAATTCTTTCATAGTTTTGTTTTATAGTTAGCTCTTCATCTGGGAATTATTTCTGTGAATGGTGTAAGATAAAGATCTAACTCTTTCTTTCCCCAAAGAAAGAACTATCTTTCACAGCACCATTAATTAATTATACACTCTATTATTTCCCACAGTATGAATTGCTATCTTACTCACACTCTAAATATTCCAGATTTCCCGATGCACATTAATTTACATCTGTAAATATGTGTAAAATTGAAAAACACCAAAACCTAACTAAGAAAATGGTTAAAAGACATTAACAGGCAATACATAGAAAATATATTTAGCTAATCTCCAACCTCAATAGAAACAAAGTGCTGGTTAAAATAATAAAATAGGATTTTCTTCCAGTTTTATTGAGATGTAATTGATATACAGCATTATATAAATTTAAGGTGTACAGCATAATGATTTAGCTTATGTACCTCATGAAATGATTCTCACAATAAGTTTAGTGAACATCCATCATCTCATATAGATAAAGAAATAGAAAAAATATTTTTCCTCTCAGTGAGAATTCTTAGGATTTATTCTCTTAACAACTTTCATACATAACATAGAACAAGTTGTATATTATATCCCTAGCACTTATTTCTCTTATAACTGGAAGTTTGTACCTTTTGACTACCTTCATTTCCCCCACTACCAACACCCCATCTCTGGTAACCACAAATTTGATTTCTTTTTCTATGAGTTTGTTTTTGAAGTATAATTGACCTACGACACTATGTTAGTTGTTTTTTTAAAAAATTATTTTATTTACTTATTTATCTTTGGCTGCCTTGGGTCTTTTTTGCTATGCATGGGCTTTCTCTAGTTGCAGCAAGCAGGGGCAATTCTTCGTTGTGGTGCGGTGGCTTCTCTTGTTGCATAGCATGGGCTCTAGGCATGCGGGCTTCAGCAGTTGTGGCTCGCGGGCTCCAGTAGTTGTGGCTCACGGGGTCTAGAGCACAGGCTCAGTAGTTGTGGCGCACGGGCTTAGTTGTGCCACGGCATGTGGGATCTTCCCGGACCAGGGCTTGAACCCATGTCCCCTGCATTGGCAGGCGGATTCTTAACCACTGTGCCACCAGGGAAGCCCGACTATGTTAGCTCTTGTTACACAGCTTAGTGATTTGATATTTCTGTACATTTCAAAATGGTCACCATAAGTCTAGTTACAATATGTCACCGTACAAAGATGTCACACAGTTATTGACTATATTCCCCACACTGTATATTTCATACTGGTGACTCATTTATTTTGCAGCTGGAAGTTAATACCTCTAAATCTCCCTCACCTATTTCCTTCCTCTCCCCACACCCCTCCTCCTCTCTGGCAACCACCTGTTTGTTCTCTGTATGTGTAACTCAGTTTCTGTTTTGCTATGTTTCTTCATTTGTTTTCTTATTTAGATTCCACATATAAGTGAAATCATACAGTATTTGTCTTTCTCTGTCTGACTTATTTAACTTAGCATAATACCCTCCAGGTCCATCCATGTTGTTGCAAGTGGCAAGATTTCAGATTTCATTCTTTTTTATGGCTGAGTAATATTCCATTTTATATATTTATATATATATACATACATACATATATACCACATCTTCTTTAATATTCATCTATTGATGGGCATTTAGGTTGCTTCCATATCTTGGCTACTGTAAATAATGCTGCAATGAAAATAGGGATGACTATATCTTTTCTAATTATTGTTTTTGTTTTCTTTGGATAAATATCCAGGAGTGAAATTGCTGGATCATATGTTAGTTCTATTTTTAATTTTTTGAGGAATATGCATAATGTTTTCCATTGTGGCTGAACCAATTTACATGACTACTAACAGTGCACAAGCGTTTCCTTTTCTCCACATCCACACCAACACTTGTTATTTGTTGCCTTTTTGATAATAGCCATTCTGCCAGTTGTGAGGTGATATCTCATTGTGGTTTTGATTTGCATTTCCCTGATGATTAGTGATGTTGAGCATCTTATCATGTGCCTGGTGGCCATCCATATGTCTTCTTTCTAAAAATGTCTATTCAGATCCTCTGCCCATTTTAAATTTGGTTGTTTGTTTTTATGATGTTGAGTTGCATGAGTTCTTTGTATATTTTGAATATTTACCCCTTATTGGAAATATCATTTGCATATATCTTCTCCCATTCAGTAGGTAGACTTTCGTTTTGTTGATAGTTTCCTTCACTGTGCAAAAGCTTTTAGTTTGATGTAGTCCCATCACTACCCTGAACTCCTTCTCAGGTAGATTGCCTATCTTCACTTCACTTAGTTTTTCTTCTGTGGCTTTATCTTGTTCCTTTGTCTGGAACATGTTCCTGTCACTTCATCTTGCCCAAGTTGCTATTTTTATTTTTATGTATCTGGTAGGTTGGTTACATTTCCTGACATTAGAGAACTGGTCTTTTGTAGGAGATGTCCTATGCATCCCAGCAGTGCACTCTTCTCTTATCACCCAAGCTGTAGGGGTTTCCCCTAGGCAGGCTGTGTGGGTCCTTCTATTGTGGTGCACTGACTATGTGGGCAGTCTGGTAGGCTCAGTTGGCTCCAGGTCCAGTTGGTTGCCAGGTCTGCCTTGTGTGGAGGCTGCCAGCCGCTGGTTAGCGGGACCAGGTTACAAGGCAGCTGACTGCAGAACCCTAGGGGGCCCCAGGGCTTGTGCTGGCTCACTGGTGGGCAGAGTCAGGGTCCAGAAAACTCTGGGGTTGTTCCCTGCCCACTGGTGGGTGAAGCCAGGTCCTGGAGTCTGGTTGCAGGACCGGGGGGGTCCCAGAGCTGGTATTGCAGGGGGGTGGGAGGGGTAGCTCCTGACACAGTTGGGTACCAGGTCTGGGGTGTCCTGAAGCTTGTGTTAGCCTACTAGTGGGCAGTGCCAGGGCTCAGCTCGTCCTAGGGCAGGGTCTGGTCTACTGATAGGCAGGCTGGTCCCACGGGATGTGGAATTATGGTTTTCTTGAGTCTGGTGTCTGCCCCCTGGTGGATGAGGCTGGTCAAGAGGCTAGAGCAGGCTCCCTCGTGGGCAGGGCCAGGGCCTAGGGGATTTTGGGTGCCTGCCCACTGGTAGGTGGAACTGGGTCCTGGTCCCTCTGGTGAGCAGGGCCATGTCTAAAGGCAGGTGTGGGCTCAGGGGGTCTTAAGGCAGCCTGTCTGCTGATGGGTAGGGCTGTGTCCCTGCCCAGTTAGTTGCTTGTCTGGAGGCATCTCAGCACTGGCACCTACAGTGCCAGGTCCTGGCACTAATGACCTAGAGGGAGGATTCCACAATGGTGCTTTGCCAGCATCAGTGTCCACATGGTAAAAGGAGCTCCCCAAAATAGCTCCCGTGTCTATGTTCCCAGGGTGAGCTGCAGTTGCCTCCTGCCTCTCTGGGAGACTCTCCAAGATCAGCAGGTAGGTGTGACCCAGGCTCCCCTCCCTGGGTCCCAATGAATGAAATTTTGTGTGTGCTCTTTAAGAGTGAAATCTCTATTTCCCCCAACCCTCTGGGACTCCCGAAAGTAAGCGTCACTGGCCTCCTAAGCCAAATGCTCTGGGCACTCATCTTCCCAGTGCAGGACTGCTATGCTGGGGAGCCTGAAGTGGGGCTCAGACCTCTCACTCCTTTGGGAGAACCTCTGCAATATAATTATTCTCCAGTCTGTGGGTCACCCACCATGGATATGGGACTTAACTATATAGCAAGTCTGCCCCTCCTACCTTTCTTGTTGTGATTCCTTCTTTATGTCTTTAATTGTAGAAGATATTTTTTTGGTAGGTTCCAGTCTTTTTCATCAAGGATGTTCTGCAGATAGTTGTGATTTTGGTGTGCCCATGAGAGGAGGTGAGCTCAGAACCTCCTCTGTGCAAACAGCCCTACCTGCAGGGCATTTGTAAAAAATAATCATTGGCAACTGTTTAACATCACAGCTGCCTGAGATGGTATTAAAAGTTGGGGTCAAAAAGAGGCTGACCAAAAAATTTAAAAGAAAAAACTGGGGAATGATATTTGCATAGGGTGCTTTGAAAAGCTCTGACATATTCTCAGAAATCTAGACAGCCACAAGAGTGTTCTGAGCTGTTCCCATGCCTAGGAAAGACCTCAGAAGGCCCTAAACTCTCACCTCTGGCTTATCTTGAGGCTCTGCACAAGCAGGAAGTGAAGGCTAACACAGAGGTACAAAACTGCCTACTGCAGCATTCAAAGTATGCCCCAACACATGTACAGAGCCCCTTAGCAAATGCTAGGAGACTTACTGATTCAAAGCACTTAAGAAAATCCCTGCTCTGCAGATAGCTGACCATTATGCTAACCATGCAGAGACTTCAGTAGCCACACATAACAAATAATATAGATTTTATAGGATCGACCCAGAAAAGTCACTAAACACACTACAGATCAATATCTTTTATGAATATAGATGCAAAAATCCTTTAAAAAATAGCAAACTGAATCTAGCAACATATTAAAAAGTGGCATTTATCACAGGAATGCAAGGTTAGTCTAACACCAATCAATGCAATACACCATATAAATGGAATAGAGGACAAAAACCACATGATCATCTCAATAAATGCAGAAAAAGTATTTGACAAAATCCAGCACACTTTTATTATAAAAACACTCAAGAAACTAGGAGTAGAGGAGATCTTACTCAACCTAAGAAAGGACATCTACAAAAACCTACAGCCAACATCATACTTAATGGTGAAAGACTGAATGTTTTCTCCCTAAGATCAGCAACAAGACAAGAATGTCCATCCTCACAACTTCTATTCAGTATTGTAATGGAGGTTATAGTCAGGGCAATCGGGTAAGAAGAAGAAATGAAAGACTTACAGATTTTAAAAGAAGAGGTAAAACTATCTCTATTCACAGATGATATGGCCTTATATATACAAAATCATAAGGAATAGACACCAAAATTATTAGAATAAACAAGTTCAGCAAGGTTGCAAGATACAAAATCAATATACAAAATCATCTGTATACACTAACAATGAACAATCTGAAAATGAAATTAAAAGAACAATTCTATTTAGAATAGCAGCAAAAAAGAACAAAAAGGAATAAATTTAACAAAAGAGGTTACAACATAAAAATAAATGGACAAATGACCCAGTTAAAAATTGGGCAAATGTTTGAGTAAATATTTATCCAAATATTAAAATATTTATAATATTTATCCAAATATTAAAATATTTATAATATCCAAATTTATATAAATGGCCAATAAATACATCCAAAGATGCTCAACATCACTGGTCATTAGAGAAATAAAAATCAAAACCACAATGCAAGCTGTGACAAAATGAAGAGAGTGGCATGGACATATATACACTACCAAATGTAAAATAGATAGCTAGTGGGAAGCAGCCGCATAGCACAGGGAGATTAGCTCGGTGCTTTGTGATCACCTAGAGGGGTGGGATAGGGAGGGTGGGAGGGAGGGAGATGCAAGAGGGAAGAGATATGGGAACATATGTATATGTATAACTGATTCACTTTGTTATAAAGCAGAAACTAACACACCATTGTAAAGCAATTATACTCCAATAAAAAAAAAAACACAATGAGATACCACTTCACACTTACCAGAATGTCTATAATCAAAATGACAGATAATAACAAGTGCTGACAAGATTGGGGAGAAATTGGAACCCTCATACACTACTGGTGGGAATGTAAAATGGTGCAGCCACAGAGAAAACAGTCTGTCAGTTCCCCACAAAGTTAAACATGACCCAGTAATTCTACTCCTAGTTATATACCCAAGAGAACTGAAAGCATGTGTCCACACAAAAAGTTGTACATGAATGTTTATGGCAGCATTTTCATAAGAACCAAACGAACTTTACTAACCCATCAATAATAAAAAATTTTAATCATCCATACTTAACGGAAGACTATCTTTGTATTCTCTCTATAAAAAATATATTATAAAATCATTGTAATATAAAGAGGTGATCATATAGCATGCAGCCTAAAACATAGGGAAAGTACTTTAGAGGTGTGTCAGATATTAATTAATTAAAATGTTGTGCTATTAAAAAAAAAAGTGGAAACAACCCAAATGATAAATGGATAAACAAAATGTAGTATATCTGTATGATGGAATATTATTCAGCCATAAAAAGTAATAAAGTTCTGATACATGCTATAACATAAATGACCCTTGAAAGCATTATGCTAAGTTAAAGAAGCCAGACACAAAAGGCCACATATTATATCACTCCATTTATATTAAACATCCAGAATTGTCAAATCCATAGAGACAGATAATAGATTAGTGGTTTCCAGGGCCTGGGAGCAGGGGAGGGAATGGGGAATGGCTACTGATGAATATGGATTTTCTTTGGGAGGGTGATGAAAATGTTCTGGAATTAGATAGTAGCAATGGTTGTACAACTTTGTGAATATACTGAAAACTACTCTACACTCTAAAAGGATAAATTTTATGGTATGTGAATTATATCTTAATAAAGCTGTTATTAGACTATAATAAATAATAAAATACATGAAAAAATAGATGAGGCCGGAGTGCTTGCCAGCTACAACCTCTGTATAGGGAAGTCACAGGACCTCCTGGGTGACATCAAGGTCAAAGCCCTCAGGCTACTTTCAGCATCCTTTGAACCCATCAGTGTAATTTCATGGTACAATAGGGGATTGTGAAGGGCTGCAGTATTCTTTTCCAGAAAGCCTCCTAAAACATCCAGCTTGTGTGCAGTTTGCAGGGAAAATGAGGAGGAAGAACAATCCTGCTTGAGCACCTGACCTTGGCATGCCAACTAACAGTGATGAATACAAACGTGTATTTATACACTGCTTCAGAAAATGATTCAGAGAGGAAGTTAACAGAAAAGCTGACATGCCTGGTAAATGGGAGGAAGTTGAATGAAAAGATTTCTTCAGGGCCAACTTCATGGGTGTACAACCTGTGCAGTCATACAGGGCCCCACATTCAGAAAGGTCTTGTGCTTGGCTAAATGCTGTGCTGTCCCACTGTCTTGAAATTCTTAATAATTTTATCTTCAAACTTGTGTTTTCTAAGGGAAATCTGATAGAACAATGGAGCATGAGTGTGAGCAGAGAATATATGGGCAATGTGTATGTCTACTGTTCCTTGTCACCCCATTCTCATATAACATTCATGATATCTCATGAACACAGAGCTCCAGTAGACCCATGTTGCATCAAGAGTTCAGTGACACTAAAAGTGAGTACGAGGTAAGTGTGCTACATCTACGACTGAGTAAGTAGGGGCACTGACAGCCTGCAGAAGCCACATTTACCATTTGAACTAGAAATTGCTAAGATGGCATTGGTATTCTAAGAAACACAAACAACCAAGGGGCCCTATTATATCCTTTCTTACTCTTGGTACTTTGCTGCATTAGCCAACCACTTATTCTGAAAATGATGACACAGAAGGAAAAGGGAAAGATAGGGCAACCCACAGTTCTTTTCACTTTTTCCTTACTCATCAGTAAGCTGAAGGTAGAGTGCTGGTAGAATGTGAACATATCAAGAAGTGAGATAAAAATATTTGGCTTCGTCTTCAAATTTTTAATAATTTCATTTTTGACCCTGTGTTTTGTAAGTGAAGCCCAATGAGACAATAAAGCAAAAGAGATACGAGCAAAAAAAAAAATATTTGGCTTCATTTTGTGTAGTATTTCTACTGTCCTGGTAAGAATTAAATAGATATGCACCTATGAGCTACAAAATACTAATTGTCTGATTTTGGTGATTCGGCATACAGGTTAATTTGCATTTAAAAGTAGCATTGGGCAAAATAAAGATGAGTGGTAAAATTCATGCTAATAATTCAATTTTTAAATTTTTCTTTATTTAGAATCATATTAAAGAGCAAATAAAAAACATCATGACAAGTCGAGAGAAAGAGAGAGACCATAGAGGAAAGGACAAGTTAGTACCATTTAGTACCTTTAATGGCACTTTGTTCCTGCTTTTTGAACAAAGGGCCCCACATTTTTCTTTTGCATGGGGCCCTGTAATTTATGTAACTGGAGATTGCCTTGATGTCTGCATTTGTGGTTCTCAAAAAGTCTGCTGCTTCACAAGCCTACACTTTATGTTGGAGTCATTGTGTGGGTGTAAATTGTGTCAGTGGGTGTGTGTTAGCAGGGGTGCAGTGAGGTAGGGAAGGTGCTGGAGAGTAGGCTGACAGTAGCAAGCCCGAATTAAGAACACACAGAGGGGTTTCAGAAAAGGAGGTGCTAGTTGGATTCTCTGAAGGGCTCACTCTCAGTATTAAAGTCACAGAAATAAAATTATCATCTTAAATTTTCCAAGTCAAATGATGAAGAAAGAGATGGGGTGGGGGAGGAGTTTCTGCTGCACCATGGCAGCAAAAAGGTTTTCAGATGCCTGAGTGAGGCAGTTCTCCCTAGGAGCTTAAGGTACAGAATGTAAAGGAAAATCAGAATCGGTCATGAATGTCATTTGTTGTGAGATATAAAGCAATCTCAAGCTTTTCTCTGTGTTTTACCCTTAGCATTTTTTAAAAAAAGAGTTGCTGCCTCCCAGTGCCCAGGCAGTGAATGTTTTCAAACTCACTACCTCTCATTGCACAAAATGAGTTTTAGATTATTTTCTCTCATTTTTTAATATCTGTTTGAGGAGCTCAATATTTAATATACATTATCCTGCAATAGGTATAAAACATTTTAAAGATACAAAATTGAAGCTCGGTAAAATTAAGTAGTTTGCTCAATGTCACACAAAAGACTGAAGAAGAGCCCAAATCTGTTGCTGCTTGACATAATGAATGGGATACTGGATCTTATTCCCTTACTCTATAAAGACAGTGCATGGTTTCCTTATTTGGTATTGGTTGTGTGGTTTTGTGGGCAGAAAGGAATAATGATTCATTTTAGACTAAGAGCTACTTCAGATATTATAAAGGTCAGCTGATTAGCAATCTTAATTCCATCTGCAACCTTAATTCTCTTTTGCCATGTAACATAGCATATTGAGGGATTCTAAGGATTATAACTTGGACATTTTTGGGGAGCCATAATTATGCCTACACACATGATACAAAAATGAAGAAATATGCAATTCAGCAATAAATTTGGAGACTTCAATATTTGACTCACCAAAATTGAGAGAACAGTTAGACAGAAAATCAGCAAGGATATATAAGACTTGCTATGCTTTATAGGTACAACACTATCAAACAACTTGACCTAACTGGCATCTACAGAACGCTCCACTAAACAATGTCACATACATTCTTTTCAAGTACACATAGAACTTTCTGCAGGATAAACCATATTCTAAGCAGTAAAACTAGCACCAACAAATTGAAAAAGATTGAAATAATTTAAAGCATATTCTCTGAAACACAATGGAATTTAATTTGAAATAAAAAAACAGAAAAAATTGTGAAATCCACAAATATTTGGTAATTAAATATCACTTTTCTAAATTACCCATGGGTCAAAGAAGAAATTACAAAGAAAAAGATTTTTGAACTGCATGAAAATGAAAACACACCATATAAAAATATATGGCATGCAGCTAAAGCAATGCTGAGAGTTTATATCCATAAACAGTTATGTCAGAAAAGAAGAAAGATCTCAAATCAATATAGTAAGCTTTTACCTTATGAATCCCACCCCCAAAAAAGAGCTAATTAAACACACAGCAAGAAGAAAGAAGAAAACAGAAATTAGAATGGAAATCAATAAGATACGAAACAGAAAATCAGTAAAGGAAAATCAATTAAACCAAAGTTAATTCTCTGAAAAGATAACAAAACTGATAAACCTTTAGCTGGACTGACCAGGAAAAAAGAGAGAACCCACAAAACACCAAAATCAGGATGAAAAAGAGAGGACATTATTACTGACCTTACAGAACATAGAAGAACTATGAGGGAATACCATGAACAACTTTATGACAAGTTAGACAGTTTAAATGAAATATATGAATACCTAAAAAGACACAAATTAGTAAAACTGACTCAGAAATGTAGAAAATCTGAATAGACATATAACAAGTAAAGAAATAGAATTAGTAATTTAAAAACTTCCCACAAAGCAAAACTCTGGACCAGATGGATTAAATGATACATTCTATCGAACATTTAAAAATGAAATAATGCCAATACTACACAAACTTCCAGAAAATACAGGAAGAGGGAATAATTCCCAACTCCTGTGAGGCAGCACTACCATGATATCAAAACCAGACAAAGACATCACAAGAAAAGAAAATTAAAGAGCAACATCTTTCATGAATATAGACACTATAATCCTCAAGAAAATATTAGGAAACCAAATCTAGTTAAATATAAAAAGGATTATACACCACAACCAAGTGGGATTTATCCCAGGAATACAAGGTTGGTTTAAAGCCAAAAATCAATTAACATAACAAACCATATTAAGAGGATAAAGGGCAAATACTACATGATCATCTCAACAGATACAGAACAGGCATTTCACAAAATCCAATACCCATTCATGATAAAAAAAAAAACTCTCAACAAACCTGAAATAGAAGGAAACTTCCTCAAGCTGAGAAAGGGCATCTGTGAAAACTCTATAGCTATCATATTTCATGGTGAAAGACTGAATGCTTTCCTCCACAGATAAGGAACAAAGAAAGAATGCCCATCTCACCACTTCTATTTAACATTGCACTTGGGGTCTGGCCAGTGCAATCATGTAAGAAAAAGAAGTAGAAAGCATTAAGGTTGAAAAGAAGAAGTAAAACTTCACAGATGACATAACCCTGTGAATAGAAAATCCTAGGGAAATCTCAAAACACTATCTGATAAACCAGTTCGGCAAGGTTGCAGGATACAGTATCAATGTATGAAAATCAATTATATTTTTATATATATGAGGAATAAATGATCCAAAAGTGAAATTAAGAAAACAATTCCATTCATAATATCATCAAAAAGAATAAAAGTTTAGGAATAGATTTAACAAAAGAAATGTAAGACAAGTACACTGAAAATTATAAAACACTGCTGAGGAAAATTAAAGAAAATCTAAATAAATGGAGAGACATTCCATGTTCATGGATTGGAAGACTCCATATTGCTAAAGTGGCAATTCTTCCAAAATTAATCAATAGTTTCAGTGCAGTCCCCATCAAAATTCCAGCAATGTGTATGTGTCTCTCTCTATAATTGATAAAATTATCCTAAAATTTATATGAAACACCAAAAGCCTCAGAATAGCTAAAAAACAATTTTTAAAAGAAATCTGGCAGAATTTCATGTTAAAACTTTAAAAGCTTACTATGTATATGTATGGTTGAGTTGCTTTGCTGTGCACCTGAAACTATCACAACATTGTTAATTGGCTATACTCCAATATAAAATAAAAAGTTAAAAAAAAAAGCTTACTATGAAGCTACAGCAATCAAGACAACATGATACTGCATTAAGGATAGACATATACATAAATGGAACAGAACTGAGAGTCCAGAACTACACTCTTATACTTACAGTCAATTGATTTTTCAGCAAAAGTACCAAGGCAATTCATTGAGAAAGGATAGTCTTTCCAACAAATGGTGCTGGTACACATGGACATCTATAAGCCAGAAGATGAACTTAGACCCTTACCTAACACTATACACAAAAATTAATTCAAAATGAATTGTAGATCTAAATGTTAGAGCTAAAACTATAAAAACCTTTAGGAGAAAATTTTTAAGACCTTAGGTTCTATAAAAATGTCCTAGATACGATCCCAAAAACATGATCCATAAAAGAAAAAAATTGTTAAATTGGAGTTCATCAAAATTTTAAACTGTTGTGCTTCAAAAGATACCATTAAGAAAATAAAAAGACAAGCCACAGCCTGGGAGAAAATATTTGCAAATCACATATCCAGTGAAAGATTTGTATACATACAAAGAACATACAAAGAACTCTTACACACAATAATAAGATAAACAACAATTAAAAATTGGCAAATGATTTGAATAGATATTTCCCCCAAGAAAATATGTGAATAGCCAATAGGCACATGAAAGGATGCTCACCATCATTAGTCATTAGGAAAATGCAAATTAAAACCACAATGAAATACCATTTCGCATCTGCTAGAATGGCTATGATCAAAAAGACAGACAATGAGAAATGTTGCAAGGATATGGATAAATAAGAGCTCTCATACATTGCTGGGGGAAATGTAAATGGTGCAGCCACTTTGAAAAACTGGGAATTTCTTAAAAAGTTAAACATACCTTTACTATATTACTGAGCAATTCCACTCCTTGGTATCTACCCAAGCTAAATGAAAACATATGCCCACACAAAAAATTTGTACACCAATATTCAGAGAGCATTATCCATAAAAGCCAAAAAGTGGAAGCCACGCAAGTGTCCATCAATGGATGAATGGATAAACAAAAGGTGGTATATGCAAACAATGGAATTTTATTTGACAATAAAAAGAAATGAAGTACTGATAATTGCTACAACATAGAAGAACCTCAGAAACATGCTGTGAGAAATAAGCCAGACATTAGAGGCCACAAAATGTATGGTTCTATTTAGGTGAAATGTCCAGAAAAGGCAAATATATAGAGACAGAAAGTAGATTAGTGGTTGCCTGGGGCTGATTGCAACTGGGCACAAGATTTCTTTTTAGGATGATGAAAAAATATCCTAAAACCGGATGATGGTCATAGCTGCACAACTCAGTAAATTTAAAAAATCATTAATTGTACACTTAAAATGGGTGCATTTACAGTATACAAATTATACCTCAATAAATTTATTTAATAATTCTAATGGAAACCAAATTCCCCACTTAAGGTACAACACATACTTCAGCTACTTTGTTGTCCATAAGGCAAGGCCCTTAGAAGCATCTCTTTATACAGTTACTAACCATAATAACTATCACACTTATTGAGCTCTTACCATAAGCCATAAACTACCCTAAGCACTTGAAATGCATTTGCTCCTTTAATGCTCATAATAAATTTGAGTTTGATTTAGTAACGTCATGAAAGTCACATAGGTGACCAAACCAGTACTTAAATTAATGTCTGCCTGACTCTAGAGTCCTTGCTGTGCATCCCTATATTCTTATCTATTAATATGAAGCTAGAAAAAAAGAACAAACCACCACCTTTAAAGAGATCTGGAAGACCTGATACCCATTTGACAGACTAGTAAGTACAATAGCAATTATGATCACAGACTAAGAAAGTGTATTAGCCTCTAATTCTGTGTAAAAAAAATTACTCTAGACTTAGTGATGTAAAACAACAATAAATATTTATTATCTTGCAGTTTCTGTAGGTCAAGAATCTGGGGATGGCTTGGCTGGGTGGTTGTAGCTCAGGGTTTCTCATGAGGTTGCACTCAAGATGTCAGCCAGGACTGCAGTCATCTCAAAGCTCAACTCAGGCTGGAGCATCCGCTTCCAAGGTAAGCTGGTGCTGGCTGTTGGTGGGAGGCCTTAGTTCCTCTGTACACAGTCATCTCCACAGGGTTGCATGTGTGTCCTCATGACACGGTTGCCCACTTCCTCCAGAGCAAGCTGTCCAAGAGATCAAAGTTGCAGTTGTGTTGTCTTTTATGACCTAACCTCCAAGGTCACACACCATCATTTTTGCAAGGTGCTATTCAGTGTAGGAAGAGTCTCCACAAGAACATAAATACCAAGAGGAGAGGATCATCACAGTCCATCTTGGAGGCTGGCTAACAGCAAAGGTTCAGCTCACTCTGGGAGGGCTGAGAGAACTGGAGTTGCCAAGCGTTCAGTCCCACATGTACCACAGACATACACATGACACTCTCACCAAGTTAAAAATACTTGCTCCAAAGTCATGGATAGCAGCCTGTCCCTTTGGGCTGCAGTCTCATTCTGCTGGCCACACGTGACAATCTGAGTGGACCCACATGGTGAATGGGAAGCAAGAATATGACTTTTGGTGCCTCCGCAATCCCCTCATCCTATCTGCAGTCTTATTATGGTATCCTCCCTTCTGTTGATTTCCTATCCTGCACATAGCTTCTCTGCACCTCCCCACATCCCCTATTCCTCATCAAAATGGACCTGTCCCGCATCCCATCTTTTTGAATCCTCCTTTTCATCTAGAGCTTGGAAAGTTCTAAATCCAGAATACTCATTCAAGGTAGTGGGTTAGGAACTCATTCAGTATATTTGCATTCTAACTGCCTTCCAAAGCTTTAGCCCCCAAATGGATGCATATGAGAGTTTTAGTCATCTGCAGGCAAAGGGAGAGCATTTCTGTCTCTTCAAATTATACCAAGTTGATTCAAACCGTATCTTCATGCATTCATTCATTCAGTTAATCACCCAACCAGCGTTTACTGAGTGCCTACCATGTACCGTGCACTGTACTCGGCACCATAAACCTCTTCTTGGATACTGTGAATGCATATCGGCAAAACATTTTATAGGTCACACAACTGCAGAGTATGGAAAGATCGAACATAGGCTCCTTTCCTAAGGTTCCAAGGGAAGGGAAGGAGCACACAAAGGCATCTCCTCGTATAGCACCCTATGATATGCATACATTACTGGAAGGGTAGATTTGCTAGAGTCTCAGCCACACCTAGGAAAAGCTTGTCAGCCAAAAGCAAAACCCAAATTAGTTCCTTTGAGTGCAGCTTTTTTTAAGTACATTTAAAGTACCACCCCCATGAATGCTTCAAAAGGTACATTTCTGAACCCTATGAATATGAAAATATAATTCACATCTAAGAGTTGGCATTCTGCCTAAAATAAGGCAGCTAACAAATGTTGCCTTCGGAATGATTAGATATTACAAGTGTAAAGAGCTATCAGGGCAGGACACCATTGTTTTAGAAACCAACCAATTAAAAATGTATTACACTCCTCAGCAACTCTTGGGTTGCCCCCCACCCCCATTAACAGAGAGAAATAGAGGAATGAAGAGTTTATTCAGTCAACAAAAATTTCTCAGTAATTATTCTGTATTGTAATTAACTGTCCTGGTGCTGGAAATACAGAGATGGACAAGACAGACACATAAACTGAATAAATATTTCAGAAACTTACTCACAGGGGTGAGCAATGCTAGAAGATAGTCCAAAAATATGCAACCCTACACGTCAAGAAAAAATTTTTATGACCAGGACCATCTTGGAAAACAAGTCCTAAAGTCTGATTACTTGAGTTCAAATTTCAACTCTACCATTTAGAAGTTGTAAGACCTTGGGTCATGTAAATTTTCTAAGTCCCAGTTGCCTCACTTAAAAATAAAGCCTGCTTTGGGGTGCCCTTGAGATAATTGAGATACGTAACAAAGCATACTGCCTGGGAATTCCCTGGCGGTCCAGTGGTTAGGACTCCATGCTCTCACTGCTGAGGACCCAGGTTCGATCCCTGGTCGGGGAACTAAGATCCCACGAGCTGCGTAGCGTGGCCAAAAACAAAACAAAACAAACAAAAAAACACACAAATTGGTGGGGGGAAAGAAGCATACTGCCTCCCATATAATGAATGCTTAGTTAATGTTATCTGTAATTTTATTAACTATGGATCAAAGTAATAATAAAATTAGTTTCCATTCCTTGAGGATACACTCACATTATGAAAGAAGGCTCGGGTTTATATTTTCTCCATGTATTTATTCAGCCACTTATTTACATCTTTGACATCTTTCTTGCCAAAACCAAGGAGAATATAGGATCCCAACACTTTCTTTAAATGTCTTACTTGGCTTCGCTTAGATTTTGCTCACTCCAGATACTTGAGAGCATAAGTTTCTTCACTCCCACACTCCAAACCCCATTTCTCTTGTCCTTCCCCTTCTTCTCAAGGGCATCATGGATTAACAAATGGGCTCAACCCCCAAAATAAAGTCAACTCTTCTCATAGGTATAATAGCAGTCAGAGACACAGTGCCAGAGCTTTCA
Source organism: Balaenoptera acutorostrata (assembly GCF_949987535.1). NCBI lineage: Eukaryota > Metazoa > Chordata > Mammalia > Artiodactyla > Balaenopteridae > Balaenoptera > Balaenoptera acutorostrata. Next base: position 40,877,687 of record NC_080085.1, read on the forward strand.
GCACAAGAATGAGATCCCAATATGAGCACGTGGTCTGTTTTAAAAATGGTTTGGGTAGCCATTTTAGAAAGGGAATTTTTAGCCCTGAAAAAATTCACTATATCCCAGGCAGAAAAGCGATCCTTCAACATATGGACCCAGATTTCATCCACCTATAGAAAAAAAAGTCATTGTAAAGCAAATAGCTATTATTCACCTTAGGAGAAAAGGCAGAGGTGTGTCATTCTTTCATTTCTCATTTTTTTTCATGGCATTTACTCCCTTCATCCTCAGTTCTTTATTCTTCTGTTTTAAATATTGCTGGGGTTGTTCCTAAAAAAAAAAACTGTCTTGCATAACTTAAGCATCTCATATAACTCAATAAATGGTTATGGTTTCAGCTTCTTAAGATTATTATTAATTTGAAATCCATTTCTGGGTTCAAACTGTATATATGTGCAAAACCACACATGCAGATGTGTTTATGTTACCAGGTAGCGTAAGGAGATAGTGTAAAAAAAGCATGGGTTCCCAAGTCGAACAAGTTAGGGCTCAAATACCAGGTCTGACATTTACTAGCTATGTTTAGTAGGCAACTATTTACCCTCAATGAACCTCAATTTTCTCACCCATGCATTGGGTTTATCACAACGAATAAATGAGATAAGATCTGTAGAATGCTTGGCACCCTAATAGGTGGTCCATAAGTATTAGCAGCCTCTTTTGGAGGCGGTATAGGAAGGCAGTCACGTGTAACTTAAATTTCCACAGGCTGCCCAATTCTTTGTGTAGACAGTAGAAACTCAAATCCCACTGGTTCAGTCCCCTCACCTGCACCAGGACACCTTTCTCCCCAAAGTCTCCCCACTTACTTCTGAGAATTCTTAGAAAATTTTTATATGTGTTCACAAAATCTTCGCCCGCCTTGGCCTTGGTTTTGGAGTCCCCAAGACCTGTGAAGCCAAAAACAGGCCTCCATTCACCATTTCCCTCACCATTTCCCCCAGCTTCAGTGCTCTCCAGAAGAGCATCATTTTCCATGCCAGGGAAGCAGCTTTTGCTCTCCTCAAAGCTGTGGATCATGAGGTATTTGAACAGAATTGGTTTGTTTTGAGTCCTTACTCTGACGCGCCACACTGCGTTCTAGGCATTCATGGGGGAAAAGCCCCTCCTCCCAGCTCTGTGCTGCATTTTGTCACCTGGTCCCTAAGAAGCACTATTTGTTTCCCGAGTATTACAGGAAGCCTCATGAGAAAACCTTCTTTAGTTTCTGCCAGAAGCCCCTCTGCTCATGGGCCGCATACCTCCTCGCTGGCCACAAGCTGGGATGCATACCATGTTTTCCTCCTGTGTCACATGCCCTCTGTGTCATGCCCATATCTCCTCAGGCCTTACCGATGGCCAACAGCTGCATCACTTTGCCTGAGGCCTTCTTCAGTAGCCTGCCTGCCCTGCTTGCAGGCAGTCTGCTTGGGTGCAGTCCTCAGCCAATGACTGACAGGAATAGGTGTGGATAACTCCAAGGTCTATGTTCTACATCAGCTTCTAGAGTTCCCCAGTACAAGGAAACTCCAGTTAACCACAGTGGTAACTGGCTTGATAAGGCATCATTCATTCAGTGGCTCTTTTCTTACCTGTCTCACTTCCCTACTCCCTTATTAGCATTTCTTAGGATTATCTCCCCTCAAAACTACTTGCACTCAAATCCTTGTCTTCAAGTCTACTTCTAGGGGAACCTAAACTAAGACGACTCCTCATGTCCCCATCTTTCTCTCCAGACCCAAAGAGCACACATCTCCCCAGGCAAAATCAACACATACCAGTAAATACTTGAGGAACTACTGGTCCACCAGTTCCTTAGACATGGCCAAGGTCTGAATCCAGATCAGCTCCAGCTGGGCCTTCTTCTACAAATATAAGTATCCTTCCGTATACAGAGATCCTGGGTTAGGTGCCCCTTCTATGGACTTCTCCAGTTTCTGTGTTTCCCCAGTTGTCATAATGGCAATGCTGTATTATAATTCCATATTTTATTAACCACTGATGCCATCACATTCTAAGGTCTGTGAGGGCAGGACAGTGTCTGTCTTGTTTATCATTTATACCTATTACATATGATAGTGTATTGTGCAGAGTCAATCCTCAATAAGCATAAGTTGATTTCAATTAAATTTCTAAGGAAGAACAAAAGCCTGACACCTCAGGCAGTCTGAAACCAGGGAAAAGGAATGAGCTCATACTAATCAAAAATACTGACCACTTGTAGAGAGTCAGCTATATGCCTGGTCCTATGTTAAGTAATTTTCAAACATTATTTCATGGAACATTTATATTTACCTATGAGATAGGTACTACAATTCTCATTTTAGGATAGGGAACATGAAATATAGAAAAGTTCAACACCTTGGCCAAAGATACACTGCTACTAAGTAGCAACACTGGTATCAGATTCAGGTCTGCCTGAATCCAAGAGTTAGTTAGCTTATTAAGCACTACACTGTCTCTGTTGAGAATCTCTCAATACTATTCTGCTTTGCACGTAGAAAGTATCATCAGAGGCCAAGCACTATTGTATGAATAATGGTGACAGTTTAATGACCATTAAAAATAAGTGTAGTGGCTTGAATGGTGGCCCCCCAAATATGTCCATGTCCTAATCCCCAAAACGTGTGAATGTGACCTTACTGAAAAAAAGGATCTTTGCAGATGTAATTGAGTTAAGGATCTTGAGATGAGGAGATCATCCTAGATTATCCAAGTAGACTTTCAATCTAATGACAAGTATCCTTAGAAGAGGCAGACGGAAGAGGAGGAGGCAATGTGACCATGGAGGCACCAGAAGCTGGAAGAGGTAAGGAACAGATTCTTGCCTAGAGCCTTCTGAGAGAGTGCAGCCCTGCTGATACATTAATTTCAGACTTCTGGCCTCCAGAATTGTGAAAGAACAAATTTCTGTTGTTTTAAGCCACCGTGTGTGGTAATTTGTTATGGCAGGCCTAGGGGACTAATATAGGCCCAACATTCATTTGTCCATTCATTCATTCTACAAACATTTGAAAAGCATCTCTTATTACGTGCAAGACACTGCTACACAAACAGATAAGACGCTATCTCTGCCTTCAAGAAGTTTATAGTTAAGTTCAGGACCTTATGCCTGAGTCGTATGGGCATTCTACTCTGGCACTAGACCTACTGGCCATTTTGCTGGCCAGTCCACTGCATAATTGTGTGGCAAGTTAGAGTGCTAGGCCGCCATTGGAAATCTCTGAAACTTGAAAGAGATAGGGATCTTGAAGATCATTTGGTTCAACCTCTCCCCTCCACCCAGTATAGGAATCCACTTTTCAGAGTTCCTGGTAGGGGGCCATTCAGCCTCTTTTTGAGCACTTCCCCAATGAGTAGTGTATCCCTTTCATACTAAATCTCTCATGTATGGGCAACTTTCACTGTAGAGTTCTCACCGTCACTGAGCCCCAATTTGCCCATTATGGCTTCCATCCAATTATCAAAATTCTATCCTCAAGACCCATAAGAATATGTCTAATTCTTCTTTCATATAACAATCCCTCAAATTATTTAAAACACCTGATATGTTTCCCCAACTATCTTCTGCTACCTGGCAACTAGCCCAGTTTAACTTATCATTCCTCAGGTGAAGTGGTTTCTGAACCTTTCACCATATTGCATTCCTTCTCTAAATACAGTATCGTTTATCCATAGAATTTAAAATATGGCACTGAGAACAGAATACAGTTTACACATAACTCAAGCAGAGGAGAATGGGACCATTATCTCCTTTATTCTGGGCTTAATTCACACATCCTAAGACTGTATTCATATTGTAAAAAATGATGTTACACGATTGACTCATTCTGACCTTCTTGGCAGCTGAAACCTAAGTCTTTTACTGAATTTCCAGTAAACCTGGTTTCCCTTATATGCCTATATGCTTGATTTTGGAATCTATGTGAAATATTTTTTATTTACTTCTGGAAATTGCCCGTTTTTTGTTTCAGCTAATTTTTCCAAGCTGTCAAAATACCTTTCAATTCTGATTTCTCATCCAGCATATTAACTTGCTTTGAGTGATTCTCATTCCCATGCTCCCCCACCCCATCCCTGGAACTTACCACTATGTCTTCGGGCTCTGGTTTAAACCCTTTCTTTCTGGACTCTTAGAACCTGCTCACATACTCCGATAAGCCATTACTCCTAGCCCTTGACTCCTGTCGAGTCATGACAAACAATTTCTGGGTCAGGGCTCCAATCTCTAAAGTTCCTTCCAGCTCTAATCTTTTATTCATGTTAGAAACTGGCAAATATTCAAAACCATTGCAGTTGATAGGATGCATGTAAGTGTAGGGGGCAGCTAGCACCTTATGAGATCCAGGAAGACAACCAATGTTTTATAAATGGCATCAAAGCAACATAACTGGGGAAGACCCTGGGGAATTACAGCATCGTTAAGAAAGTTCACAGCAAGGTTTTGGAAGCCCTTTTGGGTTCTATTCTCTGAGCTGCAGATATAAACCTGAAGAACCCAAATGTGGCTCTCATAGGCCTGTGGACCAGTTCTAAAGCTCTGGGGGCATCACCACCTGACACTATCAAAACTAACTCAGTAAGAAGGGCCCAGAGTTCACTGTGGCTACTGGGGCATAACAAATAGTATCTTGTCAATATCTTGCAGTCGTTCTTTATTGAATTAAAAGGCATGTCGATAAGAGAGGTGAAAGGATGAGGTAGGAAGATGTGACATGTTTGGGAAAAAGAAGAAATCCTGTTTCAATGCCACATTTTCTGATTATTTTTCTCCATTTCTTTTCTGAAGAAAAATTCAGTGGAGTAGTTTGTGGTGGTGAGGATGTGATGTAAGAAAAAAGAGGGAAAACTACTATTTAGAAGTTGTTTTATTATTATTTTACAAATTTTCATATTCCCTATGCTACTGAGATGCCAGTCATATTTAAAAGTATTTATGGGTCTTCCCTGGTGGTGCAGTGGTTAAGAATCCGCCTGCCAATGCAGGGGACATGGGTTCGAGCCCTGGTCTGGGAAGATCCCACATGCCACAGAGCAACTAAGCTCGTACGCCACAACTACTGAGCCCACATGCCACGACTACTGAAGCCTGCGTGCCTACAGCCTGTGCTCCACAACAAAGAGAAGCCACCACAATGAGAAGCCCGTGCACCGCAGTGAAGAGTAGCCCCCTCTCGCCGCAACTAGAGAAAGCCTGCGCGCAGCAACAAAGACCCAACGCAGCCAAAAATAAATAAATAAATTTTAAAAATAAAAATAAAAGTATTTATGACAAATGATGGGCTAGAAGGGCTAAAAATAATAAAAATTAAGCAAGTACCATCAATCCAAAGTCTCCAATGATACTTTATACCTACATAGCACTTTACATTTCTCAAAACACTTTTTGCATGCATTAAAACTTCACGACAACCCTGTAGAACTGCCATTATTATCTCTGCTTCAAGATGAGATTTGGTAAGGTCAAGAGACTTGCCCAAGTTTATAAAAGTAGTGAGCAAAGGCAGAACTGGGAACTGAACTGTTATATTCCAAGCAGTATTCTTTACACCACGGTACAACTATTCTGAAAGAAGAAAGAACAAATCATTACTAGCAGAGCAATCCTGAAAAACTGCAAGTATCTTTAGATTTCATACAAAAGGAGTGGAGATTCCTTTCTTTTATATACAGGTGGAAATAATGCAATCACTCTGCAAGTCCCCTATCTCAGTCTCTCTCAGTTAGTCCACAAAGATGTTTCTAACTACTCCAATTTAACGATTTAACAAATGTTTATACTTGCAACACATAAGGTGCTATGCTAAAGGAGTGGAAATTACAGAATTATCTTGGCTCTCAAAAATATTATCATCCAGTAGAGAAGACAGGTGTCTTAGTTATCTATTGCTGCATAACAGACCAACCCAAAACATAATGGTTTAAGAGAACAACAACCATCTCCTATTGCTCATGATTCTATAGGTTGGCTAGGCTTAGCTGGGCAGTTCCTCTCTTCCGCCGGCATTTGGGCGTCCCCAAGACTACCCTCAGGTTCACTAGAAGGACTCACAGAACTCAGAAAAGCCATTATACTCAGAGTTATAATTTATTACAGTGAAAGGATACAGATTAAAATCAGCAAAGGGAAGAAGCACATAGGGCAGGGTCCAGGAGAGACCAGGCATGGAGCTTCTAGTTGTCCTCGCCCAGTGGAGTTGGATGGACAGAACTTACTTCTCCCAGCAGTGATGTGTAGCAACATGCACAGAATATTACCAACCAGGGAAGCTAACCTGAGCCTTGGTGTCCAGAGATTTTATTGGAACTCGGTCACATAGGCTTGGTTGACCCCCTACATGGCTGACCTTAGTCTCCAGACCCTTCAAAGATCAAGCTGATACCACATGGCCCAAGTCCCTTACCATAAATCACATTATTAGCAAAAACTATCTGGTATGGCCCATGGCTCCCAGGTAAACAAAGACACTCTTGCCAGACAGGACATTCCAAGGTCTTAGAGATACCTCTCAGAAGCTGAGCAGGACCAAACCTTTCTTTGGGGAAGATGAATCCTTTGTTGCATATCCACATAATGTCTGCTAGGGCTGCAGACATATGGAGACTTGATTACACTGAAACATCCAAAATGGCTCACTAACATGATGGCAGTTGGTGCTGGCTATAGGCTGAGAGAGCTCAGCTGGGGCTGTCAGTTAAAACATCTTATACATGGCCTCTCCATGTAACTTAGCCTTCTCGTAACATGGCAGATGGGTTCTAAGAGGGAGCCTTCCAAGTATACAAAAACAGAAGTTGCAGGTATCTTAAGACCCAGCCTTGGAAGTTGCACAGTGTCACTTATACTGTATTATACTGGACAAAGCAAGTCACAGACTGGAGAGGAGGGAAAATCAACTCTACCTCTTAATGGGGGAAGTGGAAAAGAATTTACAGCCATATTTAATGCATGGAACAGCAGATAGGTTTCCTTCAAAGGGACTAGAGTTTTCTTTTCCAAACTCCAGTGACACTGCCCTGGAGTCCCAGTGTGAACCCTTGTTGGAACAAAACAACTGGAGGGAAGTGTAGCTTATACTCTGGATCCTGTTCTGGGTCTCAGAACTACAGGAGAGTTGAGACCAAGGACAAACCACATAGCTGTGCCATATTGGTAAGGGGCATACAGTCTATGTGACAAGCCGAAGGAGAGATGGTGAGTGCATTGTAGTCGGTAGCTGCTGATTGCAGTCAGCAGAAGATAAATACATATATACTTAGATACATACAAAGCAACCACAGAAAAACTCTCACCTCTCCAATGTCCCTGTCTCCAGGGAAGCCACCATCTCTGTATCTCCTTTCTGGGACATAAACCAGTTGCTAGAACCTTGAAATATTTAAGAGGCTTAGTTTGACAAATCTGTACCACTGAACTGGCTCTACTAATCCTAAATTTATCATTGGCCACATGATGAAGACCTTGACGGCCAACTGTGCATATGAAAACTCCATAAGACAGGCAGTTTCTGGATTCCTTTTAATACTAGAGAGTCCTGGTAAAAACAACAAAATGGTTTACCAAAATGACCAAGCAACTACAAGTTCAAGACACTGTGTTTCCAGTTTCAGTTTAAGAAAAGATTTTTTTCCCATGAGTTTAGTCACCCTCTACCTCATTCAAAAAAGAATCAAATTTTCCAAAAAAATGAGGAAGACTTCCTAAACATTCAAACAAGACTGTCAAAAACTGATAGATCTGAAAGGAGCAACAGACAAATCCCCAATTATAGTTGAAGACTTCAACACCTCTTTCAGTAATTGATAGAACAAGTAGACAGAAAATCAGTAAGGATACAGATGATCTGGACAGCACTATCAAACAACTCAACCAAACTGCCATTTATAGAAGACTCCATCCAATAAAAGCAGAATACACATTCTCTCCAAGTGCACGTGGAACATCCACCAAGATAGACCACATTCTGGGACATATAACAAAGCTGAACAAATTTTAAAAAATAGAAATCATACAAAGTACATTCTCAGACCATAACAAAATTAAACTAAAAATCAATAATAGAAAGATATCCAGAAAATCACCAAATATTTATAAATTAAATAATATACTTCTCAGTAACCCATCTCAAGAGAGTCCAAAGAAATCATCTCAAGGGAAATTTTAAGACATTTTAAACTAAAATGAAAATGAAAATAGAATGTATAAAAATTTGTAGTGTTACAACATGGATGAACCCTGAAAACACTCTACTAAGTGAAAAAAGTCAGACACAAAGGGACAAATATTTAATAATCCCACTTATCTGAGGTACCTGAAAAAGGCAAATTCATAGAGATAGAAAGTAGCATAGAAGTTAGCAGGGGCTGGGAGGAGATGATGAAAAAGTCCTGGAAAAGGATAGTGGTGGTTGCACAACATTGTGAATGTACTTAATGCCACTAAATTTCACACTTAAAAATCATTAAAATTGTAATTTTTATGTTATGTATATTGTACCACAATAAAAAATGTAAAAAATGCATGGGATGCTGATAAAATAGTACTTAGAGGGAAATTTACAGCATAGTATTAAATGAAAATGTTAGAAAAGAAGAAATATCTAAAATCAATAACTTAAGCTTAGACTTTGGGAAACTAGAGAAGGAAGAGCAAATTAAACCTAAAGCAAGCAGAAGGAAGAAAGTAAAGAGAAGTCAAAGAAATTGAAAAGAGAGAGAACTCAATAAAAGCAAAACCTAGATCTTTGAAAAGATCAATAAAATTGATAAATCTTTAGCCAGCATAACCAAGAAAATAAAAAAGAAGACACAAATTATCAATATCAGGAATAAAAGAGGAAGGTCACAGCCAATCATACTAAAAGGTTAATAAGAGAATACTATGAACATTCCTATGACCATAAACTGAATAACTTAGATGAAAGACACAAACTACCAAATATCATCCAAGGACAAAGAGATAACCTGAATAGCCATGTATTGCAGAAACTGAATTGATAGTTTAAAACCTTCCCCCCCAAAACTCCTGGCCCAGATGATTTCATTGGTGAATTCTACCAAACATTTAGGAAAAAACAATATCAATACTACACAATCTCTCATAGAAAATGGAAGAGGAGGGAACATTTCCCAACTCATTTTATGAGGTTAGCATTATCCCAATCAAAACCAAACTATACAGACCAATATCTCTCACAAACATAGATGCAAAAATCCTTTAAAAATTAGTAAATTGAGTCCAGTCATGTATATAAAAAGAATATCAAGACCAAGTGGGATTCATACCAGGAATACGAAGCTGGTTCAATATTCAAAAATCAATATTTAAAAAAATTTAAACATTTGAAAAGACTAAGAAAACCCATATGATCATATCAATAAATGCAGAAAAAGCTTTCAGTAAAATTCAATATCCATTGATGATAAAACCTCTCAACAAACCAGGAATAGAAGGGAACATCCTTAACGAAATAAAGGGTCTCTAAAAAAAACCTGTAGCTAACATTACAATTAATGGTGAGAGACTGAATGCTCTCTCCCTGAAATCAGTAACAAGGCAAGGATATCTTTTCTCACAACTCTTACTGAAAATTGTACTGTAATTACTAGTTAGTGCAGTGAGGCAAGGAAAATCAATAGAAAGCATACAGATTAGAAAGGAAGAAATAAAATTGTCTTTATTCCCAGATGACATGATTGTATATGTAGAAAACCCTAACCTACAAAAATAGCTATCATAAAAATGGTTAATTTGCAATTATGAACATGTTTGAAACAAATGAAAAAAGTAGGCTCAGCAAAGAAATAGAAAATATAAAGAAGAAACTAATGGAAATTTCAGAACTGAAAAATACATTGACCAAAATTAAAAACTCATCAGAAGGGCTCAATAGCAAAATGGAGATGACAGGGAAAATAATCAGTGAAAGTTAAGATAGATCAAAAAAATTACCCAAACTGAATAACAGAGAGAAAATAGATTGGAAAAAGAGAGAGAGAACAGAGCCTCAGACACCTATGTGAAAATAACAAGAGATCTAACATTCACATCATCTGAGTCTCAGAAGAAAAGAAAGAATATGGGGCTGAAAAAAAATTAAGGAAATAATGGCTGAAAGTTTCCCAGATTTGGTGAAAAACAAACCTACAGATTCAAGAAGCTGAGAAAAACCCAAATATATAAACCCATATCTATACCCAGACATATTAAAATAGAATTTCTGAAAACTAAAGATAATAAAAACATCTGCTAAAGAATATATGTTTTAAATTGGAAATCCAGAGAGGTTTACTTAACTTTAAGGTTTCTTTTGGAAAATAAAAGGCAATAAACAGAAACAAGGATGCAAGATATAGACACATGTTCATTCTTATTTGGTACAAACTAAGGTAATTATTTATGTTTATCTTCAATATCGAAGCAGCATTTGGTTTGGTTATTTATTTATATCTTGCCTTACTCAAAGGAATATGAGACAGTTCACAAAAACAAATAAATTCAAATATTTAACGCAGCTATTTGGTTTGATCTCACACACTGTTTGGCTAGTATGGTAGGCAGCACAATGGCCCCCCAAAGATGTCCACAGCCTAATCCCCAGAACCTGTGAGTATTTTATGTTAGAAGGCAAAGGGGGCTTAAGGTTGTAGATGGGATTAAGGTTGCTAATCAGCCAACCTTAAAATAGGGAGATTTTCCTGGATTATCTGGGTGTGCCCAATGTAATCACAAGGGTCCTTAAAAGTGAAAGAGGGATGCAGAAGAGGAGGTTAGCGTGATGGAAATAGACAAGGACTCAACCTACTGTTGCTGGCTTTGAAGATGGAGAAAAGGGACCACGAGGCAAGGAATGTGGGTGGCCCCTGGAAGCTGGAAAAGGCAAGGAAATGGAGTCTCTCCTAGAGCCTCCAGAAGGAATACAGCCCTACAGACATCTTGATTTTACCCCAATGAGACCCATATTAGATGTCTGCCTTCCAGAACAGTAAGATAATAAAATGTATTGTTGTAAGCCACTAAGTTTATAGTAACTTGTTACAGCAGCCACTGAGAACTAATACAGCTGGGAAAATGTTTTTTCCAAGCACACATATGAAGCTAATAGAAATTTAAATCAGCTTTACAGATAGCTGTTTGCTCTTTAGTATTGTATTTCCTTTTCTTGTGACCTGACAACATGGACACACATTCATTTGCAAGCATAATTTGGACCAGCTTTTTTTTTTCAGGTTAAACTTTTAGGAAGATAAAGCCTTTAGGAGGCACCCTTCTACAATTAGTTAATAGATTGGGGTGGCATGCTCAATGATCATCCAGTTTTAGATATGGAAATTGAGGTTGTAGAAAACATTAAGAAAATAACATTATTGTTATAGATGAATATCTTATTGCTGATTGGAATACCTTTAGACATTCTGAATTAGAACCCTGATGAAAATTACATGACTGTTTGTTTGTTTGACTTATGCTAGATTTTACCTCTGGAAAACTTTTCTAGAGCCATTTACAAAAAAAAAAAATCAAAGAGCAAAGCCCTTAATTGTTTACTGAAAGGGCCTTTGGTCTGATTTAGAGCTTAATGCCCTCCCACTCCACATAGCCAGAGACACAGAATTCTTCTACAGAAAAAAAAATTCACAAATTTCTGAAGCATTGAAATTGACTTAAAATATACTACAGATTCTCAAGAATATGCTAGGATAGAGATAAAATGGTGATTCGTGTAATTCAGAATAGCTGATAAGCCTATAATCCTTAATATTTGTTTGTGAAATGTGCTATATGCCATACCATATATGAAGCATTCTTGCAAAAAAAAAATCAAACCTGAATATGATCAAGTCTGGTTCAAATAACATTTTACAGGAAATTCAGAAGACAGGAGAACATGTCATGTTAAATGACAAATCAATTACAAGAAGAGAGAGACTTGTAGATTTAAATGGACCTAAAAGCCAAATAACCAATTACAATGTGTGGACCTTATGTGGATCATGATTAAAACAATTTATGCTATTTATGAGAAAACTGGAAATTTGAACACTTAATGGATACTTGATGACATTAAGAAATTTTTGTTACCTTTTTTAAGTCTGATAATGGTGACTATATTTTTTTAAAGTCCTTACCTTTTAGAGCTACATGCTGAAATAGTGATGGATAACATAAAATGACATTTGAGATTTGTTTTAAAAAATACATGGGAAGGAGAGAAGTGGATGGGGGCTCAAATGAAGCAAGACTGGCCATGAACTGACAGTTGTTGAAGCTGGGTGATAGGTAGGGGGGTTTCATTACATTATTCTGTCTGCTTATTTTTATGTTTGAAATTCTCATAATAAAATAAATACTAAAACGTATATATTCTATATGATGTTTTACACATCCAATTTTCTTTTTTTTTATTTTTATTGAAGTATAATTGATTTACAATGTTGTGTTAGTTTCAAGTATACAGCAAAGTGATTCTTTTTCAGATTCTTTTCCCTTGTAGGTTATTACAAAATATTGAGTATAGTTCCCTGTGCTATACAGTAGGTCCTTGTTGTTTATTATATATATAGTAATGTGTATCTGATAATCACAAACTCCTAATTTATCCTCCCCTCCCCCACGTTTCCCCCTTGGTAACCATAAGAACACATCCAAATTTCATTTCTCATCACCATTCACTGAGCTAATATTTTAATGGGATCATGTCTCAGGAAAGTAGATGGTTGCTATGACTTTTGAGAGGTGACACAGATGTGTGTTACAGGAAAAGGCAAACCTTTTTCATTTTTTGTTCAATATTTGTTTTGTGGGGTTTTTTGGTTGTTTTTGTTTTGTTTTGTTTCGATCAGAACAAAAACTGCACTCGGGAAAAATTATAACCAGCCTTTTTCACTCCCCTCCTAGGGGCTGCCTAATGCTTTCAGATGAGCTTCTATTTGCTGATTTAATCTTCTCAGCAACAGAGGGACTAGTAAATAGACTAGGAAGGAGTGGCTCCCGGAGGGTGGGTGGGGAGGGAGTAGAAGGATGGCTTCGAAGGTACTTCAGATACAACCTGAAAGAAAATCCATTAGGAGTTTGGGATTAACATATACACACTACTATATATAAAATAGATCAACAACAAGAACCTACCATATAGCACAGGGAACTCTACTCGATATCTTGCGATAACCTATAACAGAAAAGAATCTGAAAAAGAATAGATATATGTGTGTATATATATGTATAACTAAATCAGTTTGCTGTACACTTGTAACTAACACAACATTGTAAATTAACTATACCTCAATTAAAAAAAAAAAGAAAATCCAGGACAAGAAGTTGGACTGAGAATATTACTCACCGCCTAACAGCAAAACCCAGGGTGGTCCCATTTTGCTAGGCATCTTCCTCCCCTTTTTCCAGTTCACCCCATTTTCCCTACCTCCTTGGGGTTAGGACTGCAAGCACCAATGAGGAAAAGGACAGAGCTAGGCATATTGGGAGGGCAGGGAAGTTAAGCCTTTAAGGGGTATGCCTCAATATGTCTGACTCCGATAACAAGGGAAGGGAGATGAGAGAAAAATTTATTCTCACCTAAAGCCCAAGATGCAGAGGCAGACTGCTGGCATCCGGAACACAGGAGCCAAGGAGACCTGCTAGAGCTGTAACTCGAGGTCCCTGGAGGAGAGGGAAAACATTTGGGAACTGAGGGGCTGAATGAAAGGTGTTTCCTGACATCTTCTTCTGGCAATAGCAAGGGGATTTTCTTGCTGCCTTTTTAAAATCTCGAGATAAGGAAGGAGAAGGGACCCCCAGAGAAAAGAAGCCAAGCCTTCTTCCCTGCCCTTACCTCTCCCCATGGCTCACATTTACAGCAGTGGTTCTCACACTTAGTGCATCAGAATCACCTGCAGAGCTTGTCAAAACCTGCTGGGCCCCAACCCCAGGGTGTCTGACTCAGTAGCTCTGGATGTGACCCAAGAATTTGCATTTCTAACAAGTTCCTAGGTGCTGCTCTTCCTGCTGGTCCCACACCATGCTTTTGAGAACAGCTGCCCTAGAAGAGAGTTGATGAAAGTCACCAGGAGGTCCCCAGCTTGTAATGTGAGGCTGTGAGGCTTGAGCTTGGGGCCCAGGAAGGTTGATGTGGGGTCCAAGTCCCGGGATGGTTAGCAAACCATTAGCAAAGTGAAGTAGAAATCACTGGATTTCAGTTTTCATATGTTATCACAAAGTAAATGCTTGAAATTGGTGTGTTGCTTTTTTTTAGTTGAGGATAATAAATATTTCTTGAGCATCTGTTATGTGTCAGCCCCTGTTTCAGGCTCTTTAACTAATCTAATCTGTTTTTTAGCCTTTTAAAAAATTTTATTGAAGTATAGTTGATTTACAATGTTGTGTTCATTTCTGCTGTACAGCAAAGTGATTCAGTTACACATATATATATTCTTTTTCATATTCTTTTCCATTATGGTTTATCACAGGATGTTAAATATAGCTCCCTGTGCTATACAGTAGGACCTTGTTGTTTATCCATCCTGTATATTATAGTTTGCATCTGCTAATCCCAAACTCCCAATCCTTCCCTCCTTAACTAATCTAATCTTAATGCTTATAGCAACATCTTTGTAAGGTAGTGTTATTACACCAGTTTGCAGAAGAAGAAACTGGTTAGTTAGTTAGCTGAACTACAGATTAGCTAAACTACAACAAATGGCTACAACAAATGCTACACCACTAAGATGATAAGAATCCTTACAGGAGATGAGTAGAGAGCATTGGGTTACCCAGTCTAGTAAAGTATTTCCAGGAGAGCTCTGGGGGTCTGGGTTCAAGTGACATGAGGTTTTCTATAGCAGAGCCAGGGTCAGGATCAAGATCACTAATGTGGCACTGGATGATTTGTGGTTTGCATGAAAAATAGCCAGAATCTGCGACACTGCTGCAAGGCCTTGGGCCCAGCAGTTGATGGGAACACTGCCCAAGAACTGAAAACCTTCTCGGGTTTCTCTGGCTATTTGGTGCAAATCTCATGAGGACGCGAGGAGAAGAGAGTCTATCCTTTTTAGCATGTAGGTTACTGAAGAAGATACAAAATCCGAAGAATTCTGTCAGTGGCCTCTAGCTAAATAAATCCCAACAGAGCCTGTGTGTCCTATGCTGCAACCAACAGGAGCACAAATCACACTTTATTGTGATACTAAGGAAGAAAAGCAAAGGTCCACCATTTCAAATTGTGATCTTTGTTTTCCTAGTTATTCATTGGCATGAATCAACTTAGAACCCATTCCTTAGCAGATTAAAAGGTTACATTCATTCCCCAACCGGCTAGTCTCTACATGTTCTAGCGGAGCTATTGGGGTTTGGTTTGGTTTGGTTATTACTTTGATTCGAGTAATGTCATAGCCGTGCTCAGCCTGAGAGAAAGATGTGAGAAAATGCAAACCTTTCTAATCTAGGAAAGCAACTGCCATAAAGAACATGAGAGAGAGAGAAAAAAAAAAATCAAAGCTCAGCATTTGCCCAAGCAAGGGAAGTACAGCAGGTTGAACGTGCTCCTTTACACGTGCATATGGGCAATGTTTTCTAACTCTGATGAAGATACAGTCGTTTGCATTTTTCAACCGCAACAAGCTGCTTTGACTTTGTAGGATTTCATGACTCATCAGTGAAGCTGATGTTCCTCGGCGTTTGTCCTCCCCACTCCAACAAGCATCTTCTCTCCAGGGTGAAGTCAAGGCATGGGTGCACCAGCTGCAGTGCCCACACCTGGGAACGGGGTTGGGAACCCCCGTCCACCCCTTGCCTCTGGCCCCAGGCCTCTCCTCCAAGAAGTAGCGCCATCTCCGGTTCTCAGTTCGTATTCACTGTGATGTTTCTCTCTCCCTCCTGCTCAAAAGAAAGCCTCTAACTGAATTAGGTCGAACCATTTTGTAGGTAAAAAGTGATCAAATATCAGCCATTTCATATAGTTCAACCTCATAAAAATGGAACAATCCGACTTCAGCTGTATACAGGAAAGGGCTTTTGAGAGGAGGGAGTTGGAAATATGGGGCAGGTACCCACACCCCGATAAGAGGGCTTTAGGAGATTTGGGGGTAGAAGGGGAGGCTCCAGGTCACCAATGACATGAGCCCATAGCATCTTTATCTTAAAGACAGGGGAAATTCCCTGACTCAGCCATTCCACAGTTGCAATTGCCCCTGTTCAAAAAGTAATTGCGACCGCAAAGGATAAAATCCCTGCCGGTTTTTCTTTCTATGGGTGGAGTGAGCAGCAACTAACCACTAGGAAAATCCTCAAGCTGTCACATGTATTTTGGTCTCTGGCCTCTAGGAAGAAGGGCAGAGTGAAGGGCCTGATGCTGTGGGCCCTCTGAGCCTGGAAATTAGTCAATAAAATGGTCACAGCCACGAGCAAAGAGCAATGCTTTTCCTGCAGGTTCTGCCACATTATGGCTTGAGTGTAGGCAAAGCTGTGGGGCTACCATGGCAAAGGTAATGTACAGTCATGTCTAAAGTCAATTATAAAAGGCGTAACGTGAGGGCTCTGACACTGGTGTGAATCTCCACCCCGGCATCCCTCAAGTGGATGCTTCTTACTCACATTTTTTTCAAAAAGCTAGAAATTAGAAATGGCTCCAGGATAGTCACAGGTTTCTAGCTTTCACTTTAAAAAAAGAGAGAGAGAAAGAAAGAAAAAATGTGCGGTCTCAAAAATACATTGCTGCTGCACCACCAAGAAGGAAGTTTAAATGACAGAAGATTTCAGGCCTGAGAGCGCATGTACCCCTTGCAAGGAGCCCGTTCCTGACCTGAGCAGCCCACCCTCAGGAGGTTGCCCTGGCAATTCTGAGAGGAGGGCAGCAAGGGAGAGCCTCAAACCCCCATCCCCATTAGCACCCCAAAGCCTCTGGACGAAGTATCTGAGCCACAGACTGACACACGGGAGAGAGGATGTGTGCTTCAAAGCCCTAGAAACACAAAATCATTGTTCCCCTAACATCAGAGCAAGATCAGCAAACTCCATTGTCTCCCTTGCATCCCTGGGCTTTGTTATATCTGAGACTTGAGATGGCTTGGCTGCCTTTTCTGCAGTTGGCATTTTTTTTCAAATTATTATTCTAATGGAAAAGAATATGAAAAAGAATATATACATATATGTATAACTGAATCACTTTGCTGTACATCAGAAAGTAACACAATGTTGTAAATCAACTATATTTCAATTAAATAAATACTAATTATTATTCTCTTAGCAGATATAGTATATTGAGAGATTACGTACATGCTCTGTGCCTCAGTTTTCTCATCTGCAAAATGGAGATAATAATAATACACCCCTCATAGGCTGGTTGTGAGGCTTCAGTGAGTTAGTAAATGTAAAGTGCTTAGAACAGTTTCTGGGCCATAGTTAGCATTTAATTTTAGATATCATCGTCATAATAATATTTAGTTATTACTATTGTAAATACTACCACTTCAATAATATATCAGGTACTCTCCTGGATAAGACGAGATTCTCTGCCTCGACGGGGCTGCAATCTGGCAAGAAGGAGGCAGAGGCATAAACAATTAATAGCAATATCTATTGTGTGATGCCTGCTGGACCAAAGGTATCCAGAGTAATTAATCTAGGCAAGTGGGAGGAGAGTAAGATGCAGGGAATGGGGCCACAGATGACCTGGGTGTGTGCTCACTGAACCTGGTGAGAAGTGTATGCAAAGGTCAGGAGAGCCTAACCAGGGTCCCATGAAAGGGTATGAACAGTCCTTTGTTATCAGGTTGTCAATCTTCCCTGAGCTAGAGATGCACAAATTCTATCCACTCTGCCAAACACTTGTAACAGAGAGGCAAAGGATCAGTAGGGGCCCCAGAGTGTATAACAAAAACCATCCACCTCAGTAAAGGGTACAAACAGTGTGCCTCATCAGGGAATACAGCTAGAGGGAACTAACCTGTGAGTCTCCACATGAACTTTGATGATCCCCACCCCCCACCCCACCAAATTCCATGAATCTGATGTTTTCACAGAATAGGAAGCATTCAGCTGTTGCTGTGAAAACATCATGGGATAGGAGGTGGGACTTCCACAGTGGCTGTATAAGGAGTTCAGCAACGCTCTCCCCAGAAAAACAGTGATAAAACTGGGGGAAACTGTGAAAAACAACAATAAATTGAGAAGCATTTATTCAATAAAATCTATTGAATCTCAGTAAGAACAATGGGAGCCTGCAACATTTGAGCCAGGGGCTGCTCCCATCCCCACCAGCTCTGTATTGTGGAAGATCTATTCTGGATGCGTAAGGCAGCCCATGAAGACCGGCAGCTCCCACCCTCCTTCAGTTCTGGTTCCACAGTGTGGAGGTTCCACCTTAGGTGGGGTGGCACGTGGCCAGTGGCTCCCCTCTGCACGTCTCCCCTACAGCTCCAGATCTGTAGCACAAAGGGTTGACTCTAGCAGGGAAAAGCAGGCCAGGAAGAACAGTAGCCCATATATGTCCCTATGGCTCAAACTCTCCTTGGGGTGGCGGGAGATGATAGGGCATGGGAAACTGTGAAGGCTGGCAGGTCTGAGGCTCTGCCTAAGAGGGATGACTTTATTTGGAACAGAGCGTGGAGAAATTTATGCCCAGGACTAATGCTGAAAACATTAGAGATTATACTGGCTAGAAATTAGAGAAGACTAACAGCTACATGATACTAGGACAGGCAAAAAAATGGCAGACCAGCCAGAAATTCGACAGGGAGAGCCAGGCAAAAGATAGGCAAAGAGTGCCCTGCTAAAATCATACTCTTCTTTGGTGCTCCAGAAAACTGCGTGCATATGCAGGACTGTGCCCTTTTAGGAGCATCCAGAAAGGGTACTTGTGAGCTTCCAGTCCCTGACTGAATGTGGAACATACTTGTAAAGTCTCTGAACTTTGAAAGCAGTCCCCAAGCCACACACAGATCCAACAGCAAAGGGTGGAAGGCTTACTGGCTCAGGGGGCATAAGCTCAACCTCTGGCCAATCACTGACTGACCAATAAGCTCTGCTGACCACGGATGACCTCCAGGATGCCAGGCTTAAAATAAGAATAAGGAAAAAAAATGAGCAGTTATATCACAAGCTGCACACTGCAAGAGAAATAGATTTTACAGAATTAGTCCAGGCAAGTCACTAAACAAATAAGCAAACAAACAACATAAAATGAGCAACAAGAACAAAAAGGCTGGTAAGAGGGGGGCAGGAGGGAAGTGGACCTGGGTAATCAGAATCCAGAGTTAATCCAACATATTCTGTAAAATGTCCAATTTCCCCCCAAATGGTAGGAGAGTAAAAAAAAAGAAAGAAAGAAAGAAAAGAAAAAAGAAAAGAAAAGAAAAGAAAGAAAAAATAAACAAACAGGAAACTGTGACCCATGCATAGGGCAAACCAGGCAATAGAAGCTGCCACTGAGGGGGCCAAGATGTTGAACTTAGTAGAAAAATACTTCAAAGCAGCTATTATAAATATGTCCAAAGACCAAAGGAAAGCATGTTTTAAAAAATTAAGGTATGATGACACGGCTCATGAAATAAAGAATATCAGTAAAGAAATACACATTTTTAGGGAATTCCCTGGCAGTCCAGTGGTTAGGACTCCATGCTTCCACTGCAGGGGACCTGGGTTCAATCCCTGGTCAGGGAACTAAGATCCCACAAGCCATGCTGTGCAGCCAAAAAAAAAAAAAAAAGGACACACATTTTTAAAAGAACCAAAGAGAAAAGTACCATTGAAAAGTATAATAACTGAAATGAAAAAGTTACTAAAGGAGCTCAACAGTAGATGTGAGCTGGTAGAAGAAAGAATCAAGGAGACTGAAGATAAATCAAAAGAGATTATGCAATCTGAAGAAAAGAAAGAGGAAAGAATGAAGAAAAGGAACAGTCTCAGAGACAGTAGATATCATTAAGCACACCAACATATGCATAATAGGAGTGCTGGACAGAAAGGAGAGGGAGAAAGGGGCAGACAAAATATTTCTAGGAATAATGGCTCCATTTTCCATGCCTGCCCCATGTGACAAATAACTCCTTAATGCCTGAGCTGGCTGTCCTGGGGGACAACTTGCTGGAGCACTTTGTGGGTAATTTTCCCACAGCTTCACCCATTTGTTTCTCACAAGACCCTGAAAAATAGAAAGGGTAGTAATTACAAGCCGCACCATGACTGGTACAGCACGCTCCCAGGAAGTTAACTGACTTGTCTGCAATGAACTAAGACCAGAGTCAAGGACAAGCAGGTCACTTCCACTCCACACAACATGCTCAACCTACTCCCCTCTCATCACCACGGAGGACACAGAGAGGCCCTCCGAACTGATTGTCTACACCAAGGTCTGCAGACTTTTTCTATAAAGGGCCAAATAGTAAAGAGTCTAGGCTTTGTGGGCCATATGGTCTCTGTCACAACTACTCTGCCATTGTAGCAGGAAAGCAGCCATAATATGTGAAGAAATGGGAGTGGCTATGAGCCAATAAACTTTATTTACAGTTGGTGCAGCCACTATGGAAAACAGTATGGAGGCTTCTTAAAAGACTAAAAATAGAGCTGCCATATGATCCAGCAATCCCACTCCTGGGCATATACAGTAAGTCCCCTACATACGAACGAGTTCCATTCAGAGAGCAAGTTCACAAGTCCAATTTGTCCGTAAGCAACAGAGTTAGCCTAGGTACCCAACTAACACAATCAGCTATATAGTACTGTACTGTAATAGGTTTATAATACTTTTCACACAAATAATACATAAAAAAACAGATACAAAAAATAAGGAAAACATTTTTAATCTTACAGTACAGTACCTTGAAAAGTACAGTAGTACAGTACAACAGCTGGCATACAGGGGCTGGCATCGAGTGAACAGGCAAGAAGAGTTACTGACTGGAGGAGGGAGAGGAGGTGGGAGATGGTAGAGCTGAAGGATCGTCAGCAATAGGAGATGGAGGGCAAGCCGCAGTTTCACTCACGCCTGACGTTGATGGCACAGGTTCTGGTTCCTTGCTGGTTTCAATTCTATCTACTTTCTTGAAAAAACGATCCAGTGATGTCTGGGTAGTACTGTACCAGCTACATCACCACTGCCTTTACACTTGCTTTCAGACATCCTGGGCTTGAAATAAAGATACTGTACTACTGTACTCTATACAGTACTGTACAGTAAAGTACACAAAAGCACAACCACTTGTAGAGGATGCACGCACGCTGACAGTGTACACCAGACACATGAACTAAGTTACGAGATTGGACGTGCGAACAGCCATTCACATCTTTGAAAGTTTGCAACTTTAAGGTTCGTATGTAGGGGACTTACTGTATCTGGAAAAGACGAAAACTCTAATTCAAAGAGATACATGCACCCCAATGTTCACAGCAGCACTATTTACAACAGCCAAGACATGGAAGCAACCTAAGTGTCTGTCAACAGATGAATGGATAAAGAAGATGTGGTATATATATATACATACATACATATATATATATTCCATTGTATATATATGTACAATGGAATATTACTCAGCCATAAAAAAGAATGAAATAATGCCATTTGCAGCAACACGGTGGACTAGAGTTTATCACACTAAGTGAAGTCAGTCAGAAAGAGAAAGACAAGTATCATATGATATCACTTATATGTGAAATCTAAAATATGATGCAAATGAACTTATTTACAAAACAGAAACAGACTCACAAACATAGAAAACAAACTTATGGTTACCAAAGGGGAAAGGGGGTGGGGGAGGGATAAATTAGGAGTTTGGGATTAGCAGATACATACTACTATATATAAAATAAATAAATAACAGGTCCTACTGTATAGCACAGGGAACTATATTAAATATCCTGCAATAAACCATAAAGGAAAAGAATATATATATGTGTGTGTACACATACATAACTGAATCACTTTGCTGTACACCAGAAACTAACACAACATTGTAAATCAACTATACTCCAATAAAAAATTTAAAAAAGAAAAAAGAAAAGAAAAAAAACTTTATTTACGGAAACAGGTGGCAGACTGGATTTAGCCCAAAGACCCCAGTTTGCCTATCCTGGGTCTGCATGCTTGCCATGCAGGCAGGCCCACCAGGACCCTCACCACTGAAGAGTCAGCTCCTTGATACAAAATCTCTTGACGGTGAAATTGTCTCAGGGTTGCCTTGGGCATAAGGAACACCTGGCTGCTCGAGGAACTAGCCGGATGCTGCTCGGGGCATCTACTATTCTCCTTGTCCCAGCCCATTTCCTCTCTCATGCTCCCTGCTCCACTTGCAAGTCAGCTCTCTTAACTCCCTGAGGGAGATTGTTTTCTGATTCTCTAGGATTTCACTTCAGTCTAGATTGTATCCCCACCCTCCTTTCCACTGTGCTTCTCTGCTCCCCCAAAGTACAAAAATCACCTGGGCAGCTAAATCCCACTCTGATTTGCCTCTGATCAGCCAAGATGCTCCTCTCCTGGCGCTCACCACAACTCTTCTATCTGAGTAAAATGGCATGCCCCTGGAGCCTCGATTTCTTTGTTTTTTAATGGTATGTGATACCTCAAACTTTTATTGAATAAATTTCGCATGTAACATAGTACGAATTGAAGGTGTACATTTATATATTGTAATATGTTTGCCCATGTATCTCTATTTATCACTTTACATAATTACAGCACAGTATTATTTTCTATATTAATTATACTGTGCATTAGATCTCTATGGTTCATTTACTATTCTTTACAAGTTTGTACCCTTGAACACCATCACTCTTATACCCCTGCCCCCCATTCCCTGGTAACCACCATTTTACTCTGTTTTTTATAGGTTTCACTTGTTTAGATTCCACACACAAGTGATATCATACAGTACTTGTCTTTCTCTGTGTGACATCTTCCTTAGCTTAATGCATTCAAGGTCCACCCATGTTGTCACAAGTGGGAGGATGTCCTCCTTTCGCATCCCGGAGCCTCAGTTTCTTTCATCAGCTTCCCTTTCTCTCCATGCCGGCTCTAATCAGATCACTGAATTCCATAGAAATGGTGGTTTATTATCAATTTTTCATCGAATGAGCATTTTCAAAGCTTCATTCATTCAGCCATTTCATCATTTCAGCAAATATTGATTAAGTCCTTGCTATGGGATGAACAAGACAAGCATAGCCCTGGCCCCTTTGAAATTAGCAATCCAGTTTGGAAAGCAGGTCAATAGGCAATCAGAACAGAGGGGATCCTGGGGGAAAGTGTAGGAGGAGTGCCTAATTCCATTTCTTAATCTGTTTTCTCTGTGCAGAGTAGGATAAAACAATATAATCTTCACTGACCCGGGGCAAGGCATCCTGCTTCATCAGTGGGCTTTTTTAACAGGAAGACAAGCACTGCTGCTTCCCACACTGGGCCTATCTTTTTGAGGGTGCAGGAGTATTCTTGAACACATGGCAGGTTTGTATTCCTTTGGGGTTTTTTGCCAGCTCTGGTTGCCGCCTAACAGCACTCACACCAGAGGTCTAGGGACCTTCCAGGTTCCCTGCATAGCCAGTCCAATCCTTGGCTTTAGCCTTTCATAAGTGGGGGAGAAACGTGCCCAGCTCTTAGACTGTGGATCTCAGCATATTAAGGGTCTGTAGAAGCTCTCCACGAGTTATTAACTGAAGCCCATGCAAAGAAAATAGTACATTGGAAAACTTTCTGTTATGTAGGCTGGCTACCATGGTAACAACAAATTTCTCCCAGATCTGGGCGATTTTAAATGCAAAGTGGATTGAAAAATCTGTTTGAATTTACAGGATTTAAAGCTTCATGGAGGGTCACAAGGTGGTAGGTGCTACAGATTAACCACACAGACAATGTTGGTATCTCCATTTGGTAAATTGCTTCTCATCGATTCTACCTTACTTGGCACGTCAGGCCGCCCTCTGGCCATTTCTCATAACAGAAAAAAAACAAAGCAAATCCAAGCCTTTTTGCATATGCAGTGAAGGCTGTTTCTCCACAGAAACTTTTGCTCAGAGTCCAAGGCTCTGCCCCATGCTTGAATCCACTGTGTAGGCTCTGGCAGGGGCCCTATGTCATCAACAGGTTGATGGACCTCACAGGAAATGTGCTTGCTTGCCAATTAGGCTAGAATCCTGGTTCACCTCATGGAATGGTGGGGGGGTGGTGGTGGTAAGCACTGGGTCTTTTAAAAGTTATTTTGTATTTTTTTAATCCCTGCCATAAGTGTATTAAGATTTTAGTGGACATAGCAGTCATAAAATATTCTTAAGACCCAATATCGTGAATCAGGGATATCTGGAAATGGAAAAAAGTATAGGGTCTTCAGGTCAGACAGAGAAAGACAAATATCATATGATATTGCTTATAGGTGGAATCTAAAAACATGATACAAATGAACTTATTTACAAAACAGAAATAGACTCACAGACATAGAAAACAAACTTATGGTTACCAATGAGGAAAGGAGGGGGAAGGATAAATTAGGAGTTTGGGATTAACATACACACACTACTATCTATAAAGTAGATAACCAACAAGGACCTACTGTGTAGCTCAGGGAACTATACTTGGTATCTAGTAATAACCTATAAAGGAAAAGAATCTGAGAAAGAATAGATATATACATATGTACAACTGAATCACTTTGCTGTACACCTGAAACTAACACAACATTGTAAATCAATTATATTTCAATAAAAAAATTTTTTTAAGTATAGGGTCTTCAAATAATCATGGTCAGAATATTTGCTTAAATGCCACACACTTGCTGATGGTTATAAGTCGTGGGTACCAAGTTTTGCTTCACTCTTAGAATAGTACAAAGATTTTCGAATCAGACTGCCTAGTTCAGGCCGGGGCTCTTCTGCTACTGCTTATGTGACTTTGGACAGGCTACTTGGCTTTTTTAGCTTTAGTTTCCTCATCTGAACCTACTTCATAGGATTGTGAGGATTAGATAGGGCTAAGTACATAGCACCTGACACATTGGCTAAGATGCAATACAGTGTACTTTGGAATGGAATGGTTAACATAAATCCAGAGGTCTATGAGAGCAAAGAGGAGTCTCAGACACCCCTGAAAGGTCCCTTACAAGCCTTCGTGGGACCTCAATTGTGGGGAGACAGGAGAAAGCTGGGACCAGAAAGCACCAATGGAAGAAGAAGAGAGGGAGTTGGGGACAGCATCACGGATAAAACTCGCCATTAGACTGTGCACATCAGGAAGGTGGAAACCAAGGCTGCTTTATGTCTGTGTCCCCTGAACAGGCTGAGTACTTGAGCACAGTAGGTGCTCGATGTCTGCGGAATTGAATAGAAATCATTGAACTGAAAGGATCTGGAAGCCTCCCAGAACTGGAGTCAATGCAAGGGGAAACAGAACAATTCTGTTGCCAGAGCATCAGACTGACACTGGGAACATTGAGTCACAATCACGGGTGTTGTTGGGGTCATTTATGAGGTGAGTCATAAGTAATCTGTTAATAATAAAGTATGGGATGTTCTGAATGATGTGCTCTTTCACAGATTAGAGCAGATTCAAGGTTATCACTATAGCAATGATGTAGCGCAATATGCTTTATCGAGTGCGTTTGCTTGTGGGGGCGTTGTACACATGTACGTGCTGACTGCAGAATAGGTCAAGGCAAACAAGAAAAAATAAAAGCAAATGAGAGTCACTGACTCAGACTGCAGGAGAGGTGGGCCCAGTTTGATTTCCAGTGTGAACCAGAGAAAGTCAATTCCTTTCCTCCATCTTTCCCCCCAGGACCCAGGGTGGGTGATGCTGCTTTTACAGGAAACGGCAGAGAAGTGACATTTAAAGGTTGATTTTAATAATATAAAAACTGAAACCATACCATTCATATTTTCTTAGCACATTAGACATTACAAATGCTTTCGTATGAATTATCACTTGTTAGAGGATCAACCTGGCTTAAGTGAATGGCCTGTATTTGAAGGCTGCCTATGACAGCAAGCAGTGTAAACAATGCAGGGATGTCGTCTAAATGAGATCTGAGAGGTGGGGTCTTTATCCATGGAACACACACCAGCTTTGTGTTAGGGATTTCATGATCCACATCTTCCCAACGGCTCATCCCACACCCAGACATGTCTCCAAAAATGAGAGGGAGGGACAGAGGAAAGAAGGAAGGAAGGAAGGGAAGGAGAGGAATGTTTTTCTTTTATTTGTCCTGACAATCAAGCCATCTGGGGGGCAGCGGTTGTATCTTTTGGCTTTCGAACCCAGTTTGCCCTCCAGTCTCACAAGGCAGGTAAGAGAAGAAAGGCTTAGAGGCTGACCATGGAAACCTGAAATTCACAGTCAAGATCGCATCACTCTCACAAGGCCTTTTCCCTGTTCTCCCACTGAGATTCCTATGGGCCACGCTGGCCCAACACCAGCCCTCAGCAGAGGTTGGTTCCAAATCCCCTGCCACCATGGGTTGTTTGTCACACCTAGATAGGTCCTATGACTTCAAACAATGACCTTTTCAACTGGCTGCTCTGCTTCGCTACTTAATTACACAGACTGCATTTATGGGTAAGAGGAAATGTGTCTCCATATACAATCACTGAATAAGGGAGATATGGCTGAAGCCTTGATTCCTATTTTAGTGAACGTGATTTACTCTGATACCTTCATCCCATAACAGGAGGGTAAACCTCTTGAGGTCACTGATCATGTCTCATTGCATTCTTTATAATGCCTTGGCCAGTGCTAGACACATAATAATAACAGGTATTAACTCAAAAGAGTTAGCTGTAGGAATATTGGCCTTGTTTCGTTTTATTCACTTCATGTGGCTAAGTGTTTGTTGCTGTTATTGTTATTGTTCTTTTAAGGTTATTTCTCTGCCCGAATGCTATCCTTTTATGGGGATACCCAGAAATGAAATGATATCGTGGCTACCCATTAAAAATAAATAAATCAGCAAAGTAAAACCCAGGGAGGCTGTACTTAACACCGCTGTAAGATACACTTAAAAATGGTTAAGATGCAACAGCTCTTATATTTAACCACCATGCCGGGTATTTTTGGAACCAAAATAATGTTAAAAAAAATTAAATTTGTTAAATATAAAAAAAACTGGTTAAGGTGGTAAATTTTGTTATGTTTTTTACCTCAATAAAAAAAAAAAAAACCAGGCAGGTTGAAGCCAGATGTCTCACTTCTTGCACGTGCTAAAGGATGGCACAGGCCACTGTTTGTAAGGGGCAGTTACACAGCCATAACCCTCATATCCAGTAATGTATTTACAATGAATCTTTTGCAGCAATAGATCAAAGAACAGCTTTTATTGACCTATATCCACATTTGATTGTACAGCAAATTAGCACAAACACACACCCAGAGACCAGCTTCAGTTTCCTCTTACCACACCGGCTCTCTAAGGCGAAATAAATTTTCTGTCCTAAAAACAGAGTTTTGCAAAGAGGAAACTTCTGAAAAACAAGCATTTGTCACTGAGGTTAACAGGGCTCAGCTTGAAAAATGACCCTTTGGCTCATGATAAAACATAAGTCTCGGGGCTTCCCTGGTGGTGCAGTGGTTGAGAATCTGCCTGCCAATGCAGGGGACACGGGTTCGAGCCCTGGTCTGGGAAGATCCCACATGCCACGGAGCAACTGGGCCCGTGAGCCACAACTACTGAGCCTGCGCGTCTGGAGCCTGTGCCCCGCAACGGGAGGGGCCGCGACAGTGAGAGGCCGGCGCACCGCGATGAAGAGCGGTCCCCGCACCGCGATGAAGAGTGGCCCCCACTTGCCGCAACTAGAGAAAGACCTCGCACGAAAACTAAGAGACCCAACACAGTCATAAATAAATAAATAAAATAAATAAATAAAGTATTAAAAAAACAAAACTAAACTAAAACTAATCTTTAAAAAAAAAAAAAAAAACATAAGTCTCTCCGAAACTACTACAGGTGAGAAGGGGTGCAAGGGGGGAGAAGAACAGTGGGAGTATGGAGAAAAACAGTGGGAGTATAGAGAACGTGATGAATGAAGCAAACAGAAAGACACATATATGTGCGTGTGTGTAGACCCGTGCACAAAACGTCCATTATTTGCATGCTTTCATTTCCAAAGGTCCAGATAATGTCAGGTAAAAGTGTAACTTATGACTCAGTCAGGGCAATGCTTTTGCTTTGATAAATCAATGTTAGCTAAGTCAATTAGGGTGGAGGTGGCAAAAAAAAAACCAAGATGATAAGTGGCAGATGCATTGTTCAGCGGAAAGACAGAATAAGGTAGCTCTCACTTTGAAGAACTGAGTTCAGAGGTTTCAAAGTGCACACAGGAAATGCTCCAACAGCATAAACTGTGCCCCGAGCATCATTCCAGCAAACTTTCAGCCCTCCACATGGCTTTATCTGATCACCCAATGCTCTATCTCCAGATCCAAGGTACCCACAAAGAAAAAGGGCTTTGTGATAAAATCAAGAGCTCAGGGCTTCGATCACCTTTCTGATCAGTGAAGACTGGGAGGTGTCGAGATGAGACTGTCAGATGGTCAGAATCTGGTAGGTTCTCCTGAGTTATTGGAACCTTGATTTTTTGTTGGTTTCTGGTTCTGAATGTACTTACGCACACACAGTAACTGTTTCATCACAGATATAACAAGTTGACTACCAAAAAGGAAAAGGACATAGAGCTCCAAACCAGGCCTGTAAAACACTATAAATTCATCTCTGGCTCTCAAAAATATCTACAAGGCAATATTTTGGTGATGATGAATATACACTAAGCCTTGGGTACCCCTTGGGCCAAAGGAGGAGAAAACCCAGCATTTAGGGCATCCCATTTTGCTTTTTTGAGGTTTTTTTTTTAAGGCACCAATTGAAGTAGCTATAAATTAAATCTAGAAGATCAAATTGTGAATGCTACTATTTCCCCAACACCAAATAGCATCCACAGAACAGAAGGTGGAATTGGATGAAAAGTCTTCATGGAAGAAAAGCAATGATCTTTTCTCTCTGATACTCTGTGGTTCGCCCTCATTGTGTGAGATTTGGGGCCCACGGTTAGGAGAAGAAAGTGTATACTCTGAGGATAACAGCAAAACAGTGACAAACACATTTTGTGGGAGAAGAGAATACATTAATTGTATATCAGGCTTGAGAGTCAGGTACTACAAGTTAACATGGAAAGGTTTCACAGAAAATTGTTTATGTCAGAGGAGATGATGTCCAAGCTTTCAAACATCTTGGCTGTATAAATCTTCAGGGGAAATCAATGTAGTCATCACAGATAATTCACAAGAAGTACTTTGTGATCATAATTGAATATTTCCACAAATGTTTTCTTAAGAAAAACCATAGAAAATGAAGTTAGTCATAGAATAACTGGATACTCTAAGAAACATATACCCCTCAGAAATGTTCCAGATATAAGATCTTGCTGCTTTCCTTATATCTCTTTAGCCTGTGAAAAACTCCTCTTCTTTACAACTTATGTGGCAGGTATTGCAAAACTCAAAATATGCACTTTTGCTGAGGCCACTGATCATAAAGAGAGAAAAAAGTTGTTGGTAGCAATGCTGTGGTTTATCACGTGCTATACAGAACCAGTGTGAATTTCCCTTATTTGATTTATAGAATTAAATTGCAAACATAAAATTCAAACAACAGCCCCCCTGATGATTCCTCTCTTTGCTTTTCTCTACTTGGTTTCACTGGGAGACTAGCCTACTGCCTCCCTCGGACACCTCAGGAGTCCCTGGGCCTCTGTTATTAACCCTGAAGGCATGAAATGGAGAAGTCATTTTCTTTAATTGACCATGACTTTATAGTCAGTGGTCTATAGTCACTCTGTCTAAGCAGGCCCATGTGGGAGAAAGGAAAAAATGAATTTTCCAGAATAATGGGAAAGTATGAATCCAAGGAATTTTCCTGGACTGCTGGGACTCAGTACGGCAACACTGCCAAGGTACAAAGCAGCAGCCCTCAGGGCAGCACACTTTAAACACATGGTCATGAGGGTCTTACCAGCTGTCTTCCAGAATAAGCAACATGTTAGAGGAGCCTCTATGGAGATCTCTAATTGCTACTCAGCCAGCACAATGGTAAACCATATGTTTAATAGAAACAGGGGGAAAGAAATCCAATAAGTCGTTTCCTGAGCAATCAAACAAAGTCAAACAAAGGAATACTATGGTGGTATAGCTGAGGAAAAATTTCCTCTACCCTCTTAGGCTCTGTTCTTGGGGCCTGTGAATTAAACTGACAAAAGACAGATTAATGGGAGAAAAGGCATATGTTTCTTTATCGATGCTAATATTTTTATGTGCACAGGGGCTTCACAGAAAGGAAGTGAAACCAGAAGGCAGTTAGATCTTTTAACAAAGGGCAATAAATTGTGGAGAAATGATTAGACAAGGAAAAGGGGTTTGGGTTCTTAGGGGCAGTAAATTGTGGGAAGGTGACTAGGAAATGTATGGTAGATAGGGTTGTTCAGTAGGATCTGTTATAGAGACTCAAGTTGCCCTCTGATAAGAGTCTTGTCCTCTTCCTTGTATAGAAGAGGGGGACACCTTTACAAATGGAAGTTTATGTCACTTTTACCATGGGAAATTTATGCCCTGCTTTTAGGCAGAAAGGGGGAGTTCTTCCTGTGTCTGCTGCTTCTCAGTTGCCTTCAACTCAAATCATCTTTATGTCAAAATGGCATATTTTAGGGTAGTATGTTCTAGGGTAGCATCCCCTTCATTGGTGATTATATCTATGCCTGCAAGGCAATCGATTTCATCTTTCCTTTGCAGACGGTAGACAGCAACAGGACACAGGAACCAATGAGAAACTCCCAGGAATTTGAGGCACAAAAGTGGGTTCATATCTCATTACTACTTTCTCCATCTTCTTCTCTCCTTCAGTCTCTTTTCAGAATGTTAAGATGCTAAACTTTGACTTTTTCTTCATCCCGCCTCAGGATGTAGCTTTGGGGCAATAGGGGCAGCTGTGGCCTACAGGTAATGCTTGATCAAAGACCCTCTTTCTCAGGCCCTTCCTGGAACTCCTCCTCCTTGACTCCCATCCCTGCTTTTGGCTCCCCCAGGCCTCTGAGTCCTCTACTCAAATGCGGGAAGTTGGCCTCATCTACCACGGCCTCCAGATCTCTAGGCTATGCTAGGAAGTTCACTTCCTTATTCCAGTGATACAAGTATTATATTTTAAAGCCCTGCAAAACATTCTGATGCCTCTCACTGAAGGGGATCAGAATATGACACCCCAAATTATGCCACTTTGGCATAAGGATTATTTTGAACTGAAGGCAATTGAGAAAAAGCAATCACAAGAAGAGTTCTCTGACTAAAAGCAAGCTTCCCTT
This sequence comes from Balaenoptera acutorostrata, assembly GCF_949987535.1. Taxonomy (NCBI): domain Eukaryota; kingdom Metazoa; phylum Chordata; class Mammalia; order Artiodactyla; family Balaenopteridae; genus Balaenoptera; species Balaenoptera acutorostrata. The sequence continues at coordinate 40,909,017 of NC_080085.1, forward strand.
GTGAACATGTCCCCCTTTCCCATACCAGGAAGAAGACAATAACACATCACTGAGACAGAGAAGGTACCAAGATGAGTCTGCATAAGCAAACCTGTTAAATAGCCTTTGTCCACCATTAATTTCCCCCACATATTTCCTAGTCACCTTCCCAAAATTTATTGCCCCTGAGAGCCCAAACCCCCTTTGCTTTACCTAGTCAAAGTTTATCACCCTTTGTTAAAATGGTATATAAGCACTCAAGCCTGATAAATTTTTTGGGATTTCACTTCTTTTCTGTGAAGCCCCCATGAATGTAAAACATATTAACATCAATTTCTCCTGTGAATCTATTGTTTGTCAGTTTAATTCGCAGGTCCCAGCTATAGAACAGAAGAGGAAAGAGTAAAAGTTTTTCTCCCCTAAATTACTGTCTGTCTCACTGTCTGTCTAGTTGATAAATATGTGTTGACTGGGACTTCCATGGTGGTCCAGTGGCTAAGACTTCACGCTCTCAATGCAGAGAGCCTGGGTTCAATCCCTGGTCAGGGAACTAGATCCCACATGCTGCAACTAAGAGTTCGCATGCCACAACTAAAGATCTCACATGCCGCAATGAAGATCCCGCACGCCACAATGAAGATCCCACACGTGGCAATGAAAATACCACGTGCCACAACTAAGAACTGATGCAGCCAAATAAATAAATTAATTAAATATTTTTAAAAAATATGTATCGACTGACAGACTGCCAGGAGAGTCTACATGTACCAGAGCCTGTGACAGGTAAGAGCTCTCAGCTCAGAGGCAGCTGTGCCATGCTCATATGACAGAGCTTGGCAGCAAGTCTTAATGACTAGCCACAAAAGAAAAGTGCAAAGGGGCACAGCTTCTCTTTAGAGAGCTCCAAGATACCATCAATCCCAGCCTAGGGAAATCTGGAAAAAAAGTGCCTCAAGCACTAAGGAACGGGGAATGCAGGGGCAAAATGGGTAATGAGTCAGAAAGGAATGTCTGCTAACCCACACTCACATACCTGCATGCCAATGTGAAGACAGCCCTGCATAAATTCTTTTACACATACCAGGGTCTCACCTGTACTTCTGAGGGCAATTTTTCCATGTGAGAATCTGCCCTGTGCTTCACAGAACAGTAAGTAGGTCACTTATTTGCTTTCGGATGTAACTCTGCAGAAGTGTGTTGTGACTGTGATATCTTTTTTTCTCTCATGCTTTCTCAGTATCACCAGCCTTGACGTTCTTCGTTAGATAATAGATTGAAATTCATGCAGTGGCCCGAGAATCACTGCTCCAGAGGAAAATGGGGGAGGGGGTGGTCAATCAAAGCCTGGGCTAGTGGGTTTGGCATTTTTAGTTGTTTGTCTTTAAATAAATGAGCCTAGAACAATATTTCCCGAATTTGAAAACAGATGCTTTTTAGAGTCGATTTCTTATGCAACAATATAAAAATAAGACATTAAATCCAGGAATGAGAAGTAATTCTCCAACATGGTTTTGTTTTGAATCTCTACCTCTTCACTTAGATACAGGTTTGGGGAAAGAGTTCCATCTAAAGAGCCCATATTTCCATCTGTTACTTTAGATATCAGGTCAGAGTTAGTACTTTTAGAAAGCTTGACAGATCTCTTTGATGCAACAGGGGGAAAAAAGACATACTTTCTAAGCAGTAGAATCCAAGATATCCCTGCTCTTTGTCTCCATGATGCAATGGGTCACTTTGGAGACTCTCAGCAAAATAAGCCCAAAATGGCCATCAGGATTAAGGCATCTGCTGGCCAAAACAGCTGCAGAGCAAGTGGGTTCTCCATCCCAAGTTCCCTTCTTCCTTGTGATTTCTCTTTAGTGCAAGAGGTGTGACAGAGAGCAAGATGACATGGGCAAAGCAGCATCTTCGTCATCCTTCTCATCTTGCCAAGGAACAACCCAACCAGGATTCTATGCATTTTTATGTGACAAAGAAATAAAATAAGGTAGAAAATTGTGGAAGAGGGAAATCAACTTTGGCCAAAGGTTCTCAAGCCCACCTCAGTCTTTGGTTAAAAAGTACGTATATATATGGTTTTCTGGGGGGTGGGGGGGAGCGCAGAGACAGGGCAAGGGTTAGAGGTAAGCAGATAGAGGGGACACTTCTCTTAAGGCAATATGTAGAAAGCAAAATTTCTTGCCCTTGTAGAGAAAATTCATACTTCAGGGGAAAACTTTATTGCCTAAAGCACTTGTTTCCTACAGGAGCTATTCTATAACTCTGTAAGTTGTAGAGAAGGGATAGACATGTAAATTCTGTCCTGTCTGGTTCAACTTACCTCCTTCATGGTGGGGGGCTGGGGGCGGGGAACGTTTGCCTCCATTTGTAATTCATTTCAACATTCTTTACTCCCTATAAATCTGGGCTGCTTCTTTTTTAAATCAGTTATAACATGTGCCTAGTTCCCTCAGTTATTACGAGTAAAATAAAATCTTTAACACATGTTCATTTTTATGTCTGTGTAAGGATCACGATTTTACCTTTTTTCTAAAAATTGTCTTGTAACACCCTTGTAAGACTTCTTTATTGGGTAGCAGCAGAAGGAAACGTGGTGGAGCCCTTCAGACTGCAGGAGGTTAGCACTGGGTCATCTGATCTACAGGTAAGGGGAGCAAACTGGCTCTTCTCAGGGGACATGCCCTTTCTCCCCTCTAATCTTATAGGTTAATACCACCATCCAAAACATGAATTTAGTCACCTTTCAGGAGGAGGCATCCGTCCCATTTTCGAAGGCATTACTTCTGGCTCCTCTCTCCACTTGCAGGTTTCTCACGCTCTCGATTTGCAGATCTCTGCGTGGGAGAGCTGCAGCTTCACCCAGTGGGCAGGGCTGGGTTTCTGTTATCCGGCCTGCAACCCCCTGCGCTCTGCCAACACACAATGATCAGTGGCATTCCTGAAATTCCTGACATAGCAGAGAAGCCAGGCTTGGCCCTGCAAACGGCCTTGAACTGTGGTTCTGACCCTAATGGGGCATTTATCTTTTATTCACAGCCAGAGGTTAGGACCTATTTATGTAAATCCTCTGCCAAGGGTCAATTCATCTTGACCCCCTGGTTTTCATTTCTCTAATTGTCTCAGGTATTTTTTAGACCCCTTGGAAACTCTTCATTCAGTGAAAAGCTTCGGGGTCAGTAAGAATTCAGTTACAAAGGGAAGGGGTAGAGGGCTGGAAGAGTTGAGAAGGCTTCCTTTGAAGTGTTCTAAGAAGCTTTCAGAGGCCACCCAGTTGACAAAGTAAAAACAGCAATGACCTTATGCACCCCATTTTATTCATGAAAAGTAAGCTTTCTTGAAATGGTATCTTCACCTAAGAAGTTGCTTTGAGCACACATTGTCCAATTTCAGTTTCCTAGAGCACGTATTGTCCAGTCTCAGCGGTGGTAAGAGGTTGGGAAAGGAGCTATTAGAATGGAGGGCCTCTGGGCGGGCACTGGCTCCGAAGACAATTGTTCCCACTTAATGGGCCCCAGCATCCTCCCAGCTTTGCATTTTAAAAGGGGGCCCCAGAATAGTGAGAAAATACTTTATTCCTAAGAACTGACCCAGGTTACAGGGATTTCAGGCCACATGGGAAGCCAGCAGGGGAGATATTTAGAGGTCAGCAGGTCTTTGGGAGGCCCTCAAATCATCTTGATTGAGAGCCTTGTACTCTAGCTTCCAACTCCAAGTAATGAAGACTTTGAGGGAAGGAATCACTTGGAAAGCAGCCCAACTGTTTAACAACCTTGATGGCGAATTTCTCCCTTTCACTAACTGGATTTTCGCCTTCTATACTTTAAGCCTGTTGAATTTTTTCATTTTCAATTGAGAGTTGGTGGGCAGAATCTTCTCTTTAAAAAAAAAACTTTTTTCTTTATTTGCTGTCAACATTTTATTATGAAAAATGTCGAACATACAGGAAAGTTGAACAAATAGTACTGTGAACACCCCATATACCCACCATTTAAATTCAACAAATGCTGACCTTTTGGTATATTTGCTTTATCTATATACACACTGTACATACATATTTGCTTTATGTATGTATATACATCTTTTCGCTGGTCTATTTAAAAGTAAATTGGAGACCTAAATGTAAGATCGAATACTATAAAACTCTTAGAGAAAAACATAGGCAGAACACTCTTTGACATAAATCGCAGCAAGATCTTTTGGGATCCACCTCCTAGAGTAATGAAAATAAAAATAAAAATAAACAAATGGAACCTAATTAAACTCAAAAGCTTTTGCACAGCAAAGGAAACCATAAACGAGATGAAAAGACAACCCTCAGAATGGGAGAAAATATTTGCAAATGAAAAACCGACAAAGGATTAATCTCCAAAATATACAAACAGCTCATGCAGCTCAATATCAAAAAAACAAACAACCTAATAAAAAAATGGGCAGAAGACCTAAATAGACATTTCTCCAAAGAAGACATACAGATGGCCAAGAGGAACATGAAAAGATGCTCAACATCACAAGTTATTAAAGAAATGCAAATCAAAACTACAATAAGGTATCACCTCACACCGGTTAGAATAGGCATCATTAGAAAATCTACAAACAACAAATGCTGGAGAGGGTGTGGAGAAAAGGGAACCCTCTTGCACTGTTGGTGGGAATGTAAATTGATACAGCCACTATGGAGAACAGTATGGAGGTTCCTTAAAAAACTAAAAATAAAACTACCGTATGATCCAGCAATACCACTACTGGGCATATACCCTGAGAAAACCATAATTCAAAGACACATGCACCCCCAATATTCATTGCAGCACTACTTACAAGAGCCAGGTCATGGAAGCAACCTAAATGTCCATCAACAGACGAATGGATAAAGAAGATGTGGTACATATATACAATGGAATATTAGCCACAAAAAGGAACGAAATTGGGTCATTTGTAGAGACGTGGATGGACCTAGAGACTGTCATGCAGAGTGAAGTAAGTCAGAAAGAGAAAAACAAATATCATGTATTAATGCATATATGTGGAATCTGAAAAAATTGGTATAGACGATCTTATTTACAAAGCAGAAATAGAGACACAGACGTAGAGAATAAACGTATGGGTGTCAAGGGGGAAAGGGGGGTGTGGGATGAACTGGGAGATTGGGATTGAGATATATACACTACTGATACTATGTATAAAATAGATAACTAATGAGAACCTACTGTATAGCACAGGGAACTCTACTCAGTGCTCTGTGGTGACCTAAATGGGAATGAAATCCAAAAAAGAGGGGATATATGTATACATATAGCTGATTCACTTTGCTGAACAGTAGAAACTAACACAACATTGTAAAGCAACTATACTCCAATAAAAATTTTAAAAAATAAATAAAAAACAAAAAGACAACACACAGAATGGGAGAAAATATTTGCAAATGAAGCAACCAACAAAGGATTAATCTCCAAAATATACAAACAGCTCATGCAGCTCAATATCAAAAAAAAAAAACAAACAACCCAATCCAAAAATGGGCAGAAGACCTAAACAGACATTTCTCCGAAGAAGACATACAGATGGCCAACAAGCACATGAAAAGATGCTCAACATCACTAATTATTAGAGAAATGCAAATCAAAACTACAATGAGGTATCACCTCACACCAGTCAGAATGGCCATCATCAAAAAGTCTACAAACAATAAATGCTGGAGAGGGTGTGGAGAAAAGGGAACCCTCTTGCACTGTTGGTGGGAATGTAAATTGATACAGCCATTATGGAGAACAGTATGGAGGTTCCTTAAAAAATTAAAAATAGAACTACCATGTGACCCAGCAATCCCACTCCTGGGTATATACCCAGAAAAGACGAAAACATTAATTCGAAAAGATACATGCACCCCAATGTTCATAGCAGCACTATTTATAATAGCCAAGACATGGAAGCAACCTAAATGTCCATCAAGAGAGGATGGATAAAGAAGATGTGGTATATTATATATATATACAATGGAATACTACCCATCCATAAAAAAGAATGAAATAATGCCATTTGCAGCAACATGGATGGACCTAGAGATTATCATACTAAGTGAAGTAAGTCAGACAAAGACAAATATCATATGATATCACTTACATGTGGAGTCTAAGAAAATGATACAAATCAACTTATTTACAAAACAGAAACAGACTCACAGACATAGAAAACAAACTTATGGTTACCAAAATGGAAAGGGGGTGGGAGAGGGATAAATTAGGAGTTTGACATTAACATATACACACTACTACATATAAAATAGATAATCAACAAGGACCTACTGTATAGCACTGGGAACTCTACTGTAATAACCTATATGGGAAAAGAATCTGAAAAAGAATGGATATATGTATAACTGAATCACTTTGCTGTTCACCTGAAACTAACACAATATTGTAAATCAACTATACTCCAATATAAAATAAAAATTAAATAAAAAGATAAAATTCCTAAAAGACTGCATTATAAAAATAAAAGTAAATTGGAGACATCATGACACTTCACCCCAAACACTTTAGCCTGCATATCCTAATATAAGTTCATTCTCATATATAGCTATCACAGCATGAGCACCCCTAAGAAAATTAACAGTAATTCCATAGTATCATTTAACTCTTAGAATACCCAGTCCATATTCGAATCACCCCAATTTCCATCATAATGTCTTATAGCAGTTTCTTTTTTAAACCAGGATCCAATCACAATTCATATATTTGGTTTCTTTAGTCTTTTTGGAATAGTCCCCCTACTTCTTTTTTTAAATGACATTATCTTTTTGAAGAGACTTTATAGGAAGTCTCACATTCTGGACTTGTCTGATTATTTCCTTGTGGTGATATTTAACTTGTTCTTCTCTCTCCTAGATTTCCTGTTGTGATGAGTTGAATTGTGTCTGTCCCCTGAAATCATATGTTGAAGCTGAAGGTGTGCAGAATTTGTCAACTTAAAATCTGCCTCTTTGGCATAAGGATTATTTTTGGCTGATTATTTTTTAAGAAAGAGCAGACATAGGAAAAGCTCTGAAAACCGAGTAGAAGTTACTCTTTGTAAGGGACATTTACATTTATAAGGGAGGTCTCCATTTGTAAGGGTATCTCCCTCTCTGTACCAGGAAGAGAGGATGACTAAATCTCTGGAAACTCTTATCAGTGGAGAAGGCACGGACTCAAATCTTCATAACAACCATACTCTTTTTTACTTCATTTTCCTTGTGCTTTTCCTGGTAGCCTACCATAACTGCCTCCCCAGTCCTCCCATCTGTCTTTGTCTTTAGCTGGAGATGGTATTTAAGGTGGTGGCTTGAGCCATTTGGGGGGATTACTCAGTTTTCCTGGGTCTCTCCCATGTAAATAGGCAGTATACATGTTCTTAAACTTCTGTTTGTTTTTCTCCTGTTAATCTGTCTTTTTATTACAGGGAGGTCTCAGCCAAGAACCTAGAAAGGTAGAGGGAAATTTATTTTTCCTCTTCTATAAAGCCCTAACCCCCAGTGCTTTAGAATATGACCTTATTTGGAAATAGTGTCGTTGTAGACGTAATTAGTTAGGATGAGGTCATACTGGAGTAGAGTGGGTCCCTAATCCAAAATGACCGGTGTCTTTATAAAAGGAAAAATGTGGAGATAGATGTGCACACAGGGACAACACCATGTGAACATGAAGGCAGAGATCAAGGTGATGCTTCTACACGTCAAGGAAGATGAAAGATTGCCAACAAACCATCAGAAGCTAGGAGAGAGGCATGGAACAGATCCTCACAGTCCTCAGAAGGAACCAACCCTACCCACACCTTAATCTCACACTTCCAGCCTCCAGAACTGTGAGATAATAAATTTCTGTTGTTTAAGCCACTCAGTTTGTGGTACTGTGTTATGGCAGCCTAGTAAACTACTATACCTATAAACTGGATGTTAGGTCTAGAGGCTTGATTAGATTCAGGTTAAACATTTTTGGCAAGAATGCTACCTAGGTGACACTGTGGCCTTCATATGGCATCACATCATATTACATCACATAGCCTCAGTCTACCTCACTGTAAGTGGTGTTAACTGTGATCACAGGGTTAAGGTCATGACAACCAAGCTAAGTTTTTCTCTTTGTAATTAAAAAGGAACTTGAGGGGTGATACTTAGGTACCACGTAAGTATACGGCCTCCATCAATGTCACCCAATTGTTTTAGCATTCCTTAATGATCCTTGCCTGAATGGATTATATTCTTGGAAGATGCCAAAATGATGCTATTGTAAAAATTCTTTTGCAACTGTTAGCTGGTATTCTTCTATAAAGAAGAATCAAATGGAGACAAACAAGTTTTTCCTTAAAAGTCGGGGTAAACGCTTAACTCTTTCCTTTGGTTGCCAATTTTCAGAATAAAGTGTTTGTGTAATAGTCATCACCAATCACTAATGAGTTTTTTCTCTCATTTGAGTGTCATGATGGACTCATGATACTCATGGTTTTAATTTATTCAATCATCGTAAGCAAAGGCATTCATTATTCCTCTTGATGCTCAACTGTTCCCATTGGTCTTTTGGTGCTTTCTTAATTTCTGGCATAAGAAGCCCCAGCCTCACCTTATATATTGTCTGTACCAAGCCAGAAATAAGCCATTTCTCCAAGAAGCACTGTTTCCTTTTATTAGGGAACTTAGAAACCAAGATCTGGTTTCAATGTAAGCTTATTGTTATTGGGATGTCATTGCTTCTAGACCAGAGAAGTGAACAGCACTATGAAATAGAAGGGCCAGCTTCATGGGCAAGCTACCAGTACAGTCACACAGGCACTCATGCCCAGAAGGGCCGTGTGCTTGGAATTTAATACTCTGTAATCACTGTCTTGAAATTATTTGCAATTTTATCCTTATATTTGTATTTGGTCAGTAGAGTCCAATGTGATAATGGAGCATGAGCCAGGGGCTTGGAGCCTCAGTTCATGCTTGGGTCCCCAGGACAGGTTCCCAGGGGCTGCTCCTGTGCCTCCTGGTGCCCTGGGCCCTGCCCAGCCTCCCCATCTCCAACCCTTCCTAGCAACCACTGTTGGTTGCCCTCTGTCCCGAATGGGAGCCTGGGTATGAGTGTAGGGAAGGTCAGGGTTGGGTGCATTTGCCCCACAACATCTTGGGACAAGGCATGGTGGTGGTGTCCCCACCCCAGGTTAGCAGTGCCACATCACATTTAGCAGGTGACCAAGCAAGGATAGCCTCTCCCCCACCACCAATCCAGATCACTAGTGTATCCCAGCACTAAGGTTCCAATATGCTTGGAGGTCTCCCATTAGCTGTTGAGTTGGGGCAGCAGGCCCATGGGAAGGGGAAATGGCTGGCTTGACTTCCCTGCCCCTGGCCCGGGGTGTACATCATATCACATTAGTCATGCCCCATTGTCACAGGGCAGGGCCCCTGGGGGCCTGGGAGCATCTGTACTTGCCTCCCGAGTATCCCATGCAAAGGGATACCTTTTCTTCTTCCTTTGCACTTCCTAAATCTGATTTGTGTTAGTCTCTTCCGGCCAGCTCAAGACAGTCTCCAGGATAAGTCACAAAATACAAACTGTGACGTTTCAGCTATTCCACATGCAAGTCAAATGTTCTTACATTTGCTTTTAAAACTGACATTGCACAATATAAAGACTAAGGGTAAAATTCATGCTAACAATTTAAAATTTTTATTTTTCTTTACTTAGAACACCATTAAATAGCAGATAAAAAACACCATGACAAGTTGAGTGAGTGAGAGACTGTAGAAGAAAGGAAAAGCCTTTATGTTTTACCTTTAATGGCACTTTATTCCTGGCTTTTGAACAAATAGCCCCACATTTTCGTTTTGCACTGGGCCACACAAATTATGTCGCTGGTCCTGAAAAATACATATACGTTTTATATTTTTATATATAAAATAACATATATTAAATATATATATTAATCATGATATCATGCTTGATATATATGATATATATTAATCATGAGATCATACTTATATTTTCCATTCAAATTTAACATTATAAGGTTTTTCCAAAAGTTATTTTATACATGTATTTATTTCCTATTATACTGAAGATTTTAGTTCTATATATAATTAACATAATTACTTATTTGCTTTATCTATAATACAAACATACACCTACATGAGTTTCAAAATTTCAATACCAATGTTACCACTAAAACTGCAAAGTAACATTTAAGATTCTTTTCACTTCTTTTTGACTTCAGTACAGTTGAAATATTATGTTCATAAATTATTTGAAATAATTCTTGTCTCTGAGCAATTCTGTTACCTTTGATATAGAGTCAGGTTTATTCGTTTCTTTCCAATTTTAGGCTTTGCTTTGTCTTCTTTTTTATTTCATTGCATTTTCTGGAAGTTAAACATTTATATATTTCAAAAGTCAAGCTATATAAAAAGGCATACTCAGAGAAATCTCTCTCCAATTCCTATTCTCTCCTCTTCAGCCCCTCTCCAAGCTCTCTACGGGTAACTATTTCTATTAGTTTCTGGTATTTGGGAGGAGGGGAGAGCAAACATATACACATATTCTTACTTCCCTTCTTTCATATACAAAAGATAAAACACTATATACATGCTCTGCACATCTTTTTAGCAAAATAACCTCCATATCAGTACATAGTCATCTTCTCATTCTTTTTATACAATTGTATAATACTTCATTATGAGGCTATACCTTTGTTTATTCAATAGGTCCTTTATTGGTGGGCATTTCAGAGTTCCAGTCTTCATTATTAAACATAATGCCACAATAAATAACCTTGTGCATTTATTATTTCATAATTATAGAAGCATACCTACCAGGTAAATTCCTAGCAGTGAGATTGCTAAGTCAAGGGGTAAGTGTAATTTTGTTAGATAAACCAAATTCCCTTCCTTGGGAATTGTACCATGTTGCACTCCCACCAGCAACGTATGAGAGTACTTGTTTCTTCACAGGCCTGTCAACAGTGTGTTCTGTCAAACTTGAGGATTTTAGCCAATGTGATTTTGGTAAAATGGTAACAGTGTAGTTTTAATTGGCATTCCTATTATTGTGAGTGAAAGTAAGCATCTTTTCAAATGTTCATTTGCATTTCTCTGCGAACTCTGCCATTTGACAATTTTTTCTATCAAGATTTTAGACTTTTTTGTCTTCATTGTTAAGATCTCTTTATTTATTAGGGAAATTAACCTTTTGTCTGTCATATACATGTCAAATATTTTCTCCAGGTTTACATTTGATTATGATTATGTGTTTTTAATGTAAGAAAATGTATTAATCTTTTATTGATTGATTCTAAATGTTGAGTCAGTTCAAAAAGCTTTCTCTACTCCCATATTAAAAAGAAATACAAGGAATTTCTGGTTTGGGCCAAGATGGAGCACCTCATTCCTCCCAGGGCTTTCCCCTTACAACTAAGAAACCCTGGCTATAACACAACAAACAAGCTTAGGAAGACTCTGAAAGGTGGAAAGAAGTCAAACTTCCCAGAGACCTGAAACATGACAACGCAGGGGAGATCCCTGGGTTTCCTTATTGCCTCCCTTATATCCCAGACAGGGCCCGGTAGAAACCTCCAACCGAGAACTGCCAACAGGTACAGATAAAAGAAAAAGCTTCAAGAAAAGCTGGATACCCCTAGTTGAGGGACCAGAAAAAGGATGGCAAAACAACAGAAAACTCTTGGCAATACCGGCACTACTCCAACCAACCAACAGAAAAAAAGCACCTCTCCTTATGTGGGATCTTCCAAGCCCCACTGGCAGAAGCAGGTGGTGTTCTAATTCCCCTGCAGGGGTACTGATGGGGCTGAGCAGAGAGCTGAGCTTCTATTCCTGTGCAAGGAAGCAGGCAGTGCTCTGATTCCCCCCCATAGGGTAGTATCAGCAGATCCAGCAGTGAGCTGAGCCTCCACCCCCACTGGGTAGTAAGGGGACTTAATGAGGCAGTGAGAAATGAAGCTAGTCAGTACTCTGGTCTCCCCCCATCCCAAGTGTTAGCAGGGCCCAGCAGTGGGGAACTAAGTATCCACCCCCATCTGGCATCAATGACACTGGACAAGGTGGTGCTAATCAGGTCTAGTCAGCGCTACACCATCCACTATTCTCCTGCTTCTTGTGTCAGCATGGTCCAGTAGGAAGCTGAATCTCCACAGCAACCCAGTAGCAACAAGATTGAATAAGGTGGTGTGAAACAGGGCTAGCAGGCATTCCTTTTCTCTCCCGTCTGCTCCCATCAGCAGGTCCTAGGTGGAGAGGTGGGCCTCCAGCACCACCCAACGTTAATGATGAAGCTGAATGAGGTGGTGAGAGGTGAGCTAACCCAAACTTTGCTTTCTCCCTCCCCTAGTATCAGTGGGACCCAGTCAGGAGATGAACCTCCATCCCTACCAGGCATCAACAAGGCAGAAGAGGTGGTGAGAGGTGGGGTTTTTTGGCATTCCACTTTCCCCTTCCTCTCCCTGTATGTTTGAGGGGCTCAGCACAAAGCCAAGCTACTGCCCCTACCCTGTAGCAAAAAAGCAGTGAGTCAACCCTTGGCTTTACCCCTCACTAATGTCAGTGGGAACCAGCGGGGAGCTGAGCTTACATCCACACTAGGAGGCAGTGAGATGTCATGAGTCAGTGTCCTGTTTCCACTGGGAAGGTGTCCATGGAGCCAAGGGGGGAGCTGAACTTCCAGACCACATATCTAAAATACGCCAGTGGAGTCACTGCCTACTTTTGCTGGGGTAGTATCATCGGGCACCAGAGGGAAGCTGAACATATACACCACTCAGCCCTCCTGCTACAACTCAACCAGGGGACTGACTGTTTAAAAAAAAAAAGAATTAATAGGATCCAGAGTCTACTGATATAGTATCCAAAGTTTTCAGGATACAATCAAAAAGTCACTCATCATACCAAGAACCAGAAAATCACAACATGAATGAGAAAAGACCATCAACAGACACCAACATGGAAATGAATCAGATGATGGAATGATCTGACAAGAATTTTAAAGCAACCATCATAAAAATGCTTCAACAGGCAATTACAAATTCTCTTCAAACAAATGAAAAAATATAGAAAATATCAGCAAAGAAATACAAGTTATAAGAGAAAACCAAATAGTGATCACAGAACTGAAAAATACAATAATAAAAAGAGTGGAGATGACAGAAGCAAAAATCTGTGAATTTGAGGACACATCAATAGAATTTTCCCAATCTGAACAACAAGAAAAAAAAATGAACAGTCTCACAGACATTAGTCTGGAGTAATAACAAAAGATCTAACATTTGTATCATGGGATAGCAGAAAAGAGAGAGAGAGAATGGAACTGAAAATGTTTTTGAGGAAATAATGGCTGAAAACTTCCCAAATGTGGTGAATTCAAGAAGACTCAAGAAACTGAGTGAGGGCTTCCCTGGTGGCGCAGTGGTTGAGAATCTGCCTGCTAATGCAGGGGACATGGGTTCGAGCCCTGGTCTGGGAAGATCCCACATGCCGCGGAGCAACTAGGCCCGTGAGCCACAACTACTGAGCCTGCGCGTCTGGAGCCTGTGCTCTGCAACAAGAGAGGCCGCGATAGTGAGAGGCCCGCGCACCGCGATGAAGAGTGGCCCCCGCTTGCCACAACTAGAGAAAGCCCTCGCAAAGAAACGAAGACCCAACACAGTCAAAAATAAAATAAATAAATAAATTTAAAAAAAAGAAACTGAGTGAAACTCAAACAGGGATAAACCTAACAAAATTCATGTCAAGACACAAAACTTCTGAAAAGTTTTCAAAAACCAAAAAGAAAAAAAAAGAAATCATGAAAGCAGCCAGAGAGAAATAATGCATTACTTATAGTGGAATACCAATTTGAATCATAGGGTATTTCTCAAAGGAAACCATGGAGGTCAGCAGGAAATAGCACAATATTTTTCAAGTACTGAAAGAAAAGATCTGTCAATTGTGAATTATATATCAAGTGAAAATATCATTCAGGAATTAAGAGGAAGTAAAGGCATTCTTGGTCAAAGGAAACTAAGAGAATTTGTTACTAGCAAACCTACCTTTAAAGAATGGCTAAAGGAGGTTCTCTAAATAGCAAAGATGATAAGAGAAGAAGGCTTGGAACTTCAAAAAGGAAAGAAGAACATCAGAATGGGTAAAAACAAGAAATTAGAAATAGAAGAACAAAATAAACCCAAAGGAAGCAGAGGAAGGGAAAAAATAAAGATATGAGCAGAAATCAATGAAATTAAAAACAGGTACATAAGACAGAAAATCAATGAAACAGAAAGTTCTTCTTAAGAAATTGATAAAAATTGATAAACCTTTAGCAAGACTGACAAAGAGGAAAAAAGAGAGAAGACACATATCATCAATATAAGAAATAAAACATCAGATATCATTTCAGATCCTGAAGCCATTAAAAGGATAATAAAGGAATACTATGAACTGTATGCTCATAAATTTGAAAACTTAGAAGGGGACCAGTTCCTCCAAATCCACAAACTACCATACTCAACCTCAATAAAACAGCCAACCTAAATAGTCCTATAAGCACTGAAAAAAATGAATTTGTAATTAAAAAGCTCCTGAATGGTTTCACTGGAGAATTCTACCAAACATTTAAAGAAGAATTAACACCAATTTTACACAATCTCTTCCAGAAAATAGCAGATGGGAACACTCTCCAACTCATTTTATGATGCTAATATTACCCAGATACCAAAACCAAAGACAGTACCAAAAAAAAGAAAAGAAAAAGAAAAACTATAGAACAATATCTCTCATGAACTTAAACACAAGAAGTCCTCAATAAAATATTAGCAAATCTAATCCAGCAATATATAAAAGTAATTATACACCATAACCAAGTGGGATTTATTCTAAGTGTGAAAGGCTGGTTCAACATTTGAATACCAGAATAGCTATAATAAAAAAAAAATAGTACAAACACCTAATGTTTGCAAAGATGTGGAGAAACTGGATCACTCATACATAGCTAGTGGGAATGGAAAATGGTACAGCCACTCTGATAAAGAGTGCAGCACTTTCTTAGAAAACTAAACATGGCTTACCATACAACCCAGAAATTGCACTATTTGGCATATATCCCAAAGAAATGAACACTTATGTTCATACAAATATCTGTATACAAATGTTCATATAAGCTTTATTAATAATAATCTAAAACTGGAAATAACCCAAATGTCCTTCAGTGGGGGACTGGTTAAACAAACTGTGATACGTCCATACCAATGGAACACCACTTAGCAATAAAAAGGAACAAACTATAGATACAGCAACAGTTTGGATGGATCTCAAGGGAATTAGGCCGAGAGAAAAAAGCCAACCCCAAAAGGTCTTATACTACATGACTTTATCTATATAACATTCTTGAAATTATAAAATTATAGAAATGGAGACCAGATTAGTAGTGGCCATAGGTCAGGGATAAGGGAGGAGAGTGTGACTATAAAAGACAACATGAGGGATCCCTGTGGTGATATAACTGCTCTGTATCTTGACCGTATCCTGGTTGTGATATTGTACTGTAGGTGTGTTAGTCTGCTCAGGCCTCCATAACAAAATACCATAGACTGGTGGTTTAAGCAACAGACATTTATTTCTCACAGTTCTGAAGGCTATGAAATCTAAAATCAAGGTCCTGACAGATTCCGTTTATTGTAAGGGCCCTCTTCCTGCCTTGCAAATGGCTGCCTTCTTGCTGTATCCTGACATGGCCAAGAGAGAGAACTCTGGTGTCTCTTCCTCTTCTTATAAGGGTACTAATGCCATCATGGGGGCCCCACTCTCATGACCTCATCTAAACCTAATTAACTCACAAAGGCCCTACCTCCAAATACTATCACATTAGGGGTTAGGGCTTCAACATATGAATTTTGGGAGAGAACATTCAGTCCATAACAAGGTTTCTTTATATTACTGTGATAAATTTTTATTATTGTGATAGCATGAAGTTTGCCATTCTGACCATTTTAAACAGCATAATTCAGTGGCATTAAGCACATTCACAGTGTGGTATAACCATCACTGCTATCTATTTCCAAAACTTTTCCATCACTCAAAACAAAAACTCTATAACCATTAAATAATAACTCCCCATTTCCCCCTTCAGCCCCTGGCAACTTCTATTCTACTTTCTGTCTCTATGAATCTGCCTGTTTGTACTATAGTTTTGCAAGATGTTATCATTGGGGAAAACTGCTAAAGGCTACACAGGATCTCTCTGTATTATTTCTTACAACTGTGTATGAATCCACAATTATCCCAAAATTTTTAAAAAGAAATTCATTCATGTTTTTGTCTATTATTTTTATTATTATTAAAATCTCTGATCCATTTACTAATTAACCTCTTAATCTCCTGAACTAGTGCTGCATCACATGGTGGCAACCACTCCTCTCCCCTAGTCAAACATGTGGCATGTGGCAGCAACTCCTCTACCCTAGTCAAACCTTTTTACATTGGATCAAATAATTTTGGTCTTTTCAACTTCTCTCATGCCCACTTTCTACC
This sequence comes from Balaenoptera acutorostrata, assembly GCF_949987535.1. Lineage (NCBI taxonomy): Eukaryota > Metazoa > Chordata > Mammalia > Artiodactyla > Balaenopteridae > Balaenoptera > Balaenoptera acutorostrata. The sequence continues at coordinate 40,925,515 of NC_080085.1, forward strand.
TCTTAACCATTTTAGTGAATGTTCCAGAAGACAACATACTTTCAAGGAAAGACAGCAATTGGAACAGCCACAAAACGACTACATAACACTAATAAGCAACTACAATGACGACAGCAGGAAAAACTACAATGATTTATTAACTGCTAGGAATTCTAGATAATTACAGCTGTCCCTTGGTATCCACAGGGGATTGGCTCCAGGACTCCCTGTGGACACCAAAATCCATGGATTCTCAAATCCCTTATATAAAATGTCATGGCAGAGTATTTGTATATAACCTATGCACATCTTCCCGTATACTTTAAATCATCTCTAGATTACTTATAATACCTAATACAATATAAATGCTACGTAAATAGTTGCTGGCATGCAGCAAATTCAAGTTTTGCTTTTTGGAACTTTCTGGAATTTTTTTCCCAAATATTTCTGATCCAGAGTTGGTTGAATCTGCAGATGTGGAACCTGTGGATATGGGGAGCCAACTGTATATCATTTAATCTTTACATCAACATTGCAAGAAAAGCATTATTAGTGCAATTTTATATATGAGGAAATTTCATCTTGGAGAGGTTAACTAAGCCAAAATCACATCTTTATTAAAATGATGGAGAATGCAGGTACATTTGGCATAAGAGCGTATGCGCTTTCCTCTGTGAAGAACTGAATCGAATCCAGAAACTCTCATTTGGAAAGTGGCAGGACATTCAGTTGGCCCAGGTCTTTTCTTGTCCCAGGTCTCAGAAACAGAGTATCAGACTCTAACCCTGTATTAGTTTGCTAGGGCTACCATAACAAAATACCACAAACTGGGTGACTCAACAACAGAAAGTAATATTCTCACAGTTCTGGAAGCTAGAAGTCCAAGATCAAGATGTCAGTAGGTTTGGTGTCTCCTGAGGCCTCTCTCCTTGGCTTGTAGATGGCCTACTTCTCCCTGTGTCCTCACACGTTCTTTCCTCTGTGCACGCACGTGCCTGGTGTCTCTTTTTGTGTTCAAATTTTCCTTTGACACCAGTCAGATTGGGTCAGGGCCCACCACAATGGCCTCATTCTAATTTAATCACCTTCGCAAAGGCCCTATCTCCAAATACAGTCACATTCCGAGTTACTGGGGGTTAGGGGTTCAACATGTGAATTTGGTGGGAGGGACACAAATTCAGCCCATAACAGGCCCTGAGACTGGATGCGGGTGGGGAGGAGAGAAAAAAGAAAGTTTAAAACCAAGATAAACATCTCCACAAAATCATGTGTTTCAAGTAGGTACAATCCTTCTACTCATTTACATTTCATCTAGCCCAGTGTCTTCCTAAACTTCTTTTGACCGTACTCATGATAAAAAAAAATTTTAAATACATTTTGCATTATGGCTCAATACATACGTATTTATTTTTATAAAACCAGACAAGAGTCACAGATTAATTCTGATCTTACTATTTGCAATGTATTCCAACATTTTCTATTTTGTTCTTTTGAATTAAAAGATTGCTAGTTGCCCCTCACTGAATTGATTTTAGGAACTGCTCTTCTTTACAACCTGCTGTTTGAAAATCAATGTTCTAATTTGTGCTGTCAGCAGTGATTGTTAAGTTATTTTGTTCATCCTACCACTGCTCTTAAAGCCCGGATCCCGCTCTCTTACCACCCCACACATGTATTGGATCAACTGGATTTTGTTTTTTTCAAAGCCATGATCCACTTATTCATTAGTTTCATTTCGTAATTCCTTCATTTCTGTCAACTTCCCAGGAAACTGTGGGGCCATTTCCTCCGAAACAAATAGAAAATTGCCATCTAATGGTGGAAGGGAGACAGTGCAGGCCTACATTTAGCATCCTTCCTCCCTTTTTTTTTTAATCTCTGCTCTCCCCCCTTCCCCATTTCTGACGCAATTTTCACAAATACTTAGCAGCATTTTAGTAGGGATTCTTTAAAAATCTTCCTGAAGTGATATTGCATTCTGTAAATTTAGCTACTCTTCACAGAAGTTTGAAGGTCCGGGTGCTAGATGCAGCTCTGTCCTATACTAGCTGTGTGACCTTGAACATGCTACTTTACCTCTCTGAGTCTCAGTTGTCTTAACCAAAAAATGCCATGATAAAACATGCCCTGACAACTTTGTTGAGTTGTCTTGCAGTTCAACAAAGAAAATACAGCCTGTTTCTGCCCCTTCCCTGTCTGTCTATCCTCAACTCACCAGGCAGATCCTGTTAAAACTAAGTCAGATCGTGTCACTCCCTGCTCAAAACCATCAACTGGTTTCTCAGAGTAAAACTCCAAGTCTTTACCATCACCTAAAAGGTCCTACATAATGTAATCTGCTTGGCCCCCTAACACCACCGGATAGGGACATTGGAATGCCACTGCCTGCTTCCATAGGGCCAAGGAGGGGGGTTGGGTGGAAGATCAGCTCCCTGTTTGGCCCCCCTGGAGTAGGGTGCATATTATCAAAAAGATTTTCTGTTCTGGAAGGCCACCCTTTTCCTGTTCCTTTGGCTAGGGAAACTAGGCTTTTCTTGGAGCTTTTTGTTCCTTTTCTTTTTTATTTGTTTTTTTTTTTTTTTTTTTTTTTTTTGCTCTGTGCCTGTTGGAAGTTCCAGATTGGAGGCTTCTGCAGCCATTGTCCAGAATGTAGAGGCAATAAGGAAGCCATGGAAACTCACTACCATGTTGTTCCTCAGGTCCTGAGGTCCCTGGACCATCTACCTTCTTCTTTCCACATTTCAGATTCTTCTTATGCTAGTTTGTGTACTATTTCCAGGGGTTTGTTTTTAAGTTGTAAGAGATAGGATGTGGTAGGAATGGGGCTACTCCATCTCGGACAGAACTGGAAGTGAATATTAGATTTGAGAGCCTCTGAAGAGGGCCCAGATGTGAAAAACATACAATGCTCTTTGTGCTACCTTAGAGGAACTCTTTCCACGTAGCACTTGAAGAACCACCTTCCCTACGAAAGACAGAGGAACTCTCACATATCTATCTTGCAGACACAACAAAACAGGAAAAAAAAACACACAAGAAAACAAACAGGGCAACCAGCTAAGGTTGTAGAGGTTTTTCCCTGAAAAGAGACATCCCACTGAGGCAGTGAGTAGGACTGAAATCAGTTATATTCACCTTTCAAAACTCTGTGTCTTGGTGTGGGCAAACCCATGAGGAAGACATGCCATTTTGTAATTCATTTGCCAAGAAGGGGCACCAACTTGTATGCAGAGGGTGCTGTTATGGACTTGGAGGCACTAAACATACAAGTTATCTCTTCACTAGAGTACCTCCTTACTATAATAATGACCATTCTTCCTCTCTGTGCTTGTGAACTCAGAGCTTGGTATGTCTTTGGGTCTCTGGGGAAGAAGGGGGCCCTCTCCAGGCAGCTGTCCTCTTTCAGTTTTCTCATCGGTTAGGAACCTTTCCACTTTCCATCTTCTAAAAATTACTTAAAAGTTCTGGTCCACCGATGATATCCTTCTTTTTTCAGAGCTTTTATGGATGAATATTTTTAAAAATATCTATTTGGATGTTTCACTAGGATTTTGGAAAAAGGCAAGGCAAATACAAGTGTTGGTTTCTCATCTTGTGCTTGAAATCTGACAATGACCTAACAATGACGTTTGAAAAATTTGTCCAGGATGTTTGTGTCCTATCAACCCTAAAATAATAAAAGATGCAATGAAATAAAGTAAAACACAAATTTACAATCTAACTAAAATCTCAACAGTATTGATATCAGAAGTTTGTAAAAGAGGAAACAATAGACAAAAGACTGTAACTTCATCTCATACCTCCTAGCAACTAAAATGAAGAAAACCAAACATATAAATGACAGTAATACAATCTGAGAAAGTTTCCTAAATATATTATTGCTATAATCTCAGTCTCTCCTTACCTCTTCCTCCCTCCTTCTCACTACTCTTTCTTTCTACACACACACACACACACACACACACACAAACACACTCACTACAGTACTATGGCATTTTAGTGAAAAGTTAACTATTTTCGTTTACAGAAAAAGCTTCCTTTTTTTTTCATGTAAACTCAGATAATGGATTAGAAAATATTAAGTTCTTATTTGCATAGTTAAGAATTAACCTTACCCAAACAAAAGTCTGGCTTGTGTCCATGGCTCCAGGGAGGTAATGTTTAACTCCTTAGTAGTCCCACCTGATGAGTGTCTTTGTTTTACTTGGTTGGGGGGGGGAGCCTTGGACCACACCAGATACTCTAACAATGTGATTTATGGTGGGGCTTTGGGTCATGTGGTATCAGCTCCCCTCTGGAGGAGTTGGAAACTAAGATTGGCCACACAGGCAGTCATCTGTGTCTATGTGACTGAGCCCCAATAAAATCTCTGGACACCAAGGCTCAGGTGAGCTTCCCTGGTTGATAATAATCTGTGTGTATTGTTACACATCATTGCTGAGAGGAGTTAGCTTTGTCCACGACTCTCCTGGGAGAGGACAGTTGGAAGCTTCTCACTTGGAACTCTCCTGGACCCTGTCCTATGCACCTCTTCCCTTTACTGATTATAATCTGTATCCTGTCACTGTAATAAACCATAACTATGAGCTTAACAGCTTTTTTTGAGTTCTGTGAGTTCTTATAGTGAATTATTGAATGTAAGGGTGGGGTTAGGGTCCCTCTGACAACAATACCAAATATTGTCAAAGACAGAGTAACAGGAATCTCATTTATTGCTTGTGGAAATGCAAAGTGGTACAGCCACTTTGGAAGACAGTTTGTCAGTTTCTTATAAATATAAACTCATATAATAGACTTATCATATGATCCAGCAATTCTGCTCTTAAGTATTTACCCAAGTGAACTGAAAGACTATACTCACACCAAAAAACCTGTATGCTAATGTTCAGAGTAATTTTATTCATAATCACTCCAAACTGGAAACAACCAGGATGTCTGTTAAAACACAACTGTCAAAAAAACCCACAAAAAAACAAAAAAAACTATGTTATATCTATGCAATGGAATACTAGTTGGCAATAAAAAGAACATACTTGATTCATGCAACAATGTGGATGAATCATAAATGTATTTTTATAAGTGAAAAAAGCCATATACAAAAGGCTACATATTGTATGATTCTATCTATATGACATTCTGCAAAAGGTAAAACTATAGGGATGGAAAACAGATCAGTAGTTGCCAGAGGTTGGGGTAGAAGACAAGTTAACTACAAATGGATTGCACAGGAAAATTTTTCTGTTATGGGACTGACTCTTCAGTATGGTACTAGAGTGGTGGATACATGATTCTATGCATTTGTAAAAACCCATAGAATTTTACAAAACAAAAAGTAAACTTTATGCAATTAAAAAAAGTCAACCAAGATATCAGGGCATCCCAGGATGGAATGAAACATGTGACAAATGAATTTCATGTGACAAATGAATTTCAGCGTATTACAAATGCATGATATGACTTCACTGAAGGCTGTGAGAGAAAAAAAGCCAACCTCATTAATTTTTTAAAAAATAAACTTATTTTTGAATAATTTCAGATTTACAGAAAAGTTACAAAGATAGTACAGAGTTCCTTATTCAATTTTCTCTATTGTCAACATCTCTCATTTTCATGGTACATTTGTCAACTAAGAAACCAACATTAGTACATTACTATTAACCAAACTGTAGGCTTTATTTGGATGTCACCAGTTTTTCTATTAACATTCTCTTTTCTGTTCCAGGATCCAATCCAGGATACCACATTGCATTTAGTTATGTCTCCCCAGTCTCTTCTGGTCTTTGACAGTCTTTCCTTGTTTTCCATGACCTTCACACTCTTGAGGAATACTGGCCTTATATCCAGTAGAATGTCCCTCAATCTGAGTTGGTCTGACGTTTTTCTCAGGATTATACTGGTGTTATTAGTTTTGGGGAAGAATACCACAGAGGTGAAGTGCCTTTCTTATCACATCATATCAGGTGGTATATATTATCAACTTCACTTATTACTGATGATGTCAACCTTCACATCACTTGGTTAATGTAGTGTTTGCCATGTCTCTCCACTGTAGAGTTACTATTTTTCCTTTTCCCTACTTAACTTTGGATATGAGCCACTAAGTCTAGCCCATCCTCGGAGGGAGTATCAACCTATATTATTTGGAATTCTTTTGTAAGCAAGACTTGTCTCTCCTCCCCCATTTATCTATTTATTCAAGCATTTCTGATTAACTTGTGAAAACAGTGTTTTCACTGAACAATCTAAGGCTAAATACAAAAAGAACTGTACATAAACACTGTATTCTAGTTGATAATTTTGTTTCTCACAGCAACAATTCTAAAACTACTTCACATTATTATTGTTGAACAAATAAGTAAGCAAATTGTGGTAATAGGACCCAGATTTCTCCCTGTCAGAGAAAGAACTTACAAATAAGCAAGTGGGATAAGCTAGAATAAACCCAGAGGTGCTGGGGTGCTAGATTAGAATCAGAAATATCAGTAAGAATACAGGTAGGTAGGTAAGTGGGAAGGTAGGTAGATAGATATTTATAGATAGATTGATACAGAATTATAGATATTTGTGTATACAGGAGTTAGTATACATACATATATTTCCTTTCTCTGTCTGCTGAGAGGGTCTAGAAGCAATGACATCTCAGTACCAATGAGCACTCCCAGTGCCCAGATCTTGGTTTTTAAATACTACTCTCTAATAAAAGGAACTCGGGTTCCCTGGAGAAATGGCTGAATCTAAGGATGGAATACACTACTTGTGTACAGTAATACACTGATACCCATATTATTACATGACATATTTTAAATATTGGCAACTAATTACATAATTGAAAAAATCTGTATGCAAGCCATTGATGTAGGGGCCAAACACCTCTAGCAGCTGAATAGAGCCTATGGGTCAGAGCCGTTGTGTATGGTTGTGTAGGCTATGTACTGCAAAACCCTATAGGCACCATTCATGTAGAACACAACATAAACAGTACCCTTAGGGTTGGACAGTGCTACACCATGGGGTCAGCGGTTTGCAATGTTTGCTTGATCTCCTTCACCAAATTTGTGCCAACATCACTGCCAGGACTTCGAGTTCCTCTATAATATGGACCTTTTCCAACCAAATATCCCTCTACTGAATGTTCCTTAATCTGTCTTACATCCTAAAGGGACCACATGCTCATCAATCAGTTTGTTCAGGCTTTTCTCACACCCTTCTTGGTTCATGCTGCTCTCCCTACTCCTTTCCTTATTTCTTTCCCTACCAACTCCATCTCCACTAGAATACTACCTGTTTATCTTCTCCCAAGAAGCCTCAATTAACTGTGACCTCATTGCCCTTTGAAGCTTTATAAAGAGAAGAGAGTCATTTTTGGCATTTGTCCTATTCTTCCTCTGAGTTCAGGATTCTTATTCATCATTTTGTCCCAAAGTAGGGCCTCCATATAATAGTTGTGCAGGCTATGCATCCTGCTCTGTGTAGATGCGCCCTCTGGAGCTGTGCAGTGTACAGTCTGCCCAACTCTATGGAGCAATATTAATGCTTTCCACATAAGTGTCTTGTAAGTGGCTATTTAGTTGAAATAGAAACATAAACTTCATAGTTCTATAGGAGTAAGTTATAGAATATATAAAATACGTTGATTTTTTTGCTCATGTACAGGAAAGATGGCTGCATAAAGTAAGTTTTTACTATCAAATTTTTAAAAACATTTAGCTCCGGGCTTCCCTGGTGGCGCAGTGGTTGAGAATCTGCCTGCTAATGCAGGGGACACGGGTTCGAGCCCTGGTCTGGGAAGATCCCACATGCCACGGAGCAGCTGGGCCCGTGAGCCACAACTACTGAGCCTGCGCGTCTGGAGCCTGTGCCCCGCAACGGGAGGGGCCGCAATAGTGAAAGGCCCGCGCACCGCGATGAAGAGCGGTCCCCACACCGCGATGAAGAGTGGCCCCCACTTGCCGCAACTAGAGAAAGCCCTCGCACGAACCGAAGACCCAACACAGCCAAAAATAAATAAATAAATAAATAAAGTAGCTATAAAATTAAAAAAAAAAAAAAAAACATTTAGCTCCTAAGGCTCTCTAGGTGTGAAAATTCAAAAGCCTTTTTCAACTCTCTAGAGGTACCATTTATAATTGAGTGTGTATGCAAGCACCCAACTGTGATGGAATTTTTCATTCTTAATCACCACGACAACAAAAACAATAATGTTTATTTGTCTACAGTGACTTCCCCTTCTCCATCTGGCTAACTTCTTCTCATCTTTCAAGACTCAATGTCTCCATTGACAGATAAATGGATAAAGAAGATGTCATGTATATATACACAATGGAATATTACTCAACCATAAAAAAGAATGAAATAATGCCATTTGCAGCAACATGGATGGACCTAGAGATTTATCATACTAAGTGAAGTAAGTCAGACAGAGAAAGACAAATATCGTATATCACTTATGCGTGGAATCTAAAAAAATGATCCAAATGAACTTATATACAAAACAGAAATAGACTCACAGACATAGAAAACAAACTTATGGTTACCAAAGGGGAAAGGTGGGGGAGGGATAAATTGGGAGTTTTGGATTAACAAATATACACTACTATATTTAAAATAGGTAAACAACAAGGGCCTACTGTACAGCACAGGGAACTATATTCAATATCTTGTTATAACCTATAATGGAAAAGAATATATATGTGTAACTGAATCATTTTGCTGTACACTTGAAACTAGCACAACACTGTAAATTAACTATACTTCAATTTTTTAAAAAACTCTTGAAATGAAAAAAAAAAGACTCAATGTCACCTTTAGAAGGCTTCCTGAATCATCTCCCACTTCTGTAGGGCTGATGCTCTACTGGAGCCCATAGCACCCAGTTACTTCTATAATATAGTGACAGTATCTTTTCATGTTGATGCCCTTCATTGAAACATAAGGTCCTGGGACTTCCCTGGTGGCGCAGTGGTTAAGACTCTGTGCTCCCAATGCAGGGGGCCCGGGTTTGATCCCTGGTCAGGGAACTAGATCCCACATGCACGCCATCACTAAGAGTTCGCATGCCACAACTAAGGAGCCAGCAAGTCGCAACTAAGGAGCCCTCAAGCCACAACTAAGGAGCCTACATGCCGCAACTAAGACCCGGTGCAACCAAATGAATATATTTCTTTAATTAATAATAAAAATAGAAATATGATCTCAATCAATAACACTGCTAATGGTTGTTCTCTATATTTAGTGGTCCAAGATATCAATATTCAATCAAATATCTACAAAAATCTGTGCAGTGGATTTTAGCATAGTTCTTTTTTATTACAAGTGTTGACCTTTTTTTTAAATAACATTTTTTAAATTTATTTATTTATTTATTTATTTTTGGCTGCATTGGGTCTTCGTTGCTGCACGCGGGCTTTCTCTAGTTGCGGCGAGGGGGCTACTCTTCATTGTGGTGTGTGGGCTTCTCACTGCTGTGGCTTCTCTTGTTGTGGAACACTTGCTCCAGGAGCGTGGGCTTCAGTAGTTGTGGCTCGCGGGCTCTTGAGCACAGGCTCAATAGTTGTGGTGCATGGGCTTAGCTGCTCCGTGGCATGTGGAATCTTCCCAGACCAGGGCTCAAACCCGTGTCCCCTGCATTGGCAGGCGGATTCTTAACCACTGCGCCACCAGGGAAGTCCCAGTGTTGACCTTCTTGATTTTTGAAAATACTTCTTTTGAGAGATTGCTTCATCTTGTCTCTACAAATAAGGACTTATTTACTCAAATAACCATTGAACATATTGTTTCTGTGAGAGCAATAAATGACTACAAGAAGAACATATCCATTTCTGGTTTGCAGAACCATCATTCCACAGTTGTTTGAGGCATTATCACAGCATCCTTGAGTAAAGGTTTCTCTTCTGCTGAAATCTGTGACATGTATCAGCAAGAGTTGGGATAGCTGCTGTGGACTTGTGGGACCTGCTCCCTCATGCCTGGCTTTGAGCAACAAACTGATCCCATCAAAGCTTTTTTCTCCCTAAGTGTCAGACAGCTGACTCAACTTTGAAAAACCTAACCATCCAGTTGCTTAATTTCATTAACCAAATAAGCTGGTGTGTGTTGTGTGAGTGTGCGTACATATGTGTTGTGTATGCAGGAGCTGAGATGGTTGTTTACAAACTGTAAAAAACTCAAATTTAAAAACAAAACAAGAAAACTAGATCTCAGGGAACAAAAACCAATATGTCCAAACCATGACTGCCTGTGAGGAAGCTGTCACATTTTCTCTACTTAAAGGCACCTTTGACAAGGTCAGTTTCTTCACTCCCATGAGTAATTTTTTGTGGGTCATTAATTAGGCCCTTACATAACACAGAGATGAATAATAAAGTTTGATATTAAATGAAAGAAATGAGGGACTTCCCTGGTGGTCCAGTAGTTAAGACTTCGCCTTCCAGTGCAGGGCGTGCGGGTTTGATCCCTGGTCGGGGAGCTAGGATCCCACATGCCTCGTGGCCAAAAAACCAAGACATAAAACAGAAGCAATATTGTAACAAATTCAATAAAGACTTTAAAAATGGTCCACATCAAAAAAAAATCTTTAAAAAAATGAAAGAGATGAGAAAAGAATTATTTCTCACTGAGAAAGAGGAAAGCTATTGTCATACAGTTAAACAAATGAACTGAAGTGTTTTGCTGAGTTAAACACAGGGTTAGTTAATTTACACAAAGGTACCAGGGAATATAAAGAGTTTTTAGAGATGTTATCCTCAAAGAATACATATGAGAGAGAAAAAAATGCATATGAAATTAAGTTGGAAGGGAAAATTAATACATACAATTTCAACAATAGATCAGCTAATGTCAGACTTAAAACTCAGTTATGAGAACTGTATAAAAGGTGAACGTGCCTTAATTAATACAAATGAGAATGAACAGAGTCACGTTCTGCCCCTAAATGTACCAAGAACCCCTAGAGAAGAGCATGCTCAAAACTGTACAGAAATAGAGGTGGGCAGGGAGCAAAGTTTATAACTTCCCCCTCACAGTTGACCATCCTTAAACACATTGTGCTCTGAATTCAAAGTAAGCCTAAGACAGGAAAACCCTCCTAGATCTTGTTCTCGACACATCTCTTTTTTTTTTAACATCTTTATTGCAGTATAACTGCTTTACAATGTTGTGTTAGTTTCTGCTGTATTACAAAGTGAATCAGCTATACATATATCCCCACATCTCCTCCCTCTTGCGTCTCCCTCCCACCGTCCCTATCCTACCCCTCTAGGTGGTCGGTCACAAAGCACGGAGCTGATCTCCCTGTGCTTTGCGGCTGCTTCCCACTAGCTATCTATTTTACATTTGTAGAGACACATCTCTTTTTATCTCTTTATCACAAAGATAAATACTCTCCAGAATGGTAGAATTTGCCAGTTCTCTGAAAGTGTGATGAGGAGGAAACAATTTTGCTTTGACAGTCAACTGACATGTATATGACTGTTTATGTCAATTATTTCTCCAATTATAGAAAGATGATCGATTTTAACTGAAGACATAATTCTAGCATTCAGAGTCTTTTTTTTCTTCTAAGTCGTTGGCTTGGATCGGTTATCCAGCTTTCAATGACGTGAGTTTCAGGGCCACAGCCCTTGATCTGCCCTCCCACACTTCTTATATCATAAGGCCAAGAGTACAAGTGCCTGCCCAGAGCAAAAGCCCCAGCATGTTTCCTCACAAATTCCCAAATCCAATGGAAACCAGGCTGAAAGGACTCAAGAAACTAGAAGGGAGTGTATTTGAAAACAACCTAACAAAACAGGTACTTTTCTTACCTATTTTACCACCACTTCACTTGTGCTCATGGAAGTGGTGAGGGGATGAGGAAAGGCCTTATCTTCTATAATATTGGCTATTGGCAACTTAATTTAAGGCATTTTTTTCCTCACAAAACACACAACTGAAAGTGGAAAGTCCTTCGATAGGTGGCCAATTGTGATTGTTAGTTTTATGTGTCAACTTGACTGAACTAAGGGATGCCCGGATATCTGGCAAAGCATTATTTCTGGGTGTGTCTGTGAGAGTGTTTCTGGAAGAGATTTGCATTTGAATCAGTAGACTGAGTAAAGAAAATTCCCCTCACCAATGCAGGTGGGCAGCATCCAATCCATTGAAGGCCTGAGTGGAAAAAAAAGGGGGAGGAAGGGAAAGTTCGCTCTCTCTGCTTGAGCTGAGACATCCATCTTCTCCTGCCCTTGGACGTTGGTGCTCCTGGTTCTCAGGCCCTCGGACTCAGACTGGTATACCATCAGGTTTCCTGGTTCTCCAGCTTGCAGGCAGCAGATCAGGTAACTTCTCAGCTTCCATAACTGCATGAGCCAATTCCTATAATTATCTATCTATCTATCTATCTATCTATCTATCTATCTATCCTATTAGTTCTGTTTCTCTGGAGCATTCTAAATAATATACCAATGTTTTTGCGGAATGTAGAAAGCATGGCTTTTTATATCACCTGGTGATATAAATACTCTTAGAAGGTTAACCCCAAACTTCCAAGGTATAAGTGATAGTGGGAGGGGATGGTCATATTCAAATTGCTAAAATATCCATAGGAAAGACACAGAAACTCACCACAGACGTTTATAAAACATCAATCATCAGATATCCCATCCTGACACTAGCCTCAAATACACCTTCTGAATACCTGAGCTTAAGTAAGAGTGATTAGCTCTAGTACTTGGAAATGTGGGAACAGAACCCTACTGGGAAGTAAAAAATCAAACCTGTCAAGAAACAAATCTCTCTTTCCCGTACGTAAACAATTTCCCCAAAAGAGACAGAAGGGCTAACACCGTATCCTTAAAGGAGAAAATCAGAATACAAAGGGTAACATCTCTAAAAGGAATTTCCTGTTTTCACACCAAGATTCTGCTTCACGACGTTGATGGTGTGCAGAAAACAAAAACGGGAATCCTTTGGGTTGACTGAGCAGAGGCACACGGAGTATGAGCCTGTGAAAATAGCAGCCCTGCTCATGGACCAAGGGCTGAGTACGTCCAATAGAAATATAACCATAACTGGCGTTGACCAAGGTCAGGCTCCACACTGGCTACTTCATACCTGCATTTGATTATTTAACTCTCGTGGCAACTATCTGAAATAGATATTTTTATTTCCATCTTAAAACGAGGAGACAGAGGCATCAAGAGACTAACCAACCTGTCAAGCTAGCTGTATAGAGCCTAACACAACTAGCAAGTGACAGAGTCAGGAGTCAGCCCAAGTCTTTCTGATTCCTCCCTTTAAGCAACTCTTGCTTCCTGTGTTGAGACTGATTCTTTACTCCCAGGTCTTTACAGCCTCTTCTTTCACAGACATGCAAAGGACAATGCCATGATTAACTCATTCAGCATGGAAGCTGTCATTGTAAAAATTACAGAGGCTCTCTCTAGAGAAAGCCAAAATATCGGTATGAAAAATAAAATTCACAGTCAATCTGACATTAATTTGCCACGTCTGAAGAATTGAGTGCTACAATTTTTATTTGCTAACGTATCCCATTCCTGAAAGTGTTGGATAGCTGATATTTTTGTTTTAAATTAAAAATGGAAAAAATATAGGTTTCAAAGCTGTTAAAGATATTGTGAATGTGCTTCAAATTATTATTTTTTAGAGGGGAAGTCTCAAAACCAGAGCTGGAAACAGCTAGTTTGAATGATTTTTTTTTAAATAATTAGTTTAGCAGACTTATCCAGATGAAGCTCACATCTTGGAACTGTGAAGTTCTAGATTGTCCTTTGGCAGAGGGAAGCAGAGAAGTAATCTATAATAACCCACACCTCAACCTCCCCCTCCCGTACTTCCAATCTCTCTAATAGCAATAACTTCTCTCTCTGGCTTAAAACATCTGAACAGCTCTATGTTCTGTCAGTTTACTAATTACAATAATTCTATCTCTGCAATCGTTTTCTTCCTGCTCCCTGTCTGTTGCAACCACCTGTATCCTAGTTCAGATCCTTCTTAACTCTTGCCTCTGAAGTGGCTTCTTTCCCTGTGCCCAGTTCTTCCTACTCTGTCTTATATTTAGCCAGAAAATTTTATCTACTAAAGCACATCAGTCAATTCACATAAAGCACACAGATCATCTTCATAACCTCCAGTGATTCCCTATTGCCAAACCAGAAACAAGCAAAACAATACAAAACAAAATGCAAAGCAAAACACAGTTCTCAGTTTTGCATTAAAGGCCTCCCATGATCTGATCACTGTTTATTTTTCCAGACAAGAAGGCTTCCCAATATCCCACCCCCTGCACCGTACTCTGTAGTCACAGAAGACAATGCAATAGGTCCCTAAAACACCTTGCATTCTCCTACTAGGGCTTTTTTTTTTTTTTTTTGCTTCAAAATACTATAAGTTCTGTGAAAATGGAAACTTTGCTTGGTGTACTATAAATATTTGTTAAATAAATGAGTGAAGGAATGGTGTTCCCCCTGTGTGGAATGGTCTTTTCTCCCATCCTTACCTGTCTATGTACTATCAGTTCCCTCCATACATCATTTAACTCATTCCTCCTCCACAATCCTTCCCTGATGACCCTTACAGAGTCCGTCCCTTGGCTATGTCTGCTCTTCCCTTGATTGGCTCTTCTCTGTTCTAACATTTCCACAGGCTGCCTCAGATTACAGGCCCTCCGGCCTCTTGTTCTTCTGCTAGAAAAGCCCTCGGAGAACAGAGGTAAAGTGTGTACTTCAAGCATGGGGCCCGGCACATAGTAGGAGCTCAAAAGGATAATCATCATCACGTATTAAACTGAAGCTTATTAACAACAGCCAGGCCTCACAATACATTCCTGTGTACATGGTTTTTATCTGTATGAGTTTTTTTTATCTTCAGGGACAAAATGTGGAATATACAAACATATGCATATATCTAAATCAGGGATCAGTAAACTTCTCCTGAAAGAGCCAGACAGTAAATATTTTAGGCTTTATGAACCATAAGATCTCTGTTACTTTTATGGCAAAAATAGGCATAGACGTATAAACAAATGGGCATGACTGTATTCCAATAAAACTTTATTTATAAAAGCAGGCAGTGGGCCATGAAAGGGACCAGGATGTCACCCTAGCATTAAGAATTATTTTGAGCTGAAGGCATTTGAGTTCCAGAAATTCCTTATCAGCCTAAAAGCAGAGCCTCCGACAAGAACTCAATTGTCACAAATCTCTCTCCAGGAGCAACTCCCATCATCTCTTCTCCAGGAGAGGAGGAGTTGACATCACACTGAAACAGACATTACCATAAACTATCGTAACTCACATCTATGTTCCTAAGGACCCATTTATCCTTCCAAAAAGTCATTTGTGTTTCCATTAGTACCCTTTCTCTGTCCCCAACCCCTCTCTAAAAAGTCATTTGTCCTCCCAGAAGTACCCCCTGCCCCTCCCCATCTCCTATTGAGATGACATATAAGCTCCAAATTCTAGCCACCTCCTTGAGTCACATTTTTCTGCAAACTGTTGAGTACCTATGCAAATAAAAACCTGTCTTTTTTTCTTGCTAATCTCTCTTTTGTCAGTTTAATTTGCAGGTCTCTGAGCACTGAACCTAAGAGGGTAGATAGAAAGGTTTTTTTCTGCCAAAAGTTGGATTTGGCCCAAGGGGCATAGTTTTACAGCCCTGTATTGAATCATAACATCAAATTAGCAGGAACAATCGTTGCTGTGTTTCTTCAGCTTCTCCTTTCACTGAGGCAGACAAAACTCTGTTTCCAATTAAGATCAAAACACACTCATTCCTGTACTTCAATAAAGGGCTTCTCAGTGCTGATGACTATGTTCCTGCTGGAGGGGTGCAAAAATAAATATGTGAAAAGTCACTTGTGAGCGTCCAGTACATAAATATTTGGCATTTTGTAGTATCATTTCCTTCCCCTCTATTTCCCAATTTATATCCTGTTGATTTTTGAACTTTGTTAACTTTTTGGCACTGAAAATAGATTCTGTTTTCAGAGTGATGTGCCATTCTACACATTTTCCCTTTCTAAAGAATTCCTTTTTGAGACGAAAAAAAGCACACAAAAAATAAATCCAAATACTGAATTGAATATTCATTATGGTATCAACTATATAACAAATGTTCACAGAATTGGTAAGTAAATACTCTTCAGTATTACAGAGAAAAATTTTGTTTCAATGGAGAACACTGCATCTTTTATAGCACACCCTTTGGGTTATCAGATTCTGGTCCTGTTCATTGCCTTTGAACTGTTTTGCATCTCTTTGTAAATTACAGGTAAATGATAAATATGCAAACTCTACCTTGTCTGACGGGAGATTTAACTGACTTCCTCTCCCTCTGGAAAAACCAGTTTGGGTTCTTACCTGCAAACTGGACTGGATCCTATTACTTTACCCAAATTGTCCATTCTTAACACATTGCCCATTCTTCCAGTTTTCTTCAAAATCTGGCTACAACCCTCCGAACTAACATATCCAATTTTTCTCCCTCCTGCCTGACTCAGAGTCACCAAGAACTAAAACCTGACTACCCAGATCCCTGTTGAGACTCTGGGCTCCCTTGCAGCTGGCCTTTTCCCCTAGGACTTGAAGAAACCTTGCAAGCTGAATCAGCAAGACTCCATAAAAACCTTGAAGGACTCACTACTGCAGCAGACCAGGCATGGGCTAGAATTCTGCATGGACAAGCCACTGCCTGGACCACTTAAGGATGTCCAGTGAAATGATCAGGTCACACATGCCCCTATATGAGAGGTAACCAAGACTGTGGACAACATGGCCATGAGTATGAACATACTAACTCGAGAGCTTCAAGAAAGTCAATGAGCTGTGCTGCCTAACCGACTGGTGCTCACATAATTCTGGCTTCCAGACAGGGTGCATGCACAGTAAGTGGAAGCAACTACTCTAAATTTGTTTCCAGAAACTTCTTTGACATCTTCATATAATCACATTTGAGAGGCCAACAAAGAAATTTGTCAGGTGTCTGCAGTTCTCCTGACTCTTGAGCTAAATATTTTCCTCCACCCATTTCTTGGAATCTAGTGGACTGGTTACCCTTAGTGTTCAACTCCTGACACTTCAACATAACTTTTTATTTTTATATCAGTGTTTCTCTTTTTCACTTGGGGCAACCCTCTTTTGAAATGCCTGGTCTCCAGGATCCTAAAACAACTTACCTTTGCCAGCAAATCTCAACAGATGGTTTCACTGGTTTTACAGGAACAATGCCAACAAGAGTCCTGGAAAGACTATTTCTTAGACCCTGCTTCCTCCACTCAGGAGGTTTCTGATCACCTCTGTGTTGTTAACTGACTCATGATATTTGTCTTGAACAAAAGCGGAGATTGACTGCACTGAATTTTATCTGAAGCCTGTGCTCCTAGAAAGCAGCAATGGTTAGGAAATTCACCATCCCTTTCCAGAAAAAAATAAATGCAAAGGACCACCTGTCCTTGGTATTCAGAGATAAAGACCCACCTCCACCATTCCTTGTGGCTCTTCCTGACTCCCACAAGACTCCCTGTCTACCCTGCCCCATGACTCCCTTGTTTACTACTTGCCTGTGTAAAACTTCAGGTGTTCTCTTTCTTCTTTGAGATGTTCCTTATTAATGAACATTCTCTTTATTGCAATAGTCTGCATAAAATCATCTCCTTAATTGCCCAGTGCATTTTGTCTTTGATGGTATTTTCAAAATTTTTACAATCAGTATTGATTATTGTAGGACAGGAAAAACTTTTTTCCTCTACTCTCCTAGGTTTTTCAGTTGGGGCTCTGCAGATTAGACTGACAAAAGATAGATTAATAAGAGATAATAAACAGAGTTTATTAACATGTGCCTTGTGCATATACACAGGAATACTCAGTGATGAGTAAGTCAAAGAGGTGGTTAGAACTTGGGCTTACATAGCATCTTAACTAAAGAACAATACATTTTAGCGAAGTGACAAGACAAAGGAGAGGACTTTGAGTTTTGGGGGGCAGAAAACTGTGGGACAGTAAATACATGGGGAAACTAATGGAAAATAAGGGCTAGCTGGTAAAGTTTGTTATGTAGATTCTTCTGGTGCCCTTTCTGGGCTGATAAAAGTCTAGAGTTGTCTCCAGGGATTAAGACTCTTCCTGCCCTTCCTGGTAAAGAAGGAGAGGGCAGAGAGTTTTTCTTGTGCCTGCTTCTTCTCAATTGCCTTCAGCTCAAAACAACCTTTATGCTGGAATAGCATATTTTGGGGTGGCATACTCTGAATGCCTTCATTATCCTTATATTTTATTTATTATTTTTTTTTAATTTTTAAAATTTATTTATTTATTTTGTTTTGGGCTGTGTTGGGTCTTCATTGCTGCGCACGGGCTTTCTCTAGTTGCGGAGAGTGGGGACCACTCTTCATTGCGGTGCGCGGGCTTCTCACTGTGGTGTCTTCTCTTGTTGCAGAGCACAGGCTCTAGGTGCATGGGCTTCAGTAGTTGTGGCTTGCAGGCTCTAGAGCGCAGGCTCAGTAGTTGTGGAGCCTGGGCTCAGCCACTCCACCGCATGTGGGATCTTCCCAGACCAGGGACCAAACCCGTGTCCCCTGCATTGGCAGGCAGATTCCTATCCACTGCGCCACCAGGGAAGCCCTATTCTTATATTTTAAAAGAATAAATAGTACAAAAGTTCTTTTTTAGTTTTTCGTTCAAAAAGTGTTTTGGATTTCTGTGATCCTATAATGATTTTTCCATTGGAGGAAAAGGGACAAATCATTTTTGAGCTTTGTATCACAGTTACTTTGTGTACATTTTGTGTGTGTGTGTGATAGCTGTAGTTGTGAATATTATGATATCTGTTTTACTAATGACGACACAGGCTCAGGAACATAATGCCTGTGTAGTCCAGTTGTGCTGGACTGTGCTGGCACTCAGCATTCTTTGTACCTCCTTCTATACCTCGCCTGGTTTTCAGGGGTTAGAAATCTGGGAACCACATTTCCCAGATTTCCTCGCCAACAGGATTCTGGATTCAGTTTAGGTTCCCCTAATGAAATGGATATGCACGAAATTGGGCAGGTGGAGAAAAGGTACCAGCAGGTAGACCTATATGTATCAACAGATATGAATTCTTTTAATCAGCCTCCAGATGTTTCTCTGCTAATCACCCTCCCTGATGGTGCCAGCAGCTGTGACCACTGGCGGCAGGTCTCCTGCAATTCCTTTCCTGAACAGCTGAAGCAACTTCCTGAGTCTCTGAGAGCCAGCAGGGAATCTGAGAGCTAGCAGTGGCTTTCCCTGACCTTTGCTCTTCCAGCCCTTCCAACAGTCACATAAGCACCCAAGTCTCTGTGTTATCACCCTTAGTGATTGAAATACTGAGAGTAATTTCTGTTTTGTTGTCCTAATCCTGACTGATACGGGGGTGCCTGATGTTACAGACCCTGGAAGCACAGAGCTAGACTTTTGATCCAGCTCTGTTTGACTCCACAGACCAAGTTCCTTGCCTAAGACCTCCCTGGTTCGCCAGCAGTTCCCTGCACCACAGATCATCCATCCTGGAATGACCTACTTCATGGAGGCTGACAATGGAGTTTTGAGAGCAGGAAGAGAGATGAGAGGAGGCATGAGGAGAATGAGTCCTCCAGTACAACCTCCAGAGGGGAAAAGCACATTATGTAGCTGCTGGACACATGAGAGAAATGTCAAAAGAACATGATATCAGGTAGGTATTTATTCTGTACAAGACAAAACAAAAAAGTTTCTTCAAGATGACACCACAATGGAGCCAGTATCTAGCCTAAGTAACCCGAGTCCTACCCAAACCCTCCCCCACCATCATGTAGGACCTGCTGCATCTGTGGTGAAGGAGAGGGCTCCAAGCCAAACTTTGGTCAAAGTCTGCCTTTGACACTGTCGACTGAAAAAGAAAAGCACAATGTAAAAGCTGTGAGTCGAATGTATTCAGTGTCTTATTGAAGACCACAGCCTGGGACACAGCCTCTAGGAGAGCTCTGAGAAACCGTTCCAAAGAGGTAAGGGGAGATGTTAGTATATATGTGATATTGGCGAAGGGGGTACATGCAACCAAGCACACATCTCGTCAGGTTGCTGCTAGTCATGAGGAACAGATATCTTAGTTAATGGTTTCAGTGCTTTTCTAAGTATGGGAAGATGCAAGAAATGGGGTTCATAAAAATTTCTCCTGAAAATATCTAACCATCTGAAGCCTTCTTCTGCCAGTTTTCCCAGAGCACAGAGTGCCTCATTCTTGATCTCCACCCTGAACTCCTTTCAGGGGGTGCTAAAGGTCAGCAACTGCAGTGGCTAATAACTCAATTCTTGCAGAGCCAGATGGCGAGTGACATTCTTTTGTTGGCAACACCAGCCCACCACTTCTGACATCACCCCCTTTTTGCTCCTGGGTTCCCACCCCACCTATCTAGGTGTCAGTCTCATTAATCCCTGTTAACTGATCAGAATTGAAAGTGTGATGGGTTCCTGGAATATCTCAATTCCAATAAGGGATACCCACACAAAGCCTTCTCCATCCCCGTCTCTCTCTCTTGAGAACATATATCTTGAAATCCTGATTTGGCTCATATCCACAAAGCATGACACAGACACTATTCCTACGAGATAGGAGTCTACCCTTTCCTCAGAAACCTTCAGAGAAAGTCCCTCTGCCATCAGGTTCTTGTTTCAAACAGCTCAAACATAAAACACTTGGGGTTACTATTAAGCTGTGACCAAACCAAGACACATAGGGATTTCCTAAATATAAAACTATAAGATTGTTGGTCTCTCTGTCCCTAGAAATGTGTGAGGACTGGTTGACACCAGTCATAAAAGGCATTTAAGAAAATAGGAGTGCTTTAACTACCACACTCCTCTCCAACTTCTCCACAGATCAAGTAGATTGCCTCAGACTGGTATCAGACTGGAACCAGAAGTATCCTACCTACATGTAAACACATACACAAACACACACACCTCTTTTCCACCTCCAGTCTTTCTCAATTGTGTTATCTAAAATTAATAAATATTGACTCTTCTCATACACACACATTATGCTCAAATATCTTTAGGTTAAATTCCCAGCTGTTATCAGCATTAAGGGTACAGTCAAAGACAGCCCCTAGGGTGAGCCTCACCAAACCCTCTCCCCTGATGGGTGAAATATTAGGTACTTTGAATCATTTCCACTTCGAAAAGGTTTTAAGAGTTGCTTACTGGTCTCGTCTGACAGAAGTCTTTTGAGCCTTTAAGAAAGTATTTTATTTTTCAAAAGGTCAAAGTCACATAATTCCATGAATAAGTAAATTCATGAAGGCATTCAAGTTCAGTCTAAAAATCTAATCTCTGGCCCAAGTTGGGCTCTCAATTTAACAAAATATTTAATTTAAATTTAATTTAAAAAAAATCATGCCTGGGGTTTCCCTGGTGATGCAGTGGTTAAGAATCTGCCTGCCAATGCAGGGGGCACAGGTTCGAACCCTGGTCCAGGAAGATCCCACATGCCGCGGAGCAACTAAGCTCGTGTGCCACAACTACTGAGCCTGCACTCTAAAGCCCGCGAGCCACAACTACTGAGCCTGCATGCCACAACTGCTGAAGCCCGCACACCTAGAACCCACGCTCCGCAACAAGAGGAGCCACTGCAGTGAGCGGCCTGTGCACCGCAACGAAGAGTGGCCCCCGCTCCCCGCAACTAGAGGAAGCCCGCGGGCAGCAACGAAGACCCAACACAGCCAAAAATAAGTGAATAAAATAATTTTTAAAAAAAATCATGCCTGCCTGTAACTCTCCATGACTCCTCCTTCTTCTTTACTTACATCCTTTCATTTACCACAGCCCACAACTACTTTTTGATTTCCTTTGTTTGCAACCCAGAAATGTAATCTTTGTTAAGAATCATAAGACTTTAAGTTTTCCCAGTTCTAGCGCATATATGAGATCATTTAACACCCTATGAAGTTTTCATTTCTGATGTTTAATATTCAGGTAGGAAATTGAGGCTCAGTGACGTCAATGGTTTCATTCAAGAAGAAGCAAAGTAGGATAAGAACTCAGGTCATTCTAACCTGAGTTCATTCATCCTGTGCAAATTCTTGGACCCACTGCAGATTCTCAGAATCAGAAACTCTAAGGATGGGGCCCAATAACCTATCTTTAATAGGCCCTCCAGGTGATTCTGATGCTCACTGAAGTGTGGGAACCACTGAGTTACCAGATGCCACACAGTCTGGTCCTTGCCAACATTTCTGACCTCATCTAGTTCCACTCCCCGCCTTGTCCACTCTGCTCTAACCACTCTGGCCTTCTTTCTGCCTGTTAAATACTCCAGGCTGATGTCTAACTCGGGAATGTTTCACTTCTTACTCCCTCTGCCTGGAATGCATTTCCTGAGGTCTTGGTATGGCCTATGCCTTTTCATCTTACAGGTCTGAACTAAGATATCATCTCCTCAGAGGAGCCTTCCCTAAATACTTTAAAAAGTCACCTTCCTCAATCCCCTATCTCATTACTTTCTTTTCTTTTCTTTGTAACAGTGATCACTATAGGGGTGGGAGGGACTTTTCCTCTACCCTCTTAGGGTCAGTACCTGAGACCTTGAATTAAAAAGACAAAAGACAGCCTAGCAGGAGAAAAAGGCATACATAGTTAATTGATATTTCTAATTTTATGTTGGGGGGAGGTGCTATACAGAAAAGAAGTGAAAACTCCAAAGTGGTGGTTAGACTCCGGGGCTTAGATACCATTTTGACAAAAGAGTGATAAATTGTGGAACAGTAACTAGTTAAAGTAAAAAGGGATTTGAGCTCCTAGGGGCTATAAATTGTGGGAAGGTAAATATATGGGGGAAACTAATGCTAGATAAGGGTTGTTTAGTAAGGTTTGTTATGTAGGTTCAAGTCAGTGCCATCTCCAGTGATAAGAGTCATCACTGGTGATTAAGAGTATTCTTCTCCTCCTCTTTTGTGAAAAGGAGACACCATTACAAATGGAAATTTTTGCCCTGCTTTAAGGCAGAAAAGGAGAAGGCAAAGAGATCCTCCTGTGTCTACTGTTTCTTAATTGCTTTCAGCTCAAAATAATATACCAAAGTGGCATATTTCGGGATGACATATTCTGATC
The DNA here is from genome assembly GCF_949987535.1 of Balaenoptera acutorostrata. NCBI lineage: Eukaryota > Metazoa > Chordata > Mammalia > Artiodactyla > Balaenopteridae > Balaenoptera > Balaenoptera acutorostrata. The sequence goes on from NC_080085.1 coordinate 40,948,590, forward strand.
CCCTTTCCCACCTTAAATTTTCTTATTAAGTTTCATTTTCTTAAATTGCTGCCTCCTCGTCACTATACTGTAAGCTCTGTGAAGGCAGGGACCTTATCTGTACTGCTGGTTCAATAGTTATTTGTTGAATGAACTGACCTGGATCTCTTCTGTCTCTGCCCAAGTGTTCCCCCACATATGTCTCACCTCAAGTAATGTATAAAGGAATATTGCTGTAAATCGATTGGACAGGTTTTTCCTTCTATCTTTAACTTAAAGAGGCAAAAATACGTGGAAAAAATATGTGCAAAATAAAATGACACTGAAAAAGCCACTGCTAAAGGGAAGTTGATATGTGCCTACTGAAGAGATCAGAACATGCCACCCGAAAATATGCCTCTTTGGCATATGGATTATTTTGAGTCAGTTGAGAACCAGCAGACACAGGGAAAGCTCTTTATCTCCCCCTCACTGCCTGAAAATAGAGTATAAATTTCCCCTTTTGTACAGGAAATTTACGTTTATAAAGGAAATTTCCATTTGTAAAGCTGTCTCCCACCAGGAAGAGAGCTACTTCTCAGGAGACAACTCAGCACCTGAGAGACTCTTATCTGCGTACAAGATAACCCTTATTTACCACACATTTCCTCCCCTCCCCTTCCCATAATTTACTTCCCCTGCCCAGAAGCCCCAAACCCCTTTTCCTTTGTTTAGTCTAAGGTGGTATATAAGTTTCCATCATCTGGCCACCTACCTGAGCTACAGTTTTCTTTGTGAATTCTCATGTGCACATATGTAATTAAAATTGTTTTTTTCTATTGTTAATTGGTATTTTATCAATTTGATTCACAGGCTCCAGGAGGGTAGAGGGGGAAACAGATTTCCTCCCCTATACTACCAGGCCAGGAAATATTTTTTGCAAGAAATATTTTAGGTCAAATTAATAAAACTCAGTTTGCCCCTTTGAATTTATCTTTATCAAGTGGGAGATATCCTTCCTTCTCAGTCCACTACTAGAAGTTATCTGAAATGAAAAAAAAATTTTTTTTAATCAAGATCCATATTGAAACAGGAGGGAAGGGGGCAGGGCACAACCCTTAAAGAATGACATAGCCGTTGTGGGTACCACATAAACTCGTTAGAATCAACTAGGCCCAAGATGGCAGAAGATTCAACTTCCAGTAGACCTTGAGCCTCATTATATGCTCATTTTAATATATTAGCATATGCTAAATGACACACCCACAGGCACCATGACAATTCTGGGGCTAACCATAATAGGCTAAAAAGTGGGCGGTGGCCCAATTCCTGGAACTCCCCACCCCTTCTCCAAATCAGTTGGAATAATCTTCCCACTCTAGCCTACAAAATTATTCAGGCCATAAAAACTAACCACCCCATATTGCAGGGCCTCTCTCGCCTTTTGAGACGGACCACGTTCTGTCAATGGAATGTGTATCTCTCTAAATAAATCCACTTTTTACCTATCACTTTGCCTCTGGCCGAATTCCTTCTGTGCTGAGACATAAAGAACCTGAGCTTCATTAAGTCCTGAGACCAGGTGTGCAATTTCAATTAAAAGGTAGTGGGTTTGAGTCCCAACCTGTGGGTTCAAGTCCCAATCTGAGTTTGGCTGCATTCAAATCCCATCTGAGTTGTGTGGTTTCAATGTTACACATCTGGGAAGGTCCCTCTCATTCCAACACTCTTCCAAAATCATTCCCCTCATCATTATCATTAGCATTGGTATTGTTACCCAGTGCTCCGCTCTGATAATTCTCTTCTCATTCACATATCTAGTTTCAGATTTATTTTTTCTCAGTGGGAAGCTATTGATCTTCACTGTTTATGTATATGTGAAATAGAGATAATAACTGCTTTTGATTCGAAAGTGCTATAGAAAGGAAAGGTATTATGTCATTATTATATTATTTTTCAAAGACATCTGCATGGGAGAAGGAGCAGATGCTTTTGTTTCCTTTAAAGATTCCCTACAAGCCATTCCCCCATCATCTATACCTACAACATGCATTGATTTTACATAGAATCAAGTAAGATTGCTTATTCCTATAGAGACCTAACCTTAAGTAAATGAGAGAAGCTAGGTAGCATGAAATTCGAGTCAGAACTCATGTTTAGGGAGGGTCTGAAGGAAATGGACATCAAAAAACTAACTCAAAGTGCAGCCATGGACCATCTATCACTCGTCAGCATTGTTCATCAGAGCATGCTTCATAAATCCAGTTATATCAATACATACAAAGTAAAATAAATTTCTATCATGGATCACTGCATCAGAAATTCTCTTCTGAGATACATTCATGCAAGGGCCAAGCTATTCCCCCTGCACAGACTGGAAACCTATAGAAACATTGCGATTCTCTTTTTGTCACTAGGATTCCGTTGTGCAAGCTGCTGCTTCTATATAGCAAATAGAAGTCTGGAGTTCTCTCCAAGGCCCCACATCCTCAAGAGCCCCTGCCTAACCTGCAAAAAGAGAACAACTACGTTCCAAGAGAGCAACTTGGATTCTGAAAGAACACGATGCAGTGTCTCATGAGACCCTTTTCCGTGGCCAGGATTTGCATCAGGGCTTACATGCAAATCCTGGCATGATCCTTATTCATAACAGCACAACATATAAGAACTAGGACAGAAAACCGTAAACGTGATTGTAATTTACAGGACAGTTGTGAAGTCATAATCATATGTAATAACACCTTGTAAAATAATGTCACTCCTGTCCCCTTAGGAGCCTCATGCACATTTCTTTGTTCTCAGCTCCTGTGCTACAAACTAGCACTGAGCTTTCCTCTCTTCAACTTAGTAGGAGTGAAAGAAATTTTGTCCTCACTGTGCCTGAGCTGGACCTCCAGAGTGGAGGTGCTTGTATTAGTTTTCTATCATTAGGTAGGAAATTACCACAAATGTGGCAGCTTAAACAACATAAATTTAGGACCTCACGGTTCTGTAAGTCAGGCACAGCATGGCTGGCTCTCTGCTCAGGGTGTGACATGGTTGATATCCAGGTGTTGGCCTGGCTGGGTTCTTGTCTGGAGGCTCTGGGGAGAAAATCTACTTCCAAGCTCATTCTAATTGTTGGCAAAATTCAGTTCTTTGCAAGCTGTAGGACTGGAGTCCCCATTTCCTGGCTGGTTCTCAATGGGGGGCCATGCCCTGCTCTTAGAAATACATCATTATTTCTCAGTGCCTTGACTTTTTTTTTAACCATTTTTTAATTGAAGTATAGTTCATTTACAATGTTTTATTAGTTTCAGGTGTACAGCAAAGTGATTCAGTTTTATGTATATATATATTTTCAGATTCTTTTCCATTATAGCTTATTACAAAATATTGAATAGAGTTCCCTGTGCTATACAGTAGTTCCCTGTTGTTTATCTATTTTATATATAGTAATGTCTATCTGTTAATCCCAAATTCCCAATTTATCTCCCCACCCCACTATCCCCTCTGGTTTGTTTTCTATGTCTGTGAGTCTGTTTCTGTTTTGTAAATAAGTTCATTTATATCATTTTTTTAAGATTCCACATATAAGTGATATCATATGATATTTGTCTTTCTCCACCTTGATTCTTGTGCTTCAAATCTCTGCCCTCCTTTTTGGCAGCCAGCCAGAGGACACTGCTTTTAAAGGGCTCACCTGATTTGGTCAGGCCCACTCAGGATAACCTCCCTTTGCTATATAACATAACATCAGCACAGGAGTAATATCATATTCACAGGTTCCAACCACACTCAAAGGGGAGAGGATTATACAAGAGCAAGGCTCATGAGGAGCCATCTTAGAATTCTGCCTACCATAGCCCAAAGGGATAAAGGTGACAGAAATAGTGAATGTGGGCAAGTAGTGGGTATAACAAGCCTCCAGGGTCATTTCAAAAGCACAAACCCTTCAGCTCCCTCATTCCTCCAAGCCTGCTTACCACCCTTTTTAGAGGGCAATACTGAACTCAGAGCACAGTACTCTAAAACTTGTGTTTCCTAAGGGAGCTTCCCCAAGCCCCCAAAATTCAGGAGATCCTCTAATGTTTACCTTGTCACACAGTTTGTCACAAGGGGCTCAAACAGGCTTTTGTTGTGTTCTCTACAAGATTCCAACTTATGGGTAGGAATCTGTCTTCTCCACGGCAATCTCACCACAGTGCCTGTAGACAGTAAGTTCTAAGTGCATGTCTGCTAAATGGATGGCATATAATAATGACACAACTGTCTTGTGACTCCTCCATGACATACTCCTGTTTGATCATGTTTGCTGGCTTCACTAACCATTATTTTTACCAATCTGTATGGTATTTATGAAACTCTGTTAGATCAATCAGCATTTATAAAATGTCTATTATGTGCAAAATTTTACAGGAGATACAAAAAATAATGAAGATAGGGACTTCCCTGGTGGTCCAGTGGTTGAGAATCCACCTTCCAATGCAGGGGACGTGGGTTCGATTCCTGGTCAGAGAACTAAGATCCCACATGCCGTGGGGCAACTAAGCCCATGCGCTGCAACTACTGAGCCCACGCGCTGCAACTACTGAGCCCACATGCCACAACTAGAGAGCCTGTGTGCCACAACTACAGAGCCCACGTGCCACAACTAGAGAGCCCATGCACCGCAACTACTAAGCCCACACACCACAACTAAGAGAACCCGTGTACCACAACTAGAGAGAAGCCCACATGCCTCAACAAAAGATCCTGCATGCCGCAACTAAGACCCAATGCAGCCAAAAATAAATAAATAAATAAATATTTTTTAAAAAAATAATGAAGATGAAATCCCTCTCAAGGAGCTTGCACTCTTAAAAAAAAAAGCAGAAAATAAAAGGAGCTTGCTCTCTGATAGGAAAGACTGGCATATAAACAACTAGAACAAGAACACAAATCTGACCCTGCAACTCTCCTGATTTAAACTCTCAGATAGCCCTTAGGTATACTTGGGTTAAAATCCAAAATCCTTGCAGTGGTTTTCAAGGCCCTGTATGACTTGGTCTGCACCTCCCCTCCAGCCACACTTCATTATGGTCCAGCCATAGGAGACACATGTCTTTTTTTTTTTAAATTGAAGTATACTTGATTTACAATGTTGTGTTAGTTTCTGGTGTACAGCAAAGTGATTCAGTTCTATATATATATATATTCTTTTCCAGATTCTTTTCCATTATAGCTTATTACAAGATATTGAATATAGTGCCCTGTGCTATACAGTAGGTCCTTGTTTATCTATTTTATACATAGTAGTGTGTATCTGTTAATCTCAAACTCCTAATTTATCCCTCCTCACTTTCCCCTTCAGTAACCGTAAGTTAGTTTTCTATGTCTGTGAGTCTGTTTCTGTTTCGTAGATAGGTTCACTTGTGTCATATTTTAGATTCCACATATAAGTGATATCATATGATATTTGTCTTTCTCTTTCTGATTTACTTCACTTAGTATGATAATCTCTAGTTGCATCCATGTTGCTGCAAGTGGCATTATTTCATTCTTTTTTATGGCTGAGTAATATTCCATTGTATATATACCACATTTTCTTTATCCATTCATCTGTCAATGGGCATTTAGGTTGTTTCCATGACTTGGCTATTGTAAATAGTGCTGCTATGAACATTGGGGTGCATGTATCTTTTCGAATTAGAGTTTTCATCTTTTCCAGATATGTGCCCAGGAGTGGGATTGCTGGGTCATATGGTAGCTCTACTTTTAGTTTTTTGAGGATTGGCCACACCAATTTACATTCCCACAAACAGTGTAGGAGGGTTCTCTTTTCTCCACACCCTCTGCAGCATTTATTTGTAGAGTTTTTGATGATAGCCATTCTGATCTGTGTGAGGTGATACTTCATTGTAGTTTTGATTTGCATTTCTCTAATAATTAGTGAGACGCATCTCTTTTTGGACTCAAGGTCTTTAAAACAGTAGTGCACTGATTGAATATTTAACAATTGCCTCTCCAGAAGAAAAATAATCAAATCTGATTTGTAGCATTTGACAATTTCCACGGTGTAAATACTCCCATCACGGCCAATTTCAAGTTACTAATGTAAAGTCAACCAAATAACAAAATTGCTGAAAATTTAACAATCAGCTCTTATGAGTGCATTCAAGCCAACTCCCGCACGTCACTGCTTCAAACATATTATTTCTTCTGGTCATCCCCTGTAGTAGGTTGAATAGTATTCCCCCAAAATTCATGTCTACTCAGAAGCTCTGAATGTGAACTTATTTGGAAATAGGGGTTTTGCAGATTTAATTAGTTGAGGATCTCAAGATGAAATCATGCTAGATTTAAGGTGGGCCCTAAATCCAATAATTGGTGTCCTTATAAGAGGAGAGGAGACGGAGACATATGCACAGAGAAGAAGGCTATGTGAAGACACAAGCAGAGATTGGAGTTATGCTGCCACATGCCAATGAATGCCTGGGGCTACCAGAAGCTGGAAGAGGCAAGAAAGGATTCTTCCCTAGAGCCTTCAGAGAGAACCTGGCCTTGCTGCACCTGGCTTTCTGACTTCTAACTTCCAGAACCGCAAGAGAATAAAATTCTGTTCTTTTAAGCCACCCAGCTTATAGTATTTTGTTATGGCAGCCCTATCAAACTAATATATCCCCCAAATTTTATCTTGGATGATCCCTTTCTATCCTTCAATCTTCGACTAAAATATCACTTCCTCAGAGAAGCCTTTCCTAACTAAATCAGATCCCCCCTGTATATATTTTCATTATGCTTTTCCTTCAGAGCCTGTATTATACTCCATAATGAGAGAGAGGGGGAGAGAGAGAGAGAGACAAAGAGAAAGAGACACAGAGAGAGAGAGAGATGATAGATGATATGGATGATTTTCTTTAACCTGTCTGTATACCCCACTTGACATAAGGCCCATGAAGGCAGGGACATGGTCGATCTTGTTCACTGCTTTATCCCCAATACCTAGCAGAAATCTTATACTTAGTAGGTGCTCTTTCTTTCTTCTCATTCTTTCTTGGTGTCTCCTCCTACTTCCATGTCTGCTCCTTCTCAGTCTCCTTTGTTGTCTTCTTCATCTCCCTAATCATTAAAGGTTAGAAGTTCCCACAGTTCGGTCCTCAAACCTCCTCCTTATCCACATCCTCTTCCTCGGTGATTTCATCTTGTTTCATGGCTTTAACTACCATCTATATGCTGACAAATCTCAAATTTATTTCTCCGCTGGGCTACAGACTTGTATACCCAAATGCCTACTTGAAATCTCTACTTCTGTGTCTGTTATAGTGTTTTATTCCTTGAGCCAGATGCAGGCTATGCATGCAGTCACTTTGTGAAAATTCAATGAGCACTTTTCTGTTAGAATGTGATATTTCAATTAAAATTATTTTTAAAGTAAAAAAAAATTGTAACAAATCCAAAATAAAACTCCTGATCTTGCCCCCCTCACCTGCTCCTTGCACCATCTTCCCCATCCTGGGATTTGGCAATTCAGTATTTCTATCTGTTCTGGGCAGAAACATTGGAGTCATCCTTGATTTCTGATACCCCATGTCCAATCCATCAATTCTGCAATTCTGCTCTAGCCAAAAACTATATCCAGATGATCCCTTCTCACCACTTCCCAGTACAAGCTACTATCAGCTCTTCACTCTTTGCCCATCAGCAGTCTATCCTCAACACTGCAGCCCCATTCCTCAGCTCAACACCTTCCAGTGGCTTCACATCCCACCAGAGTAAAAACCCAAGTCCTTTCCATAATCCAATTTTATCTTCTGCTTTCCCCCTCACTCACTCTACGTCTCTGTCCTCCCTGCCCTTCCTCAAACACGCCAAGTACAATCCTACCTTAGGGCCTTTCTTCCCTCTGCTTGGAATGCTCTTACCCAAAATATCTGCATGGCTCATTTCCTCCCTTCCTTAAGATTTTTACCCAATGTCACCTTCCCGCCAAGGCATTCCCCAATCACCCAATAAAAAATGGTAACTTATCTCTTTCTAGCACTGCCTAACTCTCTTACCTTGTTCTGTTTTCCTCTCAATGGTTATTCATTTATTCACTAGAACATAATCTCCATGAGACTGGAGGCTGTCTATTTCATTCACTTCAGTCTATTTCATTCACTGTTCTATCCCTAGGCCTAGACCAGCACCTAATACATAGAGGGGCCCAACAAATAAATCAACTCAGAAGGCAGATTTAAATTAAGTACCAGAATAGATGTGTAATGAAACAGCCTTGAGAATATTGAAGAGGAAGGAATCTATTCCAGTATCTGTGGAGGGGTAGAAATCAATAATGCCTCACAAAGGAACTAGTATTTGAACATATTCATGAAACATGAGTAGGATTTCCATTCTCTGTGAAAGGATAAAAGGCATTCCACAATTCCGCTACAAGCAAAAACATAATAGTATTACTTGAAAATAAAAATCAAAAAATAAATTAAAAGAGTAAAAGGGACTGTCTCATTATTATAAACCAGGACTTTTCCCTACCAATTGTGGGACGAGTTGAAAATACAGGGCAAAACTTATGCTGGATTAAACAATCTCATTGTTTAATATATCATTCTTAATAGAATCCATTTTAAAGTAAAGAATTCACTAACAACTGTTCAAAATAGAAATGTGTTATAATGAGATCAGCAATGCCTCTTGAACTTCAGTTGATAAGCCTGCTCAATCTGGTTTCGGCTTATTCTAAGCCTATGCTTATAGGAAAGCAAGTTTTTAAACTACTGGCTTGAAGAGCAGTTTCTTATAACACTAGATTTACTCAAAAAAATTCAAGCACATTTATAAACATGTCTATTCTACTAAGATAAAATTTCTAAACCTAACACTATAAAAGCACACAAAAGTGACTTCAATTTTGTTTGTGCTTCATGTGATACACATGTAAATAACAAATCTGAAAATGTAATATCAACATTTCTTTCCTGTACTACTATTTGTAAGAAAAAGAGTAAAATATACGATTGAATGACTCTGAAGTAGAATCCATCTGATAAATGTATCACCTCAAAATTTAACACTGTTTGGGCAGCCAAAGGGAGTAAAAACTAAGGTAAACTTGCTCAGAAGATAAAGCCCTGTATTCCTGGGGCTTCCCTGGTGGCGCAGTGGTTAAGAATCCACCTGTCAATGCAGGGGACACGGGTTCGACCCCTGGTCCGGGAAGATCCCACATGCTGCAGAGGAACTAAGCCGGTGCACCACAACTGCTGAGCCTGTGCTCTAGAGCCCACGACACACAACTACTGAAGCCCGCGCGTGTAGAGCCCGTGCTCCACAAGAGAAGCCACCACAATGAGAAGCCTGTGCACCTCAACGAAGAGTAAACCCCGCTCGCCGCAACTAGCGAAAGCCCGTGCACCGCAGCCAAGACCCAACACAGCCAAAAATAAATAAATTAAATAAATAAATTTAAAAAAGAAAAACAAACCCTGTATTCTGATTTTCTGGTCTTGGCTTCGGCACTTATTAGCTTGGGCAAGTCACTGGGCCTCATTTGATCTACACTATTTACAAAGTCAATCCCTGCTCTCATGTTCTATCTGTAGAAGGTAATCCATTTGGAATTAAATCAAGCAGGCATTACGGAAGCTTAAATGTTTTGAAATACTGGTACAGAAAATCATACATTTTCCCAAGGTAATCTGAGATTCAAGAGGAAGTTATTTTAGCTAGTACAGATTTTGATTTTCACGTGCCTATGGCCTTACACCATGGGTCATTTTTTTCCCCTTCTAAATTCTTCCCACGGTGAACTGTGGAATGTTACTGTGCATCATTCAAGTTTTAAAATAACCAGTTCACAAACCAGGTAAGTCAGTTGTGAATCTGAGAATCCCTATAAGATCCAAATCAATTAAATGATACCAGTCTACCCTCAATGAAATCCAAGTAAAATTATGAGCTTTCTATTTTTCTCCTAGGAGAGGAAAGAAAGAAAGAAAAAAAAAAACCACTTCATCTTATGCCCCTAACAAATTCCTTCCTAAGTGGTGTTGAATCATGGATGGGGGTATTATTCAGGTCGACACTTACTGCTTCTCTTTCTGTCTGCTCAGAGGACAGCACATGCAGCGGCCTGAAACCTGACCTCAGGCATTGGTTTCTATGTGACCTCGTGAACCTTGCCTGGGACAGTTTGGTTATACACATTCATGAATCATGTGGCTATCACTTTCTCCTGTCACAGCTGATTAACCTCAGGGAATTGCCATGGGAACCCTCTTGCCCCATCAGACACTAACAAGATCCGATGTAGATACTGTGTACCTGCCTGAATTGAGTTCCCTGGGAGATGCTTCTCTTTTCTCCCCCAGCATCTGTCTCTCCTCAGTTAGAGGAGGGCTTTGTGTGCCCCCATACACCCCAAGACTTGCACATCTATAATGAATTCCAAACCCAGAAGACTTACTTCCTAGTTTTCCTGATGTTTAGATTTGAACTGGGATCTCTGAAACCTAGGAGTTTCCTCATTATTATATTAGCTTAGGAATTCCAAATATTTTAACCAAGGTGTATGGCAGGGGTAACTTTAACACAGAGAAAAGGACTTTCCTGGATGCCAGTGAACCTAGGGTCATGCCAGTGGCTTCAACATGCTGAGGACTCATTCTGGAAATTCCAGGGATGCTTCTGGAGGGCTGCTGGTGGGAGAGAAGATCCTGAAGATCTACCGTTCACTGACAAATTGCTTGGGCCTGGAAATATTCAACAAACTTGCAGGCTTTTGTTGTTTGAGTTAAGAATATGCTTGGAAAAGTGCATCATTCAGCTCTGAAACAGAATGATGTAGGCTCTAAATAGCTCCCATGACAGACTGTCTTAGAAAAGAATGCATTTCACAGACATATTCAGGGATTCCATTTTAAAGAGTTCTTATAAGCTGGTAAGAACCGCACACATAAGATATTAGAAAGAAAGAAAGAAAAAAAGCATGGAAAAATCTCCTTTCAAAGGCACTCCTGAGAAACTCAATTTGAAGTTCTTAGGAAAAACAATCTGCCATCATTGCAACCAGAGATTTGCTGGAGAAGAGAAGGTCAGGCTTAGGGGGAACTTCAATTCACTTCAAGAACATAACACAAACATCAATATCAGTAGCACAGGTATTTGCTTAAGCTCACTGCATCAATTGGTGTAAACTTTAGTGAGAAATAAATGGCCACAACAAATACTCAATGGCAACTTTCTCAGCAAGTGGGACCAAACAGATCCTCGGGATCCAGCTACTGTTCTTACACTCAAGAAAACTCCAGAAGACCGCCAAACATAGAGCACACTGGTCAGGCTAGTTTGGAATTCACAGACATTCACTGCTACCTGGCTCGACACGGCTTTTTGGAAACCAGAAAAACAAAATAGTCAGAAGGAGAGTTCTTTGTCTACAAACAAGTGTCCAACAACTGTAGGTTGATGAAGGACTGTGAACTTCTCTGTTCGCAGAGAAGATAGTAAACAAAATAACGTTTCTTCCCCCATGACACCGACTTTGAGGACAATATCTTGCACTCACTATTAAAATGCCAGGGAAGGGGGCTTCCTTGGTGGCGCAGTGGTTGAGAATCCGCCTGCCAATGCAGGGGACACGGGTTCGAGCCCTGGTCTGGGAAGATCCCACATGCCGTGGAGCAACTAGGCCCGTAAGCCACAACTACTGAGCCTGCGCGTCTGGAGCCTGTGCTCCGCAACAAGAGAGGCGGTGACAGTGAGAGGCCCACGCACCGCGATGAAGAGTGGCCCCCGCTTGCCACAGCTAGAGGAAGCCCTCACACAGAAACGAAGACCCAACACAGCCAAAAATAAATAAATAAATAATTTTTTTAAAAAACTAAAAAAAAAAAAAAATACCAGGGAAGAAAGAGTGATGGCAGTTCATGGGTAGGGATGAGGTTTGAGGTGAGAAAGAGAAGATATGGGCCCAGATAGTAGAACAAGCAAACGAAAAAGCTTTACTTATTCCAGAAACTATTTTCACTTATGTCAAGTTTCTTAACTCCAGAGCTAGGCATGTGAGAATTCATTCAAAAGTAGAAATAACCTATCCCCCACCTGATCATAAATTCCAGGAAATGCCAGTCACTTTGATTATTATGGCCCATATGCCACGAATTCATTAAAACACAGACCTGTTTCTGCTACAGGAAGCACAGCTTTGTGGAATGAGCACCAGAGTGTGTCCTGGCTTGACTGTTCTCTTTTAAGTGATGCTAGGCAATTTGCTTAGGTCTTTCTCTGTGTTGTAACTCTCCAACTGTAAGAAGGGGTGGGGGGAGAAAGAAAGAGAGAGAGAAAGAGAAAGAGAGAGAGAGAAGGAAGGAAAGAAATTCTCCATTTCTCCTGCTTATCATTCAGAGATGCTGTGAGAATTGACAAATAGCATCCTTAGAACACTGAGAGGCTTCTGGAAGCCCGATATGGGGGCATCTCCCAGGGCTGCATGCCTGGAGCTAGGCCCATGTCACCATAGGACTGCACAGAGCCTGGGATGTTGAGAGGTTCACACTACAAGCTTCTTCCTTCAGCAAGTCCCACTTGTAAATTACAGTTCATTGGTATTTTCTGATGTCCCTTGTGTAGGAAGTAAAAGCTGACTGCTTGTTTTAAAAATCATTTCCTAAGGAAGATTTTTTTTTAAATATCAAGGCATTTTAACTCAGGAAAGGAAGGGAAGGGAAACATCCCATTCAGTGATAAATGGATTGATTCATTTACTCATTCCACAAACATGTATGGAGCAGCTCGAAGGTGCCAGAAACTCTGCTAGACCCTGGGAAGGCAAAGCCAAATGAGGCAGAGCTCTGGCCTCAGGGAGTTTATGGTCTCATAGGAGAGGAAGACGAAGGAGCCTGTGATCTAGCACTGTGCTCAGGGTAAGACCAGGTGCTATGAGAGTCTATTGAGGCCACACCTAAATTGTACCGGGGTTTCCAGAACAGGGTGTGCTTTTAGCTGGACTGTAAAGACACATAAGAATTAGATTGAGAAAAAGGAAAGGGTATTCCAGGCAGAAAGAGTAGCACCTGCAAAAATAATGTGAACAGCGACTTCACTGGTGGTCCAGTGGCTAAGACTCCGCACTCCCAATGCAGGGGGCCCGGGTTCGATACCTGGTCAGGGAACTAGATCCCACATGCTGCAACTAAAGATCACAAATGCTGCAACTAAGACCCGATGCAGCCAAATAAATAAATAAAAGTTTTTTAAATAAATAAAATAGACATGAACCAGCTTTCCTAAAATGTAGTGAAACATTAAATGAGATATATGTGAGGAGCACCTAAGGAAGAGTAGGCATTCAACAAATGGGTGAAACAAATGAGGTAGAGCCAGTGAAAGAGCTAAAGAGCTAGGCAGTTGGCAGGGCGGGCATAAGTGTCTCACTTCCTCTAGGAGGCCCTGATGTTTATGGCTGGTAGGGGGACAGGCAGGACGAAGGGTGTGATACACACAGGATGGCAACCTTGGCCCTCCCAACCTCAGACCTCCAACTGTAGTTCTTGCCCCAGCACCATGTTCTTGCCCCAGAATCACTGATTTTATAAGGTTCCTTGAGAAGCCAGGGACTGAATCATGTGTAGATTCATGACAGTTGAACTGTAGAAACTGTGCAGATCTTCTAGACAGGGTGAGCACCCTTAGCTAAAGAGATATAGCCCCCTCTGCATGCGGTGGTCCAAGAGCTTAGAGATTATGCTTTGGTGAGTTGTAGCAGTTACCTTCTAAAAACACTAATGAAAACCAAACATTTATTGAGCTCTCACTAAATGCCAGGCACTATGATTGCCCTGAGGATATCCAATGACTAAAAAACAGTCCCTTGCTCTCAGTGACCACTGAAAAACTCATTAAAAAAAAAAAGCAAGCTCCTGCCCAACCTCTAATTAACTCGTGCAGTTTCTGTTATTAGTATTTTAAGGATAGTCATTTCTCTTAGTCGGGCAGTCTGGAAAAGGCATTTAGATCAAAGAGAATCGATCTCTCCATTTACCACAGTTCCAGGAGAGAAAGCTAGAAAAGCCAAGTGTCTGCTGCCCCCATGTGGCCACAGTTCATCTTTTACTTTCCTTAATCACATGAAAGTACATCTCACACACAACATCAGAAATGTGAAATTAAGAATTGTGGAGAATAAGGGTACAGTCTTGGGTAAGGGGCTTCTCTTTTTCTGTGTCCCTAAGAAAATCCAATAATAAAAATTGAAAAAAAATTAAACCTCTCCAAGACAGCCTAAGAGATCCCAGTAGTAAATTCTGGTTTATCTTTCTGAATTGAAGGCCCTTGTTCTGGCATTCTAAATTCCATAAGTTTCTGCAATATCCAAACTGGTAAAACAGTTCATGTCCAGGAATTCAGTAAGCAAATTATGGAAGCTACTTCAACCAACGTCTCAGCTATGTGCTGTGAGAGTTGTGAAGAATTTCAACCAAATTTCATATCTGTTATTTTCAGGTCTCCTTCAAATAATCTTTCCATCCTACACCCACTCCTTAAAAATCTGTCATGCAATAAGTTTAGCCAAGCAAATACATTTGTTTTTCCCTGTACAGAGGCCAACAACTACTGAAGCAAATTATTCTCCCATATTTATTTCAAGCCAATAATTCAGTATCCTCCACCCGAAGGAAAAAACAGAGACAAAGATAGAAAGAGACAAAGAAAAAAAGAGACAAAGAGAAAGAATGAGTAGGAACTTATATATAAACTATTCAAAAGTAAGGACTACACGTACGTAGCCTTTCCATTTTGTCTTCTCCTACACTATTACAATGGGATATATATATGGAGAGAGAGACACAATAATGAGAGGAGAGTTCAGGATACTATTATTTAAATCCACCTTTTCCAAGAAGAATTTTGAATTTTAACATCAGGCATGAAATATAATGGGAAAGAAAACCATAGCACATTGAATATATTTCTATAAATGAAATTAGCTTAAAACGTTACATTTACAGATCTGTCTGTCACCTCAGCTAAATGCCAGGCACCTTGCATCTCAGGGGTAAGAACCATGCCTGCTTTGACTTTTTAAAAAAACAGGTTTATTGATGAATAATTTATATGCCACAAAATTCACCCATTTTGAATATACAATTCAATGATTTTTAGTAAATTTATAGAATTGGGAAACCATCAACACAATCGAGTTTAAGAACATTTCCATCACTCCAAAAAGATCCTGTATGATGTTTGCAATCCCCACTCCAACTCCTCACTCCAAGCAACCATTAAACTGCTTTCCTTCCCTATAGATTTGCCTTTTCTGGACATTTCATATAAATGGAATCATACATGTTATTTTGCTTCTGGCTTCTTCCATGTTATTACATGTATATGTATTTCATTCCTTTTTCTTGTCCATTGAGTGGATATAACACATTTTGTATCCATATGTCAGTTGATGGACATTTGAATTCTTCCCACTTTTCAACTATTATGAATAATGTTACTATGAACATTGAAGGTCAAGATATAGTCTTTCTATGTTATGTTTTCATTTCTCTTCAGTAGATACCTAGAGGATTGCTGAATTTATGGTAACTTTATTTAAGAAACAGCCAAACTGGTTTTTTCCAAAGTGGTTGTCACATTTTATTATATATTCTCACCAGCAATGTGTGAATGTTCCAATTTCTCCACATCCTTACCAACATTCTAATGGGTATGAAGTGGTATGTCATTGTGGTTTTTATTTGCATTTCCCTGAAGATTAATGAGTGTTGAGCATCCTTTCGTGTGTTTATTGGTCATTTGTATGTCTTCTTTGGTGGAACGTGTATTCAAAATTTTGCCCATTTTTAAATTTAGTTGTCTTTTTATTATTGAGTTATAAAAGTTCTTTTTACATTCTGGACACAGTCCTTTGCCAGAAATACAATTTGCAAATATTTTTTTCTGATGTGTGGATTGTCTTTTCAATTTCTTAATAATGTCCTTTGAAACACAAAAGTTTTATAATTTTGATGCAGTCCAATTTGTTAATTTGTTCTTTCATGTATTTTGCATTTGGTGTTATATATAAGACATTTTTGCCTAACCCAGCAACACCAAGATTTTCTCCTGCATTTTCCTTTTAAAGTTTTACAGTTTTAGCACTTACATTTAGGTCTATGACCCGTTTTAACTGAATTTTTGTGTCTGTTGTGAATTAAGGGTACAAATCTACCCTTTTACATATGGATATCCAATTATCCCAGCACCATCTGTTGAAAAGACTACCCTTTCTCCATTGAATTGTCTTGGCACTGTTTTCTTCTGAAGTATAGTTGATTTCAATATTATATTAGTTTCAGGTGTACAACATAGTGATTCAGTTTTTTTTATAGATTATACTTCATTTAAAGTTATTACAAAATAATGGCTATATTTCCCTGTGCTGTTCAATATATCCTTGTTGCTTATTTATTCTATACATGGTAGTTTGCATCTCTTAATCCCATATCCCTATTTTACCCCTCCCCCCCCTTACCTCCCCCCATTGGTAACCATTAGTTTGTTCTCTACACGTGTGAGTCTGTTTCTATTTTGTTATATACATTCATTTGTTTTATTTTTTATTTTACTTGTTTATTATTTTTTATTTTTGGCTGCATTGGGTCTTTGTTGCTGTGCGCGGGCTTTCTCTAGTTGTGGAGAGAGGGGGCTACTCTTCGTTGTGGTGCACGAGATTCTCATTGCTGTGGCTTCTCTTGTTGCAGAGCACAGGCTCTAGGCACGCAGACTTCAGTAGTTGTGGCGTACAGGCTTCATTGCTCCGCAGCATGTGGGATCTTCCCAGACCAGGGCTCGAACCCGTGTCCCCTGCATTGGCAGGCGGATTCTTAACCACTGCGCCACCAGGGAAGTCCCTAGTTTTTAGATTCCACATATAAGTGATAACATAAAGTATTTGTATTTTTCCATCTGACTTATTTCACTAAGCATAATATCTTCTAGGTCCATCCACACTGATGCAAGTAGCAGAATTTTATTCATTTTTATGCCTGAGTAATATTCCATTGTATATATGTACCACATCTTCTTTAGCCATTCATCAGTTGATGGACACTTGGATTGCTTCCATATCTTGGCTATTGTAAATAGTGCTGCTATGACTGTTAGGGTGCATGTATCTTTTTGAATTAGTGTTTTCGGGGTTTTTTTCAGATATATACCCAGCAGTGGAATTGCTGGATCATATGGTAATTCTATATTTAGTTTTTTGAGGAACCTCCACACTCATTTTCCATAGTGGCTGCAACAATTTACATTCCCACTATAGGTGTACAAGTGTTCCCTTTTCTCCTCATCCTCGCCAACATTTGTTATTTGTAGACAAATATTGAACCTCCCTGGAATAAATCCCACATGATCATGGTGTATGATCCTTTTTATATATTGTTGAATTCAGTTTGCTAATATCTTTTTGAGGATTTTGCATCTAATTTATATTGGCCTGTAATTTTCTTTTTTTGTAGTGTCTTTATCTGTTTTTGGTATCAGAGTAATAATGGCCTCATAGAATGAATTTGGGAGTATTCTATCCTCTTCAATTCTTTGGAATAGTTCGAGAAAGATAGGTATTAGCTCTTCTTTATATGTTTGGTAGAATTCCCCTGTGAAGCCATCCAGTCCTGGACTTCGGCTTGCTGGGAGTTTATTACAAATTCAATTTCAATATTAGAGATGTCTGTTCAGATTGTCTATTTTTTCTTGATTCAGCCTTGGAAGATTTCATGTTTCTAGAAATTTTCCCATGTCTTCTAGGTTGTCCAATTTATTGACATATACCCGTTCATAATTTCTCTCATTATTTTCTGTATCTCTATGATATTGATTATTATTTCTCCTCTTTCATTTCTCATTTTACTTGGGTCCTCTTTTTTTCTTGATGAGCCTGACTAAAGATTTATCAATTTTATTTACCTTTTCCAAAAAAACAGCTCTTGGTTTCATTGATCTTTTCTATTGTTTTTTGATCTCTATTTTATTTATTTCCTCTCTCATCTTTATTATTTCCTTCCTTCTGCTGACTTTGGGCTTTGTTCTTCTTTTTCTAATTCCTTTAGATGGTTGGTTAGAGTGTCTATTTGAGATTTTTGTTTCTTGAGGTAGGTTTATATCACTATAAACTTCCCTCTTAGAACTGTTTTTGCTGAATCCCATAGATTTTGGAAAATTGTGTTTCCATTTTCATTTGTCTCAAGGTATTTTCTGATTTCCTCTTTGACTTCCTGACTGACCCATTGGTTTTTTAGTAGCATGTTGTTTAGTCTCCACATGTTTGTGCTTTTCCCACTTTTCTTCCTGTAATTGATTTCTGATTTCACACTGTTGTGGTCAGAAAGAATGTTTGGTATGATTTCTAACCTCTTAAATTTGTTGAGACTTGTTTTGTGCCCCCGCATGTGATCTATCCTGGAGAACGACGTTCCATGTGGACTTGAAAAGAATGTGTATTCTGCTGTTTTTGGATGGAATGTCCTGTAAATATCTATTAAGTCCAACTGGTCTAATGTGTCTTAAAAGACTACTGTTTCTTTATTGATTTTCTGTCTGGATGATATGTCTACTGATGTAAGTAGAGTGTTAAGTACCCTAGTATTATTGTGTTATTGTCAATTTCTTCCTTTATGTCTGTTAATATTTGCTTTATGTATTTAGGTGTTCCTGTATTAGGTGCATATATGTTAATGAGTGTTAGATCTTCTTCTAATATTTATCACTTTATCACTTTATAATGTTCTTCTTCGTCTTTTGTTATAGACTTTGTTTTAAGGTCTATTTCGTCTGAGTATTGCTACACCTGCTTTCTTGTCATTTGCATTTGCATGAAATACCTTTTCCCATTCCCTCTCTTTCAGTCTTTGTGTGTCTTTAGCTCTGAAGTAAGTCTCTTGTAAGCAGCATATAGATGGGTCTTGTTTTTTTTTATCCAATCAGCCACCCTATGTCTTTTGATTGGGGCATTTAAGTCCATTGACATTTAAAGTGATTATTGATAGGTATGTTCTTATTGCCATTTTGTTACTTGTTTTCTTGTTGTTTTTGTAGTTCTTCTCTGTTCTTCTCTAAGTCTTCTAGTTTATTCATTTGTGGTTTGATGATTTCCTTTAGTGGTATGCTTGAGTTCCTTTCTCTTTAGTTTTTATGTATCTACTGTAGGTTTTTGATTTGTGGTTACCATGGGGTTCATATATGTTGACTTATAACTATATCTACTGGTTTTACACTGGTAGTCATTTAAATTCAAATACTTTCTAAAAGATCTGCATTTTTTCCTCTCCTCTGACACATTTTGTGTTTTTGATGTCCTATATTACATCTTCATGTTCATCCCCTTACTCATTATTGTAGTTATAGTTGTTTTACAATTTTTGTCTTTTAATATTTGTACTAGCTTATTTAACTGGTTGATCCTCAGCCTTTAACATATATTTGTCTTTACTAGTGCGATATTTCTTTTCCTATAGATACTTCTTGTTATAGCCTTTTCTTTTCCACTTAGAGAAGACCCTTTACCCTTTCTTTTAGGGTCAGTTTAGTGTTGATGAACTCTTTTAGTTTTTGCTTGTCTGAGAAGTTCTTTATCTCTCCTTCAATTCTAAATGATAATCTTGCTGGGTAGAGTATCTTAGGTTGCAGGTTTTTCCCTTCAGCACTTTGAATATATTATGTGACTCACTTCTAGCCTGCAAGGTTTCTGCAGAAAAATCAGGCAATTGCCTTACAGGGGTTCCCTTGTATATTACTCTTTTTCTCTTGCTGCCTTTAGAATTCTCTATCTTTAGCTTTTGCCATTTTAATTATGTCTTGGTGTAGGTCTGTTTGGGTTCATCTTGTTTGGGACTCTCTGCTTCCTATACCTGGATATCTGTTTCCTTCTTCCTTTTTGGAAAGTTTTCAGCCATAATTTCATCAAGCACATTTTTTACCTCCTTCTCTTCTCTTCTCCTTCTGGGACCCCTATAATGCGAATGTTGGTATGCTTAATATTGTCCAAAGATCCCTTTCTAATTTTTTTATTTGCTTTTCTTTTTGCTGTTCTGATTGGGTGATTTCTATTATCCTATCTTTCAGATCACTTATGTGTTCTTCTATATAACCTAGTCTGCTGTTAATTCCTTCTAGTGTGTTTTTCATTTCAATTATTGAATTCTTCAGTTCTGACTGGATCATTTTAATATTTTCTATTTCCTTGTTAAAATTTTCATTGTGTTCATCTATTCTTTTCCTTAATTCAGTTAACATTATTACTACTAATGTTTTGAATTCTTGGTCTGGTAAATTGTTTATTTCTGTTTCATTAGTTGCTTTTTTCAGGGGTTTTCTTTTGCTCTTTCAATTGAAACAAATTCCTCTGTCTTCTCATTTTGCTTAACTTTCTCTGTCTCTATGAAATTAGATGAAACAGTTACCTATTGCGGTCTTGAAGGGGTGTCCTTGTGTAGGAGCAACACTATACTGCCTGCATGTGCCCCGTGGCTTTGAAGGAGGAACTGGATCTGACATGAACACAAGTCACATCTTTCCCCAGGGTGTGCAGGCAGTTATCACCTTGATAGGAGGTAGGGCTGGAGATTGAGGGGCTAGGGCCTGAGCCAGGTGTGAACTGAGGGTTCTCCTCTGCTCAGTGGCCATCCCTGCCCTTTCTGGGTTGGGACTGGGTCTCAAGTTGCTGGAGTAGAAGCCCTGAGGGTCGAGTCCCAGCTGGCTCCATTCCCTTTAAGTGTGTGCTCTCCCCACTCCCAGCACCAGCACCCTCGCCCCAGAGGGGACCAGTGCTGGGGCAGGAGGAGCTGATGCAGGTGCTGGGCATGGGTTGGGGTGCAGGCTGTGGGGGTCAAGCCACAGTCAGTGACCCTGACCGCTTCTGATGCCCTGCCTGTGTAAGCACCAGTAATGGCTGCCCCTGCCCTGCTCAGATGCTGCTCTGGGACTGGGCCACCTTTATCCTCGGCTGCAGCAGTCCTTGCCCCAGTGTGGAGCTGCACCATGAAGCTGTCACTCAGCTCAGATTGGGGTGCACACCAGGGTGGTGGGGGAAACTGGCCAGTGACCCATGAAGATTCAATCTGCCCTCTCCACCCTGTTTCAAGAGTAAATATGTGCTCACTCCTCATGAGTGAAGTCCAGGCTTCCCACAGCCCTCCTGTTAGTCCCACTGGCCCTCCAACCAGCCAAGGGGACTCATCTTCCCAGTGTCAGACCCAAGGGCTGAGGCACCCAATCTGTGGCTCAAACCACCACTCCCCAGGGAGGATCTCTACCTGTGTAATCCCCCTCCTCTTCTGAGTCCCCTCCTAGGGGCACAGGTCCCACCCTGATCACTTCTCTTCCCTTCCTATCCAATTCTGTGTGGATCTTTCTTACAGCCTTGGTTGTACAGGAGTAGTTCTGCCAGTCTCCTGTTAGTTTTCAGGGAAAATTGTTCCACATGTAGATGTATTTTTGATGTGTTCATAGGGGGAGTTGAGTTCCACCTCTTCCTTCTCCACCATCTTGGTCTCCTCTTCTCTCTTGGCATTTTTGGGTTTGGCATTTCAATTGTCAAAAATCAACTGACCATAAATATAAGGGTTTATTTCTGGAGTCTTGATTCTGTACCACTGTCTGTCCTTGTGACAATACCACACTGTCTTGATTACTGTAGCTTTTTAGTAATTTTTTGAAATGAAGAAGTGAAAGTCCTTCAACTTTGTTCTTCTTTCTCAAAAATCCTTTTGCTATTCTGGGGCATTTTAGGATCAACTTGTAAATTTCTGGGGGGCAGGGGGAAGCCAGTTAGGATTTTTGTAAGGATTGAGTTGACTCTATAGATCTAGCTAACAGAATTTGGTTTTCTAATCTATGAACATGGACTGTCTCTCCATTTACTTAGATCTTCTTTAATTCCTCAGCAATATTTTGTATTTTCGGTGTACAAGTCTTGCATTTCTTTCGTTACATTGATTCCTAAGTATTTTATTGTCTTTGATGCTAGTGTGGATGGAATCCTTCCCTTAAATTTCATTTGCAGATGGTTCATTGCTAGTATATAAAAATACAATTGATTTTTGTGTATCAATCTTGTATCCCACAACCTTGTTCACCTTGTTTATTAGATCTAGTAATTGTTTTTTGTAGATTCCTATGGGATTTTCTTACATACAGGGTCCTATAATCTGCAAAGAAAGATAGTTTTACTTCTTTCTTTCCAATCTTGATGCCTTTAATTTTTCCTCTTGTTGCATTGGCTAGAACATACAGTTCAATGTTGAATAAAAGTGGCAAGAGTAAACATCCTTGTCTTTTTCCCAATTTAGGGAAAGCATTCAGTCTTTCATTATTATATAGGATTTTAGCTGTAGGTTTTTCATAGATGCCATTTATCTAATTGAGAAGTCCCTGCTTATTACTAGTTTGCTGACAGGTTTTGGTTTGTATTTTTATCTTGAATGTTAGATTTTATTAAATGTTTTTTCTGTATCTATTGAGATGATTCATGCATTTTTTATCTATTACTCGCTAATACAATTTATTATATAAATTGATTTTGAGATGATAAAGTCAATCTTGCATTCTTGAAATAAATTCCACTTGGTCATGGTGTATAATCTTTTTAATATGCTGTTGGATTTGGTTTGCTAATATTTTGTTGAGGATCACCATATCTATGTTCATGAAGGTTATCAGTCAGTATTTTTTACTTTTTTCTTGTGCTATCCTTATCAGGTTTGGGTATCAGGGTAATATTGGTCTCACAGAATGAATTGGGAAGTGTTCCCTTCTCTGTTTTCTAGAAAAGTTTGTGAGACTCAACGTTAATTCTTCTTTACGTATTACATAGAATTCACCAGTGAAACAATCTGAGCCTGAATTTTTCTTTGTGGGCAAAATTTTAATTACTAAATTCACTGCATTTACTTATTACAGGTCTATTCAGATTCTCTATTTCTATCAGTTTTATCTATACTCTATCAGTTTTGGTGATTTATATATTTCTAATAATTGGTCCATATTATCTACATTTTCTAATTTGTTCGCATAAAGTTGTTCATAGTATTCCCCAACCATTCTTTTCATCAATAGTGAAAGATCAATAATGATGATGCCTCTTTCATGCCAGATTGTGGTAATTTGTGCCTCTCTTTTTTTCTTAGTTGGTCTAACTAAGGGCTTTTCAAATGCGTGGATTTTTTTCTAAAAACCAACTTTGGGTTTCATTGATTTTCTCAAAAGTTTTGTTTTTGTTATTGTTTTCTATTTAATTGATTTCTCCTCTAATCTTTATTATGTTCTTCCTTCTGTTTGCTTCAGTTTGTTCTTTTTCTAATTTCTTAAGACATAAGCTTAGGTTATTGATTTGGTATCTTCTCTATCTTTTCTAATATAGGTGTTTAAAGCTATAAAATATCCCTCTAAGCACTGACTTAGCTGCACCCCATAAAATTTGATATGTTATATTTTCATTTCCTTTCACTTTGACATATTTTTAAATTCCTTTTCTGATTTTTTTCTTTCACTCAAGAGTTATTTAGAAGTTTGTTACTTAGTTTCCAAGTATTTGGAAATTTCCCAAATTTCATTCTTTGTGGTTTCTAATTCATTTCTGTTGTGGCCAGGGAATATGCTTTGCATGATTTCAAATCTTTTAAATTTACTGAGACTTTTTATGGACTAATATGGTCTCTCCTAGAGAATGTTCCATTTGCACTTGAAAATAATATGTATTCTGCTTTGGTTGGATGGAATGTTTTATAGATGTCAGTCAGTTCAAGTTTGTTAATAATATTGTTCAAGTCATTTATATCCTTGCTGATTTGCTATCTAGATTTTTATTTATTATTTGGAGTAGGGTGTTGACATCTCCAACTATGATTGTTGTGTCTATTTCTCCTTTCAGTTCTATCAGCTTTTGCTTAGTGCATTTTGGGGCTCTATTGTCATGTGCATATAGGTTCATAATTGTTATAGATTCCTGGTCAATTTACACTTTTATCATCATGAAATATCCTCCTTTAACTCTGATAATACTTTTTTGTCTTAAAGTCTATTTTTTCAGATATTAGCATGGCCACTTCAACACTTTCTTAGTTGCTGTTTGCATTGTATATCTTTTTTCATCCTTTTACTTTTAAATGTACCTGTGTCCTCCAAAATAAAGTGTGTCTCTAACAGACAGCATAAAGTTGGATCTTGTTTTCTGTCCTAACAATGTCTGGTTTTTGACTGGAATGCTTAATCTTCTCACATTTAATGTAATTATTTATATGGTGAAATTACATCTCCCATTTTGTTATTTTTTATATGTCCCATGTCTTTTTTGTTTCACTGTTCCTCCTTTACTTTCTTCTTTGCTGTTATACATTTTTCTATATTATACCATGTAAATTCCTTTGCTGAATTGTTTCACTATTTTTTTTAAGTTATGGTCTTAGTTGTTGCTCTAGGGATTACTATATATAT
The DNA here is from genome assembly GCF_949987535.1 of Balaenoptera acutorostrata. Taxonomy (NCBI): domain Eukaryota; kingdom Metazoa; phylum Chordata; class Mammalia; order Artiodactyla; family Balaenopteridae; genus Balaenoptera; species Balaenoptera acutorostrata. The sequence goes on from NC_080085.1 coordinate 40,972,989, forward strand.
TTTAACTTGTGACTATCTACTTCATATTAATACTAACTTACCTTTGGCAAAATATAGAAAAATTGCACTAATGTAGCTCCATTTCTTTCTCCCCCTTCTTTGTGCTATTATTGTCATATATTATATCTTTATATGTTACAAGCTGAACAAAAGAGGCTTACAATTATTATTTTATGAAACCTTATATCTTTTAAATTTGTTAAGAAAATGTTTTAAATATATATAGCATTTTATATTTACCTACATATTTATCTTTTTCTGGAACTTTTTATTTCTTTAGGTGAATTAATCACCTAGTGTCATTTCCTGTCAGCCTGAAGGACTATATGTATTATTTCTAGAAAAACACATCTGTCTATAAAAAATAAGGTTATTGGAGAGACCTTCAAGATGGCAGAGGAGTAAGACGTGGAGATCACCTTCCTCACCACAAATACGTCAGAAATACATCTACATGTGGAACAACTCCTACAGAACACCTACTGAACGCTGGCAGAAGACCTCAGACTTCCCAAAATGCGAGAAACTCCCCATATACCTGGGTAGGGCAAAAGAAAAAAGAAAAAACAGAGACAAAAGAATAGGGATGGAACCTGCACCAATGGGAGGGAGCTGTGGAGGAAAAGTTTCCACACACTAGGAAGCCCCTTCACTGGCAGAGATGGGGTGTGGCGGAGGGGAAGCTTCGGAGCCACAGAGGAGAGCGCAGCAACAGGGGTGCAGAGAGCAAAGCGGAGAGATTCCCGCACAGAGGATCGGTGCCGACCAGCACTCACCAGCCTGAGAGGCTTGTCTGCTCACCTGCCAGCTGGGACAGGTCAGGGCTGGGATCTGAAGCTCCGGCTTCTTCGGCAGTCAGATCCCAGGGAGAGGACTGGGGTTGGCTGCATGAACACAGCCTGAAGGGGCTAGTGTGCCACAGCCAGCCGAGAGGGAGTCCGGGAAAACGTCTCAAACTGCCTAAGAGGGAAGAGACCATTGTTTCAGGGTGCGCGAGGAGAGGGGATTCAGAGCACCATGTAAACAATCTCCAGAGATGGGCGTGATCTGTGGCTATCAGCATGGACACCATAGATGGGCATGAAACGCTAAGACTGCTGCTGCAGCCACTAAGAAGCCTGTGTGCAAGCACAGGTCACTATCCACACCTTCCCTCCCGGGAGCCTGTGCAGCCCACCACGGCCAGGGTCCCGTGATCCAGGGACAACTTCCCTGGGAGAACACACAGAGTGCCTGTTGCAATGTCATGATGGCCTCTGCCGCCGCAGGCTCACCGCACATTCCATGCCCCTCCCTTCCCCCGGCCTGAGTGAGCCAGATCCCCCTAATCAGCTGCTACTTTAACCCCGTTCTGTCTGAGCGAAGAACAGATGCCCCCAGGTGACCTACACGCAGAGGCGGGGCCAAATCCAAAGCTGAACCCCAGGAACTGTGCAAACAAAGAAGAGAAAGGGAAATCTCTCCCAGCAGCCTCAGGAGCAGTGAATTAAATATCCACAATCAACTTGATGTACCCTGCATCTCTGGAATATCTGAATAGATAATGAAACATCCCAAAATTGAGGCAGTGGATTTTGGGAGCAACAATATATATTTTTTTCCTTTTTCTCTTTTTGAGAGTGTGAATGTGTATGCTTCTTTGTGTGATTTTGTCTGTATAGCTTTGCTTTTACCATTTGTCCTAGGGTTCTGCCTGTCCGTTTTTTTTGTTGTTGTTGCTGTTGTTTTTGTTTTTTAGTACAGTTTTTAGTGCTTATCATTGGTGGATTTGTTTTATGGTTTGGATGCTCTCTTCTTTCTTTCTTTTTTTTCTTTTTTTATGACTTTTTAATTTTTTTCATTTTTAAAAATTATTTTTTATCTTTAAATTTAATAACTTATTTTATTTTATTTTTTTCTTTCTTCCTCTCATTTTTTCTCCTTTTTCTTCTGAGCCATGTGGCTGACAAAGTCTTGGTGCTCTGACCGGGTGTCAGGCCTGTGCCTCTGAGGTGGGATAGCCGAGTTCAGGACATTGGTCCACCAGAGGCCTCCCGGCTCCACGTAGTATCAAACGGCGAAAGCTCTCCCAGAGATCTCCATCTCAATGCTAAGACTGAGCTCCACTCAACGACCAGCAAGCTACAGTGCTGGACACCCTATGCCAAAAAAGTAGCAAGACAGGAACACAACCCCACTCATTAGCAGAGATGCTGCCTAAAATCATAATAAGGTCACAGACACCCCAAAACACACCATCGGATGTGGTCCTGCCCACTAGAAAGAGAAGATCCAGCCTCATCCTACAGAACACAGACACTAGTTCCCTCCACCAGGAAGCCTACAGAGCCCACTGAAGCAACCTTAGCCACTGGGGGCAGACACCAAAAACAAAGGGAACTACGAATCTGCAGCCTGTGAAAAGGAGACCCAAAACACAGTAAGTTAAGCAAAATGAGAGAGAAATATGCAGCAGTTGAAGGATCAAGGTAACAACCCACCAGACCAAACAAATGAAGAGGAAATAGGCAGTCTACCTGAAAAATACTTCAGAGTAATGATAGTAAAGGTGATCCAAAATCTTGGAAATAGAATAGAGAAAAATACAAGAAACGTTTAACAAGGACCTAGAAGAACTACAGAACAAACAATGATGAACAACACAATAAATGAAATTTAAAATTCTCTAGAAGGAATCGATAGCAGAATAACTGAGGCAGAAGAACGGATAAGTGACCTGGAAGATAAAATAGTGGAAATAACTACTGCACAGCAGAATAAAGAAAACAGAATGAAAAGAATTGAGGACAGTCTCAGAGACCTCTGGGATAAAATTAAACGCACCAACATTCGAATTATAGGGGTCACAGAAGAAGAAGAGAAAAATAAAGGGACTGAGAAAATATTTGAAGATATTATAGTTGAAAACTTCCCTAATACGGAAAAGGAAATAGTTAATTAAGACCAGGAAGCGCAGAGAGTCCCATACAGGATAAATCCAAGGAGAAACACACCAAGACACATATTAATCAAACTATCAAAAATTAAATACAAAGAGAAAATATTAAAAGCAGCAAGGGAAAAACAACAAATAACATACAAGGGAATCTCCATAAGGTTAACAGCTGATCATTCAGTAGAAACTCTGCAAGCCAGAATGGTGTGTCAGGACACATTTAAAGAGACGAAAGGGAAAAACCTACAACCAAGATTACTCTACGCAGCAAGGATCTCATTCAGGTTGGATGAAGAAATTAAAACCTTTACAGACAAGCAAAAGTTCAGAGAATTCAGCACCACCAAACCAGTTTTACAACAAATGCTAAAGGAACTTCTCTAGGCAGGAAACACAACAGAAGGAAAAGACCTACAATAACAAACCCAAAACAATTAAGAAAATGGTAATAGGAACATACATATCAATAATTACCTTAAACGTAAATGGATTAAATGCTCCAACCAAAAGACATAGATTGGCTGAATGGATACAAAAACAAGACCCGTATATATGCTGTCTACAAGAGACCCACTTCAGACCTAGGGACACATACAGACTGAAAGTGAGGGGATGGAAAAAGATATTACATGCAAATGGAAATCAAAAGAAACCTGGAGTAGCAATTCTCATATCAGACAAAATAGACTTTAAAATAAAGATTAGTACAAGAGACAAAGAAGGACACTGCATAATGATCAAGGGATCAATCCAAGAAAAAGATATAACAATTGTAAATATTTATGCACCCAATATAGGAGCACCTCAACATATAAGGCAAATGCTAACAGCCATAAAAGGGGAAATCAACAGTAACACAATCATATTAGGGGACTTTAACACCCCACTTTCAGCAATGGACAGATCATCCAAAATGAAAATAAATAAGGAAACACAAGCTTTAAATGATACATTAAACAAGATGGACTTAATTGATATTTATAGGACATTCCATCCAAAAACAACAGAATACACTTTCTTCTCAAGTGCTTAAGGAACATTCTCCAGGAAGGATCATACCTTGGGTCACAAGTCAAGCCTTGGTAATATAAGAAAATTGAAATCGTATCAAGTATCTTTTCCGACCACAATGCTATGAGACTAGATATCAATTACTGGAAAAAATTTGTAAAAAATACAAACACATGGAGGATAAACAATATACTACTTAATAACCATGAGATCACTGAAGAAATCAAAGAGGAAATCAAAAAATACCTAGAAACAAATAACAATGAAAACACGATGACACAAAACCTATGGGATGCAGCAAAAGCAGTTCTAAGAGGGAAGTTTATAGCAACACAATCCTACCTCAGGAAACAAGAAACATCTCAAATAAACAACCTAACCTTATACCTAAGGTAATTAGAGAAAGAAGAACAAAGAAAACCCCCAAAGTTAGAAGAAGGAAAGAAATCATAAAGATCAGATCAGAAATAAATGAAAAAGAAATGAAGGCAACAACAGCAAAGATCAATTAAACTAAAAGCTGTTTCTTTGAGAAGATAAACAAAATTGAGAAACCATTAGCCAGACTCATTAAGAAAAAAAGGGAGAATACTCAAATCAATAGAATTAGAAATGAAAAAGGAGAGCAACTGACACTGCAGAAATACAAAGGATCATGAGAGATTACTACAAGCAACTATATGCCAATAAAATGGACAACCTGGAAGAAATGGACAATTTCTTAGAAAAGCACAACCTTCCGAGACTGAACCAGGAAGAAATAGAAAATATAAACGGACCAATCACAAGCACTGAAATCGAGACTGTGATTAAAAATCTTCCAACAAACAAAAGCCCAGGAACAGATGGCTTCACAGGCGAATTCTATCAAACATTTAGAGAAGAGCTAACACCTAGCCTTCTCAAACTCTCCCAAAATATAGCAGAGTAAGGAACACTCCCAAACTCATTCTACGAGGTCACCAGCACCCTGACACCAAAACCAAACAAAGATGTCACAAAGAAAGAAAACTACAGGCCAATATCACTGATGAACATAGATGCAAAAATCCTCAACAAACTACTAGCAAACATAATCCAACAGCACATTAAAAGGATCATACACCATGATCAAGTGGGGTTTATCCCAGGAATGCAAGGATTCTTCAATATACGCAAGTCAATCAATGTGATACACCATATTAACAAAGTGAAGGAGAAAAATCATATGATCATCTCAATAGATGCAGGAAAAGCTTTCAACAAAATTCAGCACCCATTTATGATAAAAACCCTCCAGAAAGTAGGCATAGAGGGAACTTATCTCAACATAATAAAGGTCATATATGACAAACTCACAGCCAACATTGTTCTCAATGGTGAAAAACTGAAACCATTTTCTCTAAGATCAGCAACAAGACAAGGTTGCCCACTCTCACCACTATTATTCAACATAATTTTGGAAGTTTTAGACACAGCAATCAGAGAAAAAAAAGAAATAAAAGGAATCCAAATCAGAAAAGAAGAAGTAAAGCTGTCACTGTTTGCAGATGACATGATACTATACATACAGAATCCTAAAGACGCTACCAGAAAACTACAAGAGCTAATCAATGAATTTGGTAAAGTAGCAGGATACAAAATTAATGCACAGAAATCTTTTGCATTCCTATACACTAATGATGAAAAATCTGAAAGAGAAATTAAGGAAACACTCCCATTTACCACTGCAACAAAAAGAATAAAATACCTAGGGATAAACCTACCTAAGGAGACAAAAGACCTGCATGCAGAAAACTATGGGACACTGATGAAAGAAATTAAAGATGATACAGATGGAGAGATAAATCATGTTCTTGGATTGGAAGAATAAACATTGTAAAAATGACTATACTACCCAAAGCAAACTACAGATTCAGTGCAACCCCTATCAAACTACCAATGGCATTTTTTCACAGAACTAGAACAAAAAATTTCACAATTTGTATTGAAACACAGAAGACCCACAATAGCCAAAGCAATCTTGAGAAAGAAAAACGGAGCTGGAGGAACCAGGCTCCCTGACTTCAGACTACACTACAAAGCTACAGTAATCAAGACAGTATGATACTGGCACAAAAACAGAAATATAGATCAATGGAACAGGATAGAAAGCCCAGAGATAAACCCACGCATACATGGTCACCTTAGTTTTGATAAAGGAGGCAAGAATATACAATGGAGAAAAGACAGCCTCTTCAATAAATGGTGCTGGGAAAACTGGACAGCTACATGTAAAAGAATGAGATTAGAACACTCCCTAACACCATACACAAAAATAAACTCAAAATGGCTTAAAGACCTAAATGTAAGGCCAGACACTATAAAACTCTTAGAGGAAAACGTAGGCAGAACACTCTATGACATAAATCACAGCAAGATCCTTTTTGACCCACCTCCTAGAGAAATGGAAATAAACAAATGTGAGCTAATGAAACTTAAAAGCTTTTGCACAGCAAAGGAAACCATAAACAAGATGAAAAGATAACCCTCAGAATGGGAGAAAATATTTGCAAATGAAGTAACTGACAAAGGTTTAATCTCCAAATTATACAAGCAGCTCATGCAGCTCAATATCAGATAAACAAAAAACTCAATCCAAAAATGGGCAGAAGACCTAAATAGACATTTCTCCAAAGAAGACATACAGATTTCCAACAAACACATGAAAGGATGCTCAACATCACTAATCATTAGAGAAATGCAAATCAAAATTACAGTGAGATATCACCTCACACTGGTCAGAATGGCCATCATCAAAACATCTACAAACAATAAATGCTGGCGAGGGTGTGCAGAAAAGGGAACCCTCTTGCACTGTTGGTGGGAATGTAAATTGATACAGCCACTATGGAGAACAGTATGGAGGTTCCTTTAAAAACTAAAAATAGAACTACCATACGACCCAGCAATCCCACTACTGGGCATATACCCTGAGAAAACCATAATTCAAAAAGAGTCATGTACCACAATGTTCACTGCAGCTCTATTTACAATAGCCCGGACATGGAAGCAACCTAAGTGTCCATCGACAGATGAATGGATAAAGAAGATGCGGCACATATATACAGTGGAGTATTACTCAGCCATAAAAAGAAACGAAATTGAGTTATTTGTAGTGAGGTGGATGGACCTAGAGTCTGTCATACAGAGTGAAGTAAGTCAGAAAGAGAAAAACAAATACCATATGCTAACACATATATATGGAATCTGAGGAAAAAAAATGGTTATGAAGAACCTAAGGGCAGGACAGGAATAAAGACGCAGACGTAGAGAATGGACTTGAGGACATGGGGAGGGGCAAGGGTAAGCTGGGACAAAGTGAGAGAGTGGCATGGACTTATATATACTACCTAACATAAAATAGATAGCTAGCGGGAAGCAGCCGCATAGCACAGGGAGATCAGCTCGGTGCTCTGTGACCACCTAGAGGGGTGGGATAGGGAGGGTGGGAGGGAGACGCGAGAGGGAGGAGATATGGGGATATATGTACATGTATAGCTGATTCACTTTGTTATAAAGCAGAAACTAACACACCATTGTAAAGCAATTATACTCCAATAAAGATGTTAAAAAATATTAAATTAAATTAAATTTAAATTTTTAAAAAATTAAAAATAAGGTTATTTTGGCTTTACAAAATACTAGGTAACCCATCCTAGAGGCAGGTACAAAGATAAAATGGGAAGAGTAGAAATATTTTATTTATATCCATTAATTTCTGGAAGATTCATGCTCTTATGTGGTGTCTAGACATACTCTGGAAAATTTAACTGTAAGGTGGCCAAGTTCTTGGGCTATCAGTCCATCATTTTCCTTCAACCTTTGTGAGAGTAGGTTGGATATTCCTTTTTTAAAAGTATTTTTTGAAAGGAAATCTTGCTTTAGAGAGTACTTTGCTGCTTTCTTTTGGATCTCACCACCACCACCTCAAGTTAAGAAGGGGAGCCCCAAGATAACTCAGAATAATGGAGGTTGCCTTTCAGATGGGGAGGCTGACTTCTTCCCCAGCTGCTGAGCTGCAGAAATTCACAGACCAATCCTGTCTCTTGGGTGCAACTTGAGAGAGTTGTTGGTAAAGCTTGTCCTCAGGACTTTGGAGTGTTGGTGAACATAATGACTGATGACTACTCCCACCTAGATGAACTTGTAGAGCAGAGGCTGGTATAGCAGCCTGAAATGGCAAGATGAAGAAAGAGCAGCAGTGAAGACAGTTTGCATGTCCAGAGTTTGGTGGAGTGAGAGTGTTTGGGTTTTCCCAGGGGCCAAGTGGATGCCACAGAAGGCATCCAGCTGGAAGAATCTTAAAGGGTCTTGACCCAAGTGGACAGTCTGTCAGGTGAGGACACTAGGGGTAGGGGTAACCCCTGTGGTAGAAACTGAGGCAGTAAGTAACTGAGCTGAGGAGTAAACACTGAGGAATTCAGTGCTCTTGGGCTCATGGACCATCAGAATGACCCTATATTCCCTCTGGTACTCTTCCGTACTGCTAAACCTGTGCAAAGATCTTGCTGTTATTAATGTCTTGGTTTCACCCATTTGCATTATAGGGTTCCTGGGGATGCTTGTCACCTTGTTTTGGTCAAAATGTAGTCTGTGAAGTTTTTCTTTTGCTATCAGAATGGTTCTATTTTTAAGACAGTATTTAGAGAAATCAAATCTACACCATCATCATCACCTTGCCATGACCTGTTAACCTAATACTGACTTTTTGAAGAAACAGGGCTAGTTGACTTGTAGAATGTCCCATGTTCCGTGTCATCTGATTGTTTCCTCATGATGTCATCTCAACTTTTCTCTTCTCTCCTGTATTTTCTACAGACTTGAAGTTAGGTATAGAAGTTTGATCAGTTTTAGGTTAAGCATTTTTTAAAATTTTATTTATTTTATTTTTGGCTGCATTGGGTCTTTGTTGCTGTGCACAGGCTTTCTCTAGTTGCGGCAAGCAGGGGCTACTCTTCGTTGCGGTGTGCGGACTTCTCGTTGCAGTGGCTTCTCTTGTTGCAGAGCATGGGCTCTAGGTGCGCGGGCTTCAGTAGTTGTGGCATGTGGGCTCAGTAGTTGTGGCTCGCGGGCTCTAGAGAGCAGGCTCAGTAGTTGTGGCGCACATGCTTAGTTGCTCCGCAGCATGTGGGATCTTCCCAGACCAGGGCTCGAACCCATGTCCCCTGCATTGGCAGGCGGATTCTTAACGACTGCGCCACCAGGGAAGCCCAGGTTAAGCATTTTTAACACAAATACTTAATAACTGCCAAGAATACTTCATAGGTGCTACTGTGCAACCCCCTATTAAGGATGCAATTAGCAAATAATTTGTAGAGTAACATTTTGGTTCTACATGAGCATCTTGTTCAAATAACCTTTTATCAAATGCATTTAACATCTGCTACGGACTGAATGTGTCCCCCCCAAATTCATATGTTGAAATCCTAACCCTCAATGTGATAGTGTTAGGAGGTGGGGCCTTTGGAAGTTGATTAGGTCATGAGGGTGGAGCCTCATGAATGGGATTACTGCCCTAGTAAGAAGAGACCAGAGGGCTAGCTTGCTCCTTTTCCACCATGTGAGGATACAACAAGAAGTTCAGCTAGCTACAACCCAGAAGTGGGCCCTCACCAAGAATCCAACCATACTGGCACCATAAGCTCCAATTTCCAGGCTCCAGAACTGTGCAAAATAAAGTTCTGTTGTTGATAAGCCACTCAGTTTATGGCATTTTGTCTCAACAGCTTAAGCTGACTAAGATAACATCTCTTGAGGTTCCTTACCTGAATCAATTATCTAATTCTTTCTATATTTATTGGGTGGCATTCTTCTGTAAGTAATTGCTGTAGTGAATACTGTGTTGCTCTGCTCAGATCTCTTTTTTGGGGCCAATACATTATCCCCCAGTTTCTGGGAAAATCAGCTACTGACCTCATAGCTATATCTCTCATTGGGAACCGCCCTCAGCTACAGGGAACTGCCTCACTCAAAGTTATGCCCTCACCTCCCAACCTCTGCTCAGGGAGCAGGCAGTATTAAATGAGTGTCTTATGCAGGAACACAAAGGTCCAGCCTTCCATTTGGGACAACTCTGAAGGGCCATCCCAGCTCCAGAGCTTCCTGTGAGACTGTCTGAGGCCCCAGTTGCAACTGCATTGAGGGTAAATTCTCCCTCTGTCCAATCCTATCTTCCTCAACCTCTTACAGATGTTTCTCCCCAATAAACCTTCTGTATGCAACTTTCCATTTTTGTTAACCCAGAACTCATTCTAAGACAATGACAAAGAACTTTCTTCTCTTTTTCTTTCATCTTTTTTTCATTTGATTGTTTTTGGAGTATCACTATGAACTCATGGTTTTGTATTTATTTAATGTATTACAACAAATTGCAGCCATTTTCATCTTGGTGCTCAAATGATCAAATGTGGCCAGTGAAGGCCCTTCATGATGCCGCCTATGTCCTTTAGACATTAATCTTTAAGTGTGTATTTTCTAGCACAAGAAGATAACCTATGCTCATCATGTATTCTTCTAGGTCCAGACCCAGAATCAGATATTTCTCTAAAAATCTCTGGTTCCCTTTTAGTGGGAATGGTGGTTAAAGATCAATATCTGGGCACTAGGGATAAAATGTTTTCTTTTCATTTCATTTTCTAAATGTCTTTTTGCTGGTATACAGAAATACAATTTATTTTTGCATAGACATTTCACTGTGGTCACATTAGAATTAGAACCAAGTTCTGCTGAATCTCAGTCTCTATTAGTTAGAAATATTTTCAGCTGCAAATAATGGGAAGCTGACTCACAATGGCCTGGGAAAACAAGATGTTTAGTTAGCTCCTCTAATAAGGAGTCTGATGATAGCCAGTCTGGGACTGATGCAAGGGCTCAATAATCCTGTCAGGGACCCAGATTGGTACTATTTAACCACTTCTTAGTTTGTTCTCATGTTTCTTTCCTTGTTCTTACAAGATGACTGGGCTCCTACCAGATACTATCTATATTCTAGGCAAAAATAAGCAAAGATAAAGAGGTTAATGGTAAAAAAATTTTCTCCTTTCCAGGCTTTCTTTTTTTTAATTTGAGAAAGATGCCCTCTCCATATAATTCCACTTAATCATTATTGGACAGAACTGTCACGAGTCCAACTCGATATAAGGTAGGTGAGAAAACTGAGGGGTTTTATTTCTTAACTTCCAATAACTGTTAAAAGGAAGGAAAGTTAGAAGGAGTCAAGAATGGATGTTGAAAGTACCTCTTGTGGTATCTGCACTAAAGCCAACATTCTTCCCACTAGATAATTCTGTTAGGTAAAACTTTGACAAAGTGTGACAAAGCTTGATTCATGTAAAAAAGGATTCCTTTGAATAAAAAGACCTCAAAGTACTTATATTTAGTATGTGTACCTGAAGACAAGATATGCTATAAAAAATGTGATCCTTGTTCACTGGAGAAGAATTTTTATTTAGCTTTCTCAATATAACTGAGGTATAATATTAACATCATATAAGAAAAAATTCTAGCAAAAGATGAATTACTTGTTTTGGACCAACTATCCCAGGGAAAACAACTAGAAAACCTGGGGAAAATATAAAAACAACTGTTTGAAGACATCATAGAATCATAGGCATTAAGACTTTGTACAGCTAAGACCCAGAAGTAGAAGGAAGCCAAGAGTGGCTGGCTTTCCTCTCAAAGTGATCACCATTCTGCACATTCTACAAGTGAGAGCTGCGACTCAGAGATTTCAGCACTCTTATGTGGTCGTTGAAAGTTCAGGGCATGCCAGTGCAAAGAGGTCTTTATAAACACTCCAAGATTTTAACTGGAATAAGTGTGAACTGAAATAGATCATTCCTAGGAATGAAGCTCGGACTTAAATTAGCTCAATACCTGACTGGATTAAGGTGGGAAGTCACAAATAAATTAATATCAGGAATGAAAAAGGGAATATCACCACAGATCTTACAGACACTAAAAAGGTCATTAGAAAAGATTATGAAAAGCTTTTACTAAAAATATGAAACTGAGATGCAATGAGCTAAATTCTAAGGAAATACTGTAACAAACTGACACATGAGTAGAGAATCTAAATTTTCCTGCATCTATTTATAAACATTTAATCCATAATTTAAAACTTTTCCATACAGAAAACTCAAGGTTCACATGGCTTACTTGACAAATTTTATCAGGGAGCTAAGGAAGAACTAACACCAATATTACACAAACTCTTCCAAAGAAAAGGAACTCTTTCAAAGAGAAGAATGAAGGGCACCTTTTCCATCTCGTTTTATGAGGTCAGCATTACTTTGATCCAAAAGCTGACAAGAACATTACAAGAAAGGAAAATTCAGTTCAATCTTTTTCATGACATTCTAAATGAAACATTAGTACATTAACTCCATAAATATATTAAAAGATAATAGGTCATTAGTAAACTGGGTTTATTCTGGGAATGCAATATTCATAAATCAATGAATACAATGTTATAATGATAGAATAAAGAAGAAAAATCACATCTCAATAGATACAGAGAAGGCATTTAATAAATGTAACATCCATTCATATTAAAGCCTCTTTGCAAACCAGGGATAGAAGGAATCTTTCTTCAACTGGTAACTGATATCTATAGAAATTCTATAGCAAGGATTTTTTTCTTCCAAATATGACAGGTTATCTTCTCTCATACCAATTCTTTGGCTGATAGAAACTATGAAAACTAGACAAAACACCAAAAGATCACAGCTTTTTAAAGGCATCAGAGATAAAGCAAGGAAACCAGCATTAGAGAGGTCTAGATAATTAAGTAAAGGGAAACACACTGAGGTGAGCTGCTTCTTTTTCCCTTGAGGCATTTGTCAATTTCTAAGCTGTGTGGAGCCAAGGTGAAGAGCCAAGGTGAAGAGCAGAAAATAGCGATTCATAGCTTTGAGAAGTCTCATGAAGTAGGGCACAAAAATTGGATTTACTGCTTGTTATTAAGGCAGCCAAGACTTGAAGGTCAAGATCCAACAAAAAAAAAGGAGCCACAGAAAACTGAGCTCCAAATTGTGAGCATAGTTCAATTTCTAAACTACACAAGACAAGATGTCATGAAGTCAAGCAGAAAGCAGCAACTAAAAAGCTAAAAACTTAAGCAGAGCTTTTGGAAGTCTCATAGTAATAGAGACAAAAACTAGAAAACTAGAGATCAGGGTCTGCCAGGCTTTCAGGTAAAAATCCTGAATGGCTTTGTCCTAGGAGAGGCAAACCAGTTATAGATCAGCCCCCATGAAGATGAAATAGATTCTCAGATCATCTTAATCCTTTTTTAAAATTAATTAATTAATTTATTTATTTAATTTATTTTTGGCTGTGTTGGGTCCTCGTTGCTGTGCGCGGTCTTTCTCTAGTTGCGGCGAGCGGGGGCTACTCTTCATTGCGGTGTGTGGGCTCCTCATTGTGGTGGCTTCTCTTGTTGCTGGAGCACGGGCTCTAGGAGCGCAGGCTTCAGTAGTTGTGGCATGTGGGCTCAGTAGTTGTGGCTCGCGGGCTCTAGAGAGCAGGCTCAGTAGTTGTGGCACACGTGCTTAGTTGCTCCGCAGCATGTGGGATCTTCCCGGACCAGGGCTCGAACCCATGTCCCCTGCCTTGGCAGGCGGATTCTTAACCACTGCGCCACCAGGGAAGCCCTCATCTTAATCCTTGATGGACCAAGGTTATCTGCTTCTACTATATCTGGCCTCCAGAAGAAAAGTAAATTATTTCTAGAGGATGAAACATCATCCAGAGAAATTTTTTAAAACACTTCATATACAATTTCTGGCATTCAACAACAAAAAAAAATCACAGGTATGCCATGAATCAGCTGAAGGAAACCAAGATAAAACAGGTGATATAAATAAACCCAATAGTGATCCAAATATTTGAGTTATCAGACACAAACTTTAAAAAAAAAAACTATAATTACTATGTTCAAGAAATTAGGTGACAGGGACTTCCCTGGTGGTCCAGTAGTTAAGACTTCACCTTCCAAAGCAGGGGGTACAGGTTTGATCCCTGGTCAGAGAGCTAAGATCCCACATGCCTCACAGCCAAAACAACCAAAACATAAAACAGGAGCAATATTGTAACAAATACAATAAAGACTTTTAAAATGGTCCATATAAAAAAAAAAGAAATTAGGTGACAAAATTATTGACATTAGAAAGAATCACATGGGAATTCTAGAACTAAAAAACACAGCTTAAATTAAGCACTAAGTAGATGTTAGATATAGCATAATAGAAGCTTAGTGAACTGGAAATGAGTTAGCAGAGACTATGCAGGCTGAAGCATTATGAAAAAAAAAGGAATGAAAAATAATGGAAAGAGTGTAAGAGACATGGAACATGGTGTAAAGGTCCAATATATGTTTAATTGGAAGGAATACCAGATTGAAAAGATACCAGAATTGACAAATGATATCAAGCCACTGATTCAAAAAGCTCTACTAATCTCAAGCAGAATGAATACAAAGGAAATCATAACTAGGCACATCATAGTCAAACTGCTGAAAACAAAAGAGAAAAAAGGAAAATCTAATTGCAGCCAGAGAAAAAAAGGCACATTACATTCAAAGGAGAAACAATAAGAACGGCAACTGACTTTTCAACAAATACAATGAAATGATATCTTTAAAGTGCTGAAATAAAATAACTGCTAGGGGCTTCCCTGGTGGCGCAGTGGTTGAGAATCTGCCTGCCAATGCAGGGGACGTGGGTTCGAGCCCTGGTCTAGGAAGATCCCACATGCCGCGGAGCAACTAGGCCCATGAGCCACAACTACTGAGCCTGCGCGTCTGGAGCCTGTGCTCCGCAACAAGAGAGGCCGCGACAGTGAGAGGCCCGTGCATCGCGATGAAGAGTGGCCCCCGCTTGCCGCAACTAGAGAAAGCCCTCGCACAGAAACGAAGACCCAACACAGCCAAAAATAAATAATAAATAAATAATAAATAAATTTTTTAAAAAACAGTACAAATAATTTGTTTAAAAAAATTTTTTAAAAAACCTGCTAACCTAGAATTCTACTCTCAAGGAAAATATCCTTTTAAACGAAGATGAAATAAAAGTTGATTTCAGAAAAACCAAAACTGATATAATTAATTGCCAGCAGACCTACACTAAAATAAACACTAAAGGGATTTCTTAAAGTTAGGAACTAATGATGCTTAAAAAATAAAAAGTGAAGGCGTTATGAAGAATAAAGAGTAAATATGTGGATAAAACTATATGAACACTGACTGCATTAAGCAATTATAATAATGCATAGAGAGACTTAAAATATATGTAGAATTAAAATTCAGGTCAACAATACTATAAATGATAAGAGGAGATTGAGCTAAAATATTTTCTATCATTGAATTGTGGAAGAAACAGTAAAAGTATTAATCTATAGAAGACATAAATTGAGGGTGTATGTCATAATCTCTAGGGTAACCACTAAAAGAATAATTAAAGACTGCAAAACTAACAAGGCGATAGAAGGGAAATGGAATGATAAAAGTTAATTGAGGGGCTTCCCTGGTGGTGCAGTGGTTGGGACTCCATGCTTCCAGTGTACGGGGCGTGGGTTCGATCCCTGGTCGGGGAACTAAGATTCCGAATGCCATGTGGCACAGTCAAAAATTAAAAAAAAAAAAAAGTTAATTGATTCATCTAGACAAATTATCCAATCTCTCAGATTCCTTCAGCCCTTCATGGTACCAGTCTTGGGGGAAGCCTTACTATTTCCATGAAGTGTCACATTTTTACATGCACCTGACTTTCTCCAAAAGTCCTCTATCTGGTACATTGAATGATGATAAAATCTGAGGGGTTGGGCTGCATCAGCTGCCACAGTGGTGTCCGGATTTGAGAGGCCCTCTCTTGTCCCTTTCTCTTCATCTTTAAAGCTCAAAAGTAGAGTAGACGAGAGATCTAACAATGGGCAGCCTTGTCTCTCAGCCTCAATTTTTCATAGTGACACAGCCAAATTATCTGCCCATTCAGGTGTGCATCTGTGGCCCCTAGACATTTTAACTACTCAGTGACTAGCCACCAAGAAGCAAATGAACTGCCCATTCAGCAGTGTTTCTGGGACCTATAGACATTGTGGCCATACAATCATAAGGCCATAAGTTCACATGGCCTGCCAGTTCAGGGGCATTTGTGGCCCACAGAAAATGAGGCCATTCAATCATGAGCACTACTGGTGATTTGTCCTCAACCCCAGAGAGGATGCTTCCCACCCGTCAAGTGAAACAGTTCAACTTTTCTGCCATGTTCACTCCACATTAGGTACCACTGTCAGGCAAAGGGCTCAATCACCAGCAAGCATCATTGAGGCGGGCTGGGTCACAGACACATGGGTCAGCAAAAAGCACAAGTCTTACATTCTCTCGTTATCCTGTAGAGAGACATGCTTGGGTTGGGTGCAGCTGGACCAGGACCACCCCCTGACAATCTTCCTTTTCACAGCATAAGCATGAAAGTGCCATTGTAAGCAGAGGAAAAGTATTTGAGCTCAGGTGCCAGATGTTCAGGGGAATGCTGAAAATGACAGGTGCCCAGCAACCTTGTGGGAAGTTGAGATCATGAGCAGCCCCTCACTCTGTCTGGGGGAGGAGGAGCCACTGGTCCCGCCTAGCCCACTGTCAGGCCACCCAGAGGAAGCCTCTTATTATTCCACATATAATCTTTTTTGTCTCCCAACATGTTCTTTGGAAAGAGTTCTATGGTGAAATACATTTGGAAAATGCTGTGTTTTACAGACCTTTTGGGAGATCTATATAGTATCCTATCTACATAGTATCCTAGTGGTTGTAGAAGTCCCTCCATTAAAAAAAACACATCTAAACAATGTTTCCCAAGTTTTTATGATCACAGAACCTTTTACTCACATCATGATTGTTAATAAGCCAGAGAACCAGTGTTTCATGGAAGACATTTTGTGAAATGCTGACCTAGGGCAGGCATAGCAAATAGGTTTCAACATAATTACCAACTCTGATTGGTAGAGGTAGTCTAGAACATACTGTTGAGAAGAATTCTAAGAGCCTGTCTGACCTTGGCCAGAAAGAGTACCATTATTTTTTTTTGAATTTTATTTTATTTTATTTTTTTATACAGCAGGTTCTTATTAGTTATCTATTTTATACATATTAGTGTATATATGTCAATCCCAATCTCCCAATTCACATCATTGACAAACAATAGCTGCCGTGTATGCAGAATATAATGGCAGCATAAGAGCAACGGACCTGCCAGTCTTGATCTAGGTTCTCTAGCTTCATTTTCTCTGGCAAAAGATTCCTCTAGGTCAGAATCGGTGACTTAAGAATTCCTCCAACAGGAACCCAACTTGGGAAATGTGAGTCTTCATTCATTATAATTTGCTCATGTTCACTGAGTCTTTACTGAGTGGACTGGTCCCTCAGGAAGGGGAGAAAGTTCTTTCCATTGAAAGGAATGCTCTCAGAGGTACCATATAAAATAAATCCTGGAATCCATCTCCAAGCTCAGTACCTAGGAGGATGCTCTTTACCAGAACGCCTCCATGACTACAGCCTTGTCCTCTGAGGTCAGGGGCATTTGGGAAGAATCTAGGAATTTCTCCCAACTCTCTGAAGCCTCCTTGGCCCTAACACCTATGAATGTTTTGGGCTCCTCCACTGTGAAGCTGCTCAGGGCTTTGGAGCCCAGTACTTTTCACTTGAGGATCTGCTGTCTGAGATGTGGGTCTGTGTGTATGTACCTGCGCATCTATAAGAACATACATGTACAAGTGTGTACAAAGATAGTGGGGAGCGCAAATTAGGGCTCACTTGATATCCATAGGGTCCAGGGCCAGGAGAAGAAGACAACTCCATGACACAAACCACTGTTGCTTGCCTCAGCAGCTGATGCTTCAGTTTGCAGAGTGACACTGGAGACATCGGCAGCGATCAACTTCAGTCTGGAAGGAGGAAAAGGGAGACAAATCTTTCAATTTTAATGGGATTTTCAAAGATGTGCCAGGTATTGTCAGTTGGCACTCTGCGACATTCCCATTCCCATTCCCTCTCCTGTACTGCCGGGGCTGGAAGCATTCAGATTACATTTCTCAGACTTGCTTGCCAATGTGACCTCTCTGCATGAAATTTGGAAGGGAGAAGGGAGTTAGAAACCATACTTTTCCTCTAGCAGGAAGAGTAGGCAAGTAGCTTTCAGCAGATGTGAGTTTTGTTTTGTTTTAATTTTATTTAAGTATAGTTGATTTACAATGTTGTGTTAATTTCTGCTGTAAGCAGATGTGAGTTTTGCAGCACCTGCTAGACTCCTTGCTACGCTAATCACCCAACCACCCTGGGGCCATGGGACACCTGTGCTGTCAGCAATGGTTTTCTGCAGTTTTTTGACCTCTGGGTCTCAGAAAAAACTTACTGATTTTCTGTACCACGGTGATCCTGAAAGCTAGTGGTGGCTCCTGACCTGTGCTCCTCCATTCTCCTTCTCACTTCCAGGAATGATGACAACCAGAGTGCCCTGGAAGCCATGTTGAAGAGGGCAGAGATGCCAACAGCCTCGATCTACATGGAGGAACACCACCGGTCCATATGGACTACCCATGGTTGATTCTTATGTGAGCAAGAAAGGGATTGTGTCTGAGCCATTAGATTTTCCATCTAATTATTCCAGTAGTTTGGCTTACCCAGACTAATACAAGAGTTGTAGTGTGTATCTAGTTACTGGTAGTCCCTGGGGTTTGTAGACAGGCAACTGTGCTTACAAATAGTGTCTGACCATCAGAGAGACCCCTGTGGGTCCGTTTTCCCCAGAGTGGTGCCTGCATGGGTATGCAGACCTATGAGGAGAGCTATTGGGGTTGGCCCAAAAGTTCGTTTGGGTTTTTCTGTAACATGGAAAAACCCAAACAAACTTTTTGGCCAAGGCAATATTTTTGACCTTTTGACCTGGGCTCAGTACAGCTGGGTCCTCTTGGGCAGCTGAGACCTGTGTTCAGTACAACATGGAAGACAAGGAGGCCTGGAATGGAGATCACCCTGGTGGTTCTTATAAAGTCTTAAATGATCCATCATTGAACAATGCCCATTCCTTTACTATTCTCTTCCCCCAGAAGCTCCTGTGCAACAGAGGGAGGGAAGGAGGAGAGAGGCACATTGGCTGGGAAGTCAAGTGGAATAGGTCCCAGTCTCAGCCTGTTAACAACTCCCTGAAGCATCCTCTCCCTCCATGGGCCTCAGTCTTCAACCCCAGAAGGGAATTAGTGAGGGGTCCCAGTGAGATCAGAGAGCACCTCAATCCTACTCCTCATCCCTGACTCACTATCTGTGTCTCCGTGTGTGTGTGTGTGTGTGTGTGTCTGTGTGTGTGTGTGTGTGTGTGTGTGTTCCAAGCAGAAGTCATAGCTGCTAAACCAGAGGGTCCGTAGAACCTTATTTGGACTCAAAGTGTGTTCTGAGGACCAGCATATTAGCACCACCTAGGAGCTTGTTAGAAATGCAGACTATCAGGGCCCCCCACAGAACTACTGAATCAGAATCTGCAATTTAACAAGATCCCAAGGGGAACCCTATGTAAATTCAAGTCTAAGATGTACTGCTCCAGAGGACTGGGGAAAAGACAAACCACCTTGAAAAAAGAATGGGATCTGGAGTCAGGAGACCTAAATTCTAGTTTGAGTTCTGCCACTTACTTGCTCCACAAAATTCACCAAGACATGTAACCATCCAGATCCTTTTCTTAAATGAGGATGTGCTCATGACTACTGAATGGTATAGAGGTCAACGGTATGCATTCTGGAGCCAAACCGCCTAATCTTAACTCTTTACTTCATTTACTAGCTGTGAAGCTTTGGATAACTCACTTGACATCTGAATGCTTCAGTCTCCCGATCTAGAAGGTATGGTATAATAATAGTGAGGGATTCTACTAACAATTTTAAATTAGAAATGAATACAAATAACATAGCACAGTGCCTGGCATAGTCTAAGTCCACAGTACATATTATTATACTCTGGCTTATTACAACATCCTTCAATAACAGAAAGAGACCTTGAAAGTAGAATCATCATCAGCTAGCTGAAGTCTTCCTCCTTTGGGGTTTATTGTGGTACACACACTTCTCAACTAACTGACACAGTCATCCAAACACTGAAGCTCTAACCTCCCACCTGACAGTCATGGGATTGGCTTCATGCCACCATTTTGGAGCCATCAACCAGTTCCCTGGGGTGGATTCCCATTTTGTCTATTCCAGCCCCATTCACTCTGCACACTCTCCTGCCTGTGGGAAATCTGCAGAGGCAGCGGCACAGACAGCAATGCAGTGCAGCAGGAGATGAACACTTGCAACTGGCCTTCCCTTTCCTACAGGAACTCACGCACTTCAAAGAGCAGAACGTCATCAAGGCACTGCTTGATGGACCTGTCACCTCAGTCACTGCAGGGAAGACTTCCAGGAAGAGGCGGGTACCAGGGCCCTCAGCAGAACCCTGCACCGCAGCAAGAAAGCAAGCTCCCTCAGCTGCCACCCACTGCAAGCACTCAGGACCTCTGCTCCTCGGAGGTGGGAAAATCACAGCAGTGCCCTCCGGCTGCTGCTCCTCAGGTCTGCAACCTCCTCACAAACACCAAGCAAGTGTACTGCTGGGGGCAGAGTCAGACTGTGTTCATGAGGTCCACCCACTGGGATGGCTGAAACAAACCAACCTCAGAATCTACAGCAACAGTATGTTTGGGTTCCGCAAGACCACCCTCAGGCTTGAAGATTCCCTAGAAGGACTCAGGACTCAGAAAAGCTGTTAGTTCTTTTCAGAGTCTGTGAGTCCTGCTGAGCTGTTATATACAGAATTATTATTATTTTTTAAAGAAATTTATTTATTTGGCTGCACCAGGTCTTAGTTGCGGCATGCGGGCTCTTTAGTTGTGGCATGCGGGCTCTAGTTCCCTGACCAGGGATCGAACCTGGGCCCCCTGCGTTGGGAGCATGGAGTCTTAACCACTGGACCACCAGGGAAGTCCCATACACATAGTTAGGATTTATGACAGTGAAAGTAAAAATCAGCAAAGGCAAAAGGTGCAGGGGTGAAGTCCAGTGGAAACCAATGGTGAGATCCAGTTGTCCTCTCCCAAAGTAGTCACATGGACGATGCTTAATTCTCCCAGAAATGATGTGTGACAACACATGCAAAGTGTTGCCAGTCAGGGAAGCTCACCCATGCCTAGGGGTCCAGAGATTTGACTGGAGGTCAGTCATGCAGGCATGCAGCGTCCACGTGACTCACTTTAGCTACTCGGTCTACAGCCCCCAGATGTCAAACTAATACAGCACAGCCGAGGGCCTCAGACATACAAAACAGGCCCTCACCATACGTCACACCACTAGCATGGACCACCTGGTCAGGTGGAACAGAGGTGCCTGGATTACAGAAATACCCTACTAGGCACAACACGCCAGGGTCTTTGTGGTGCTCTCCCAGGAGTGGGACAAGGACCAGTCTTCCCGAGACAGGCTTTTCCTTGGAACGTAAGGGCTTGAGTAACCTGGGCCTGCTGGGGTTACACTTTACAATGAATTTTAACTTAATTAGAGGCCTCACTGCCATTTAAAAAAATGTTTTCAGGGAATTTCTGGCGGTCCAGTGGTTAGGGCTCTGTGCTCTCACCGCCAAGGGCCCGGGTTCACTCCTGGGCCCTGGGCAAAAAAAGAAAGAAGTTTTCAGTGGTGACCCTGGGCAAGGCTGCTGGCGAAGGGGAGGGAAGCACACGGTGCAGGAAGGAGAGCATTGGCACCAGCACGCCCCCTAGTGTTGGGGAGAGGACAGCAGAAACTGCCACGGTAACCAAGCAGGACCCTATAGGCCTTCCAGGGACAGACCCCTCCCATGTCCTCCACCTGCTTCTCATCTGTAGAAACACTTTAGCCTCCTTGGTCTTCCCCAAGTTTCAAAGAATAATTTAATCAGAGAAGTGAGAAAATGCAGAAACAAAGGGAAACAGTCAAGCAAGACAAAATAATAGTTTAGCCATTAAACAAAGTCAAGGACCTTTAGTTCCTCCCCAAAGGCTATAGATAATACTCGGAGCCATATCCTGTGAGCTGTTTTGCAGATACTGAAACCCCCATCAGGTGGAAGACGTTAACTGCATGCTGACCACAAGCACAGAGACCCCAGACTGGTTGGAAGCAGAAGGCTGATGAGGTTGACTCCCCGATTACCTCACCACCAACCAATCAGAAGAATGTCCATGAGCTGATCACACATCCCACAACCTCCTGCCTCACTCTGTCTTTTAAAACCCTTCCCTGAAAGCCATCGGGGAGTTCAGGCCTTTTGAGCACTGGTTGCCTGGACTCCTTGCTTGGCGCCCTGCAGTACACGCTGTACTTTCCTTCACCACGACCTGGTGTCAGTACATTGGCTTTATGGGGTGTGGGTGAGTGGACCCAAGTTTGGTTTGGTAAAACCACCACTTACCAGGTGCCTGCCTTAGGACACATTCTGGGCTGGGGGCGCTAGAGATGTTCCTTTAAACAATCCTGACAGCCCGGTGGGATGTGTGGTCTTTAGCTATGACATAGAAGAGGCCCAACGGGCCGGTAAGTGGTGGAGCCAAGCCTTCTCTTCTATGGATCGGTAGATCCCTACAGCTGGGCGCAGTGTGGGCTGGAAGAACACCTGGGCATGTTTCTTGGTTCCTGGATGCCCAAGTCACACTAGCAGATGCTGGCACGGCATGAGCAACAACTGCACGCCCTTCGCCAGCCCCTTTTCCTTCTGTGAAAGCACTCATTCCTGCAGAGTCAGGATATGGGGAGCGTCTGACCAGGGCCAATGACCAGGTCTTTCTGCAGCTGGGGGTTTCTCTACCGTCCTCAGGACACTGTCATACTAACTCTATGAACTTTCTCCTGCCTCCTGACAGTGGTGTCAGAAAAACTTATCAGGTCACCTCTCTTCTGGAAATGAATAGGTTAGGATCCCTAAACCTGGCCAACATTTGAGAAGGTACGAAGAATCACAGTGGGGGGCAAGTCCCCAGTCACGTGCCTGACAGAAAACAGACCCTTCTCCCGGGACTTCTACACAAGACTGGGACAGAGGCACTTCCCAGGAGACCTCCAGGTTGTAGATTTGGGCAATGATTCATCCAACCAACCTGGGAATATCACACATGCCACCACCTCCTCAGAGGGGAAAGGGAAAGGCAGGGAGAAAGCAGTATGTTCAGGTGGAAGAGTAAATAAATGTATGTTGGATGCCATGACTGCTTTTGTCACTTGCTTCTCTCAACAGTGCCTGGCACCTGTTGGCTGTAGCACAGAAGGAATTGGGTGTACTGAGCCCAGACCCTGCCTTGCCCAGCCCAAGGAGTTCTGCTTGGTGACCAGGCAGGTACCACAAGCACACGGCACACACTTGGCCTCTTTCCCCAGACCCCGACGGGGAACAGAAAACTTTCCGCAAGGGCACTACAGGACTTTTAGCAGCCCTTGTTGCCACTGGCTGGCATCGTCAGACAAACAGCTCTCCCCCCACTTTATGCTGTGCTGTGCTTTCAAACCGGCAAAGCCCAGATTCTCCAAGGATCCCCAAGGTCCCAGAAACCGGAGCTCCTCGATTTATTTCAGGAGAATCAGGCATCATGGTTTCCTCCTCATTTGTGCATGCTGCCTGCCCTGCAGCCCACCTCCCAGCCCCTCCTCCATGCGGCTTCCCCGACTTAGCCTGAACCCTGCTCTCTGACCCCTGGCCTGAGACCAGAGCCCGGCTCCGACGGCTCCACCCCGCGCCCAAGATGGCCGCGCCCATGTGCCGCCGCGGAGGCAGCAGGCACGACTACCGGTTTCTTATTCTGAGGATCTAAAGAAAGAGGAGAGCGTGGCTTTGGAAGATGGAGGGGCGGGAACTCCCCCGGGAGCACAGCAACAAGGAGGCCCGGCCGCGCGGGAGAACGGACTGGGAGAGCGGGCCTCGGCCTCGGCCGCGGCGGACTCGGATCGCCACGACAGTCCGCGCGGAGCCCGCTCGCCTCCCGCCGCCCGAGACGCCTCCCCAGCCTCTCGTACGACTCGTCGCGGAAAATGCTCGCACGCTCTCGTCGCTCCATCTTACCTCAGAGGGAGCCACGTCAGAATCCTTTGTCCCCGAAAGGCGCCGTGTTGTTGCCCATTGGCTG
The DNA here is from genome assembly GCF_949987535.1 of Balaenoptera acutorostrata. NCBI lineage: Eukaryota > Metazoa > Chordata > Mammalia > Artiodactyla > Balaenopteridae > Balaenoptera > Balaenoptera acutorostrata. The sequence continues at coordinate 40,997,118 of NC_080085.1, forward strand.
TGTTGCCCCCCGCCCCCAAAGCCCGCTCCTGCGCGTGCACAGCGTTCGGGCTCCCGGGGCGACGGCGAGCGGAAGTGCTCTGCTGACCCCGAGGGCGGTGCGAGTTGACGCTTGCGGTTGTTATCTGCCCTGAGACCTCGGGTTCCAGGAGGTGGAGTAAGGGGAGGCGGAGCTGGGGATGGGCTGGATGGGGAGGTCGGAGGGGCCTTGGGCAATGAGGTCGCGCCCCTGGGGGGTTGAGTGACAGGGCCGTGGTGGTGAGGGGAGGGGGCGGGGCTACGGGGGTCAGCGAGTGATTGATCCATTGCTTGATTCATTCAGCGACCGTTTACTCAGTGCCTAGTAAATGCGGGGCACCCCTGTGTTTCACAGTAGTCTGTTCAGAATAGCCCTGTGAGTAGGTACTACGATGCTCTTTGTTTTACAGAGAGAAAGCAAGAACAGAAAGGCTGGGAAACCTAACCAAAGTCACACAGTAAAGTGGAGGGATCCTTTTTCTGTTTTCGTTTTTTCGGCATAACGCTTATGCCTTTCCAACAAACACACCCTAAATTTATCCCTTTGCTGACTCCCTGTCTCTCCCCTGCTAAGAGTATGGCTCCGCAAGATGGGGGAGCTCTGAAGTTTTGTTCACGTAGAACAGTAGAACCCGTAGAACAGTAGAACAGGCACACAGTAGGCCCTGACCTCTTGTTAAACGAATAAAAGCGGCAGAGCAGGCGGTCAGTTTCGTTCCAGAGCCCAGACCTTATCGGGGGGTAATTGAGCTCTTACTGAATGTCAATTCTTAAAACCAGAGTGAGGCACTGTGCCTTCTGGTGGCAAGGAAAACTTTGGGGTTTTCCTCAACTTGGCTCCATCATGGAGGTTGCTAATTGCATCGCCTGTGTGGTCATTGCCTTTCCAGGGTCAGGGTTCATAACTGAGCCCACGGCTCAGCAGCTTCAGACACCAGCTGATCTGCCATGGGCTTCCTTAGTTAGACTACAGAAGACCCAGTCTGAGGCCTCAGAAGGAGGTGCGCTCCCCGGGTCAGAGGCAGAGACATGGTCCTGAAGTGATGGTCCCAGCAGAGGTACCTTTGTCTTTGAATCCTTGGGTCCTGCCTCCTTAGAAATAAAATAGCTCCTCTGAGGGGAGTTGGAAGAGGAGCGCCAGCCCAGACCCCAGGGGCAGAGGGGGAAGGCTCACAGGACAGACCCAGATGCTCTGGTTAGAGGGAAGGGGCTCACAGGATAGCAGGTCCTAGAAGAACTGGACCTGCAGTGCCCTCTGTGCCTTCCTTCAGCTGAGAGAGAGCAAGGCTGACTCGGTGACTCCACTTCCAGCCACCATCAAGAGCTGTGTGATGGTGGTCAGTTGAACCCCTATTGGAGGAGAGGGATGAAAGTTACAGACGGATGGCGGGACGCTGCCCTGCTGTAGTGCCTGCAAAGGCAGGATCAGGCTGGAAAGATTGACTACCTGCCTCATGGGACTTTCTCCACTCCTGACACATTTGTGCACACACCATTATAGTTCCCTCTTGTGCCATGGGCTATTTTGTTTGTTTGTTTGTTTTTTGTTTTTGGCCGCCCCGCGCGGCATGCGGGATCTTAGTTCCCCAATCAGGGATCGAACCTGCGCCCCCTGCGGTGGAAGCACAGAGTCTTAACCACTGGACGGCCAGGGAAGTCCCCTGGGCTGTTTTTGGATTTGAGTCAGTCCCATAGTATAAACAACCCACTTACCTGTAGCAGAAATGTTGAATCTCCTCTACCCTGACTAGATGACCAAAGAGGTGTCTTTGGTTTCTGTGTGTCTGTGACATTTCAGCGTGGTCTCTAGGTAGGCCATCACCTAGCTCTGCTGCCTCTCATTTTGATGCTAGTAACTGGGTCTGGGAAGTGGCTCATCAAGCTCCATCTCGCTGAGCCCTGTTGTGCTGATCCTAAGGCAGGGATTGCTACGGTAGCAATGGTTAACAAAAGCTCCTTGCTGAAACTGTGTTTTGAACACCGCCAAATAAGGAAGAGCATGGCGATCAAATGGACATAATGGGAAATAAGGAAGTATTGGGGTGGGAACAGGGTGTTGGTGGCCCACGGAAGGGTGGAAGGAGCCTGGCGCAAGGTCAGTGGTTTCCAGCTCCATGTGGAACTGACCAATACCTGGCCCTTAACCTCCTTCTACACCCCTCCATTCCTCCCTCCTCGCCCCTCCCTTCTGCCCTGTGCTCAGCTCTGGTTTGTCTCCTTCCTCCAAACCACAGCAAGCTGTCCCTGTCCTCCAGACTTTGCTCAGGGTCTATCACCTCCAGGGCTCAGTGTGATAATAGGTGATTTGTAATCATTTCTCCTTTTTATTTTACTAGTAAATGATATTGTGAAAAATGAACAAATGCAAGTACATAAAAGAGGGAAGGTGGACTCACCACTGGAAGGTAAGCAGTGTCAACATTTTCATAAATGCTCTTCTGGACTGCTCTTCCTCAATAAATACATATTGCTTAACAAAGGAGATCGCACTGCACTTGCTTTGTGGTAACCTACTTTTAAATATGTTAAGAGATGAGAACAGGATTGCATTGCATTTTTAAAGCCCATGTGGTCTTTCCCACATTGTGTGTCTAATGTTTGATCTGAGTCCCCTTTGCTGGAGGTTTAGTTGCTTCCAAATTGTTGAATGGTGGAAACACCTACAGTTAACATCCTTGTTGCCTGTGCTTATTTATGATTGCCTTTTTATGATACATTTCCAGGCATAGAATTCCTGAGAGAAAGGAGATGTCAGGTTGTTAATGGCTTCCGAGGAGATGTCTTTAAACACAAGTCATAAATCTGTCCAGGAAGAGAAAATAAATTCACGTGGAAAACCCACAGGATGTTAGCCGTGTCCCAGGGGAACAGGCTGGAGCTACCAGGCCACGTGTCCAGATCATCACCCGCTGTGGGGCAAGAGTGATTGTTATTAAGCTGGTGATGGTGGTCTCATGGCTGTAGGCACTGATCTCGACCCTCCTAATTCTGCCTTCGTAGATCTCCATCCTTTGTCAGGGCAGAGCCAGATGGCCGTGTCCCAGGTGAGTTCCTAATTTACCCCCTACTTTGTTTCCAGTGAATTTGAGGCAGCAATTAGGAAATTATATTGCAGCCTTGAAAAATCTGTCAGTACCCCTCGGCTCTGGCTGTTTTCTGTTCAACCTGTCATCCACCTCAGATTCTCCAATCCTTCCCCTCCCCAGCAAAAAAAAAAAAAAAAAAAAAAAAGGTGGGGGTAGAATGAAAGACACCTCTCAACTACTTCCCTTTGGGAACTGCACTTCCTCTTTTCATTCTCAGAGAAGATTGTTTACATACATAGACTTACCTTCCTTCCAGTTCACTTTTTCCTTTTTAATTAGGGAAAATAAGGAAAGTAAATCGATGCTTAATGTTTTAAAATGCATATAAAAATAGTAGCCCAATCATCTGTATTCCTTCTCCACCCAGTACCTCATTCTTCCTCAGAGATGCCCACTTTTAACATTTTGATGATAAGGCACTGTAGATGCATTTACATCAGTGTAATTAAGTGAAAATAGACGTATGTGTAACATGTTTTTGCACAAATGCCATCACATTCCCATACCCATCTTGCTTTCCCCACATGATTATATCCTGGGTGTTGTTTCTCATCAATACAGAAAGATTATTTCAGTTCCTATTTCGTGGTATGGATGTATCATTTAACTATTTCTCTATTCGTAGATATTGGGGTTTTTATTCATTTTTTTTTTACTATTATAAACAGTGCCTCATGAACAGCTTTCTTTGTATCTATAAGCTCAGTAGTATAAGTGTTGTGGAGGGTTCACATGGAAATCAGATTGCTGAATAAAAGCCTGGAAAATTGGATCACAGAAATTATCTGGTCTTCGAAAATTAATGAAAGTAGTAATTATGAAGGATTTGGGAGTACAAATTTAAATGTAAGATGAAAAGGCACCCAATTCATTTTATGAAGCCACTTAAATTTGATGAAGATACTACAAAAAAGAAAATTATAGACCAGCTTCGCTTAAGAATATGAATGCCCAAAATTTTAAAATATTCTGCATAGAACAGTAATAAATTGAATTACACATTTTTTAAAGTAATGCATGCACAGGGTAAAAATTTCAAGCAAAAGCTTTGTTCAAGAAAAGGTAAAAAATAATTCTCCCTCTCACTCTGTCCCCATGTCTCCTTCTTCAGTGTTTCATACATTCTTCCAGAGATAATGTATGCATCTCTATCTAGATATATGAATCTCTTAAAAACATTTTTTTTTACAAATTAAAACACATTCTGGTCCTTGTCTTAATGATCATTCCATTGCAGTTGTACATAGCTTATCCCAGGGATTCTGAACTGTGGAACTATCGCCATCTTGGGCCAGATTATTCTTTGTTGTTTGGGACGGTCCTGTGCATTTTAGCATGTATAGCAGCATCCCCAGCCTCTATCCGCTAGATGCCAGTAGCACTCCCTCCCCCAGTTTTGACAACCAGAATGTCTCCCAACATTGCCAAATGTCTCCTGGGGGACAAAATTACACAAGGTTTCAAACCAGTGGTCTACCTTATTTACAAAAATAGCCACTTGATATTCTACTGGATGGAAATGCCATTTATTATTTACCTTTCTCCTAGTGATGTATATTTAGGATATTTCTAGGCTTTTGCTACCATAAACAACATAGCAGTGAATATCCATGTACATTCCAGTTGTATGCATGTGAGTATAGCTTTCTAGAAGTGACATTTCTAGGTTAGTGGCTACACACATTTTGAATTTTGATTTAAGATTGTCAAATTGCCCTCCAAATAGCATGTAGCCGTTTGTACTCCTGGCAGCAGTATGATGCCTTTTCCCATAAACAGGCAATCACAGTGATTTTTGCCATTGTGAGGGGAAAAAAGAGTGGTGCATTTTAATTTGCATTTCTTGAATTGAGTGTCTGTTCATATTTTTAAATGCCATTTGCACTTTTTCCTTTCAGATGATTATTCTAAGTTGTTTGCCCATTTTTCTCTTGGGTGTGGAATTACTTTGATTGCTGATTGCTAGCTCTTTATGTTAACTTAATAAGTAAATTAGACCTCTATCATGTATGTTGTAAATATTTTTTCATGGTTTCTCATTTGACTGGGTTTACGTATCTTGAAGAGTAGACACTTAAATTTTTAAAATGTGGTCTAATTTCACAATCTTTAGTGGCTTCTAGATTTCATGTATTGCTTCAAAAGGTTTTTGTGAGTCAAGATTATAAAAATGTCATTTCAGTTATGGGGAAAGGAGTGGTTAATGAATGATGGTAGCACAACTGAGTTTCCATCTGGATGGAAACAAAGCTAGACTCTTCTACATCATATGAAAGTAAAATGCCAGATTGATTAAAGAACTACATATATATTTGAGAAATTAGATGAAAATTTAAGAGGATATTTCTGTAACCTTGCTCAATGCAAGAAATATTTTTAATGAAATACAAAACCCAGAAACCATACAGAGAAAGACTGTCAGATTAGACTGCATTAAAATGTTAAAATCTGTACAGTCAAAAGACATTTGAGGCTGAAAGGCAGTGCATATGATACACAGAGGATTTATATACAGAAAATGCAAACTGATGATACAAAAAAGACCAAAACTGTGATAGAAAAATAGAAAGATAGTACAGGCAATCCAAAAAAAAAAGGGGTGATGCCATAAGGGAAGATGTTTACCTTTTCCTTATGGCTCATTTTTATTCCTCCTTTTCTGTTGCATTCCAGCAAATGAAACCAGTCTTGTCCCTTCTACTAACTGTTTGCCTTCCAGGTGGAAGTGTGTGTGTATGTCTGTGTGTGTGTGGGTGTGGGTGTACAAAAAAACCCAAAATTTTTGCACGGGTTGTTTTTAATGAAAATATGCTCCTACTATGCATACTCTGCTTTTTTTCATTTAACAAAAATATATCAGACATCCTTTCATGTCAACCAGTTTTTTTTGATTTTTTTAAAAATTAATTAATTTATTATTTATTTTTGGCTGTGTTGGGTCTTAGTTTCTGTGCGAGGGCTTTCTCTAGTTGAGGCAAGCGGGGGCCACTCTTCATCGCGGCGCGCGGGCCTCTCACTGTCACGGCCTCTCTTGTTGCGGAGCACAGGCTCCAGACGCGCAGGCTCAGCAGTTGTGGCTCACAGGCCTAGTTGCTCCGCGGCATGTGGGATCTTCCCGGACCAGGGCTCGAACCCGTGTCCCCTGCACTGGCAGGCAGATTCTCAACCACTGCGCCACCAGGGAAGCCCTTTGTCAGCCAGTTTTTATAATGGCCATTTTAGAGTATAGCCATAACAATTCATTTAACCACTCTGTCATCAACCCAGTCCAGATGCAGCTTGTTGACTGTCAGGGTTCATTCTTATCAGAAGCAATGTTGCCTGGTGATATAGCTGTCATGCCACCATTATTAGATTCCCAGGAACACAGGACATTGAGGGTCATCTCCCCTTACTTTTTGCTAATACAAATAATGCTGCCTTGACCATCCTTATGGCCATATAAATATTTCAGTAGGATAGAGTCCTGGTTAAAATATGAGAAAAAAATGTAATAGGTACTGCCAAACTACCTGTCAACCAGCCTTCTGTGAGAGTCCTCATGTTCCTATATGAGGACCAGTGGCTCATGAACAGTGAGCCACTCGTGAACAGTGGCTCTTCTCTATCGTTTGAATGTTTACCAACCTTATAAGTAAAAGACAGTATCTTACTGTTTAATTAGCATGTATTTGAACTTTAATGAGGTTTACAATCTATTTGTATGTTTATGCTTATATTTTTGTTGCTATGAATCTTTTGTCCATTCTACTGAGTTGTCTTTTCTTAACTGACATCAAAAAGTCTAGGGTAACAATCCTAGAAAGGGCACTGCTGCATTAAAGAGTATTTGCAACATACATTTTGAGGTATATTAACCTGTTGCTCCACCCCCTCCCCCCGAAGGCAATAAATAGTTTATCACTTCTTTGGTGTTTTTCTACACACTTGACTGCAGTAGGTATTATCAACCTGTTTAATGTTTAAGAAGCTGAAGGGTATAAATAAGTTCTGGAGATCTAATGCCCAGCATAGTGATTATAGTCAACAGTACTGTACTATAAACTTCAAAGTTGCCAAGAGACTAGATCTTAATTGTTCTCACTACAAAAAAGAAATGGTAATTGTGTGACGTGATAGAGGTGTTAGCTAATGCTGCTGGACTGGTGGTAATCATACTGCAAAATATAAATGTATCAAATCAACACATTGTACATCTTAAACTTACACAATGTTATACGTTAATTATATGTCAATAAGAAAAAGAATCTGAAGGGTGATAAATAGTATACTATTATAAATTTATTTCACATTCCTCCAGTTATACTGTATTAGGTTGTGGTTTCTTAAAGATTTGTTAGAATTTTAGTGTATGAAGGAAATTAGATCATTGTTATGTAGCTTACAAATATTTTTACCACTTTGATACTGATGTTTGAGAATTTAAAAAATTATTTTCTTTCTGCTATTTAGAAATTTCTAATGTCTAGGTAATCAAGTTTGCCAGTCTTTAGCTATATGTCTTCTGAATTTGGGGATGGCTTAGAAAGACTTTTGCCACTCTAGAATTATAAAAACTTTCAACTAGTAATTTTATGGTCATCCTGCATACATTTAAATCTCTGACATATCTGTAATTTATTTTGGAGTTCGGAGTGAGATAGCTAATGCAGCTTTATGGTATGCTTTTTCCCTGCATAAATACCTAGCCAGATTTTGCTAATGACTTCTTTTCTACAGCGATTTGAGATACTTTCATTCTGAACGAAATTCTGACCCTGTGTGTGTAGGATCTGTTAGTGGTTTTTAACTTTCTTCATTGTCATTACTGAAACATAACACTAAGTATAGCATGAATAAAATTCTTCCTCCTCATTAGGGAAATCTGACCTTGAGTTAACCTGGTTTTAGCTTTGTGTCCCTGGAAACCCAATAATGGTGGGATGACAGCTGTATTACCAGGCATTGTTACTTAGGATCAAAATGACTCTTTTCTTTCCTTTTTAATCTGTACAAATCAAGCATGTTATTTATATAGCAAGGAAGCACTCATTTATTCTCCATTTAAATACCAGACTTGAGATTTAAGATCACGTTTGGCAGTGTACTGCAGGATGCTAAATAAGACTTCACTCATACCACTTCGGATTTCTTGATATCTTGTTACGTTTTCCATCATCCACTGGAACAATTAGTTCAGCTTCCTTAACCTAAACTCGAAGCTTCCCGGATATAAAAGCCAAAATGACTCTTGATTGGTAAACAAACTGCACCTGGACTGGGAGGACGGTGAATAACTGAAAATAGCTGGTAGGAAGCCACCGATTTGGGTTTTCCTGAGTCCAGTGTAACTCTCATAACTGGGCATGTCCTTTGCCAGGACCTTGGAAGATGTGCCCAGGGGCCTGTTACAAGAGATACTGGTACATGGAGCAGCTTCCGGCTTCTAAGCCAGATACTGCCTGGACTCGCCAGTGTGGCCCTGTTCCCAGGCACCTCAGGCGGGCAGGGGCAGGTTGAGCTACTGGATTGTACTGAGAACTCCTCTTGCTGGCGTCACTGCCCTTTGGCCCACTGTTTCCTGTCTCGCTCTGCAAAGCTGAGTAAACTGGTGCCACATATGGCCCATGGGGGCCTTGTGGGTGCAAAATGTCTCCTTGAATTTAAGGCCACCAAGGGTGGGTGGGACAGGATGGGATCCAGAATGTAAATAGGTGGATTATTGCTCTCGGATAGGAATCCAGGCACTTAGAGAAGTAAATTCTTATTTGGTGGTGATAAGATCAAATACAGACCTTTCCTTTTTTACCTCAATCTGCTGACCAGGCCAGATACAGTCCTGTTGTTTGACTCATGATTGATTGGATAATCCGCACTGCTGGTCATGATTGAGTAGCTGTGTTTCGAACTGTTTGTTCTAGATCTACATCCCCTTCAAAGCCTTCTCTGTCAGCCCTAAGCAGAACTGACTTCTCCCTCTTCTGGGTTCCCTGCCCTACCTCTGCCATTGCCTCCTTCCTTTCCTACCGCCCTTTCATGTATGAGTTTGTAAGTGTTGTTTTTCTCCCTCTATTAGACTAGACTGTATGTAGCTCCTTCAATTCAGGAGGTGTTTGTTTTTATTAACCTTTACATCCTTAGAACTTATCAGCTTGGTCTCCAGTCAATAAATATGTGTTGGAAGAATGAATTTCCAGGGTAAGATATTTCTAACACTCGATCTCTTTCCCCATAGAGTTTAAAATAATTTTAGTTACATAAGCACCCTATATACTATACTATGTCAAATTGTGGATGGTGAACAGCGTAAGAACAATTACGTAGAGAAAGGCAATGCAGTGTCTAAAAAGTGCGTGCAGAAACCAGACTGAATGGACTTTAATCCTTAATTCCTACCTGTGTGACCCTGGGCAGGTGACCTAACGCTCTGTGAGCCTTCCTGTCCTCATCTGTCAGGGTTCTCCTGCGTGGTGGGGAGGACTGAAATCTTTCTACGTGTGAAGGACGTAGGATGGGCACAGAATGGGCACTTGGTGTAACATACTGTCTCCGTCCACAAGCCAATCACTGGGCTAAAGAGGAATGTGCTGTTGCAGGAAATGTTAACCTTCAGGGATGTGTTTGTGGACTTCACCCTGGAGGAGTGGCAGCAGCTGGACACCACTCAGAAGAACCTCTGCAGGGATGTCATGCTGGAGAACTACAGCCACCTGGTCTCCATGGGTGAGGGACCCTCCACAGGGTGACTGGAACGCACCCCCTCATGTCTCCCTCTCTCTCGGCTGCTACAGCTCAGGGGCGTCTGGGCCCTGAATGAGTCGGGTCTCAGGCTCACGGTCAAGAATTCATAATGGCGTTTGCACCCTGCACAGGATGTCCGTGCTCTCACCTTCTCTGTGGATGGTCTGCACTGAGGGCCCGCTAGCTGGGCTCACGGGGCAGTCACCGAGGCCAGACCATCTCTGCCCTGCAAGGATGGGCCTCGGTTCTGGAATGCCTCATGTGTCAATAACAAAGTCCTCTGTCATTTCCCCTCAACAGGATTCCTCATGGCCCAACCAGGTAGGATCTTCAGGTTGGGACAAGGAGAAGAGGAGGCCAGGATGGCAGCTGGAGAAAGCCCAACACGGAGGTGTCCAGGTGAGCCTGCGCCGGGCCAGTAGGGCCATGGCGAGGGGACCCGGTGGGTCAGGGAGAGCTTGGCCTCGGGGGCGCGCCCAGGAGTTCTCAGAAACCCCAGACTTGGGGGCACAATTCGGGTCTGATGGAACGAGCTGCTGTGATATCCACACGATGCCCCACCTGCTGCCCCTCTGCAGCCCCTTGTTCTTGGGGTTCAGACAGAGGCAGCCACTGCTGTTCTGTAGATCCCGTCTCCACCTTCCAGCGTCTGGGTGGCTAGGGAGACGTGCCCAGCCTTGTCTCCTTCCTCCTCCCTCTCCTTTCTGGAAGCTGTTTGGACTTTCCCCCTCTCTTGGGCATTTGTGTGTTCATCAGAGACAAGCAGATGGAGGGGTGATGTTTCCTCTTTCCTTGGCATACTGTGGGCCCTCGAAGTCTGAAACGCGGAGTCTTTAACCTCAGGGAAATTATCCTACCTGGTTTACTGGAGTTGGGATGGACAAAAAAGCTTTGCTAGTGACCTTCAGCTCTACCAGGCAAGTGAGAATGGTCTCATAGAGATTGTCCTCCAATATTTATAATGATATAATATCAATCCTATACAAACCCTTTAGGAAAATAAGGAGGAAAAAATTCCCAGCAAGTTTTTTAGACCAGCATTACCCTGACACCTGACCAAGAAATTAAAGGGAAAGAAAAGTACAGACCAATAAATTTCATGAATATTGATGTACAAACCCTTAACAAAATATTTAGCAAATGGAATCCAATAATATTTGAAAATGAATGCAAGGTTAACATTCCGAGTTCAATTTAATTAAATATATTAACAGAATAAAGGCAAAAACATATGATCATCTCAATGGCTACAGGTAAATAATATGGCAAAATTAATATGTTCATGATAAAAAAAACCTTAATAAACTAGGAATAGAAAGGAACTTCCCCAATCTGTTAAAGGGCATCTACAAAACGCCAATATCATATTGAATGGTACAAGCCTAAACACTTTCTCTCAAGCTCATTAATTCTTTCCTTGGCTGTAATGAGTCTATGATGAGCCTGGCATCCCTAGGAGTAAGATTGATGGGTGCCAACAGAATTGCTGTTTAATATTACAATCAGAAAAAGGCAAGATTTGGGAATTCCCTGGCCTAACCAGGGACTAACCACTGGACTCCGCACTTCCATTGCAGAGGGCTCGAATTCGATCCCTGGTCGGAGAACTAAGATCCTGCAAGCCAGGTGGTACGGCGAAAAAAAAGAAAAAAAAAGAAGGCAAGATTCAAAGAGAGGAGTCTGAGGGCAAATGCTTCATTAAAAAGTGAGGGTCCCTTGCTGAGTTCCCAGACCTGAGCCAAATTTTAGATCTGGAACCAATTGTCTAGAGAGGTGCCCACGTCCCTCATAGGAAGAACCCTACAACAGTGTAGCAAACATAGAATACTTTCCTTAGTCCCTTCCCAAAGGAACCTATGGCCATTTATCTGGGTGACTATAGTCACTGGGGAAAAGGGAATATTTTTAGGACTACTGGACACAGCTTTCTGAGTTGACATTAATACCCAGACATACAAAGCATAACCATGGCCCTCCTGTTAAGAGTGGGGGCTTACTGGGTACAGGTGTTACACTGAGTCCGGGCTTAAACCTGATTCACAGTGGCCCATTGCACATGCAGACCCACCCAGTGGTGATTTCCTCAGTCTCCTAGTGTATAATTGGAATTCATATACTTAGAAGTTGGACCATTTACTACCTCTCTCCTCACCTGTAAAGTTTGTTAGCTGATAATTTATGTAACAGTATTTAGTGGTTACAGAGTAAAGAACTATGGAGATAACTTATTTTTATCCAAAAAAATCACATACAGATATTACAATCACAGGATACCCATTTTTAAGATGCAAAACATATACTCAAAACCATACACTCAGACAACCACATGGAAAAGGAATAGGGAATACCTAGACATATGTGAAAATGGGGTCATTTTAAGAAGAGAATGGTGTCATATATTAAAGACAAAGCTGAATGGGAAAATGGATTGGAAGACAGAATCAAGTATGCACAAGATCATTTTATTGGTAGTTTCTGCAGACGACATTTAAAAAATTAAAAAATCAATAATCCTACCACTCCAGTGATAATCTGGATAATCTGCTTAATAATTTGGTGTATTTCCTTCCGAGCTTTTTGTTCTGTGTCTACCTATACACACACACCTAAAGCAGATACAAATATAAAACAAATATATTTGTATACACATATATGTGCAAATAATTTTACTCAGCATAAAACTGCTATTTTTCTGCCATCCAGAATCACTGATATAATGGTGCATTATCCATCCTTGATGTATTTTTTTATAATGTAAATTATGTGGTACATTATGTTTTTTCACTTAGCCAATTACCATGAACATTTCCCCAAATCCTCAAACATGAGAAAATTTTTAATTAGTGCATACTATTCTATCTTATTGATATGTCAGTTTTTAATCAATTGACTATTAGATATTCAATTTATTTTTTTTCTATTTTAAATAATATTATGTTCAGGGAGATAAGCTGAACATTATTGACTAATAAAATGAGGCATAAATGTAACCATAAAATGATTACCCTTAAATATTAAGTTGTAAGCACTGTTCCTAAGTGAGGTGTGCCAAAGCTTAATATATGCCTTTTCTGTAAGGGGTTTGCATTTCTGCACTGAAAGTGCTGATGAATATGTGTAAGACCTCCTGTTTGAGCTCCTTTGTTTCAGGGATCATAATGACTCATCCTCTGTCACACCACTTAAGGAAGCAATTTTTCTATTTTGTTTAAGAAGTAAACTGGGAGTTTGCCCTAGCTAGAATTAATAATTTTTGCTTTATATTTTTCTTTCAAAAATGTCATCCACTACTCCACAGTGAACATATCTTGATGACTGCTTGTTTGCAACCTCTGCACCTTTCACACAAAATGTGTGGTATAGACTATGGAACATATTTCTCTCATAATTTCTAACATAGTTTTCTAAACTCATTAAATTCTTTGTTTTTCCTCAGCATAAATACTCTGATAGGCAAGGACATTTAAATTCTTTCTAAAGTCTTTTCCACATCAATATATTCACAGTTTTGCCACTTATGAATTCTCTGGTATACAGTTCTCTACTTGTGTAAGAATTCTGGGTGAAAAATTGATCACATTTATTATATGCTTCTGGAATTATACTTTTGTGCCTTTTATTAAGTTAAATGAACATTAAGTAATATATGAAGAGTTTTTGACATTTTTTGATATATATAAGGTTACTCCCCAGGATGAATTGATATATAATATAATGAGGTGTAACTAGTGAAATTATCTCACACTAAAGTATATTAATAGGTTTTCTCTCCTGTATGACTTTTCTGATGTTTAATGAGAGTTGACTTCCCACTGAAGGCTTTGCCACATTCTCTGCATTCATAAGGTTTCTCTCCTGTATGAGTTCTGTGATGTACAATGAGAGTTGATTTCACACTGAAGGCTTTGCCACATTCACTACATTCATAGGATTTTTCTCCTGTATGAATTCTCTGATGTTTAATGAGAGTTGACTTCCTACTGAATGCTTTCCTACAGTCACTGCATTCATAGGGTCTCTCTCCTGTATGAATTCTCTGATGTTTAGTCAGTGGTGACTTTTCACTGAAGGCTTTCCCACATTCATTGCATTTATAGGGTTTTTCTCCTGTATGAGTTCTGTGATGTACAATAAGGGTTGACTTCTCACCAAATGCTTTCCCACATCTTCTGCATTCATAAGGTTTCTCTCCTGTATGAGTTCTATGATGGACAGAGAGGTGTGATTTTCCACTGAAAGTCTTCCCACACATGCTGCATTCATAGGGTTTCTCTCCTGTATGAACTCTCTGATGAACAGAAAGGTGTGACTTTCCCCTGAATCCTTTTCCGCATTTACTGCACTCATAAGGTTTCTCTTTTGTATGAGTTCCCTGATGTTTAATGGGGGTGGGCGTCTCATCAAAGGCTTTCCCATGTTTATTGCACTCAGGTTTCTCACCTGTATGAGTCCTTTGATGTGTAAGGCTGGATTTACCACATTTGATAGCTTCATAAAATGCTTGTCTAATGTGTGTTTTTTCATGTCTAATTAGGTGATACGAACTCTTAAAAACTTTTGCACATTCACCACATACAAATGGTTTCTCTCCTGTATGAGTTCGCTGATGTTTAATCAGAGTTGACTTCTGGATAAATGTTTTCCCACATTCACTGCATTCATATGGCTTCTCCCCTGTATGAGTCCTCTGGTGTGCAATGAGGGTTCACTTCTGGCTGAAGGTTTTTGCACATTCACAGCATTCATAAGGTTTCTCTCCAGTGTGAATTCTCTGATGTACAACAAGGTTTGCTTTCTGGATAAACACTTTTCCACATTCAGAACATTTATAGAATTTCTCCCCAGTTTGAATTCTTGGACTTTTATTAAGGGCTTGCTTATGGTGGAGGGCTTTTCCATGTTCATTAGGCTCAAAGAATTTCTCTCCAGGTTGAGCTTTATCATCAAGATTAGAATGGAAGCATAATTTCCAATATGCCTTACATTCATCATATTTCTTTCTTACATAGCTTCTACTTTGACTAAGAAAATTTAAATTATGTTTTGAACACTTTCCCCATGAATCATATTTAGGGAGTCTTTGTCTTACAGAAACAAAGTTTGTGCTTGGATAAATGATTTTTCTGTATGTTATGAATTCTTGGCCACTTCCATCCTTCAGTGTTTCCTTATCAATGCATGCAGCTTGCCAGAGAGGTTTGTCTTGGCTTTCCTTGTGATTATTTATCAGGTTACCAACTTGCCAGAATTCTAGGGAAAAAATGCAGTGAATCATCAAACTTGTAAATATTTCTACTATAATGTTATGGCATAAAATTAATTCATAAATGCCCTGCTGTGAACTCCTATTAATGGACCTGAGCTGATGTGGATGAACCCTCCCTATGCTCCACCACCGCCACCTCCCTCAACTGTAAATACAAAGAAATGCTGGCCCATATTTAACAGAAAATAATTTAATACCCAGTCAAGCTCAAAACCAAGAAAAGAAAGTTTTTAGGTGTCAAAACTGAAGTGAGAGTTTAAAGTGATGGGGTGAACAGAAACTGAAGGTTGAAGATTTGCAGGGGAATCCAGACCACAGGGCACAAATGTTCAGGAAACTAGAATATAATTTGCACTTAAAGTAGGAGCCACAAAGAGCATCCATGCGTGTTAAACAGGAACTAGAAAGACTCCCCACTGGTCAAGGAAATTGGAAAGAAGGATATTATATATAAGAAATCAAAAGCCTGATATGATACTATATATAGAAATCCCTAAACACTCCACACAAAAACTACTAGAACTGATAAATTCAGCACAGTAGCAGGATACAAGATTAACATCCAGAAATCAGTTACATTTCTTTACACTAACAGTGAAATATCAGAAAGGGAAAGTAAATAAACAACCCCTTTTACAATCACATCAAAAAAATGAAATACTTAGGAATAAACTTGACCAAAGAGGTGAAAGACTTATATGCTGAGAACTATAAAACATTGATAAAGGAAAGTAAAGAGGATTTGAAGAAAAAATATCCCATTGTCTTGGATTGGAAGAATTGTTAAAATGGCCATACTACCCAAAGCAACCTATAGATTTAATGTGATCCCTATCAAATTACCCATGACATTTTTCACAGAACTAGAACAAATAATCCTAAAATTTATATGGAACCATAAAAGACCCAGAATTGCCAAAGCAACCCTGAGGAAAAAGAACAAAGCAGGCGGCAAAACCCTCCCAGACTTCAGACAATACTACAAAGCCACAGTAATCAAAACAGCATGATACTGGCACACAAACAGACATATGAATCAATGGAACAGAATAGAGAGCCCAGAAATAAACCCACACACCTACAGTCAATTAATTTTCGACAAAGCAGGCAAGAATATACAATGGAGAAAAGACAGTCTCTTCAGCAAGGTGTTTTGGGAAAGTTGGACAGCTGCATGTAAATCAATGACGTTAGAACACACCCTCACACCACACAAAAAAATAAACTCAAAATGGCTTAAAGACTTAAATATAAGACATGACACCATAAAACTCCTAGAAGAGAACATTCTCTGACATAAATCCTACCAATGTTTTCTTAGGTCAGTCTACCAAGGCAATAGAAATAAAAGCAGAAATAAACAAATGGGACCTAATCAAACTTATAAGCTTTTGCACAGCAAAGGAAACCATAAACAAAATGAAAAAAACAACCTACAAAATGGGAGAAAATATTTGCAAATGATGTGACCGACAAGGGCTTAATTTCCAAAATATACAAAGAGCTCATACAACTCAATAACAAAAAAAACCAGCCTAATAAAAAAAATGGGCAGAAGACCTAAATAGACATTTCTCCAAAGAAGACATACAGATGGCCAATAGGCACATGAAAAGATGCTCAACATCGCTAATTATTAGAGAAATGCAAATCAAAAGTACAATGAGGTACCACCTCGCACCGGTCAGAATGGCCATCATTTAAAAGTCTACAAATAACAAAAGCTGCATGAGGATGTGGAAAAAAGGGAACCCTTCTATACTGTTGGTGGGAATGTAACTTGGTGCAGCCACTATGGAGAACAGTACGGAGGTTCCCCTAAAAACTAAAAATAGAGTTGCTATATGATCCAGCAATCCCACTCCTGGGCATATATCTGGACAAAACTATAATTTGAAAAGATACATGCACCCCTATGTTCATAGCAGCACTATTAATAATAGCCAGATATGGAAGCAACCTAAATGTCCATTGACAGATGAATGGATAAAGAAGATGTGGCATACACACACACACACAGACACACACAGACACACACAATGAAATATTACTCAGCCATAAAAAGAATGAAATAATGCCATTTGAAGCAACATGGATGGACCTAGAGATTATCATACTAAGTGAAGTCAGAAAGAGAAAGACAAATACCATATGATATCACTTATATGTGGAATCTAAAATATGACACAAATGAACATATCTATGAAACAAACAGACTCACAGACATAGAGAACAGACTTGTGGTCTGTTCCAGGGTCTCTGTGCCAAGGTGGAGGGGGCACAGGGGAGGGATGGATTGGGAGTTTGGGACTAGCAGATGCAAACTATTATGTATAGAATGGATAAACAACAAGGTCCTACTGTATAGCACAGGGAACTATTTTCAATATCCTGCCATAAACCATAATGGAAAAGAATATATATATATATAACTGAGTTACTCTGCTGTACAGCAGAAATTAAACACAACACTGTAAATCACCTATACTTTAATAAAATTAAAAAAAATCAAAAGCCTAGTTCTGTAACTCAATCCAAATGATTATAAGTGTAGTACAGAGCCCATAAGCTGAAATATTAAACTAAAAATTGGTCCTGTATTAGTAGGTTCCTAGTAGTGGCAAGCTTTCCAAAAAATATATTCTTATGTTTTTATAGCTTAGGGATCACAAGATATCTATGGAATACCAATTTTCACTGAAGAGTTCACAGTAAAAAATTAACAACTTCACAAGGAAATGACCCATCATGAAAGAGAATCAGCAGATACATTTAAAGATACTCCCATTCCTAGAACTGTAGCTAGTAGAACCATGTGAACTTCAAAATAAATATATTTCAACTATTCAAAGAAATAAGGTAAGAACTAGACTATGGGGGGAAAAACTAGGAAAATTATATACAGGCATTATTTTTAAAACTCTAAATAAAGAGGTTGAACAGTAGATAGAAGTTGAACTTCTATCTACTACTTCTATCTAGTCACAGATAAAGACAGATTTAACAAATTAGATGACAGATCTTGAGAAATCACCCAGAATGTAGCATGAAGAGTTAACAATGGAAATATGGTAAGAGAAATAGAGAAATGATAAGTTCCAAAATAGGTTTAATAGCAAATCCAAATGGAAGACTAGAGAAAAAGGGAGAGGGGGCAATATGCCAAGAAACGGGTTAACAGAGCAACTCTGAGACTGCTATACTTAGAAAGGGCAGCTTGCAAGGTTGGCCCTTGGCTGCCATCTGGGAATCTGGAGTTCAGGAATGTCCCCACCACTGCCTAACTGATAAGGCTGCTTGTACAAACAATGTGATTTAAGCAGAACATTTCCTTTCCTTCTGGGGGTCTGGAATTTTGGTATGTGCTAGGCAGTCTGTGATGTGAGGACGCTGACTGAGTCTCTAATGGGCTTCCCTGGGCATACACATCACACACATGTTGCTGCACTTTCACTGCTGGGAGAAGTGTGCCCTGTGTGACCCTAGGTGGGAGGGAGAGAGCATAAGGAACCCTGTACATGTAGTCCTCCAGATTCTGCTAATGTCTTTTTCGCTTATGCTCTAGTTGTATATCCTTACTATATCACTGTAATAAATTTTAGCTGTAAATACAACTAGATGCCAAGTCCTGGGAGTCCCTCTCAAGAATCTCTGAATGTGGTAGTGGTCTTGGGGGACCCCCAATCTAGGCAATATTTGAAGAAACAATGACTGGCAGTTTTCTGGTATGGAAGAAATGCATATATCCTACCCTTAAATGTCCAGAGTCCTGAGTGTGGTAAATAAAAGCAAATCTGCACCTAGACACAGTTCTGTGTAACCGTAAGACTTTAAGAAAGTACGTATTGAAAGCTACCATGGAGAAATTTTTAAAATCACCTATAAAGAAACAATTAGGTCAGCAATAGATTTCATCAGCTAAAAAAGAAGCCAAAAGATTAAATATTTTCAAAGTCCTCAGAGAAGATGTCACCTTAGAACTCTATCCCCAGATAAATTATTGCAATGAAAGATGACAAAATAAAGATGTTTTTGGACAAGAAAAGACAGAGAATTTGCCACACACAAAGCCTGCTAAGAATAATGCTTAGTATTGAATTATTCAGGAGGAAAATGACCAAAGGGGAAAAAGGCAGGGGGGAGGGTAAAGAAAATCCAGCAAAGGCAGGAAAAAAGAGGTAAAGGAAAAGCAGGATATCTAGAAAATGCAATAAAATAAGAAATACAAATAAAGTAGTAGCACAATAAATAAGTATTAACCCCATTAATTATAGGCCCACCATATTAAATTGTACTTTTAAAAATCAGCTATATGTTTTCAAAAGACAATTAGAGCCAAAAGAGAGAAATGTTGAAAATAAAATCATAGAAATATACCTGGTACTTAATAACCAAAGGAAAACTGGTAAGACAATGCTTATGTTATACAAAACAGAATGACCTGGATGCCAAAAGCAAGTAAGGACAGAATATGACAATATTATAAAGCAATTTCACTTACATAGATGCAAAACTCTTAAATATACAAGGCAAACTGATTCTATTTATGACAGAAAAAAGGTTATACATCTAGTAATGTTGAAAATGTATATACCCTACTATGTATTCCACATATAGTTATACCAGAGAGAAATTCTGCAAATATGTACATGTACAAGAATGGCAACAAGATATTAGAAACAACCAAATGCCCAGCAATAGAGGCTTGGATTGATGGACTGTGATACTCAGGTGCTGGAATGCTATGCAGGAGTGAAAAATGAATGAACTAAATCAAAAATAAATGAACATATATGCATAGCTAAACTCAAAGGGTAACACTGAATACTGAAAGAAAGTTGTAGAAAGACCCCTATGGTTCTAGAGCGCTAATCTGGTAAATTTACAAAAAAGAATGCTATATTGATTACAGATGCAAATTTATGTAGTAAAAGTTTAAAAACATGGGTTAGAAAGATAACGCACCAAATTCATGATATTGTTTGCCTGGGGCGGGAATGAAGGGAGCAGGATTCAGGAGAGGAAAAGGGAGGCTTCACCTTTAATTGTAAACCTCTATTTCTTTTACAAACAAAAAACCACTGCCACCAAATGACAAAATCTTAGCATTTGCTAATTCTGGGAGGTAACTACAAGGGTATTTGTTATGACTATGATTTTCTATACTTTTCTGCAGTTTTAAGAGAAATGCCTTAAGGCAGGGCTTCTGGAACAGTGGAGTGAGGACCTTAGTAAATCCTCTTCCCCATAAAAGCAATGAAAATACTAGCAAAATTATCAAAATCTGTCATTTCAGGACTTTGGAAATTAACCAAAGGCACACAACAGATTAAAAAGCATTTATTCAAGAAGAACCAGTGAACCTCACTAAGAGCAGCCAAGTGTGTGGTTTTCCACTTGGTGCTACTTTCCCCCCACCCCCACCTCCACCCCAAACCCCTGGCTCCTCAGCTCTGTGGTCCGGAAGCAGTGAAAACTGGCATTGTCACAGCAACTGAAGGGAGTTCCACCAAAAGCCTCATTTCCAGAGTGCTGTCACTACTTGACCTAACTTGGAGCTCAGCTCCAAGAAAGAAGGGACAGTATATGGTAACTCCAATCGCCATGAAGAAATAAACAGCACCAGTAAAGGTAACGTGCAGCAAAGTGTTAACATGTCAGGCCTGGCTCCTGGCTGAAGTTTGGGAATGCAGATTGTGGAATGTTCCCTATGTTGATAAGATGATTTTTGCCTGCCTGGGGCACTGAACACCTGATTTTCTTCTGGTTGACTAGATGCCTCGCAGTGCCTATTTTTAGTGGGTCAATTTGGAATCTCCCACAGACAAAGTGAAAAGGGCTTTCTAAAAAGCCTTACTTGCCGCTTGGACTTGAATTGCAGCTGTCTAGCCCTGTAGCATCTTGGCTTTGCACGAGAAAGGAGCAACTATCCCTGCGGGGATTCCTCTCCTCTACCAAGTGCCCAGCAATGCTGGTGAAAATGAACCCCTATTAGGACACGTGAAGAAATGTCAGCAAGCATTGAAATAAAGGGGAAAAAATCTTACAAGCTTACAGATAGAAAAAAAATGATACCAAGTATCAATAATCAGAATAGGCTTCAGAGTTCTCAAAAGGAAAATTACAATCAGAAGACAACGGAACAATGCCTTCAAAAGTCTAAGGGAAAGAAATGTCCATCCTAGAACTCTACCCCAAGTTCAACTCTCCATCTTGGATGAGGATTCAACACTTTCATAAATTCAAAAATCTCAAAAAATTTACCTCCCAAGGACCTACATTCTTTCTTAGGAAAGTACTGGGAGAATGTGCTCCAGTGAAATGTGGAAAAAGGCATGGCATAAAGCAAACAAAGGAATCCAACAATGCAGAAAGTGGAGGGAATTCCCAGAATGATGGTGAAGAGATGTCAGGATGGTAGCTGAGCAAACAGGAATGAGGATAATCCACCCAGAAGGAAGTGGTCAGAGGCCTCCGGAGAAACTCAGGGGTATGACATTGATGGGACACTTGAAGCTCTGGAAGCATTCAGAATCACTCTAGACAACTGGTCATGTTTAAGTTAAACTGGTGATAAGTACATAGCGAAAGAAGCAAATGAAAGAAACAAGACAATTATTAACCAAAGGAAACTAAAAGTTATGCAGAAAAGGTAAATTAATCATAGATGACTACATGGCTAAGCTGTCTATAGTGTTTACATAGTCATTATATTGTAAACAGTAGTACTGATGTAAACCAAATTTATGGTATAATCATATTGGGAACATGGGAGAACAAGAAGTTTTTGTGTTCCAAAGAAGACATAGAGATGGCCAACAGGCACGTGAAAAGATATTCAACATCACTAATCATCAGGGAAATGCAAATCAAAATCACAATGAGATATTACCTCACACCTGTCAGAATGGCTACCATCAAAAAGAACACAAATAACAAATGTTGGTGAGGATGTGGAGAAAAGGGGACCCTCGTACACTGTTGGTGGGAATGCAAACTGGTGCAGCCACTATGGAAGACACTATGGAGGTTCCTCAAAAAGTCAAAAATAGAAACTACCATATGATCCAGTAATTCCACTCCTGGGTATACATCTGAAGAAAACGAAAACACTAATTTGAAAAGATACATGTATGTCAATGTTCACAGCAGCATTATTTACAATAGCCAAGACATGGAAGCAACCTAAGTGTCCATGAACAGATGAATGGATAAGGAAGATACACACACACACACACACACACACACACACACACATATACATGCAATGGAATATTACTTAGCTATAAAAAGGAATGAAATTTTGCCATCTGTAAGAACATGGATGGGCCTGGAGGGTATTATGCTTAGTGAAATAAGTCAGACAGGGAAAGACAAATACCATATGTTTTTGCTTAAATGTGGAATCTAAAAACTAAAACAAATGAATATAACAAAACAGAAACAGACTGACAGATACTGAGAACAATTTAGTTGTTACCAATTGGGAGAGGGAAGGGGGAGGGGCCAGATAGGAGCAGGGGATTAAGAGATAAAAACTACTAGGTATAAAATAAATATGACACAAGGATGTAATGTACACACAGGGAATACAGTCAATATTTTATAATAATTTTAAATGGAATATTCTGTAAAAATATCAAATCACTGTGTTGTACACCTAAAACTAATATAATATTGTAAATCAACTATACTTCAATAAAAAAGAAGAAAAAATATTCAAAAAAGAAGTCTTTGTGTGTTTGTATGTGTATGAGTGGCAAAAACAATGAAGTGAGCTAAATCTTCATCTTCCATAGCAGAAAATTTTAAATAATTTTTGTAAGATATATGTAAATTATAAAGAACAGAGATACCAAAAATTATCTGCGTATCCACCACTCATTAAAAAACAAATTATTTTTACCTTTGAAGTTCTTCATGTGCCCATTTCACTCTCTTCTCAGATAATCACTATCCTGAATTTTTATGTTTGTCATGCCCTGACTGCTTCTAAGCCTTTTGGCTAAGACCAAGTACATTATCATGCCCTGGATATTCATTATAGTTTTATCACATTTATTTTATTCTTTAAACCTCAGGCATGATTTAATTTGATAAAAATTAAACTTTTTTTTAATCAAAAGAGACTACTGCCTTGGGTCAGTAAATTTGAAGTCTCAGATGAAACATAATTGTCTAAAACAATGACCAGAATTGACAGAAGATACCGAAAACATGAATAAATCAGTAATTATTTTAAATAACTATAAAATTCACTAGGTAATCAAGTCTTGCCCTAAAAAGGGGCCTCTTATCCAGATGTTGTTGTAGATGATTGCTATCAAACTCTTAAGAGCAGGTATACTTCACTCAGTGAAGTTTCAGAAACTAGGAAAAAAAAAAAAAAGGGAAGAGTACCCAGTCTCTTTTATGCAGCTAAGATAACCATAGATACCAGAATAAGAGTAGAGTACAAGAAAAGAAAATCTAAGATCTGTCTCACTTCTGAACATTAACGGAAAACTCTGAAATTAAATGAGTAAACTGAATTCAATTAATTTAAAAAATGTTTTACAACTAAGTAGAGTTTAGTGCAGGAATGCAAGAACAGTTCAACATGAGAAAATCGATTAATATAATCCACCACATTAATAGATTAAAAGACAAAAAAATTATCTTCCCAATAGATGCAGAAAATAAGCATTTGAGAAAATACAACACACATTCATGATTTTTTTTAAAAAAGTCTCAGTCAACTAGGGATATAAAAGGAGCTTTTGATGAAAGGTATCTTTCAAAAAACCACAGCAAATAATGGTGAAAGTTTTAGAAGTTACATTTTCTCTCTGTGTCTCAGTTTCTCCTCTATAAAATGAGGATAACAACCAGTCTCCTTTACAGGGTCATTCGGAGGATTAAACTCTGTAATGTGTACAAAGCACACAGAATACTGCATTTGTGGCACACAGCAAGCGCTCACACATTGACTCTCATTACATTTCTAGCATTGTCCTCATCATTATTTCCATTAGAATCAGAAACAAACAAGGAATTCGCTATCACTGCATCTAAAACACTGTACTACAGGCCCTGACTAATAGAATGGGAGAAGAAAAAGAAAATGTATAATTGGACAGAAAAATACAAAATTGTTTTTATGAAGATAATTGTTTACACAGAAGACCCAAGAGAATCTAAAAACTATTAGTATTAATAAAAGCATTCAGAGAGGTTTCTGTACACAAGTTGAATATATAAGTATCACTGCATTGTCATACATTAGTATTAACCAATTAGGAACCATAATAGGAAAAAAGATCCCAATCACAATTGCAATAATACCTAAGAGGTATCTAGGAATAAATTTAACAAAACATGTGCAATCACTTCCTGAAGACAGGTTCAAAACATTACTAAATGGCAGAAAACACAGGTTGAATAAGAGTTCACTGATGGGAAAAGTCAATAGAGTAAAGATACCAAACCCCAACCTACTTCCAACTCATCTCCAAACACAGTGCAATTGCAATTGAAATCCCTACTAGTTTCCCATGGAACTTCACAAACTAATCCTATGATTCCTATTTGAAGACCAAAGAGTCCAAAGAGATAAGGAGAATCATCCTACCAACTATTTACAACATCAGTAACAGTAAGAATGGTGTGACAGTTGACATTTATATAGCATTCACTCAGTATCAGGCACTTTTAAGTGCTTTACATACTTTAACTCATTAGAATAAAGTTATAAAAACATGCAAATGGCAAAGGGACAAACAGACCAATGGAACAAAATAGCCTGGGAACAGACCCACATGGATATGGAACTTGACCTGTAGCTGAAGGGGTATCACACCCCACTGTTGAAAGGGTTCAGTATGCGGCATGATACAAGTGGGTATCCACGTGGGGAAAAAAGGTGATGTAATAGTTTCCTTCCTCACGAGTTATATAAAAATAAATTCCAGGCAGATTTTAAGAAAATAAAAAGCAAAATTTGAAAATTTTAGAAGAAAATTATATGACAACATCTTTATGAGCTCAGTCAGAAAAAAGTTACATAAAATTATACAAAAAGCACAAAGTAAACAATTGATCAATCTAATTACATTACAATGAAAACTTCTATTTAAAAAACACCAGCAATAACCAAGATAAAGAAAAGATATTGACTACACATGAAATTGGAATCTAGACTATAAGAATCTATATATATCAAAAAAGACAAACACCCCAACAAAAACACAAATAAAGGATATGCACAGGTTAAGTCACAGAAGAGGAAATCCAAACAGTCAACACCAAATATGAAATGACATACTTTTACTCATAATCAGGGAAATGAAAGTTATAATAAGATACCAACTCATACTTACCAGATTACCAAAATGTAAAGAGTGTGCCCATACTACAGTTCGAGAGAGAGAGAAGAGTGCCGTCACTGCAGAATGTTCTATTGGGCAGCACTGGTCTGAATCATGCATTGTCTGTATCATCAGTATGGCTGCATAAGGTTACAGAGCTTTGCATTTTTACATTGACGCTTCCTGTTCAAAAGCTGAAGTTTCAGATATTTGAGAAGCTACATCTGCCCACCCAGCTGCAATCCATGCTCTTAGGGAATTGGTTTAACATGATATTTATTAAAACCCATGTAACAGCATGGTGACTATAGTTAATAATACTGTATTGCATATTTGAAAGTTGCTAAGAGAGTGAATCTCAGAAGTTCTCATCACATGGATAAAGAAGTATGTATATTGTACATACATACAATGGAATACTACTCAGCCATAAAAAAGAATGAAATAATGCCATTTGCAGCAACATGGATGGACCCAGAGATTATCATACTAAGTGAAGTAGGTTCAGAAAGAGAAAGACAAATACCATATGATACCATGTATATGTGGAATCTAAAATATGACACAAATGAACCTATCTACGAAACAGAAGCAGACTCACAGACATAGAGAACAGACCTGTGGTTGCCAAGGGGGAAGGGGGGTGAGGGAGGGATGGAGTGGGAGTTTGGGGTTAGCAGATGCAAACTATTATATATAGAATGGATAAACAACAAGGTCCTACTGTATAGCACAGGGAACTATATTCAATATCCTGTGATAAATCATAATGGAAAAGAATATAAAAGAGAATGCATGCATGTATGTATATATGTATCTCTGAATCACTTTGTCATACAGCAGAAATTAACACAACATCGTAAATCAACTATACCTCAATTAAAAAATCTATTATGAAATTGTTTTATAAACAATTTTTTAAAAGTTCTCATCACAAGGAAATAAAAACATTTTTAAAAACCCCACTCTTGGGCTTCCCTGGTGGCGCAGTGGTTGAGAATCTGCCTGCCAATGCAGGGGACACGGGTTCGAGCCCTGGTCTGGGAAGATCCCACATGCTGCGGAGCAACTAGGCCCCTGAGCCACAATTACTGAGCCTGCGCGTCTGGAGCCTGTGCTCCGCAACAAGAGAGGCCGCGATAGTGAGAAGCCCGCGCACCGTGATGAAGAGTGGCCTCCACTTGCCACAACTAGAGAAAGCCCTCGCACAGAAACGAAGACCCAACACAGCCATAAATAAATAAATAAATAAATAAAAATTTAAAAAATAAATAAATAAATAAATAATTTAAAAAACAAAAAAAAACCCCACTCTTGGGCTTCCCTGGTGGCACAGTGGTTAAGAATCCACCTGCCAAGACGGGAATAAAGACACAGACCTACTAGAGAATGGACTTGAGGATATGGGGAGGGGGTGGGGTGAGATGTGACAGGGTAAGAGAGTGTCATGGACATATATACACTACCAAATGTAAAATAGATAGCTAGTGGGAAGCAGCCGCATAGCACAGGGAGATCAGCTCGGTGCTTTGTGACCACCTAGAGGGGTGGGATGGGGAGGGTGGGAGGGAGGGAGATGCAAGAGGGAAGAGAAATGGGAACATATTGTATATGTATAACAGATTCACTTTGTTATAAAGCAGATGCTAACACACTATTGTAAGGCAATTATACTTCAATAAAGATGTTTGAAAAAAAAAAAAAAAAAAAAAAGAATCCACCTGCCAATGCAGGGGACATGGGTTCGAGCCCTGGTCCGGGAAGATCCCACATGCCGCGAAGCAACTAAGCCCGTGCACCACAACTACTGAGCCTGTGCTCTACAGCCCATGAGCCACAACTACTGAGCCCAAGTGCTGCAACTACTGAAGCCTGCGCGCCTAGAGCCCGTGCTCCGCAACGAGAAGCCACCACAATGAGAAGCCTGCACGCCGCAACTAGAGAAAGCCAGCGCAGCACTGAAGACCCAACGCAGCCAAAAATAAATAAATAAATAAATATTTTTTTTAAAAACCCACTCTTTTTGTTTCAAAGGCTGGTAATAAAATACTACCAAGTGCTTCCCCAGTCCAGAGGCCTTTGCAGGACTTAAAATGAGTAGGCCAAAACCACTTAATGTCCCTCAGCAGTAACAGACACCTTAAAACTATGAGTATTAAGGTTGAAGAAGCTGAGGAAGAAACTTTCTTCAGAGAGAGCTGTTGGAAAGCTGTGGCATTTTCTCTAACAATAGGGGCGGGAGGAGTACATTTGCCTCAGCCCTAATCTAGTAAGAAAAACTTCAAAGAGACAACTTGCTTGATATACGCCCAGTCGAGTTTTGGGGATGCAGGGGACTTGGCACCTGATTTGCACCTAGAAAAACTCTACAGGTGACAGGCAGGGTGAGGCACTCTGTGACCGCAGAAAAGAGGTTGCATGGGGGGTGAAGAGATCAAGGTGCAGATCCCACCACACACACGTACTCCACAAGCCAGATGTGGACCCTCTGGATAGGAACAGGATTGGGTTACTTTGGAGAGAGAGCTTTCTGCTAGTATCAAGGTGACCTCAGCAAAAAGAGATTGGAAGTATAACGATGGTGCTGCAGGGTGAGGGTGGGGAGGAGATATATTAAATAACTCGTTGGAAAAGAGGCACTGCCTATATTGAGGAAATTGCAGTCAAAGTTCCTAGCTGGGGCGTCTCCAAGGAAACCATAAACATGCCAGGGACAGGAACAATCAGTCTTTGGAATCTGCCACATGCAGAGGGCATCGATATCAGATCACATCTTTATCAGTTAGGGCAAACTGTTTTTGTCCTTTGTATGTCCTTCCTTCCTCACTTGCTTCACCCAAGGAGCCAGAGATGGCCTAGTTGTTGCGTAGGGGAGTGAGGGGGAGTAAAGAAAGAAAAAGCTGAGCATGCTTCCTTTGCTACTAAAAACTCCAGCCTGAAGCACTGAAGCAGGCATTAGCTGGGGGAGAGATTTCCCTTTAAATGAAGTTCATAGTTTTCACTTCTACATGTGATTAGACTTTTTTTTTTTAACTAAAATGGGACTACCACACACCCTCAGAAATTAAAAGGATAATAAGGAAATATTGTGAACAGATTTATGCCAATAAATTTGACAACTTAGGTGAAATGGACAAACTCCTTGAAAGACAAGTTACCAAAGTTTGTTCATGAAGAAATAATCTGAATAACCCGATATCTATTAAAGAAATTGACACTGTAGTTTAATGCCTTCCCACAAAGAAAACTCCAGGCCCAGATGAGTTCACTGGGGAATTCTATCAAACTTTCAAGGAAGAAATAACACCAATTCCATACAAATTCTTCCAAAGAACTAAAGAGGGGATGGAATACTTCCCAGCTCACTCTATGACTTCACTATCTTGATTGTGGTGATGGATTCTTGGGTGTGTGCATGTCAAAACTTATCCAATTATGCACTTTAAATACATGCAGTTTTTTGTATGTCAGTTACACCACAAATACAGAGGCTAAAACAGCTAAATCAGTACTTAGAGGCAGTCATAACATTCACAATGCTTATATTAGAAAGGGAAGCTATCAAATCAGTGATCTAAGCTTCTACCTTATGAAACTAGGAAAAGAGAAAATTAAATTCAAACTAGCAGAAGAACAGAAATAATAAAGATAAAAGCAAGAACGAATGAAATCAAGGTTTCCATTTCTAGCCACAGTGGAGTATGTCTAGTACAGCCCCTCTCTCCTGCTGATTATTGCAGCTAAAAACTCTGGACAAAATATATAAAGCAGCTACTTAGGACTCTGACAAGTTAAAAAAAAAAAAAGCAGGTAGACTCTGAAGGTGAGTCAAAAAGTGGAGAAACAGCCCATACACCAGTGAGTTTCTTTTTTGTCCCTGCTCTTTTTTCACAAGACTCTGTCCCAATGGCATACAAAACTCCAGAAGTCCTGAGCTCATCCAAGAGCTGTGTGTACAAGGGAAAGCAAAGACTCACACCAAAGCTTTAAGAACTGAACAAAACTAAGATTTCAACCACAGCTCAAGTCTAACACCTGAGTGACAAATGCATGGAGACAACCGTAAAACAGGAGAGCAAAGGCTCTGAAAACTGCACAAAGACTTAAACCACCACTCAAGACTAAAGTCTCAAATTAACCCCCAAATGGTGCATACACAACACAGATGCAAACGAGCACAGCAAAGGCTTTGAACACCGAACCAACCGGAATCAACACCCACAGAAGGCAAGACAAAACTAGTGGTTTGAATCTAACTAGGTTTATTATATGATAAACAAAGATTAAAAGGAACAAAACAATCACCCCTATCTAAGATAGAATCCAAAATCATTCAACATAACAAACTAGCAAAATGTGACCAATTCTCAAGGGAAAAGATAATCAACAGATGCCAGATGCTGGAAATACCAAAGACATTTAAGCAGCTGTTGAAACTAAGCTCTATGAGGCAAACACACTTGAAATTAATGGATAAACAGAAGTTCTCAACAGAGATACAGAAACTATAAAAAAAAAAGAAAGAAATTGAAACTTTAGAACTAAAAAAGACAATATCTGAAATTAAAAACAAACAAACAAACAAAAACAACACATGGGATGAACTGAGCAGCAGAACAGAGATGACAGGGGCAAGAGTCAATGAACTTGGAGTTAAACTGACAGAAATGATCCAACCTGCCAAGGTGAGGAGTAGAGACAAAAAAATTGGGAAAAATAAAAGAAAGAAATACAGCATCAGGTATTCCTAGGACAATATCAAAAGGTCCAACATTCATGTCATTGGAGTCCTCAAAGGAAAAGAGACTAGTGCAGAAAAAAGGTCTGAAGAAATAATGGCCAAAAAACTTCCCAAATTTGGAGAAAGACATATTGACAGATATGACAGAATTGACAGATTGAAGAAGCTCAGAATACCAGAAACAACATAAACTCAAAGAAACACCCAGAAATATGACAATCAAACATCTGGAATGCAAAGTTAAAGAAAACATCTTGAATATAGCCAGGAAAAAAAAAAGCACACTGCATATGAGGAAACAATGATTCAAATGACTGTGAGGTTCTCATCAGAAACAATGGAGGCCAGAAGATAATGGAACATCTTAAAAATACTAAAGGAAAAGAAATGTCAACCCAGAATTCTACACTGATGCAAAAATATTCTTCAAGAATGAAGACAAAAGTTTAAAATTCTCAGGAGAACAAAAACTAAGAGATCTTGTCACCAGCAGACCTGTTCTAAGAAAAATGATACAGGATCTTCTTCAGGGTGAAGGGAAATCATATCAGAGGGAAACGTGGAACTTCAGGAATAAATAAAGATCAACAGAAATGGTAAAATATCTGGGTAAATATAGAGACTAGTCTTCTCCTTTTGAATTCTTTAAGGTATGTATGACAGTTGAAAGCAAACATTATAACATTGTCTGAGGGGTTTAAAATATATGTGGATATAATACATTTGAAAACCTATAACATAAAGGAGGGAAGGTAAGAGACCTATATTACTGTAAACCTTCTACATATGACTTGAAGAGTTAAAATATAACTACAGGTGGTGAAAGGGTTAAGTATGTGTATCTTAATCCCCAGAGCAACCACTAAATTAAAAAAAAAAAAAAAACCACAGGAGATATTGACAAAAAGTAAATAGATATGTTTAAAATGAAATATTTAAACTGCAGTTGCATTCCCTATGCAAGACCTATGCATTCAAAACTACCAAATATTACTGAGATACTGAGATGAGTTTTTATAGATCTAAATAAATTGAGAGATACACTATGTTTGTGAATCGGAACACTCAATATTGTTAGTATTTCAATGATCCACAGATTCAAAGTAATCCCAAACAAAATCCCTGTAGACTTTTGTGCAGAAATTGGCAAGCTGATTCTAAAATTTATATGAAAATATCAAGGACCAAAATATTATGAAAAGGAAGAACAAAGTTGGAAGACTCACAGTACCTGATGTGAACACTTAATGTAGGCTACAGTAATTAAGACAGTGCAGTATTGGCAGATAGACCAATGCTTATGTGCTCAAGTGTTTTTGACAAGGGTGCCCAGGTAAATCAGTGGAGAAGAGACAGTCTTTCCAAAAATGCTGCTTGAACAATTAAATATGCATATGCCAAAAAAAGAAGAAAAACAATGACCCTTGCTTCATACCAGGTAAAAATATCCATTTCATTATTGGCCATAGGCCTAAATATAAGAGCTAAAATTATAAATCCTCTGAAATAAAACATATGAGAAAATCTTTGTTACCTTGGGTTACAGAATTGTTATATAGGGCACAAAAAGCATGGAACATAAAAGAAAAACTTGATAAACTGGACTTTATCAAAATTAAAAATGTCTTTTTATGGAAAGACACTGTTAAGATAAAAACAAGCCACAGCATGGGGGTAAAAACTTGGAAAACACATAGCTGATAGAGGGCTTGCATCCAGAATATATAAAGAACTCTCACAACTTAATAATAACAAAAATGGCAACAGATTACAAGAAACAGTTCACCAAAGATGTATAGATGGCAAATAAACACATAAAAAGATGCTGAACATCAGTTACTGGAGAAATGCAAATTAATATCACAATGAGATACTCTTACACAGCTACTAGAAAGAAAGACTAACAATACTAATAATACCAAGTGCTGGCAAGGTAGCAGAACACCGGAACTCATATGCTGCTGCTGGGCATCCAAAATGGTACAGTTACACTGGAAAACAGTTTGGTAGCGTCTTGTGAAGTTGAACATACACTTACCACATGACCAAGCAATCCCACTCTAGATATTTACCTAAGAAATATGAAAACATATGTCCACACAAAGACCTGAACATGAATGTTCATACTAGCTTTTTTCATAATAACCAAAAGTTGGAAAAAATTCAAAAGTGCATACCCTGGTCTGTGGATAAGCAAATGGAGTATCATTCGGCTACAAATAGGAACAAACTGCTGATACATGTCACAACATGGATGAACCTAAAAAGCATTAAGGTAAATGAAAGAAGCAAGATACATAAGGCTACATACTATAAGATTCATTTATATGACATTCTAGAAAAAAGAAAACTAGAAGAAACAAGATCAGGTGTGGGAGTAGGGGAGAAGTTTAACTGTAAAGGGGAACAAGGGAATGTTTTAGGGGGAATGAAAATGTCCAGTATCTTGACTGTGGTGGTGTTTAAATGACTATATATTTGTTAAACCTATAGGACTGTACCCTTAAGAGAGGTGAACTTCATGGTATATAAATTATACCTCAATAAACCTCATTTTAAAGAAAAGAATGCAGTTACATCAGAATAAATATATCATAACAATACATGGAAAATGCATGTGGAAATTACGTTAAAACATTACCATATACAACCCACGATCATATTGTGCTATTTATGCATTTCCTTTTGTTAAACTACCTGTTAAGCATTAAGGATAGAAAAAATACTAACAAATATTTAATTCTAGTTAATGATATGCCTGTGGGAATATTTAGGTGTGAAGTGTACTGATCTCCATAACTTACTTTGAAATGCATCCCACACAAAAAATAAGGGAGATTGATGGAAGAACAGAGGAATTAGCACACAAATAGGAGATAAAGCAAATATAGCAAAACATTCATTGTAGAATCTAGGTGGTATTATACGGATGTTCAAACCATAATTCTTTTGCTTGTTTTGTCTGAAAATTTTCATAATAAAATGTTGGGGGGAAAAGGAGCTGATAAAGAACAGCAAAGTAAACTCAAAGAAGTAAAAGTAGAAATAAAAGTAAAAGGAAGACGGAAAACACACAATAGAGAAAATTAACAAAGGTAAAAGTTCTTTCTGTGAAAAGCTCAACAAACTTAAAATAATAAATACGACAGTGAGGCTACTCTTGATACTTGGATCTTGATAGAAGATTTTTATTATCTCAGAATGACCAGAGAATTTATGAGACCTGTCAGAGATTTCATCCAGGGGCCAGAGGAGAATACAGGCCCTGAAGTAGCTTAAAGAATGGAGGAATGGGGGAAGAGAACCAAGCTGTTGCGCTCCTGTTTTCCATCCCACCTGACCTGTGCTCCTAGGTGATGGCCTTGCTAAGTCTCCCAGTCCTTTGAACCCCTCTCAGCGGATAGTTAAAGCAATGAATCTGAACTAGACATGGGCTTCACAACTATCTAGGGTGTTATTCACAACGTGCATAACTACGCCTACCCCAGATTTCTGAAACAATTTCTAGAGGGTGGGGTCTACTCATGAGTATCCCAAGGGTTCCAGAGGCCACTATGTGATACACCTCCAGTTGACGACCACTACATTTAAAAAAATATTCCGTATGGCTAATAACAACAATAAAAAGTGTGATAATATATATTGAGAACTTCCTCTATTCCAAGCACCCTTTTTGGTGCTTTACATTCATCAACTCATTAAATTCTGACAATTCGGTAAATTCTAGCATTAGCCCCGTTCTACAAACAGGCAGAGAAAGGCTAAGCCACGTGTGCAAAGTGACAGCTTGTGAGTGAAGAAGCCAGAATCTGAATCCAGGCTGTGAGCTCCAAAGCCCAAGCTCTTCACCACTGGGCTGTGGAAGAATAACAAACCTCCTTCCTCTGCTCCGGTCCAAAACAATCAAAGCAATACTTATCCAGTGCTTCTACCAGCCCCCCACCTGGATGAAAGAGAACAAGATGCAGGCTCTTGCCTCTAGGGGTTTGTGTTCCCCGCAGAGAAAAAAGCCACAGGCACTTGGCTAGGTTTTAAAAAAGTTACCAAATGGAATGCAAACATAGAAGTTTAGCTATGTTATTTAAAGTTACAAATGTAGCTAACAAAGAAACAAAAAATAAAAATTTAACAAACATTGAGAAGAACAGGGGAGCAGAAGGCCGAGGTGTAATTGAGGTAAATCCTTATTTTTTCATAGAGGGAAGAGAAAACTGACAGCTCCAGAAATGCAGGTGTGAAGGTATTCGCTGGACCTATGGAGATGCACATGAGAGGATTTAAAAACAAAAACCTTGAAAACAAGCTGTGCTTGGAGGTGTGACTGGGAATGCACCGAGATTACTTTGTACCCCATAATGTTCTGCAGACTTAGACTGAACATGTGCATGTGATACTTTTAATATAATACAGCTTGTACTATAAGGGAAATGTGACTCAAAGGGTGGAAGGTGCCTCCGAGTTTGTGCTTCTTCCTTCCCGGAAACACTGGAAGCAGGATAAGTCATGCCATTACCAGACAAGAAACCCTGATGAATCTCTACAGGGCAGCTGATACGGGATTGACAGAGCAATAAAGAGGGAACTGCAGTCCAAAAAGTCCCTGGGAGAAGGTACAGGGAGGTGGGTGCACACGCCAGCACAGCTGTGGAGGCTCTGAGCGACAGGGTGCATCTGCCGGGCAGGAGTGGGCTCTGGGAAAGACAGCTGGGGAGTCAAGCTGGGCCCGCGTCTGACTACAGCTGCAGCTGTGAAGCTAAACTCTAAACAGCTGCTGAAAAGCAGATTCAGATTCAGTAAATCTGAGGTGGATCCCAAGAGTCTGCACTTCTACTTTGAGGCCGGGCCATGCCCAGGCTGCTGGTCCACGGACCGCAGTGAATAGTTACAGCGCTCCAGACAGACTCCTTCGGGAGGGGCCACTGAGTGGCCACTGTGAGTGGGAGAGAAAAGGAGGAAGACCAATGTCTGAAGACTTTCTGGATAAGGGGCCCTGAGCAAAAACAAAGAAACAACAGAAAAGGAAAGAAGCAGCTCTGTCCAGAACTGAGACACTGCTCACTGAAGCATGCCATCGTGGGAGTAATATGCTCTCAAGTTTATTTATTTTTTTTAATAAATAGAGATAACACAAAAGACAAAAAATGGAGTGGGAGGGAAGTACTGACAAGAGGAGGAATCTATCAACAGGCGGAATCAAGTCAGATTTGGAAGAGCCTCAGAGAAATAAGAAAACAGAAACCTGTGTGAAGTTGACACTGTTTAACCACAAAGTGAGGGCAGACAAAGACATGGTGGTACTTGGCCTGGTAGAGCTGAAGGTCACTAGCAAAGCTTTTTTGTCCATCCCAACTCCAGTAAACCAGGTAGGATAATTTCCCTGAGGTTAAAGACTCCGCGTTTCAGACTTCGAGGGCCCACAGTATGCCAAGGAAAGAGGAAACATCACCCCTCCATCTGCTTGTCTCTGATGAACACACAAATGCCCAAGAGAGGGGGAAAGTCCCAACAGCTTCCAGAAAGGAGAGGGAGGAGGAAGGAGACAAGGCTGGGCACGTCTCCCTAGCCACCCAGACGCTGGAAGGTAGAGACGGGATCTACAGAACAGCAGTGGCTGCCTGTGTCTGAACCCCAAGAACAAGGGGTTGCAGAGGGGCAGCAGGTGGGGCATCGTGTGGATATCACAGCAGCTCGTTCCATCAGACCCGAATTGTGCCCCCAAGTCTGGGGTTTCTGAGAACTCCTGGGCGCGCCCCCGAGGCCAAGCTCTCCCTGACCCACCGGGTCCCCTCGCCATGGCCCAACTGGCCCGGCGCGGGCTCACCTGGACACCTCCGTGTTGGGCTTTCTCCAGCTGCCATCCTGGCCTCCTCTTCTCCTTGTCCCAACCTGAAGATCCTACCTGGTTGGGCCATGAGGAATCCTGTTGAGGGGAAATGGCAGAGGACTTTGTTATTGACACATGAGGCATTCCGGAACCGAGGCCCATCCTTGCAGGGCAGAGATGGTCTGGCCTCGGTGACTGCCCCGTGAGCCCAGCTAGCGGGCCCTCAGTGCAGACCATCCACAGAGAAGGTGAGAGCACGGACATCCCGTGCAGGGAGCAAACGCCATTATGAATTCTTGACCGTGAGCCTGAGACCCGACTCATTCAGGGCCCAGACGCCCCTGAGCTGCAGCAGCCGAGAGAGAGGGAGACACGAGGGCGTGTGTTCCAGTCACCCTGTGGAGGGACCCTCACCCACGGAGACCAGGTGGCTGTAGTTCTCCAGCATGACATCCCTGCGGAGGTTCTTCAGAGTGGCGTCCAGCTGCTGCCACTCCTCCAGGGTGAAGTCCACAAACACGTCCTGAAGGTCAAGGTTCCCTGCAACAGCACACTCCTCCTTAGCCCACTGTCAAAACAAGGGGGGCAGTGGGGGGGGGCACTGGCATCTAGAGGGTAGAGGCCATCGATGTTGCTAAATATCCTCCAATGCACACGGCAGCCCTCCACAACATAGCATTATCTTGCCCAAAGGTCAAGAGGGCAGAGGTGAGAAAACCTGGGGTTGAGCAGTGAAATGGAATGATCAAGAAAAGGACTAGAATGTGCTGTAATATGCAAAAAGAAGAAAATAAAAAGAAAAAGAGATTCTTATATCAAGATAGATAAATGGGCACACATGATTTTCGGAAGAATGCATGAAAAAATGAAGGAGACACAAAGACAGGGTGAGAGGGAAAATTATTTTTCACCTTTTGATGAACAAAGTTTTGTTTGAATTTTTTACCATATGCACAGAGTACTTTTTAAAATACTCAATTCAATTTATTAATGCTCTATTCAGAACATGTTTTTAGAATTTTGGCATCCATATTCTTAAGTGAAAGTGGTCTTTCGCTTTTTGCTTTTTTGTAGTTATCTTCCTTGAATTTAAGTTAACTGGCATCATAACATGTACTGGATTCCTTTTCATCTTTTAACAGCCTGGAAAAGTTGAACACAGAAATTATCTGGTCTTTAAAATTTTGTGAAAGCAGCAATTAGTCCAGGATTTGGGAGAGCAAATTTAAAGTGTGAACACCTTTGATTCAAAACTCCTACTTCCAGGTGTATTCTCCATAAATACCTGTACTAATGGGCCAAGAGATACATAGAAAGTTGTTCATGAGGCACTGTATATAATAGAAAAAGAAAATTAAAAATCTAAGTATCCATTCATAGAGAAATAGTTAAATGATACTTCTATACCACGAAATAGGAACTGAAATAATCTTTATGTATTGATGAGGAACAACACCCAGAATATAATCAGGTGGGAAAAGCAAGATGAGTATGGGAGTGTGATGGCATCTGTGCAAAAACACATGTTACATATATGTCTATTTTTAGTAAAATTGATGTAAATGCATCTACAGCACCTTATCACCAAATTGTTAACAGTGGGCATCTGTGAGGAAGATGTGGTACTGGGGAGAAAAGAAATAGGGATCTTTTGGATACTGCTTTTATGCATATTGGAACATGAGACATGGATTTACTTTCATTATTTCAAACATAATGAAAAAGCAAAATGTGAACCGAAAGTGAAGAAATAGAAAAAGCAAGACGAGTCTATGTATGTAAACAATCTTCTCTGAGAAGGAAAAGAGGAAAAGATGCAGTGCAGTTCCCAAAGGGAAGTAGTTGAGAGGTGTCTTTCATTCTACACCCCCCCCCCTTTTTTTTTTTTTTGGTGGGGAGGGGAAGGATTGGAGAACCTGAGGTGGATGACAGGTTGAACAGAAAACAGCCAGAACTGAGGGGGACTGACAGATTTTTCAAGGCTGCAATATAATTTCCTAATTGCTGCCTCAAATTCACTGGAAACAAAGTAGGGGGTAAATTAGGAACTCACCTGGGACACGGCCATCTGGCTCTGCCCTGACAAAGGATGGAGATCTACGAAGGCAGAATTAGGAGGGTCGAGATCAGTGCCTACAGCCATGAGACCACCATCACCAGCTTAATAACAATCACTCTTGCCCCACAGCGGGTGATGATCTGGACACGTGGCCTGGTAGCTCCAGCCTGTTCCCCTGGGACACGGCTAACATCCTGTGGGTTTTCCACGTGAATTTATTTTCTCTTCCTGGACAGATTTATGACTTGTGTTTAAAGACATCTCCTCGGAAGCCATTAACAACCTGACATCTCCTTTCTCTCAGGAATTCTATGCCTGGAAATGTATCATAAAAAGGCAATCATAAATAAGCACAGGCAACAAGGATGTTAACTGTAGGTGTTTCCACCATTCAACAATTTGGAAGCAACTAAACCTCCAGCAAAGGGGACTCAGATCAAACATTAGACACACAACGTGGGAAAGACCACATGGGCTTTAAAAATGCAATGCAATCCTGTTCTCATCTCTTAACATATTTAAAAGTAGGTTACCACAAAGCAAGTGCAGTGCGATCTCCTTTGTTAAGCAATATGTATTTATTGAGGAAGAGCAGTCCAGAAGAGCATTTATGAAAATGTTGACACTGCTTACCTTCCAGTGGTGAGTCCACCTTCCCTCTTTTATGTACTTGCATTTGTTCATTTTTCACAATATCATTTACTAGTAAAATAAAAAGGAGAAATGATTACAAATCACCTATTATCACACTGAGCCCTGGAGGTGATAGACCCCGAGCAAAGTCTGGAGGACAGGGACAGCTTGCTGTGGTCTGGAGGAAGGAGACAATCCAGAGCTGAGCACAGGGCAGAAGGGAGGGGCGAGGAGGGAGGAATGGAGGGGGGTAGAGGGAGGTTAAGGGCCAGGTATTGGTCAGTTCCACATGGAGTTGGAAACCACTGACCTTGCGCCAGGCTCCTTCCGCCCTTCAGTGGGCCACTGCCACCCTGTTCCCGCCCCAATACTTCCTTATTTCCCATTATGTCCATTTGATCGCCATGCTCTTCCTTATTTGGCGGTGTTCAAAACACAGTTTCAGCAAGGAGCTTTTGTTAACCATTGCTACTGTAGCAATCCCTGCCTTAGGATCAGCACAACAGGGCTCAGCGAGATGGAGCTTGATGAGCCACTTCCCAGACCCAGTTACTAGCATCAAAATGAGAGGCAGCAGAGCTAGGTGATGGCCTACCTAGAGACCACGCTGAAATGTCACAGACACACAGAAACCAAAGACACCTCTTTGGTCATCCAGTCAGGGTAGAGGAGATGCAACATTTCTGCTACAGATAAGTAGGCTGTTTATACTATGGGACTGACTCAAATCCAAAACTAGCCCAGGGGACTTCCCTGGCTGTCCAGTGGTTAAGACTGTGCTTCCACCGCAGGGGGCACGGGTTTGATCCCTGATTGGGGAACTAAGATCCCGCATGCTGCCAGGGGCTGCCAAAAACAAAAAACAAACAAAAGAAACCAAAAAGAGCCCATGGCACAAGAGGGAAGTATAATGAAGTGTGCACAAATGTGTCACGAGTGGAGAAAGTCCCGTGAGGCAGGTAGTCAATCTTTCCAGCCTGATCCTGCCTTTGCAGGCACTACAGCAGGGCAGCGTCCCGCCATCCGTCTGTAACTTTCATCCCTCTCCTCCAATAGGGGTTCAACTGACCACCATCACACAGCTCTTGATGGTGGCTGGAAGTGGAGTCACCGAGTCAGCCTTGCTCTCTCTCAGCTGAAGGAAGGCACAGAGGGCACTGCAGGTCCAGTTCTTCTAGGACCTGCTATCCTGTGAGCCCCTTCCCTCTAACCAGAGCATCTGGGTCTGTCCTGTGAGCCTTCCCCCTCTGCCCCTGGGGTCTGGGCTGGCGCTCCTCTTCCAACTCCCCTCAGAGGAGCTATTTTATTTCTAAGGAGGCAGGACCCAAGGATTCAAAGACAAAGGTACCTCTGCTGGGACCATCACTTCAGGACCATGTCTCTGCCTCTGACCCGGGGAGCGCACCTCCTTCTGAGGCCTCAGACTGGGTCTTCTGTAGTCTAACTAAGGAAGCCCATGGCAGATCAGCTGGTGTCTGAAGCTGCTGAGCCGTGGGCTCAGTTATGAACCCTGACCCTGGAAAGGCAATGACCACACAGGCGATGCAATTAGCAACCTCCATGATGGAGCCAAGTTGAGGAAAACCCCAAAGTTTTCCTTGCCACCAGAAGGCACAGTGCCTCACTCTGGTTTTAAGAATTGACATTCAGTAAGAGCTCAATTACCCCCCGATAAGGTCTGGGCTCTGGAACGAAACTGACCGCCTGCTCTGCCGCTTTTATTCGTTTAACAAGAGGTCAGGGCCTACTGTGTGCCTGTTCTACTGTTCTACGGGTTCTACTGTTCTACGTGAACAAAACTTCAGAGCTCCCCCATCTTGCGGAGCCATACTCTTAGCAGGGGAGAGACAGGGAGTCAGCAAAGGGATAAATTTAGGGTGTGTTTGTTGGAAAGGCATAAGCGTTATGCCGAAAAAACGAAAACAGAAAAAGGATCCCTCCACTTTACTGTGTGACTTTGGTTAGGTTTCCCAGCCTTTCTGTTCTTGCTTTCTCTCTGTAAAACAAAGAGCATCGTAGTACCTACTCACAGGGCTATTCTGAACAGACTACTGTGAAACACAGGGGTGCCCCGCATTTACTAGGCACTGAGTAAACGGTCGCTGAATGAATCAAGCAATGGATCAATCACTCGCTGACCCCCGTAGCCCCGCCCCCTCCCCTCACCACCACGGCCCTGTCACTCAACCCCCCAGGGGCGCGACCTCATTGCCCAAGGCCCCTCCGACCTCCCCATCCAGCCCATCCCCAGCTCCGCCTCCCCTTACTCCACCTCCTGGAACCCGAGGTCTCAGGGCAGATAACAACCGCAAGCGTCAACTCGCACCGCCCTCGGGGTCAGCAGAGCACTTCCGCTCGCCGTCGCCCCGGGAGCCCGAACGCTGTGCACGCGCAGGAGCGGGCTTTGGGGGCGGGGGGCAACACAGCCAATGGGCAACAACACGGCGCCTTTCGGGGACAAAGGATTCTGACGTGGCTCCCTCTGAGGTAAGATGGAGCGACGAGAGCGTGCGAGCATTTTCCGCGACGAGTCGTACGAGAGGCTGGGGAGGCGTCTCGGGCGGCGGGAGGCGAGCGGGCTCCGCGCGGACTGTCGTGGCGATCCGAGTCCGCCGCGGCCGAGGCCGAGGCCCGCTCTCCCAGTCCGTTCTCCCGCGCGGCCGGGCCTCCTTGTTGCTGTGCTCCCGGGGGAGTTCCCGCCCCTCCATCTTCCAAAGCCACGCTCTCCTCTTTCTTTAGATCCTCAGAATAAGAAACCGGTAGTCGTGCCTGCTGCCTCCGCGGCGGCACATGGGCGCGGCCATCTTGGGCGCGGGGTGGAGCCGTCGGAGCCGGGCTCTGGTCTCAGGCCAGGGGTCAGAGAGCAGGGTTCAGGCTAAGTCGGGGAAGCCGCATGGAGGAGGGGCTGGGAGGTGGGCTGCAGGGCAGGCAGCATGCACAAATGAGGAGGAAACCATGATGCCTGATTCTCCTGAAATAAATCGAGGAGCTCCGGTTTCTGGGACCTTGGGGATCCTTGGAGAATCTGGGCTTTGCCGGTTTGAAAGCACAGCACAGCATAAAGTGGGGGGAGAGCTGTTTGTCTGACGATGCCAGCCAGTGGCAACAAGGGCTGCTAAAAGTCCTGTAGTGCCCTTGCGGAAAGTTTTCTGTTCCCCGTCGGGGTCTGGGGAAAGAGGCCAAGTGTGTGCCGTGTGCTTGTGGTACCTGCCTGGTCACCAAGCAGAACTCCTTGGGCTGGGCAAGGCAGGGTCTGGGCTCAGTACACCCAATTCCTTCTGTGCTACAGCCAACAGGTGCCAGGCACTGTTGAGAGAAGCAAGTGACAAAAGCAGTCATGGCATCCAACATACATTTATTTACTCTTCCACCTGAACATACTGCTTTCTCCCTGCCTTTCCCTTTCCCCTCTGAGGAGGTGGTGGCATGTGTGATATTCCCAGGTTGGTTGGA
Organism: Balaenoptera acutorostrata; assembly: GCF_949987535.1. Taxonomy (NCBI): domain Eukaryota; kingdom Metazoa; phylum Chordata; class Mammalia; order Artiodactyla; family Balaenopteridae; genus Balaenoptera; species Balaenoptera acutorostrata. Next base: position 41,039,263 of record NC_080085.1, read on the forward strand.
TGAATCATTGCCCAAATCTACAACCTGGAGGTCTCCTGGGAAGTGCCTCTGTCCCAGTCTTGTGTAGAAGTCCCGGGAGAAGGGTCTGTTTTCTGTCAGGCACGTGACTGGGGACTTGCCCCCCACTGTGATTCTTCGTACCTTCTCAAATGTTGGCCAGGTTTAGGGATCCTAACCTATTCATTTCCAGAAGAGAGGTGACCTGATAAGTTTTTCTGACACCACTGTCAGGAGGCAGGAGAAAGTTCATAGAGTTAGTATGACAGTGTCCTGAGGACGGTAGAGAAACCCCCAGCTGCAGAAAGACCTGGTCATTGGCCCTGGTCAGACGCTCCCCATATCCTGACTCTGCAGGAATGAGTGCTTTCACAGAAGGAAAAGGGGCTGGCGAAGGGCGTGCAGTTGTTGCTCATGCCGTGCCAGCATCTGCTAGTGTGACTTGGGCATCCAGGAACCAAGAAACATGCCCAGGTGTTCTTCCAGCCCACACTGCGCCCAGCTGTAGGGATCTACCGATCCATAGAAGAGAAGGCTTGGCTCCACCACTTACCGGCCCGTTGGGCCTCTTCTATGTCATAGCTAAAGACCACACATCCCACCGGGCTGTCAGGATTGTTTAAAGGAACATCTCTAGCGCCCCCAGCCCAGAATGTGTCCTAAGGCAGGCACCTGGTAAGTGGTGGTTTTACCAAACCAAACTTGGGTCCACTCACCCACACCCCATAAAGCCAATGTACTGACACCAGGTCGTGGTGAAGGAAAGTACAGCGTGTACTGCAGGGCGCCAAGCAAGGAGTCCAGGCAACCAGTGCTCAAAAGGCCTGAACTCCCCGATGGCTTTCAGGGAAGGGTTTTAAAAGACAGAGTGAGGCAGGAGGTTGTGGGATGTGTGATCAGCTCATGGACATTCTTCTGATTGGTTGGTGGTGAGGTAATCGGGGAGTCAACCTCATCAGCCTTCTGCTTCCAACCAGTCTGGGGTCTCTGTGCTTGTGGTCAGCATGCAGTTAACGTCTTCCACCTGATGGGGGTTTCAGTATCTGCAAAACAGCTCACAGGATATGGCTCCGAGTATTATCTATAGCCTTTGGGGAGGAACTAAAGGTCCTTGACTTTGTTTAATGGCTAAACTATTATTTTGTCTTGCTTGACTGTTTCCCTTTGTTTCTGCATTTTCTCACTTCTCTGATTAAATTATTCTTTGAAACTTGGGGAAGACCAAGGAGGCTAAAGTGTTTCTACAGATGAGAAGCAGGTGGAGGACATGGGAGGGGTCTGTCCCTGGAAGGCCTATAGGGTCCTGCTTGGTTACCGTGGCAGTTTCTGCTGTCCTCTCCCCAACACTAGGGGGCGTGCTGGTGCCAATGCTCTCCTTCCTGCACCGTGTGCTTCCCTCCCCTTCGCCAGCAGCCTTGCCCAGGGTCACCACTGAAAACTTCTTTCTTTTTTTGCCCAGGGCCCAGGAGTGAACCCGGGCCCTTGGCGGTGAGAGCACAGAGCCCTAACCACTGGACCGCCAGAAATTCCCTGAAAACATTTTTTTAAATGGCAGTGAGGCCTCTAATTAAGTTAAAATTCATTGTAAAGTGTAACCCCAGCAGGCCCAGGTTACTCAAGCCCTTACGTTCCAAGGAAAAGCCTGTCTCGGGAAGACTGGTCCTTGTCCCACTCCTGGGAGAGCACCACAAAGACCCTGGCGTGTTGTGCCTAGTAGGGTATTTCTGTAATCCAGGCACCTCTGTTCCACCTGACCAGGTGGTCCATGCTAGTGGTGTGACGTATGGTGAGGGCCTGTTTTGTATGTCTGAGGCCCTCGGCTGTGCTGTATTAGTTTGACATCTGGGGGCTGTAGACCGAGTAGCTAAAGTGAGTCACGTGGACGCTGCATGCCTGCATGACTGACCTCCAGTCAAATCTCTGGACCCCTAGGCATGGGTGAGCTTCCCTGACTGGCAACACTTTGCATGTGTTGTCACACATCATTTCTGGGAGAATTAAGCATCGTCCATGTGACTACTTTGGGAGAGGACAACTGGATCTCACCATTGGTTTCCACTGGACTTCACCCCTGCACCTTTTGCCTTTGCTGATTTTTACTTTCACTGTCATAAATCCTAACTATGTGTATGGGACTTCCCTGGTGGTCCAGTGGTTAAGACTCCATGCTCCCAACGCAGGGGGCCCAGGTTCGATCCCTGGTCAGGGAACTAGAGCCCGCATGCCACAACTAAAGAGCCCGCATGCCGCAACTAAGACCTGGTGCAGCCAAATAAATAAATTTCTTTAAAAAATAATAATAATTCTGTATATAACAGCTCAGCAGGACTCACAGACTCTGAAAAGAACTAACAGCTTTTCTGAGTCCCGAGTCCTTCTAGGGAATCTTCAAGCCTGAGGGTGGTCTTGCGGAACCCAAACATACTGTTGCTGTAGATTCTGAGGTTGGTTTGTTTCAGCCATCCCAGTGGGTGGACCTCATGAACACAGTCTGACTCTGCCCCCAGCAGTACACTTGCTTGGTGTTTGTGAGGAGGTTGCAGACCTGAGGAGCAGCAGCCGGAGGGCACTGCTGTGATTTTCCCACCTCCGAGGAGCAGAGGTCCTGAGTGCTTGCAGTGGGTGGCAGCTGAGGGAGCTTGCTTTCTTGCTGCGGTGCAGGGTTCTGCTGAGGGTCCCTGGTACCCGCCTCTTCCTGGAAGTCTTCCCTGCAGTGACTGAGGTGACAGGTCCATCAAGCAGTGCCTTGATGACGTTCTGCTCTTTGAAGTGCGTGAGTTCCTATAGGAAAGGGAAGGCCAGTTGCAAGTGTTCATCTCCTGCTGCACTGCATTGCTGTCTGTGCCGCTGCCTCTGCAGATTTCCCACAGGCAGGAGAGTGTGCAGAGTGAATGGGGCTGGAATAGACAAAATGGGAATCCACCCCAGGGAACTGGTTGATGGCTCCAAAATGGTGGCATGAAGCCAATCCCATGACTGTCAGGTGGCACAGAGGTTAGAGCTTCAGTCTTTGGATGACTGTGTCTGTTAGTTGAGAAGGCTGTGTACTATAATAAACCCAAAAGGAGGAAGACTTCAGCTGGCTTTTGACGATTCTAGTTTCAAGTTCTCTTTCTGTTATTGAAGGATGTTGTAATAAGCCAGTGTGTAATAATATGTACTGTGGGAAACAGGCAGGAGAGTATGTAGAGTGAGTAGAGCTGCTGTTTTCAGAAATGAATTCCCTTTCCTCTTGTGCCCCTCTCTTCAGTCATTTTGCTGTACTCTTCATGTCCTATGTTGATGTCACTATCTCATCTGAATTTAACAGTGGTTTTTGCCAGATGTCTTACCACTGGTTAATATATTAAAATTATTGCCTGTAGCCAAATGTGTTTTTATACTTCTGCTTGCTTCAGTTATTTTTGTACGAGTTTCCTGTTGATTTGTAGTTTATTTGCACAAAACAAATTCTTAATGTCCATCTCCAGTGTGAATTTCACATGCTAAACCAAGAAAAACCTATAGGGCTTCCCTGTTAGCGCAGTGGTTAAGAATCCCCCTGCCAATGCAGGGGACATGAGTTCAAGCCCTGGTCCAGGAAGATCCCACATGCCGCGGAGCAACTAAGCCTGTTCTCTAGAGCCTGCAAGTCACAACTACTGAGTCCGTGTGCCACAGCTACTGAAGCCCACGCGCCTAGAGCCCATGCTCCTCAACAAGAGAAGCCACCGCAATGAGAAGCCCGCGCACCACAATGAAGAGTAGCCCCCAGTTGCCGCAACTAGAGAAAGCCTGTGTGCAACAACAACGACCCAACACAGCCCAAAATAAAATAAATAAAATAAAATTTTTAAATAATAATAATAAGATGGGGGAATTCCCTTAAAAAATGCTTGATTCTTTAAGGAAAAAAAAAGGATAACCTATAAATTACAATTATTTAGATTTTATTAAATTATCTGTTGGTGAATGAAGTATGAGGTATGCTTAAAAGAATATAGAGGATATTCATATTTCTATTTCATATGAGTTTTCTGAGTAAGAACACATCCCTCCCATCCACATTCACTATATTCACAGGGTTTCTGCAGTATGAATTCTCTCATGCTTGGTAATGGCAACAGTGCAGCCACATCTAAAGGATTTCCCAGATTTAATACATCTGTAGGATTCTCTCCAGCAAGAATTCTCATATCTCAGCAACACAGAAGTCATGTCTGCAGACCTTCCCACATTCATATCATTTACAGAGTTTCACTTCAGTATGAATGCTATGATGTTGAGTAAAATATGGGGATTGGCTAATTCAACACATTTGCAGGATTTCTCTCTGATATGAATTCTCTAACGTTGAGTAAGAAGGGAGTATTGGCTAAGGTCTTTCCATGTTCCTTACTTTAATAAGGTTTCTATTCAGTAGAGAGTTTATAATGCTGAATAAGTTGTGATCCAGAACTAAATGCATTTGCAAATTGATTTGAATTGTACGTTTTCTCTACACCATGTGTTCTCTGATGTTTACTCTGATCATTAACTAGAAGTCTTCGCCATTTCTCAAGTTTATAGGATTTTACTCAAAATAAAATATTTGTCCTTGAGCACAAGAGTAGAATTCTCTCTTTTTTTAAACATGCTGGGTTTTTAAAAAAAATTATTCATTTATTTATTTTTGGTCGCACCACACGGGCATGTGGGATCTTAGTTCCCTGACCAGGGATGGAAGCCAGGCCCATGGCTGTGGAAGTGCAGAGCCCTAACCACTGGACCGCCAAGGAATTCCCAAGAGTAGAATTCTCTTCACGCTCATTATATTTCAAGGGTTTTTCTTTAGCATAAGCAACTTTGTTTTATTGGGAGTAAATTTATTTGGGTATAAATTAATACAGTATTAATATATAATACTGATATATATCATATATATCACATATATAATATTGTTTTATTGGGAGTAAATTTATATGGGAATTTTTTTATCATATATATAATACTGAGTTTCTCTAATTCCTTTTGTGAAAATGCTCTTGAACCACTGGCTTCAAATGGAGACCTTTACCAGGTTTGTTACATTTGCCTCTTTTTTCCCCAGTGTTTTTCTTTAGCATAGATAACTTTTACCTGAAATGCCTCCCCTTTCCCCTCTGCATCTCAAATTAACCTTTGCATTGTCACTTTTTTTCTGAAATGAAAATTGTATCATTGTTAATATGCACAGATACCCTAGCTAGATACCAACTAGGGACTTTGTAGAATCAAGATTAGCCATCATGTACGTGTCAATGATAACTAGTAAAATATATATACTAGGAAGAATGATGCACATCAAAAAGCAAGAATTCAACTATAAATAAACCTAAGAAGATTGTATGTCATCTATATAAAAGAGAATAAATAAACTGTATTCATGAATGCAGACTCAATACTGTAAAACCCCAATTGTCCATAAACCTAATCCATGAATTTCAGGCAATTTGAATCAATATTCTAAATAGGATCAGGGGCCTTGGTACAATTCTTCATTTTAATTGGCAGGAAAAAATATATATGAAAACAGCCAAGGGTATTTTGAGGATAGTTATAATAAGGGAAGACATATAAGATACTACACTCCATTATAAACTACAGTAAATAAAACATGTGGCATAGAGCAGAATTAAAGAAATCACTGAAACAGAATAAAAAATCCAGAATCGGTGTCAAGTATATGAAATACTAAATGAAGTTTAGCTAACAATAGTGTGAAAAAACTAAGAAATTGAGAGGGGAATTTGCCTTACTATATATAAAGTTATAAATCTACTTAAACTAGGTTATGATGGTTGATGAAAAAGTCAGTGGAAGGCAGAGGTCCAATGCATAGCCATGCATATATGGAGAATAACATGACAAATGTGTTGTTCCAAGTTTGTGGAAACTGATAGTGCTGATATGATGTAAATCTATTTGTAAGGGAAAAAAATTCTGGACCCCTAAATCATATCGTATACAATGACAAACTCCAGATGGATCAAAATTAAATACGACAAAATAATAAAATGTCATAATGAAATATAGGAAAATATCATATAACATTGTGATGGAGGATAAACAGGAACAACTCAGAAGCCATAAAGTAAATCCTAGACCTCATTAAAACATCTTTAAAATCAAAAAAATATCAAAAGGTAAGATGTACATTGGGGGAACTTCCCTCGTGGTGCAGTGGTTAAGAATCTGCCTGCCAATGCAGGGGACATGGCCCTGGTCTGGGAAGATCCCACATGCCGCGGAGCAACTAAGCCCATGCGGCTTAGTTAGTCAACTACTGAGCCTGTGCTCTAGAGCCGGTGAGCCACAACTACTGAGCCCGCGTGCCACAACTACTGAAGCCCGTGCGCCTAAAGCCCGTGCTCTGCAACAAGAGAAGCTACCACAATGAGAAGCCCGTGCACCACAACAAAGAGTAGCCCCCGCTCGCCACAACTAGAGAAACCCCAGGCGCAGCAACGAAGACCCAATGCAGCCAAAAATAAAAAATAAAAAAATAAAAAATAAATAAATTTTTTAAAAAAGATGTACATTGGGGAAAATATTTGCAACACTTACAACAGAGCTACTATTCCTAATAAACAATATCCCCACAAACTGTTGTAAGAGAGAATAGAAAAATAGAAAAATGGACAAAGAATATGAAGAAGCTAGTCACAGAATAAGAAAAAAGTTGTAACTATTTTGAATTAGTTTTTCTTTTGGATGGTATACCATGTGGATATAGTCTTCAAAGGAATAAAGGAAATTCATATTTATGAGGGAGAGGTGTGCTCAATCTCATATTTGCATCTCTGACTCTGAATTTTTTCTAAACTATAATCTTACATTTCCTACTGCACATAATGCTTGGGAATCTAATTCACACCTCAAACCTATTAAAAGCCAAACAAACTCATCATATTTTTAATCAGAGTAACATACAATCATTGTATTAAAATTAATGAGAAGAAACTGGAACTCTCCTACTTTTCTGGTGGGAATGTGTTGAATAAAAAGATACAGCCACTTGGGAAGACAGTTTAGCAGTCCCTCAAAAGATTAAACAGAGTTACCATATGGCCCAGCAATTTCACTCCTAGGTGTATACCCAAGGGAATTGAAAAACATGTTCACCAAAAAAACTTGTTGTACATAAATGTTCAGAGCAACATCATTCCTAATAACCAAAAAGTGGAAACAAACCAAATGTCAATCAACTGATAAATGGATAAACAAAATGTGTATCTATACAATGAAATATTACTTAACCATAAAAAGGAATGAAGTACTGATACAATGTACAATGTGTATGAACCATTATAAGTTAAAGAAGTCAAATACTACTCAGCCATGAAAAAGAATGAAATTTTGCCATTTGCAACAACATGGGTGGACTTGGAGGGTATTATGCTAAGTGAAATAAATCAGAGAAAGATAAATACTGTATGAAATCACTTATATGTGGATTCTAAAAAATTAATGAATATAACAAAACAGAAACAGATATAGAGAACAAAATACCAGTGGGGAAAGGGAATGGGGTAGGGGCAAGATAAGGGTAGAGGATTAAGACGTACAAGCTACTATGTATAAAATCAATAAGCTACAAGGATGTATTGTACATCACAGAGAATATAGCCAACATTTTATAATAACTATACATGAAATATAACCTTTAAAAATAGAATCACTATGTTGTACACCTGAAACATATACTACTGTACATCAACTATACCTCAGTTAAAAAAAGAAAGAAGCCAGACACAAAAAGCCACCTATTCTATGATTCCATTGATATGAAATATCCAGAATAGACAAATCCCTAGAGACAAAAGTAGATTAGTTTCCAGTGGCTGAGGGGAGGGGGAAGTGGAGAGTGGCTATTAATAGTTTATTAATTTACTAGGGCTGCCATAACAAAGTACCACAACTGGGTTGCTTAAACAACAGAAATGCATTGTCTCATAATTCTGGAAACTAGAGGTCTGAGATCAAGGTGTTGGCAGTACCCATGTTCTCCCTGGAGGCACTAGAGAAGTATCTGCCCCAGGCCTTTCTCCCAGCTCCTGGTAGTTCCTTGGCTTGTGGCAGCATAATACTAATCTTCACGTGGTGTTCTCCCTGTGTGTGTGTCTGTTTTTGTGTCCAAATTTCCCCTTTTTATAAGGACATCAGTCACATTGGATTAGGGACACACCCTACTCCAGTATGATTTCATATTAACTAATTCCATCTGCAATGACCCTATTTCCAAATAAGGACACTTTCTGAAGTAGGGCTTCAACATGAAATTTGGGGAACAAACACAATTCAACCTGTAACAAATGGGTATGGAGTTTCTTTTGGGGATGATGGAAGTGTTCTGGGAATTAGAGAGTGGTGGTAGTTGCACAACATTGTGAATATACTATAAACCACTGAACTGAACATTGTAATGGTGAATTTTGTGTTATGTGAATTAAATTTCAATTAAAAATTACCCCCCAAAAAAACCTTAAACCCTCTGGCAAGGTTGTCTTTTTCAAGCCTGGGTACAATGTTATTCCTCACAATTTACATAGAATATAAGCTCCCATGAGGACAAGGGTTTTTGTGTAATCTGTATCTTAGTGCCTAGTATACTGCTGGAAACATCATAGATGATGAACAAATATTTGTTGAATTAATAGATAAATAAATGAGAGTTTTATACCATGTCTTAAAATTGTGCATCCGAGAGGTAAAATATCTTAAATGTGTAACCTTTAAAATTAATCTGGTTTTAAATCCTACAGTCAAACAGTGCCTTAATAGTCTTCTCATTGCAGAAATCTTGTTGCAGCCTTAGTAGAGAGGGATGGCAAAGTCTAATTCAGGATCATCACTGCTCAAAGAGCTTTTTAGCTGAAAATAAGAGAAAAGTAGCAAAACTCATCATCTCTAAAAAATTTCTCTCAAATGGATCATCTCCCATGTTCCTACTTTGTTAATACTTGCTTTGTGGGACTTCCCTGGTGGCGCAGTGGATAAGACTCCACACTCCCAGTGCAGGGGGCCCAGGTTCAATCCCTGGTCAGGGAACTAGACCCCACATGCATGCCGCAACTAAGAGTTCACATGCCACTACTAAGGAGCCCACAAACCGCAACTAAGGAGCCCGCCTGCCACAACTAAGACCCTAAATAAATAAATAAAATATTTTTAAAAAAAGACTTGCTTTGTGATTCCCATTTTCTCAGCTAGGAGCCAGAAGGCTAGGTAGCCTGGTGGATGCAGAGGAGAGGCTCCTAAGACACACAAAGCAGGGTAGAGAAGGTTGGTGAGTGAAACTGTAGAAGAAAAGGGGATTATTCAGCACAGACATGATTTAGTAGAGCTGTTAAGATTTGGAACCCTATGTTGATTGGTGAACTGTACTAAGTCTTCATGGAGTTGGAAAGGCCCTTCAGTGTTATCCTTAATTGAAGCAAAGGTGCCAGGCCTTGAACCAGTTGTTGGATGTGGAGATGGGGCATGACTTTCCATTAGATGACTTTCTTGAGCCAAGGGCAAGTCCTGAGAGAGACTCAGCTGAGAGTTATTGGCTGCAGACTCTCTAAGCAGCTGAGAGAATGAGTAACTTAGTCCTAAAGGGGGAGACATCTGAGAGGCACACTACTGCATACACTACACTTTATTACATTTCCTATCAAGGCCATGTGATTCTTCTGAGATGGAGGGAGTGGATGATGGTTGGAAGTAATGAAACTGGAGCCCGAATGAGAGCCAAGGAATGATAGAAAGGGAAGGCAAGGAGAATTAAAGACTGAAGAACAAGTGATTGGTTCTTTAGATTTTCAGTGACTGATGAGATCTTTCCCTTACAGTGGCCTCCTATGAGTGAAAATGGGTGACTTCGTATCCTCCACCGGAGTTCTGCTGTGAGCCCAGATAGGCAGACAAGAAGAAAAGCCTGTCAAAAGAATCTGGAGGAGGAAAATTTTCCTAAGGCAGATTTTGTTTGGTTTTATTTTGTTCTCATCAGTCCCTATTATGCCATTGTCAAATGCCTACTTCGTCTAACACAAGTCAAGCCCTGGTCAAAAGGGTGAATTCCTAGTTTGCTAAAGATTTTTATTGTGAATGGGTGTCAAATATTTTTCAAATTGGTTTTCATCAATTGATCTTATTAGGTCATTTTTTTCTTTAAATTGTTAATATGATACATTACATTGATTTTCGAATGTCAAACCTTCCTTGCATACCTGGAATAAACCCATACAGTCATGGTAATTATTATTTTTTTAGATATATTGCTGGATTCGATTTGTTAGTATTATGTTGGGGATTTTTGAATCCCTTGCTCATGAGAGATATTGGTGTATACTTTATTTATAATTGATTCAGTTGCCTGGGTTAGAGCACTGAAGTCTTACATTTCCTTTCCAGGAGCTTCCAACATCCTTGCAGTCTAACCTTAAAGTGACTGCGTATCTCTTGCCCAATTCCAAAGTTCTTACATCAACACACTGTACCTATCACTAGATTTGCATAGCAACTAGACTCTTGAAAAGGGAATACTAATCAAATGCTTTACTCAAAATGAATTTTTTTCAAAACCAATACATAAGAAGTAATAAATACTTTCGACTGTATAAAAAAGACCTAACTGACCTACACCCTGTTTTCTCCCCATCACATTTATATAATCAGTAAATAAAGCATTTATAAGGAAATGTGAACATATTAACAATGCTTAGTCATGACACTGACAATGCCTAGTCCAACTATCAGCCTCACAGGCATATAGCCTATGGTTGTATTCATCTTCTTCTCCTTGGCATCACAATCTCTGTATTTCTCAGGCCTGGGGGCATTCTTCCATCTTGGTGACCTGGTCCTGTCTTGGTCAGACTGCAGTGAGTCCCTTGTCTTCCCAAGAGTCACCATGGAACAGTGATTAAAAGCATGTTCTGTGGAGCCAAACTGCCTGAGTTTGAAGCCTGGCTCGGCCACTTACTAGCAGCATGGTCTTAAGCAAGTTACTTAAACTCTCTGTGCCTCAGTTTTCTCATCTATATTATTATGACTATAATAAGTATACCTACTTCTCAGGGCTATTGTGGAAACTAAATGGAGTTAATATATCCATAAAGTATTTAGAACAGTGTCTGATATACAGTAAACACCGTTATAAGTGTTAGCTATTAATGTCATTATTTCAATGTATCTGAGATCCTCTTGAATTCAGTGTTGTTGGCCCTTGCCAGCCACTTCACATGCCTGTGATGTTTGCTGACATTTTCTAGTCCTGGTTTCTCTTCATAGTAAACCTTTCTTCTGCCTTCCCAGGCCCTATCAAAAAGAAAAGTTTGGGGGACAGGCAATATTATCAGGCAGTCTTTTGACCCCCATTTGGCCATATAAGAATGGGCCTTGGGCTTGGAACACTTCCTTACCAAGAGATAAAGAGCCCACAAAACCTCTGCTTGAGTGAATATCTTTCCCTGTTGCCAGCTCAATGTATGCTCCTTTGTACCACTTAAGCATGTGTGTCATATGGCACCTGGCCAACCCCACTGCTGTATCTGTCCAACGAGGGGAGGGGACAGGGCCCTTTACTAAGGTACAAGAGAGGTGTGCAAAGGCACACCCTGAGTGTGCCCTGAGTCAGCTGTGGAGAGAGACCCAGTGGCCATGGGGGACCAACACCCACTACTGAAGCTGATCTTGCTGTCTATTCTCTATGTAAGTAGTGTACTGTTTCATTCAGTACTTGACTGCATTGTATTTTCCTTGGTGACTCCAATACCAAGATGCAGTGGGCAGAAGTGTTTGGAATACTCACCTGGGACTGGTAACCAGTACACAGTGTTCTGTTCAACAAAAACAAAACAAAACAAAAAATTCTACTCAGGGGAATTCCCTGGTGATCCAGTGGTTAAGTCTCTGTGCTTTCACTGCCGAGGGTGCGGGTTCAATCCCTGGTCAGGGAACTAAGATCGAACAAGCCAGGGCAGCCAAAAATAAATTTCCACTCAGGAAGTCCATTTGCAAGAATGACAGGTAAGCCTGGGAGGCTCTAGTGTCATGAACTCCTGGCTTCAGTTCTAGCTCAAGCCAGTAGGAACTAAGTCACCCTGACTCAGCCACTGACTCCTCACAAGGTGTCTTCCCAGCATGAGAAAACCAAATGAGCAAGGGTATGAATGCATGTCTCAAGGACTGAACAAATGTTAACTCAAAAAACAAGCAAAGAGCCTCACACCCATGTCCTTTCTGAGAATGTTTGGTAATGAGGCTTTTCTGCAGAGTTGTTGAGAGTCCCCTGTCTGGTATCTTGAATCCAGCCAGAGTCCTAGTAGGATTGACACTCACAAGTGCAGTAGGAGGAGGGGAATTTTGCTGTATTTTTTTGGTGGGTAGTTCAGGGTAATGAATTAATATTTGCTGAGTGAGCATCCACCTCTACGACACTACTGTGTGAGGTCCTATAACAAGTATAAAACAGACAATGAGTTGTTAAACATAAGATAATTGAGCATAAGACAAAGCTCTTGGCATAGAGAGTCTTCCAGTAGGGCTGGAACCTGTCTAACAATGCTACATCTACAGGAGAATAATAAATGCATTAAGGGGGACTTTGGAAGAACAAAAGAGCTTCAACAGAAAATTGGGGAAGCCTCCATAGAAGAAGTGACATTTGAGCAGGGCCTTGAAGAATGGCCAGGGTTTAGCATGCAGAGATGGGAATGGGAGTGAGAGGAAAGAAGGGTATTGCAGGCAAAGGAAAGATTGGGTTGGCCAAGAAGTTCATACAGGTTTTTCCATACCATGTTATGGAAAAACAAGAACTTGTTGGCCAACCCAATAGCTTGAATAAACTACAGAGGTGAAAATGAGTGAAGGGCATTTGTGTAGGAAACCCAGAGTTGGTATGAAAGGAATGGCGAGAGTTAGGCTGAAAAGATGGCTTTGACGAGACTTGATAGTACTTAAATGCTGGACTAAGTTAGATTTGGGGTTTTAGACATTGGATACAACTGAAGGATTAAGAGAGAGGGCAGGCCTGGATGAGAGTTACACTTTAAAAAGTTAACCTGCTGAGGGAGACCTTCAAGATGGCGGAGGAGTAGAACATGGAGACCACCTTCCTCCCCACAAATACATCAAAAATACATCTACATGTGGAACAACTCCTACAGAACACCTACTGAACGCTGGCAGAAGACCTCAGACTTGCCAAAAGACAAGAAAATCACCACGTCCCTGGGTAGAGCAAAAGAAAAAAGAAAAAACAAAGACAAAAGAATAGGGATGGGACCCGCACCTCTGGGAGGGAGCTGTGAAGGAGGAAAAGTTTCCACACACTAGGAAGACGCTTCACTGGCGGAGATGGGGGGTGGGTAGGGGGGAAACTTCGGAGCCACGGAGGAGAGCACAGCAATAGGGGTGCAGAGGGCAAAGCGGAGAGATTCCCACAGAGAGGATCAGTGCTGACCAGCACTCACCAGCCTGAGAGGCTTGTCTGCTCACCCGCGGGGGGGGGGGGGGCGGGTTGGGGGCTGGGATCTGAGGCTTGGGCTTCGGAGGTCAGATCCCAGGGAGAGGACTGGGGTTGGCTGTGTGAACACAGCCTGAAGGGGGCTAGTGCGCCACAGCTAGCTGGGAGGGAGTATGGGAAAAGGTCTGGACCTGCCTAAGAGGTAAGGGACCATTGTTTCAGGGTGTGCAAGGAGAGGGGATTCCTTCCCTCTGTGCCCACAGAAGGCAGAGCAGAACCTAAGCAAGCTCCAGAGATGGGGGCGAGCTGCGGCTATCAGCTGAGACCCCAGAGACGGGCATGAAATGCTAAGGCTGCTGCTGCAGCCACCAAGAAGCCTGTGTGCAAGCACAGGTCACTATCCACACCAATGCCCTAGAAGCCTGCTCAGCCCGCCACTGCCAGTGTCCCGAGGTCCAGGGACAACTTCCCCGGGAGAACACATGGCACGCCTCAGGCTGTTGCAATGTCACGCTGGCCTCTGCTGCTGCAGGCTCACACCGCATTCAAATTATGACTACCATACCCCTTACTCTCCCTGGCCTGAGAGAGCAACAGAGCCCTAATCAGCCGCTACTTTAACCCCATCCTGTCTGGGCAGGGGACAGACGCCTGAGGGCACCTACACAGAGAGGCAGGGCCAAAACCAAAGCTGAACCCCAGGAGCCGAGGAAACAAAGAAGAGAAAGGGAAATTTCTCTGTGCCGCCTCAGGAGCAGTGGATTAAATCCCCAAAATCAACCTGATGAACCCGGCATCTGTGGAATACCTGAATAGACAACAAATGTTCCCAAAACTGAGGCAGTGGACTTTGGGAGCAACTGCAGATTTGGGGTTTGCTATCTGTGACTGAGTTTTTTCTGATTTTTATGTTTCTCTTAGTTTAGTTTTTAGTGCTTGTTATCAGTGATGGATTTGTTTATTGGTTTGGTTGCTCTCTTCCGTTTTTATTTTATTTTTTATTTCTTTATTTTTATTTTATTATTATTTTTATTTTATTAATTAAAAATTTTTTTAATTTAATTTAATTTTATTTTCTTCCTTTTCTTTTGAGCTGTGTGGCTAACAGGGTTTTAGTGCTCCAGCCAGGTGTCAGGCCTGAGCATCCGAGGTGGGAGAGCCGAGTCCAGGACATTGGACCACCAGAGACCTCCCGGCCGCATGTAATATTAATCAGCAAGAGCTCTCCCAGAGATCTCCGTCTCAACACTAAGATCCAGGTCCACCCAATGGCCAGCAAGTTCCAGTGCTGGACGCCGAATGCCAAACAACTAGCAAGACAAGAACACAACCCCACGCATTAGCAGAGAGGCTGCCTAAAATCAAAATAAGGTCACAGACACCCCAAAATACAGCACCGGAGAAGGTCCTGCCCACCAGAAAGACAAGATTCAGTCCCAACCACCAGAACACCGGCACCTGTCCCCTCCATCAGGAAGCCCACACAAGCCACTGAACCAACCTCACCCACTGGGGGCAGACACAAAGACAACGGGAACTACGAACCTGCAGCTTGTGAAAAGGAGACGCCAAACACAGTAAATTAAACAAAATGAGAAGACAGAGAAATATGCAGCAGATGAAGGAACAAGGTAAAAACTCACCAGGCCAAACAAATGAAGAGGAAATAGGCAGTCTACCTGAAAAAGAATTCAGAACAATGATACTAGAGATGATCCAAAATCTTGGAAATAGAATGGAGAAAATATAAGGAACATTTAACAAGGACCTAGAAGAAATAAAGAGCAAACAAACAATGATGAACAGCACAATAAATGAAATTTAAAATTCTCTAGAAGGAATCAATAGGGGAATAACTGAGGCAGAAAAACGGATAAGTGACCTGGAAGATAAAATGGTGGAAATAACTACCACAGAGCAAAATAAAGAAAAAAGAATGAAAAGACTTGAGGACAGTCTCAGAGACCTCTGGGACAACATTAAACACACCAACATTTGAATTATAGGGGTCCCAGAAGAAGAAGAGAAAAAGAAAGGGACTGAGAAAATATTTGAAGAGATTATAGTTGAAAACTTCCCTAACATGGGAAAGGAAATAGTTAATCAAGTCCAGGAAGCACAGAGAGTCCCATACAGGATAAATCCAAGGAGAAACATGCCAAGACACATATTAATCAAACTATCAAAAATTAAATACAAAGAGAAAATATTAAAAGCAGCAAGGGAAAAACAACAAATAACACACAAGGGAATCCCCATAAGGTTAACAGCTGATCTTTCAGCAGAAACTCTGCAAGCCAGAAGGGAGTGGCAGGACATATTTAAAGTGATCAGGGCTTCCCTGGTGGCGCAGTGGTTAAGAATCCGCCTGCCAATGCAGGGGACATGGGTCTGAGCCCTGGTCCGGGAGGATCCCACATGCCACAGAGCAATGAAGCCCGTGCGCCACAACTGCTGAGCCTGTGCTCTGGAGCCCATGAGCCACAACTACTGAAGCCCGCATGCCACAACTGCTGAAGCCCGCGGGACTAGAGCCCGTGCTCCACAACGGGAGAGGTCACCGCAATGAGAAGCCCGCGCACCGCAGTGAGGAGTGGCCCCCGCTCGCCGCAACTAGAGGGAGCCCATGAGCAGCAACGAAGACCCAACGCAGCCAAAAATAAATTAATTAATTAAAAAAAAGAATTAAAGTGATCAAAGGGAAAAACATACAATCAAGATTACTCTACCCAGCAAGGATCTCATTCAGATTCGAGGACAAATTAAAACCTTTACAGACAAGCAAAAGCTAAGAGAATACAGCACCACCGAACCAGCTTTACAACAAATGCTAAAGGAACTTCTCTAGGCAGGAAACACAACAGAAGGAAAAGACCTACAATAACAAACCCCAAACAATTAAGAAAATGGTAATAGGAACATACATATCGATAATTACCTTAAATGTAAATGGATTAAATATTCCAACCAAAATACATAGACTGGCTGAATGGATACAAAAACAAGACCCATATATACGCTGTCTACAAGAGACCCACTTCAGACCTAGGGACACATACAGACTGAAAGCGAGGGGATGGAAAAAGATAGTCCATGCAAATGGAAATCAAAAGAAAGCTGGAGTAGCAATTCTCATATCAGACAAAATGGATTTTATAATAAAGACTAGTACAAGAGACAAAGAAGGACACTATATAATGATCAAGGGATCAATCCAAGAAGAAGATATAACAATTGTAAATATTTATGCACCCAACATAGGAGCACCTCAATACATAAGGCAAATGCTAACAGCCATAAAAGGGGAAATCAACAGTAACACAATCATAGTAGGGGACTTTAACACCCCACTTTCACCAATGGACAGATCATCCAAAATGAAAATAAATATGGCAACACAAGCTTTAAATGATACATTAAACAAGATGGACTTAACTGATATTTATAGGACATTCCATCCAAAAACAACAGAATACACTTTCATCTCAAGTGCTCATGGAACATTCTCCAGGATAGATCATATCTTGGGTCACAAATCAAGCCTTGGTAAATTTAAGAAAAATGAAATCATATCAAGTATCTTTTCCAACCACAACGCTATGAGATTAGATATCAATTACAGGAAATATTGTGTAAAAAGTACAAAAACATGGAGGCTAAACAATACACTATTTAATAACCAAGATATCACTGAAGAAATCAAAAGGGACATCAAAAAATATCTAGAAAAAAGTGACAATGAAAACATGACGACCCAAAACCTATGGGATGCAGCAAAAGCAGTTCTAAGAGGGAAGTTTATAGCAATACAATCCTACCTCAAGAAACAAGAAACATCTCAAATAAACAACCTAACCTTACACCTAAAGCAATTAGAGAAAGAAGAACAAAAAAACCCCAAAGTTAGCAGAAGGAAAGAAATCATAAAGATCAGATCAGAAATAAATGAAAAAGAAATGAAGAAAACAATAGCAAACATCAATAAAACTAAAAGCTGGTTCTTTGAGAAGATAAACAAAATTGAGAAAACATTAGCCAGACTCATTAAGAAAAAAAGGGAGAAGACTCAAATCAATAGAATTAGAAATCAAAAAGGAGAAGTAACAACTGACACTGCAGAAATACAAAGGATCATGAGAGATTACTACAAGCAACTATATGCCAATAAAATGGACAACCTGGAAGAAATGGACAAATTCTTAGAAAAGCACAATCTTCCAAGACTGAACCAGGAAGAAATAGAAAATATAAACAGACCAATCACAAGCACTGAAATTGAGACTGTGATTAAAAATCTTCCAACAAACAAAAGCCCAGGACAAGATGGCTTCACAGGCGAATTCTATCAAACATTTAGAGAAGAGCTAACACCTTTCCTCCTCAAACTCTTCCAAAATATTGCAGAGGGAGGAACACTCCCAAACTCATTCTACGAGGTCACCTTCACCCTGACACCAAAACCAAAGAGGTCACAAAGAAAGAAAACTACAGGGCAATAGCACTGATGAACATAGATGCAAAAATCCTCAACAAAATACTAGCAAACAGAATCCAACAGCACATTAAAAGGATCATACACCATGATCAAGTGGGGTTTATCCCAGGAATGCAAGGACTCTTCAATATACGCAAAGCAAGCAATGTGATACACCATATTAAGAAATTGAAGGGGAAAAACCATATGATCATCTCAATAGATGCAGAAAAAGCTTTCGACAAAATTCAACACCCATTTATGATAAAAAACCCTCCAGAAAGTAGGCATAGAGGGAACTTACCTAAACATAATAAAGGCCATATATGACAAACCCACAGCCAACATCATTCTCAATGGTGAAAAACTGAAACCATTTCCTCTAAGATCAGGAACAAGATAAGGTTGTCCACTCTCACCACTATTATTCAACATTGTTTTGGAAGTTTTAGTCACAGCGATCAGAGAAGAAAAAGAAATAAAAGGAATCCAAATCAGAAAAGAAGAAATAAAGCTGTCATTGTTTGCAGATGACATGATACTATACATAGAGAATCCTAAAGATGCTACCAGAAAACTACTAGAGCTAATCAATGAATCTGGTAAAGTAGCAGGATACAAAATTAATACACAGAAATCTCTTGCATTCCTATACACTAATGATGAAAAATCTGAAAGAGAAATTAAGGAAACACTCCCATCTACCATTGCAACAAAAAGAATAAAATACCTAGGAATAAACCTACCTAAGGAGACAAAAGACCTGTATGCAGGAAACTAAGACACTGATGAAAGAAATTAAAGACGATACAAACAGATGGAGAGATATACCATGTTCTTGGATTGGAAGAATCAACACTGTTAAAATGACTACACTACACAAAGCAAACTACAGATTCAATGCAATCCCTATCAAACTACCAATGGCATTTTTCACAGAACTAGAACAAAAAATTTCACAGTTTGTATGGAAACACAAAAGACTCTGAATAGCCAAAGCAACCTTGAGAAAGATAAACGGAGCTGGAGGAATCAGGCTCCCTGACTTCAGACTATATTACAAAGCTACTGTAATCAAGACAGTAAGGTACTGGCACAAAAACAGAAATATAGATCAAGGGAACAGGATAGAAAGCCCAGAGATAAGCCCAAGCACATATGGTCTCCTTATCTTTGATAAAGGAGGCAAGAATATATAATGGAGAAAAGACAGCCTCTTTAATAAGTGGTGCTTGGAAAACTGGACAGCTACATGTAAAAGAATGAAATTAGAACACTTCCAAATGCCATACACAAAAATAAACTCAAAATGGCTTAAAGACCTAAATGTAAGGCCAGACACTATCAAACTCTTAGAGGAACACATAGGCAGAACACTCTATGACATAAATCACAGCAAGATCCTTTTTGACCCACCTCTTAGAGAAATGGAAATAAAAACAAAAATAAACAAATGGGACGTAATGAAACTTGATAGCTTTTGCACAGCAAAGGAAACCATAAAGAAGACAAAAAGGCAACCCTCAGAATGGGAGAAAATATTTGCAAATGAAGCAACTGACAAAGGATTAATCCCCAAAATATACAAGCAGCTTATGCAGCTCAATATCAAAAAACAAACAACCCAATCCAAAAATGGGCAGAAACAGACATTTCTCCAAAGAAGATATACAGATTGCCAACAAACACATGAAAGGATGCTCAACATCATTAATCATTAGAGAAATGCAAATCAAAACTACAATGAGGTATCACCTCACACCAGTCAGAATGGCCATCATCAAAAAATCTACCAACAATAAATGCTGGAGAGGGTGTGGAGAAAAGGGAACCCTCTTGCATTGTTGGTGCAAATGTAAATTAATACAGCCACTATGGAGAACAGTATGGAGCTTCCTAAAAAACTAAAAATAGAATTACCCAATGACCCAGCAATCCCAGTACTGGGCATATACCCTGAGAAAACCATAATTCAAAAAGAGTCATGTACCACAATATTCGTTGCAGCACTATTTACAATAGCCAGGACATGCAAGCAACCTAAGTGTCCATCGACAGGTGAATGGATAAAGAAGATGTGGCACATATATACAATGGAATATTACTCAGCCATAAAAAGAAATGAAATTGAGTTATTTGTAGTGAGGTGGATGAACCTAGAGTCTGTCATACAGAGTGAAGTAAGTCAGAAAGAGAAAAACAAATACCGTATGCTAACACATATATATGGAATCTAGAAAAGAATGGTTCTGAAGAACCTAGGGGCAGGACGAGGATGAAGAAGCAGACCTACTAGAGAATGGACTTGAGGACACGGGGAGGGGGAAGGGTAAGCTGCGGACAAAGTGAGAGAGTGGCGTGGACATATATACACTCCCAAATGTAAAATAGATAGCTAGTGGGAAGCAGCCGCATAGCACAGGGAGATCAGCTCGGTGCTTTGTGACCACCTAGAGGGGTGGGATACGGAGGGTGGAAGGGAGGTGCAAGAGGGAGGGGATATGGGGATATATGTATACATATAGCTGATTCACTTTGTTATAAAGCAGAAACTAACACAACATTTAAAGCAATTATACTCCAATAAAGATGTTAAAAAAAAAGTTAACCTGCTGACATATAGACCAATGGAATAGAATAGAGTGCAGAAATAAACTTTCATGTTTATGGTCAATTGATTGTCAATAAGGATGCCAAGACAAGTCAATGGGGAAAGTAAAGTATGCTCAACAAATGGTGTTGAGAAAACTGCATATCTGCATGCAAAAGAATGATGTTGGACTCATATATTATTCTATAAACAAAAATTAACTCAAGATGGATCAAAGACCTAACATAAGTGTTACAACTATAAAATTCTTAGAAGAAAATATAGGGGGAAAGCTTCATGACACTGGATTTGGCAATTATTTTTGGATATGACATCAAAAGCACAGGCAACAAAAGAAAAAATGGATTAATTGGACTACATCAAAAAAATTTTCTTTAAAACTTTGTGCATCAAAGGACACTATTAGCAGAGTAAAAAGGCAACCCACAGAATGAAAGAAAATCTTTGCAAATCATATATCTGCTTAGGGAATAATATCCATAGTATATACAAACTCCTAGAGCTCAACAACAAAAAAAACCCAAACAGCCCAACTAAAAAGTGGGCAAGTGACTTTAATAGACATTTCTCTAAAAAGGATTTGCAAATCATATATCTGATTAGGGAATAATATCCATAGTATATACAAACTCCTACAGCTCAACAACAACAAAAACCCAAACAGCCGAATTAAAAAGTGGGCAAGGAACTTTAATAGACATTTCCCTAAAAAGGATATACAGATTGTCAATAAGCACATGAAAAGATGCTCCATATCACTAATCAGGTTAATACAAATCAAAACAACAATGAGATACCACTTCTACCCATTAGTATGGCTATTATTAAAAAAAAAAAGACAAACAGAAAATAACAAGTGTTAGCCAAGGATGTGGAGAAATCAGAACCCTTGTGCATTCCTAGTGGGAATATAAAGCGATGCAGATGTTGTGGAAAACATTATGGCTATTTCTCAAAAAAAAAAAAGTTAAGTGTAGAATTACCATATGACCCAGTAATCCCACTTATGGGTATCTACACAAAAGAATTGAAAGCAGGGACTCAAACAGATATTTGTACACCATTGTTCATAACAACATTATTCACAATAGCCAAAAGGTAGAAACAACCCAAATGTCCATCAGTGGATGAATAGGTAACCAAAATGTGGTATATATACACAGTAGAATATTCTTCAGCATTAAAAACAAATGAACCTTGAGAATATTATAAGTTGAATAAGCCCGACACAAAAGGATGAATACTATATGATTCCACTTATACGAAGTACATAGAATAGTCAAATTCATAGAGACAGAAAGTTAAAAGGTGGCTTCCAGGTTTGGGTAGGGGGTAGAGATGAGAAATTATTGTCTAAGGGGTACATAGTTGCAGTTTGAGAAGATGAAAAAGTTCTGGAGATGGATGGTGGTGATGGTTGTATAACAATGTGAATGTACTTAATGCCACTGAACACCACACTTAAAAAGAGTTAAAATGGCAAATTTTATGTTATGTATATCTTACCACATTAAAAAAAAAAAAGTTAAGCTGGCAATAGTGTGGAGAGAAAATTGAGACAAGAAGTTCTGCCAGGAGGAAATGGCCAGGCTCCAGATTTGACACAATGAAGCCTGGACCACAACCATCCCAATGCAGAGAGGAGCCCCCTGGGCCTTTCTCAATTTGCAAACACTTGGAGGTTGGCATTTAGACATGAACTATTTGTTCTCTGCTATCTAGTGAAGAAATAGTCTAAAGTCAACACATGATTACTTGTGCTTCCTGGACTGTATCTATTTTTGATTGAAACAACTGACTCAAAATTCTAAGTGTTATCATTGCAGTAGCAAAGGTTTTTAAACAACTCTACTGAGGTATAATTTACATGCTACAAAATTCACCTCTTTTAAGTGTACTTCTTCTTTTCAAATCAATACACCACTTATTTATTTTCTTGTCTAATTGCCCTGGCTAAAACATCTGCTAGCATGCAGAATGGAAGTGGCAAGAGCAAACATCTTGTCTTGCTCCTGCTTAGGGAGAAAACTTCCAGTCTTTCACCATTAATATGATGTTAGCTATGCATTTTTCATTGATATCTTTTATCAGTTTGAGGAAGATTCCTTCTATTCCTAGTGTGTTTAGTGGTTTTACCATGAAAGGGTGTTAGCTATTGTCAATTTTTATCTACATCTATGGAGATAATCATGTGGTTTGGGGCCTTTGTTCTGTTAATACGTTGTGTTACACTGATTGATTGACTGATTTTTTGTTTGTTAAATCACAACCTTGCATTTCTGGGATAAATTCCACTTGGTCATGGCATGTAATCCTTCTTACACATTGCTGGATTTGGTTTGTTAGTATTTTGTTTCAGAGGTTTTTGTGTGTCTGTATTTATAAATGATAATTGGTCTGGAGTTTTCTTGCCTGGTTTTGGTATCATAAAATAAGTTGGGATGTATACCATACTCTTCTATTTTTTGGAAGTTTGTGAGGTGTTAATTCTGTAAATGTTTGGTAGAATTCACCAGAGAAGCCATCTGGTCCTGGGCTTTTCTTTGTGAGAAGCTTTTTGAAAATTACTGATTCAATATCCTTACTTTTTATTGGTGCATTCACATTTTCTATTTCTTCTTGAGAAAGTTTCAGAAGTTTGTGTCTTTCTAAGAATTTGTCTATTTTATATTGGTTATCTAATTTGTTGGCATACAATTGTTCAAGTATTCCTTTATAACCCTCTTTATTTCTGTAAGGTCAGTAGTAAAGTTCCCTCTTTCATTCCTGATTCAATAATTTGAGTTTGCTCTCTTTTTTTTTACCTAAAGGTTTATCAGTTTTGTTGATCATTTCAACAAAGTAACTTCTAGTTTTGTTGATTTTCTGTGGTGTTTTTCTAATCTCTATTTTATTTATTTCCTCATTAATATTATTTCCTTTCTCCTGCTTGCTTTGGGTTTTTGTGTGCTCTTCTTTTTTTCTAGTTTCTTAAAGTGAAAGATTAGGTTGTTGGTTTGACATTTCTCTAGGGACTTCTTCTGCGACCCATGTGTTATTTGGAAGTGTGTAATTTTATCTTCAAACATTTGGGGATTTTCCAGCTACCTCTGTTATTGGTTTCTAGTTTAAATCCATTGTAGTCAGAAAGCATACTTTGTATGATTTGTATTCTTCCAATTATGTTACAGTGTGTCTGTGGCACAGTATGTAGTCTATCTTGGTGAACGTTCCATGTGAGCTTGAGAAGAAAGTGTATTCTGCTGCTGTTGGATGAAGTATTCTGTAAGTGTCAGTTAGATTCAGTTGATTGATGGTGCCTTTCATTTCAACCATATCCTTACTGATTTTCTTGTGGCTGGACCTGTCAATTATTGATACAGGAATGTTGCAGTTGATGACGTATTTAAGATCATTTAAAAATCAAAATGGAGTAACTATAGTCATAGTTCAGGCATCCGAAATGGAGCCAGGTGGCCATTGTGGATGCGGTTTCAGACACAGTCCTGTATCACTAAGAACTTGAATTTTCTGAACTGTACGAAATTCAAGGACACCACCAGCCATTTTCAAAACAATATCTGCTAGCAAATGTCATCTGTGATTACAGATAGTTATACTTTTTCCTTTCCAATTTGGATGCCTTTTATTTCTTTTTCTTGCCTAATTGCTCTGGCTAGAATTTCCAGAACAATGTTGAATAGCAGTGGCAAAAGCAGACATCCTTGTCTTGTTCCTGATTGTAGGTGGAAAGCTTTTAGTATTTCACCTTGGAATATGATATTAGCTATGGTTTTTTCCAAAAATGCCCTTTATTTATTTTTTTAATAAATTTATTTATTTTATGTATTTTTTATTTTTGGCTGCATTGGGTCTTTGTTGTTGTGCATGGGCTTTCTCTAGTTGCGGTGAGCAGTGGCTACTCTTCATTGCGGTGCGCGGGCTTCTCATTGTGGTTGCTTCTCTTGTTGTGGAGTACAGGCTCTAGGTGCACAGGTTTCAGTAGTTGTGGCTCGCGGGTTCTAGAGTGCAGGCTCAGTAGTTGTGGCACATGGGCTTAGTTGCTCTGTGGCATGTGGGATCTTCCCGGACCAGGGCTCGAACGTGTGTCCCCTGCATTGGCAGGCAGATTCTTAACCACTGTGCCACCAGGGAAGCCCCAAATGCCCTTTATTATGTTAAGGAAATTTCCTTCTATTCCTAGTTTACTGATGATTTTTTATCATAAGAGGGTGTTGGGTTATGTCAAATGCTTTTTCTGCATCCACTGAGATTATCATGTGTTTTTTTCCTTTATTCTGTGAACACATTTTTTTTTTAAATTTATTTATTTATGGCTGTGTTGGGTCTTCGTTTCTGTGTGAGGGCTTTCTCCAGTTGCGGCAAGTGGGGGCCATTCTTCATCGCGGTGCGCGGGCCTCTCACTATCGTGGCCTCTCTTGTTGCGGAGCACAGGCTCCAGACGCGCAGGCTCAGTAATTGTGGCTCACGGGCCCAGTCACTCCGTGGCATGTGGGATCTTCCCAGACCAGGGCTCGAACCCGTGTCCCCTGCATTGGCAGGCAGATTCTCAACCACTGCGCCACCAGGGAAGCCCTGTGAACACATTTTTGACCGGAGACATATTACGGCCACAGGCCTTAGTTTCTGCAAAAATCCCCTGGTCAATAATGTGTTAATATGGCATATTACATTGATTGATTTTCATATGTTGAACCACCCTAACATCCCTGGAGTAAATCGTGCTTAGTCATGGTGTATAACCCTTTTAATATGCTGCTGGATTTGATTTGCTACTATTTTGTTGAGGATTTTTTCATCTATATTCATAAAAGATAATCATCTGTAATTTTCCTTTCTTGGACTTCCTTTGTGTGGGATTGGTATCAGAGTGAATTAGGAAGTGTTACCTCATAGAGTGAGTTAGGAAGTGTTACCTCCTTTTCTATTTTTTAAACAGTTGGAGAAGGATTGGTGTTAATTCTTTAAATGTTTGGTAGAAGTCACCAATGAAGCCATCTGGTCCTGGACTTTTCTTTTCTTTGGTTTTGGGGTTTTTTTGCTTTTGCTTTTTATTTTCTTGTTTTTAATATCCATATCCATATATATATATATTTTTACAAACCCTTGTGTCAAGGGCTGACCTTCAGTAGATACTGGTGAGGGAGCTGCTCTGCTACATTTGAAACCCTGATCCAGAAGAGGTCACCTACTAATGGTTTAGCACCAGGTTCCCCACAAACAGTGCAATTGTGTGATGGGTGAGGCGGCAGCTGCCTTTGTGGCTGCATCCTGTTTCCCAGGACAAAGGGCTCTCCACACTGGACACCTGATGGGCCAAATGGGGACAGTGGGGGGCCAGCTGTCTGAGGCCAACCAAGGCTCTGGACTTTTCTTTGATGGAAGTTTTTGACTACTGATTCAATCACTTTACTTGTTACATACCTGTTCAGATTTTTAATTTCTTCTTGAAATAGTTTTGGTAATTTTTGTGTCTCTAGGAATTTGTTTGTTTCATCTAGGTTATCTAATTTTTTGCTGTACAGTTTTTCATAGTATACTCTTATAATACTTTTTATTTCTGTAAGGTCAGTAATGATGTCCTCACTTTCATTTCTGATTTTAGTTATTTTCATCTTCTCTCCCTTTTTTCTTAAAGTCTAGCTACAGGTTTGTCAACTTTGTTGATATTTTCAATGAATCAATTTTTAGTTTAGTTGATTTCTTTACTGTTTTTCTATTCTCTATTTTATTTATCTCTGCTCTAATCGTTATTATTTCCTTCCTTCTACTAGTTTTGGATTTAGCTTGCTTTTCCTTTTCTAGTTTCTTAAGGTGTGAAGTTAGGTTATTAATTTGAGATCTTTATTTTTTACTGTGGTCATTTACAGGTATTAATTTTCCTCTGAGCACTGCTTTTGCTGCATCCCATTAGGGTTGATATGCTATGTTTTTATTCTCATTCAGTTCAAAGTATTTTTCAATTTCTCGTTATTTCTTCTTTGACCAATTGGTTGTTTAATTTCCACATATTTTTGAATTTTTTGGTTTTCCTTGTTATTAATTTTTCGTTTCATTTCAGTGTGGTTGCAAAAGATACCTTGTATGATTTTAATCTTTTTAAAATCTATTAAGACTTGTTTTGTGACCTAGCATGCTGCCTATCCTAGAAAATGTTCCCTGTAAACTTTAGAAGAACATGTACTCTGTTGTTGGTGGTGGGCTGTTCTATATATGTCTGTTAGTTTTAGTTGCTTGATAGTGTTATTCAGTCTTCTACTTCCTGGCTGAACTTCTGTCTAGTTGTTCCATCCATTATTGAAAGTGAGGTATTGAAGTCTCAAACTATTATTTCTCCTTTCAAAAAATGTCTACTTCTCCTATCAATGCTCTCAATTTTTAAAATATATTTTGGGGTCCTGTTTTCAAGTGTGAATATGTTTATAATTTTCGTATTATCTTGATTGATTGACATTTTATCAATATGTAATGCCTTTCTTTTTCTCTTGCAACAAATTTTGACTTAAAGTCTATTTTGTCTGATATTAGTATAGCCATCTCATACCTTTTGGTTACTATTAGCAAGGGATGTTCTTTTCTATCCTTTCACTTTACCCCATATGTAGGTTTGGTTTTTTTTAATCTAAATCAAGTCTCCTTAAATAAGGAGCTTGGGATTAACGTACACACACTACTATATATAAAATAGATAACCAACAAGGACCTACTGTATAACACAGGGAACTATACTCAATATTCTGTAATAACCTATATGGGTAAAGAATTTGAAAAAGAATGAATATATGTATATGTATAACTGAATCACTTTGCTACACACCTGAAACTAACACAACATTGTAAATCAACTATACTCCAATAAAATTTTTAAAAAATAAATAAATTGAGAGATTTCGCTGGTGGCCTAGTGGTCAGGATTTCAGGCTTTCACTGGCAGGACCCAGGTTCAATCCCTGGTTGAGGAACTGAGATCCCTACCAGCCACGTGGTGTGGGAAAGAAAGAAAGGGAGAGAGGGAGGGAGGGAGGGAGGGAGGGAAGGAGGAAGGAAGGAAGGAAGAAAATTGAGTGTCCTGTAGACTGTATATTATTAGAGTCATGTTCTTGGGTTTTTAAAAAATACATTCTGCCAATGTGTGCATTTTAATTGGATAGTTTAATCCATTTATTTCTAAAGTAATTACTGATGAGGAAGGACTTTCTTTTGTCATTTTACTACTTGTTTTCTATATATCATTTTAATTCCTCAGTTCATTTATTACTGCTTTCATTTGTATTTCACTGATTTTTTTCTCCTAGGGTACTGTTTTGATTACTTCCTCATTTCCTTTTCTGTATATTTTAAAGTTGTTTTCCTAGTGGTTATCTTGGGAAGTGCAATTAACATCCTAAATTTGTAACAATATAGTTTGAATTGATAACAACTTAGCTTCAATAGCATATTAAACTCTGCATCTATATAGCTCCATTCCATCCCACTTTGTTGTTACTGTCACCAATTACATCTTTAAACATTGTGTGCCCATTCACACAGACTTATATTTATTTCTTACGCATTTGTCTTTTAAATCATACGGTAAAACTAAGAGGAGTTCCAAATCAAAGATACAATCATACTGGCTTTTGTGTATGTGTGTGTGTGTGTGTGTGTGTGTGTGTGTGTATTTTTGCCACACCACACAGCTTGTGGGATCCTAGTTCACTGACCAGGGATTGAACCTGGGCCCTCAGCAGTGAAAGCACAGGGTTCCAACCACTGGACCACCAGGGAACTTCCCAGACTTTTATATTTACCTAGGTAGTTACCTGTACTGGTATTCTTCATGTGGCTTTTTTTTTTTGGCTGCATTGGGCCTTCATTGCTGCACGCAGGCTTTCTCTAGTTGTGGTGAGTGGGGGCTACTCTTCACTGCAGCATGCAGGCTTCTCATAGTGGTGGCTTCTCTTGTTGCAGAACATGGGCTCTAGACATGCAGGATCAGTAATTGCGGCATGCAGGCCCTAGAGCGTGTGGGCTTCAGTAATTGTGGTGCATGGGCTTAGTTGCTCCACAGCATGTGGGATCTTCCTGGACCAGGGATTGAACCGTGTCCCCTGCATTGGCAGGCAGATTCTTAACCATTGCACCACCAGGGAAGTCCCTCTTCATATGGCTTTAAGTTACTGCCTAGGGCCCTTTCATGACATCCTGAAAGACTCTCTTTCAGTATTTTTTGTAGGGCAGGTCTACTAGCAACAAACTTCTTCAGCTTTTGTTTACCAGGGAATCTCTTAATTTCTCTTTGGATACTTTTGCCAGATATAGTGTTATCAGTTTTTTTCTTTCAACATTTTAAATATGCCATCCCACCGCATTATGACCCCCATATTTTTTATGAGAAATTGGCTCTTAACCTTATTGAGCATCCCTTTTACATGACATGTCACTTATCTCTTGCTGTTTTGTTGATTTTCTCTGTGCTCTTCAACATTTTGATTATAATGTTTCAGTGTGGATCTCTTTGAGTCTATCTTACTTGGGCAAACTCACCCCAGGATTTTTTCTTGTGTTTTGTGGGCTGCAGTCATTTACTCATTTAGTGACTTTTCCACTTTTTTATTTTATTTATTATTATTATTATATATTTTTTGCAAAGACTGTATTCCTAATCATCTGTGGTCACTGGAGTCTCCATTCCATTATCTCAGCAGTCAGCCAGCAACATTGAAGAGACTTCTTTAGATGCATGGAGCTTTAAAAAAATCTCTTGGTCTTTGCAGACTGACTCTGAGCTAGGACACAACTTTAACATTTAGTCAAGCTACTTATACTCTACCTTAGCTCTCACCTCCTGCTACATGGAGTCCAAAGTTCAGTCAGATATAAAAGTCTGTTGTCCTCTCAGGTCTTTTCTAAGCACGTGTCCAATCCTGGGCATGTGTGTGGCCCTCCAGATTGACTGGTATATGCAGGAGCCCTTCAAAGCCCTTACTCTCCTATGTATCTTCTCTCAGGGTTTAAGTCTGAATGCTGCTTGCCCCTTGCATTGTCCTTTGCCTCAGGTAGCTGTGAGGAGGATGTGCTTTTAAGTGCTTTTGACAGATGCCACCCAGGAGTCACTCCAGCCCTGAAAAATCTCCAAGGGAGGTGAAACAATAGGAAGACTTTAAGCTGATCCCTCAGGGAAACACCAGATAGGTAAAAATACACAACCACTATTCTTTGAGAACAACACTTGTACTACCCCATCTGGTACCAGAAATCCACAGCAGTAAGGCCAATGTCTCCACAACCACTTCCAAGCTGGGGCATGGGGGATGGTAGGTGAGTAAACAAAAATGCCACAATGATCTCTTACCAAAATTTAGCAGCCTCTTTTCCCATTAATCACTCCTATGGTTGTTGTAAGTTTTTTAGTTCCAAATGAGTTGATTTGGATCATTTTTGTCAGCTTAATCATTGCTTCTGTGGAGGGATTGCTTCTGTGGAGGGATGAATCCTTGGAGCTCCCTTCTCTGTTTCAATGATGTTACTCTCTCTAGCATTAAAAAAAATTCTTTTAGTTTTCATCTCTGTTGTGACATTACATATCTGGTCTTGCTGTTGTGCAGTTTTTCCATTAGAGCCTTTATCATCATAACTTTATTTTATTTTATTTTTTTGGCCATGCCGCGTGGCTTGTGAGATCTTTGTTCCCTGACCAGGGATCGAACCCGGGCCCCAGCAGTGAAAGTGCCAAATCCTAACCACAGGACCACCAGGGAATTCCTTATCATAACTTTTAATCATATTTCTTTTTTGATAATAGCTTTATTGAGATCTAATTTATATACCATACAATTCACACATTTTAAGTGTACAACTCAATGATTTCTAGTAAGTTCACAGAGTTGTGCAACTATCACCCAAAATCAACTTTAGAACGTTGTTATAAACACAAAAAGAAATCTTGTACCCTTTAGCTGTCACTCTCCCACAACCCCACTCCCCTCCCCAGCCCTAGGCAACCACTAATCTGCTTTATGTCTCTATAGATTTGCCAATTCTGGAGATTTCATAAAAATGGAATAATATAATATGTGGTCTTTTGTGACTGGCTTCTTTAACTTAGCATAATGTTTTCAAAGTTCATCCAGGTTGTAGCATCAACAATTAATCTCTTTTTATGGCTGAGTAATATTCCATTGTATGGATATACCATATTTGTCCATTTATCAGTTGATGGACATTTGGGTTGCTTCCACTGTGGACTAGTAAGAATATTGCTGCCATGAATATTCATGTACAAGTTTTTGTGTTGACATGTGTCTTTATTATACTTAAAAGTGGAATGGCTGAGTCAAATATTAATTCTATGTTTAACTTTTTGAGGAACTGCCAGAATGTTTTCCAAAGTGGCTACATCATTTTACATTCCCACCAGCAGTGCATGTAGCTTCTGATTTCTGCATATCCTTGCCAACACTTGTTTCTATCTGACTTTGATAATGGCTATCCTAGGCAGTGTGAATTGATATCTCATTGTGATTTTTGTTTGCATTTCCCTGAAGGATAATGATGTTGAGCCTCTTTTCATGTACTTATGGGACATTTCTATACCTTCTTTGGAGATATGTCTATTCAGATCCTTTACCCATTGCCTTTATTTTTGAAATATGGTTTTGCTGGATATAGAATTCTGGCTGACATATTTTTTCTCCTGCCACTTTAAATACATCATACCACCACCTTCTGGCCTCCATTGTTGCGGATGAGAAGTCACTGTGATTCACTTATATGTGATGTGGTTCCCTTGTACCTGATGAGTCATTTTTCTCTTGTGGCTTTCAGGATTTTTTCTTTGACTTTTAACAGTTTAAATATGATATGTTTAGGTATAGAGTTCTCTGTGTTTATCCTACAGGGAATTCATTAATGTTATTGTATGTGTAGATTAATGTTTTTCATCAAATTTGGGATAGTTTTAGCCATTAGTTCTGAAACATTTTTTCTGCCCCTTTCTTTCTTCCCCTTCTGGCCAACTTCCAGAGTCCTGAAGAAGTTGGTGGGTTTTTTCATTTGTTTGTTTTTGTTTTTGTTTTTCTGCAATTTTGTCAGTTTTATCATCGCTTTTTGAGGAACGGATTTGTTGAGCTTCTCACTAACCTATTTTGGAAGTCCCACCTCTACAGTAGCTCATTTTAATACCTAATACTTCCATGTCAAGTGGAAGGCAAACAGCTGAAAACAGAAGGCAAGTGGTCCTGAGAAATAGCTGCTTGTTAAAACATTTTAAAGGATACTTGAATTGAATTGCCCATTGAAGAAAACCTATCTTCAGACAAACCAGAGTGGTTAGTAATATTTATTAATACTTGTGTGATTTGGTAATTATTCACCAGCTGAACTAGTGTAATCATCTTACTAAAAGTTCTATAGCTCTAAGTAGTTAATCATGTTGACTAGAAATAACACTTCACACAACAAAGTTGAATTGACATATTTTCTTCCTCCAGCAGATGGTGACATTTTATAGATTATGGATAAATTGTCCAGAAGGACCAGCAAGCTAAGTGACTAAAATAGACTTGTATCTATTTCATTTCTTCTTTATCTACATCTTGAATTCATTTACAAAAAAGCATTCATCAAGAAGCTACATCTATCAAAGTAGTCTAAGAACAATAAAAAATCATGACTAATATATACAGTAAAAATTTCAACTTCTTCAGTGCTGAGTTACATAGCGTTTTTAATCAGCTATTTTCTCATTTGGCATCAGGGCACATCAGCCTGCCTATATACAAAAATAGAACAGCAAGGACAGAATGTTCAAGTGGGTAAATTTGTCTTTAAATAATGTCCACCTCTGACTTACCTTTGTTTCTTTCTTCCATGGAGGGCCCTCATTCCTCTCTATCTCCCAAATTAGTTCTTTAGAATCAATTCTCCCTTCCTTTAAACTCAACACATTAATGTTTACTTCCCTAGTTTCTAACCTACAGTATAGAATCTAATTAAAATTCATTCTTAGGTGTATGTAATTAGTTGTCTCAGCTTAATGTGCTAACTATACCGAGGATATTAAATACACTAGTTCAAACCAAACATCAATTGAACATATATTTCAAGTTTTCTTGTGGAGCTCAAGAGTCCATCTAGTAAGGGAAACAAACTCAAACAGTAGGTAAGAGGTATTTTAATGCACGTGTGCACAAGATTCCATGGGAACCCAGAACGTGAATCGTTAATTCTGTTGAAGGAACTTTATATGTGAGTTTCAAACCTCAGTGCCATATCATAGACTGAGATGGGCAAAGGGCATTTCAGGCAGAGGGAACAACTTGAGCATTTAGAAGCATCAAACTACTCGGCATTTTTGCTAAACCCAGAACAGTCTGGCTCGAATACACAGCATAAAACACAGTGTGCCAACAGAACTGGAATGGTGGATGGGAGAGGAAGAGGAAGGAAATGGGGAAAAGTGAGACTGTAGAGGTAGGTTGGTACCAGACTGTGAAACCCTTAGAAGGCATGCTAAAGAGTAATGACAGCTCTATGAAAAACCTTAGGAGGTGTGCTAAGGATTGTGGACTTGATCTTGTGAGCCTCAGAGAGCTGTATTTTAAAAGCAGTGAGGGATGGAAGCAGAGAGACCAATTGAAAGGTGACAAATCGCACAAAGCCTGAGAGGAATAACACAGTGTGGATTGATGAGTGGTGACATCTTGCAGGGAAAAGTGTCAATGATGAAAGCAAGTGTAAGAGACATTAACATGGTAGACTTCTGGGCTGAGGCGAATGGCTGGATGTGGTGCCTGAGAAAAGGCGAGGCATGCACAAAGATGACTGTGAGGTTTCTAATTCTGCCATCTTGGTGTCTAATGATAGCATTATTCAAAACAGGAAATTCATGAAGAATAGCAGATTTGTAGAGGGCTGCAGAGGATTTGGTCGGGGACAAAATGAATTTGAGATGCTTGTAGGCATCCGGGTGGAGGTGCTGAGACAGAAGTGGAAATATGAGTCTCATTGGAGTTCAAGAGAGAAACCTGGAAATGGCATTTGAGTGAACACTGTAAAGTTGCTGGGAGAGGCCATGGTAATGGAGTCTCAGGTGGTTGAGTGCAATGAGAAGAGGGGTCCAAGGATGGGATTCCCATTATTTTAGGTTAGGTGGAGACTATGAAGGAGATTAAGAAGGAGGAGCTTGAGAGGTAGCAAGGAATAGAGTCGTGTTTGAAGACGAAAGATGGTAACTAACCCTCTTCTCACAGTGTAACCTCCATATTTGTGGGAGATGGAGTGGTATACAGTGATATCCTAAAAATATTTCTAGAATAATCCCTGCTTCACTTTGGCCAGAGTTTGGAAGACTGTCCATGCCAGAAAGTCAACATCTTAAGAATGTGAAGTGAGAGTATTATGAAAGATGCCGTGACCTACACTGTGTACTTAATTAATTTTTCTTTTCTGATGAGAAAAAAATTAACAAACTTAACTAAGTTCCATTAAAATCTATGTTTTCCTCCTCACAAGATAAATTATACATATTACAACAAGGAAGGAAAATGTGTAAAATTGGAAAAATTCCTGTGAGAAGACACTCTTCGCCCAGAAAATACATTTATTTGCTGATTTAAGTGTCTATCAGAACATACAGAGGGACCTGGGAAACGAGTTGTAATTGGATTTCAACAGGAATCCACCCTTTCTGCCTTTGTCGATGTCAGAGGGTGTGGTGGATGCTGTCCAGATTCTCCTTCAGGAATAAAGAAAATGTTCCCCAGCTGCTGGGAGTGGTGCCCACAGAGAGCCCTCAGCTGCCAGCCTCTTCAGAGATTGCCTTGGCTGAAGAGAGCTGCCTCACCCAAAGTCACAGCCTTCTATGGATCAGCCTGAAACTAATAACTGAATGACACGGGGCCTGTCCCCTCAACTTGGGACTTCTCAGTAGCCATTCCATCTTCAAAGGTCACCATGTGGTACACCAAAAGAGTCGTTGGGTTCCTATTGTAAACCAGCTTCTGCCTCTTTCCAATCCTGCGTCCTTCCATTCCCTTCAATAGACGTTGATGCCTCTGATAAATCTCCTGCATGCTAATCTCTATCTCAGAGTCTGCTTCAACAGAAGACTCAACCTACAACAGGGGTGAACTCATAGAGCATAGACATGGGTTGCAGGCAAACCCTAGGCCCACCTTTTCATCCATTTGAGCTTGGTCATTGGAAGAATGCAGGGCTAGAAATATCTGGATTTCTTAATTTTATTTTTAAATTAACCTACAGTAAAACTCACTCTTTGGGGCATACAGTTTTATGAGTTTTGACAAATGCACCAAGTCATGTAACCACAACCACAGGCAAGATACAGAATAGTTATAATTACCACCACGCCCCAAACTCCCTCATTCTGTCACTTTATAATCAGTTCCTCTACTCTGTCCTTAATCCCTGACAACCACTAATCTCTTCTATCAATATACTTATGCATATTCCAGAATGTAATATAAATGGAATCATACAGAATGTAGAATTTTGAGCCTGGTTTCTTTCACACAGAATAATGCATTTGAGATTCATCCATGTTGTGTATTATCAATAGTGTGTTCTTTTTTATTGTTGAGTAGTATTTCATTGTATAGATCACCACAGTTTGTTTCTCCATTCACCAACT
The DNA here is from genome assembly GCF_949987535.1 of Balaenoptera acutorostrata. Lineage (NCBI taxonomy): Eukaryota > Metazoa > Chordata > Mammalia > Artiodactyla > Balaenopteridae > Balaenoptera > Balaenoptera acutorostrata. The sequence goes on from NC_080085.1 coordinate 41,074,427, forward strand.
GAAGGACATTTAGGTTGTTTCCAATTTTTAGCAACTTTTAAAAAAACTGCTATATTCACGTAGAGGATTTGGTTTGAACATCAGTTTTCATTTCTTTTGGGTAAATATGTTGCCATGGAATTGATGGGTCATGTAGTAAGTGTATTTTTAACTTTATAAGAAACTGCCAAACTGTTTTTCTAGTGTTTGAACCATTTTTACACTCCTGCCAGCAATGTGTTAGAGTTCTAATTGTGCTACAACCTTGCCAGCTGCTGTTATTGCCAGGTTTTTTCAAGCCATTATAATAGGCGTTCAGTGGTATCTCATTGTGGTTTTAATTTGCATTTTACTATTGATGTTGAGCATCTTTTCTTACAGGAAATGCAGTGGAATATCTTCCTTGGTGCAGTGTCTGTTCAAATCTTTTGTGCATTTTCATATTGGCTTTTTGTTTCCTTATTGTTGAATTTTGAGAGTTCTTTGTATATTCTAGTTATGTCTTTTGTCAGACATGTTATTTATAAATATTTTCTCCCAATATATAGCTTTTAGTTTTACCCTCTTAACAGCATCTTTTGTTGAGCAAAAATTTTTACTTTTCATGAAGTCCAACTTATCAAATTTTAATTTTATAGATGGTGCTTTTGGTGTCATATCTAAGAATTCTTGTGCCCAGGGTGCAAAGATTTTTTTCTATGTTTTCTTCTAAAAGTTTTACATCTTACATTTAGGTCTATGATTGATTTTGAGTGAATTTTTGTAAAAAGTGTGAGGTATGTGTTGAGGTTCATTTATTACATATGGATGCCCAATTGTTCCAGTACCATTTTTTAAAAAGTTTTATTGAAGTATAGTTGAGTTACAATGTTGTGTTAATCTCTTCTGTACAGCAAGGTGACTCAGTTATATATATATATTTCTTTTTCATATTTTTTTCATATTCCTTTCCATTACGGTTTGTCAAAGGATATTGAATATAGTTCCCTGTGCTATACAGTAGGACCTTGTTTTTTATTCATCCTATGTATAATAGTTTGTCTCTGATAATCCCAAACTCCCAATCCTTCTCTCCCCTACCGGTCCTCCCCCTTGGCAACCACAAGTCTATTCTCTATATCTGTGAGTCTGTTTTTGTTTTGTAGATATGTTGTTTTGTATCATATTTTAGATTCCACATATAAGTGATATCATATGGTATTTGTCTTTCTCTTTCTGGCTTACTTCTCTTAGTATGGTAATCTCTAGGTCCATCCATGTTGCTGCAAATGACATTATTTCATTCTTTTTATGTCTGAGTAATATTCCATTGTATATATATACCACATCTTCTTTATCCATTCATCTGTTGATGGACATTTAGGTTGTTTCCATATCTTGGCTATTGTAAATAGTGCTGCTATGAACATAGGGTTGCACGTATCTTTTCGAATTATAGTTTTGTCTAGGCATATGCCCAGGAGTGGGATTGTAGGATCATATGGTAACTCTATTTTTAGTTTTTTGAGGAACCTCCATACTGTTTTCCATAGTGGATGCACCAATTTACATTCCCACCAACAGTATAGGAGGGTTCCCTTTTCTCCACACCCTCTGCAACATTTATTATTTGTAGGCTTTTTAATGATGGCCATTCTGACTTGTGTGAGGTGGTACCTCATTATAGTTTTGATTTGCATTTCTCCAATAATTAGCGATGTTGAGCATCTTTTCATATGCCTATTGGCCATCTGTATGTCTTCTTTGGAAAAATGTCTATTTAGGTCTTCTGCCCATTTTTTGATTGGGTTGTTTGGTTTTTTATTATTGAGTTGTATGAGCTGATTGTATATTTTGGAAATTAAGCTCTTGTCAGTTGCATTGTTTCCAAATATTTTCTCCCATTTCGTAGGTTGTCTTTTCATTTTGTTTATGGTTTCCTTTACTGTGCAAAAGCGTGTAAGTTTGATTAGGTCCCATTTGTTTATTTTTGTTTTATTTCTAGTGCCTTGGGAGACTGACCTAAGAAAACATTGGTACGATTTATGTCAGAGAATATTTTACCTATGATCTCTTCTAGGAGTTTTATGGTGTCATATCTTATGTTTAAGTTTTTAAGCCATTTTGAGTTTATTTTTGTGCATGGTGTGAGGGTGTGTTCTAACTTCATTGATTTATATGCAGCTGTCCAACCTTCCCAGCACCACTTGCTGAAGAGACTTTTTCCCATTTTATATTCTTGCCTCCTTTGTCAAAGATTAATTGATTGTATGTGTATGGGTATTTTCCTGGGCTCTTTATTCTGTTCCATTGATCCATATGTTTTTGTGCCAATACCACACTGTTTTGATTACTGTAGCTTTGTAGTATTGTCTGAAGTCTGGGAGGGTTATGCCTCCTGCTTTGTTCTTTTTCCTCAAGATTGCTTTGGCAATTCTGGGTCTTTTATGGTTTCATGTAAATTTTATGATTCTCTGGCTTTGCTAACCAGAAATTCTACCTGGAAATTTTTAAATGTTCTATTAAATAATTCTTGAGAGGAAGGGAAATTAAAAAATGAAATAATAGAATTAATTTTAAAATAATGCTAATAAAAACACTACATATCAGAAATTATTGGATATAATTTTTTAAATGATTGGATGAAACGCCATACCTTTAAACAATATCAATAAATAACAACAAATGAATAATATCCATACTAATAACATGAAAAAATGAAAACATGAAAATGTATGAATTAAATTCCCAACTCGGGGACTTACCTGGTGGTCCAGTGGTTAAGACTCCACACTTCCAGTGCAGAGGGTGCGGGTCCAATCCCTGGTCACAGAACTAAGATCCCACATGCTGCGTGGCCAAAAAAAAAAAAAAAAAAAAGAATATATATACATATATATATACACACACATATATAAATTCCCAACTCAAAACACTAGAAAAAGAGCAACAAAGTAAACAAAGTAAAAGCACAGGGAGGAAAGAATAAAGATAAAAGCAGAAATTAATGAGATTAAAAAATAGAAAAACTATATTTTTACATCTAATTAGTAAATCAAAAGCCTGTTTTTCTTGAATAAATTAGTAAAATAGACAAACCACTCTTGTACTAATAGTTCCAGTTTAATGTTAAATATTTGTGGAGATAATGGGTATCCTTACCTTGTTCCTGATCTTAACAGAAATTTCTCTAGTGTTCCAAGAAAAAAAAAAGGGTGGCAGACATATACAAAGTTAGAAATGACATGAGGGAAATAATCATTGAAATAGAAGAAATTTTTTTTAATCATGAGGACTTTCATAGACCTCTATGCAAATAAATTTGAAAACAGATGAAATAGATTAGTTTTTAGGAAAATACAGTTGCTAAAATTGACCCCTTTAGAGAGACAAAGCTTAAACATATCAATTTCTTTAAAGTTATAAAAGAACTCTTCCACAAAAAAGCAGTTGGCCTAGATGGTTTCATAGGAGAATTTTACCAAACATCCATAGACAAGATTGTTCAAATAGTACATAAATTATTCTATAGCATGGAAAATGAAGGAGAACCTTTACTTTATTTTAATGAAGCAAGTATAATCTTGATACCTAAACCTTATAAAGACAGCATAAAAAATCACAAATTAAATCACTTTTACGAATATTGGTGCAAAAATACTAAATAAAAAATAAGCAAACATGATCCAACATGACATTAGTAAGTAATACTCCATGTCTAACTGGGATTTAATCCTGAAATGAAAGGTTGGTTCAATATTATGAAATGCATTAATATAACATATTAACACATCTGAGAAGAAAAATTATTTGATTATCTCCACTGATGTGAAAAAAGCCTTTCACCGAATTTAACTTTATTTCCTAATTTTAAAAACACTCAAGAAAATAGAAATTTATGGATACTTCCTTTAGATACTTCCCAGCATCTTAGGAATTTCTGTTAAGATCAGGAACAAGGTAAGGATACCCATTATCTCCACGACTATTTAACACTGAACTGAAGGAATTAGCCAATAGAATTAGACAAGAGAAATTAATTAGAGGCATAAGAGTTTGAAAAACAGAAATAAAGCTATTTCTATTTGCAGATGACATGATAGTAAACCTGGAGGCCCCTACAGAGTCAATAATAAAAACTGACTCAAACAATGAAAGAATTCAGTAAGTTAGCAGGATATAAAATTAACATAAAGGAATCAGCTGCTTCATGTACACAATAACCTGTTAGCAAATGTAATCTTAGAGAAAAATCCATTTACAATAGCAACAAAGAAGATAAAATACCTGAGAATAAGTTGAACAAGGAATATGCTAATCTATACAATGAAAACCTTAAAACACTCCTGAATGACACAAAAGTAGTATTGAGCAAATGGAAAGACATTCCTTTATCTTGGATAGGACAAGTCAATATCATAAAGACAATTCTCCTCCCTAAGTTATTTTAAAAATATACCACACTCTCAATAAAAATACCAATAAGTTTTATTCTGGACCTAGACAAGTTGACCCTAAAATTTATATGGAAAAACAAATTTGTGAGAATAGCAAAATGGTCTAAGTTTTTTGAACTGGCCAGGTTCTCTTCTGCTACTCCATTGCCACCTCATTTAATTGGGTTCTTCTCCATCTTCAGATCTCAGCTCGAGTGTCCCTTCTGGGAAGCCTTTACTACACACACACACACACACACACACACACACACACACACACAGTCTAAGGCAGGCATTTTTGTTATACACTCTCACAGAACTGTGTTCCTTTCCTTCATAGCACTTGGCTCAATTTGGAGTTACTTACACACTGGGGGATTTATTTGGTTAAAGCTGGTCTCCCCTCCTAGGCTGGAAAGGCCAAGAGAGGAGAGACAGGGGCTGTTTTCATCACCATCTATCTCCTCAGCCCAGCACAACCCCAGGTACATGATTGCATTTGGTAAATATTTTTGAATAAATATCAAGACATGAAAAAAATACAAAGGAAAGTTCCAGCCATTTTTGAGGAAGTTTGGTCTCCAGTCCAGGGTTTTTAAAGGATTAAAGATGTGATTTTAGCACTCCTGTTGAAAATGTTTGAAACCTCATGAAAAAGAGAAAAGGTAGCAGAATAAATGAATCAAAAGGAAACATTTTTTTTCTTTTTCCCACCTCAACCATTGGCCTCATTTGTCCTCAGCCAGGCCTGCAGATTCTGCTTTCCCAGGCTCTCTCCATCCTTTCCTTTCCTACTGCCATCTACTTCAAATCCTCCTCCCCTTCCCTCCCAGTACGTCTTCTTGCCTCCATCTCAATCCACTGGACTCCAGCAAGAGTATTTTTGGAAAGTCATTTCTGCTAATATTACTTACTCCCTCAATAAAAATAGTCAGTGGTTTGCTTTCAAAGACCAAATGCAAAAGCGCTTCCTGCAGCAGTCACCTATGTGCTTGACACCATGATAAGCTCTGGCATTCAACACCCCTAACCACACAATTTACAAGCTTTAATGATTTGAGTCTTTATCCAAAGGCCCATTGGAAGCCATGACAGGCCCCAAGCCCAGGAGTGACAGGACTGGAATAAATCACTGATTCAAAATCAGAGGAGAGGGGACTTCCCTGGCGGCCCAGTGGTTAAGCCTGCCTTGGTGATGGATTGGATTGAAGAAGGTGGGGCTGAGAAAGAGGGAGGTGCCAAGACCAACTCCTACATTTCTGACTGCATAATAAAATAGATGGTTTTCCCATTCACATATTAAACTTGAGATGACCAAGAGGGATTGTCAAGTAGGCAACTAGATTTCTAGGTCTGGAGCTCCAAGGGGGAATCTGGGCCAGAAATGTCGATCTGGGGTTATTGAAGAAACCAGAGAAGAAAAAGGGCCTAGGGCTGAGCCTGAAGGAATTCTAAACATTCTAACATTGAATGACCAGGCAGAGGAGGGTGAGCTTCTCACAACAACGACAGTAACATAATACTTGAATCTTACTCCACGTCATGCACTGGGGTTCTATTTATATCTAGCTAGCTAGCTATCTGTATTAAAAGATTTAATTCTTACAATAGCCCTACAGGGTAGGTACTATTAGGGTCACTGTTTTACAGAGCCCGGTCTCCCAAGCACTGTGCTGTGAAGGTGCAGCTATGAAACGGGAGGAGAGCTGAGCAAAGGGCATGTAGCCAAAGTTGAAAGAAGAGAGTTTGTAGGCGGGAGCTGTCAACAGTGTAAATGCTACTGCAAGGTCAAATAGGCGACACATTGTAAATGTCCTCTGGATTCACTAACACAGAAGCTATTAATAAGCTTAGAAAGATCTGTTTAGGTAGCAATATGAGGTCGGAATCCAGACTGGACTGTGCTGAGAATGAGTAGGAAATGACAGCAGGGAGGGAACAAGTATAGACAACTTCACCGAGAAGCTGGGCTGTGAGGAGTGGGCAGAGAAACTGGTGACAGCAGGACGAGGGTGTGGCGAGGATGCCGGGCAGGAGGATGAGAGTGCAGGCTGGAATCCAGCCAGGCTCTGCATCCAGCTGTCAACTTGGGCCTGGGGCTGTGGCCTGAAGGCAGGGGTGCTTTTTTCACTGTGGTCAGTCCTCCTTTCTGCAATTCCTCTGTGTGGAGGGGGCACCTTCTGATCCCCATAAAGGTGTTGAATGTGTTAGAGCAGCTGTGCTACATGAAGCTGTGAATCAATGGGACTTTAAAAAGAAAAAGAGAGACATTTAACTATGTTGAATTCTCACATTGGTGGGAATAATCTGGTTGAGAGAGTGTGGTTGAATTAACAGGAGGGAGAAGTGTTGATTGATGGGCCTACTCTATTATACCAGAAAGAAGAAAAAAAGGGTGGCAGGTTCACTAACTTAGGTGTGATAGAAGTCACTTTGTAGAAAACAACTTTATGGGTTTGTTAATTGACTGCTGGGGTGACAGACAAGTGACCTGGATGATTCCTAGTGTTTCTCTACTCTTAGGGCTGTACAGTTAATCTGGGGTCTTAGGATCACTGGGTTTCGGTTCACATGGTTGCCCCTGAGATGTCACCATCACTGTCTCTGTGACCCTTCTGCTGCCTCCCAGCTGTGCCTGGGACCCAGGAAGGTTTGGGACAGTGCCTCTGATCATCTCTGTCAAGATGAACCATGCAGCCACTCCTCCTTGAGTACTGCTCTTCCCTGATGCGTGGCCAGGAAGAAGAGCTCAGGTACTCTCTGCTCTGGGGGCATAGACTTTTCTCTCTCCCTTCCCCCACCCCCAGCCTAGGGGAGGGGCCCGTGGAGCGCTGCTTTTTCCTCTGCTTCTCCAAGATATTTTATCTAAGCCCTCACACCTTCTCTGTATCAGCTAGTTTTTGTTGTGTAACAACCCTCTAAAACTTAGTACCTTAAAATCCACAGCTGTTATTTCTCACAACTCTGTGGGTGAGCTTGGTGATTCTCCTGGTTTGGGTCAACTTGAATGGGGCTGGACAGTGTTGCATCTTTTCAAAGCATGCTTCTCAGACCAGCAGTACCCAGGAGCTTATTAGAAATGTAGACTCTCTAGCCCCACCCTAGGCCTAATGAATCAGTTTTGGCATTTTGGCAAGATCCCCAGGTGGTTTACGTATAAAGTTTGAGAAGCACTGATCTAAGATATCCTCCCTCACCTGTCGGGTGGTTGGCATGCTGGTTGGTCTGGGGGCCTCAGCTGGGATGGCTTAGTCTCTGACCCATGCGGCTACCCAGGCTTCTTCACACGGTGATCTCAGGGTTCCCAAGAGTGGCAAGAGGGCAACCCCCAAAGTGGAAGCATTTTTCAAGCCTCTGCTTGTTTCATGTTTGCTACTGTCCCACTGGCCAATGCAAGTCACAAGGCCATCCTAGAGTCAGTGTGGGAAGGCACTACCAAAGGACATGGAGAGAGGAGGGGAAAACTTTGTGGTTATTTTAAAAACCTATCTACCACACTCTCCAGTACTGGAGTTCTGGCTTTTGGAAAGAAACACCAACGACCTTCTGCATTCTGCCCAGCCACATCCCTCCCTACAGGTGAGCACAGAGTCACTTACTTGCTTAAAAAAGGAGAGAAGGGAAAAGTGAAAACATAAGGAAGGAAGAAGTTATAGATTAATATTGGAAAATAATATCCTTGCAAAGGAGAAGATGGGTACAGAAGTAAGTGGATATATGGATCTGATAGTGGACAAGTGAGATTCTCCAACCATTTCATTTTCTCTATGAAGTAACAGGTAAGGTCACCTGTTGAGAATGGGGAGGGGGGGTGGAGGGCAAAGAGGGATAACAGAGTACACCTCTCCTCAGAGAAGAGGTTTGAAATAGTCACAATTGAACTTGAGACTGGGAACTGACATGAAAAGCACAGGACTGGGACTTCCCTCGTGGTGCAGTGGTTAAGAATCCGCCTGCAAATGCAGGGGATGTGGGTTTGATCCCTGGTCTAGGAAGATCCCACATGCTGCGGAGCCACTAAGGCCATGTGCCACAACTACTGAGCCTGTGCTCTAGAGACTGAGAGCCACAACTACTGAGCCTGCGTGCCACAACTACTGAAGCCCACATGCCAAGAGCCCGTGCTCCACAACAAAGAGAAGCCACCGCAATGAGAAGCCCTCGCACCGCAACGAAGAGTAGCCCCCCCTTGCCACAACTAGAGAAAGCCTCCGCTCACCGCAACTAGAGAAAGCCCCCGCGCAGCAATGAAGACCCAATGAGGCCAAAAATAAATAAATAAATTAATTAATTAATTAATTAATTAAAAAAAGAAAGAAAAGCACAGGATTTCAGGGACCATTTAGGTTGATGCTTATGACTTTATCTTGATGCCAATTTGTCCTTTGGGGAAACTTTTTGCAACAGTGTTGGCAGGCACAGAGAAAGCCAAAAGCAGGGTTTGGGGGATGTTGCTAAATGAGTAATAAAAAGACAGAGGGTCAGGGAGCTCAGGTTATTGGTAGGAGCGTTACTAAAAATAAAGGTCTGGAGCATGGGGGAGACCTTCAAGATGGTGGAGGAGTAAGACGTGGAGATCACCTTCCTCCCCACAAATACATCAGCAATACATCTACATGTGGAACAACTCCTACAAAACACCTACTGAACACTGGCAGAAGACCTCAGACCTCCCAAAAGGCAAGAAACTCCCCCACGTACCTGGGTAGGGTAAAAGAAAAAAGAAAAAACAGAGACAAAGAATAGGGACGGAACCTGCACCAGTGGGAGGGAGCTGTGAAGGAGGAAACGTTTCCACACACTAGGAAGCCCCTTCGCGGGCGGAGACTGCGGGTGGCGGAGGGGGGAAGCTTCAGAGCCACGGAGGAGAGCGCAGCCACAGGGGTGCAGAGGGCAAAGTGGAGAGATTCCCGCACGGAGGATTGGTGCCAAGCAGCACTCACCAGCCCGAGAGGCTTGTCTGCTCAGCCGCCGGGGTGGGCGGGGGCTGGGAGCTGAGGCTCTGGCTTCCGTGGGATCGCAGGGAGAGGACTGGGGTTGGCGGCGTGAACACAGCCTGAAGGGGGATAGTGCGCCACAGCTAGCTGGGAGGGAGACCGGGAAAAAGTCTGCAGCTGCCAAAGAGGCAAGAGACTTTTTCTTGCCTCTTTGTTTCCTGATGCGCGAGGAGAGGGGATTAAGAGCACTGCTTAAAGGAGCCCCAGAGATGAGCGTGAGCCGTGGCTATCAGCGCGGACCCCAGAGACGGGCATAAGACGCTGAGGCTGCTGCTGCCGCCACCGAGAAGCCTGTGTGCAGCACAGGTCACTATCCACACCTCCCCTCCCGGGAGCCTGTGCAGCCCGCCACTGCCAGGGTCCCGTGATCCGGGGACAACTTCCCCGGGAGAACGCACGGCGCGCCTCGGGCTGGTGCAACGTCACGACGCCTCTGACGCCGCAGGCTCGCCCCGCCTCCTCCGTACCGCTCCCTCCCTCTGCCTGAGTGAGCCAGAGCCCCCGAAGCAGCTGCTCCTTTAACCCCGTCCTGTCTGAGCGAAGAACAGACGCCCTCAGGCGGCCTACATGCAGAGGCAGGGCCAATCCAAAGCTGAACCCCAGGAGCTATGCGAACAAAGAAGAGAAAGGGAAATTTCTCCCAGCAGCCTCAGGAGCAGTGGATTAAATCTCCACCATCAACTTGATGTACCCTGCATCTGTGGAATACCTGAATAGACAACAAATCATCCCAACATTGAGGCAGTGGAGTTTGGGAGCAACTGTAGACTTGGGGTTTGCTGTATACAACTGACTAGTTTCTGGCTTTATGTTTATCTCGGTTTAGTATTTAGAGTCTATTATCATTGGTAGATTTGTTTATTGATTTGGTGGATCTCTTCCTTATTTTTTATGTATAGATATATATATATTTTTTCCTTCTTCTCTTTTTGTGAGGGTGTATGTGTATGCTTCCTTGTGTGATTTTCTCTATATGGCATTGGTTTTACCATTTGTCCTCGGGTTCTGTCTGTCCGTTTTTTTTGGGGTTTTTTTTAAGTATACTTTTTAGCACTTGTTATCATTGGTGGATTTGTTTTTTGGTTTGGTTGTTCTCTTCTTTCTTTCATTCTTTTTTCTTTTTAATTACTTTTTAATTTTTTTATTTTTAATAATTTTTTAATTTTTTATTTTAATAACTATTTCTTTTTATTTTCTTTCTTTCCTTCTTTCTTTCTTCCTTCTTTCCTTCCTTCCTTTCTTTCTCCTCACTTTTCTTCTGAACCGTGTGGATGACAGGGTCTTGGTGCTCCATCCAGGTGTCAGGCCTGTGCCTCTGAAGTGGGAGAGCAGAATTCAGGACACTGGTCCACAAGAGACCTCCCAGCTCCACATAATATCAAACAGTGAAAGCTTTCCCAGAGATCTCCATCTCAACGCTAAGACCCAGCTCCACTCAACAGCCAGCAAGCTACAGTGCTGGATACCCTATGCCAAACAACTAGCAAGACAGGAACACAAGACAGGAACACAACCCCACCCATTAGCAGAGAGGCTGCCTAAAATCATAATAAGGTCACAGACACCCCAAAACACACCACCGGACATGGTCCTGCCCACCAGAAAGACAAGATCCAGCCTCACCCACCAGAACACAGGCACTAGTCCCCTCTACCAGGAACCCTACACAACCCACTGAACCAACCTTAGCCACTGGGGACAGACACCAAGAACAATGGGAACTACGAGTCTGCAGCCTGCAAAAAGGAGAGCCCAAACACAGTAAGTTAAGCAAAATGAGAAGACAGAGAAACACACAGCAGATGAAGGAGCAAAGTAAAAACCCACCAGACCAAACAAATGAAGAGGAAATAGGCAGTCTACCTGAGAAAGAATTCAGAGTAATGATAGTAAAGATGATCCAAAATCTTGGAAATAGAATGGAGAAAATACAAGAAACGTTTAACAAGGACCTAGAAGAACTAAAGAGCAAACAAACAATGATGAACAACACAATAAATGAAATTACAAATTCTCTAGAGGGAATCAATAGTAGAATACCTGAGGAAGAAGAACGGATAAGTGACCTGGAAGATAAAATAGTGGAAATAACTACTGCAGAGCAGAATAAAGAAAAAACAATGAAAAGAATTGAGGACACTCACAGAGACCTCTGGGACAACATTAAACAAACCAACATTCAAATTATAGGGGTCCCACAGAAGAAGAGAAAAAGAAAGGGACTGAGAAAATATTTGAAGAGATTATAGTTGAAAACTTCCCTAATATGGGAAAGGAAATAGTTAATAAAGTCCAGGAAGCGCAGAGAGTCCCATACAGGATAAATCCAAGGAGAAACATGTGACGACACATACTAATCAAACTATCAAGAATTAAATACAAAGAAAAAATATTAAAAGCAGCAAGGGAAAAACAACAAATAACATACAAGGGAATCCCCATAAAGTTAACAGCTGATCTTTCAGCAGAAACTCTGCAAGCCAGAAGGGTGTGGCAGGACATATTTAAAGTTATCAAAGGGAAAAACCTACAACCAAGATTACTCTACCCAGCAAGGATCTCATTCAGATTCGATGGAGAAATTAAAACGTTTACAGACAAGCAAAAGCTAAGAGAATTCAGCACCACCAAACCAGCTTTTCAACAAATGCTAAAGGAACTTCTCTAGTCAGGAAACAGAAGAGAAGGAAAGGACCTACAATAACAAATCCAAAACAATTAAGAAAATGGAAATAGGAACATACATATCGATAATTACCTTAAATGTAAATGGATTAAAAGCTCCAACCAAAAGATATAGACTGGCTGAATGGATACAAAAACAGGACCCATATATATGCTGTCTACAAGAGACCCACTTCAGACCTAGGGACACATACAGACTGAAAGTGAGGGGATGGAAAAAGATATTTGATGCAAATGGAAATCAAAAGAAAGCTGGAGTAGCAATTCTCATATCAGACAAAATAGACCTTAACATAAAGACTAGTACAAGAGACAAAGAAGGACAATACATAATGATCAAGGGATCAATCCAAGAAGAAGATATAACAATTGTAAATATTTATGCATCCAACATAGGAGCACCTCGATACATAAGGCAAATGCTAACAGCCATAAAAGGGGAAATCAACAGTAACACAATCATAGTAGGGGACTTTAACACCCCACTTTCACCAATGGACAGATCATCCAAAATGAAAATAAATAAGGAAACACAAGCTTTAAATGATACATTAAAGAAGATGGACTTAATTGATATTTATAGGACATTCCATCCAAAAACAACAGAATACACTTTCATCTCAAGTGCTCATGGAACATTCTCCAGGATAGATCATATCTTGGGTCACAAATCAAGCCTTGGTAAATTTAAGAAAATTGAAATCATATCAAGTATCTTTTCCGACCACAACGCTATGAGACTAGATATCGATTACAGGAAAAATTCTGTAAAAAATACAAAAACATGGAGGCTAAACAATACACTACTTAATAACCAAGAGATCACTGAAGAAATCAAAGGGGAACATCAAAAAATATCTAGAAACAAATAACAATGAAAACACGATCACCCAAAACCTACGGGGTGCAGCAAAAGCATTTCTAAGAGGGAAGTGTATAGCAATACAATCCTATCTGAAGAAACAAGAAACATCTCAAATAAACAACCTAACCTGACACCTAAAGCAATTAGAGAAAGAAGAACAAAAAAAACCCAAAGTTAGCAGAAGGAAAGAAATCATAAAGATCAGATCAGAAATAAATGAAAAAGAAATGAAGAAAACAATAGCAAACATCAATAAAACTAAAAGCTGGTTCTTTGAGAAGATAAACAAAATTGAGAAAACATTAGCCAGACTCATTAAGAAAAAAAGGGAGAAGACTCAAATCAATAAAATTAGAAAAGAAAAAGGAGAAGTAACAACTGACACTGCAGAAATACAAAGGCTCATGAGAGATTACTACAAGCAACTATATGCCAATAAAATGGACAACCTGGAAGAAATGGACAAATTCTTAGAAAAGCACAATCTTCCAAGACCGAACCAGGAAGAAAGAGAAAATATAAACAGACCAATCACAAGCACTGAAATTGAGACTGTGATTAAAAATCTTCCAACAAACAAAAGCCCAGGACCAGATGGCTTCTCGGGAAAATTCTATCAAACATTTAGAGAAGAGCTAACACCTAGCCTTCTCAAACTCTTCCAAAATATAGCATAGGGAAGAACACTCCCAAACTCATTCTACAAGGTCACCATCACCCTGACACCAAAACCAAAGAAAGATGTCACAAAGAAAGATAACTACAGGGCAATAGTACTGATGAACATAGCTGCAAAAATCCTCAACAAAATACTAGCAAACAGAATCCAACAGCACATTAAAAGGATCATACACCATGATCAAGCAGGATTTATTCCAGGAATGCAAGGATTCTTCAATATACGCAAAGCAAGCAATGTGATACACCCTATTAACAAATCGAAGGAGAAAAACCATATGATCATCTCAATAGATGCAGAAAAAGCTTTTGACAAAATTCAACACCATTTATGATAAAAACCCTCCAGAAAGTAGGCATAGAGGGAACTTACCTCAACATAATAAAGGCCATATATGACAAACCCACAGCCAACATCATTCTCAATGGTGAAAAACTGAAACCATTTCCTCTAAGATCAGGAACAAGACAAGGTTGTCCACTCTCACCACTATTATTCAACATTGTTTTGGAAGTTTTAGCCACAGCAATCAGAGAAGAAAAAGAAATAAAAGGAATCCAAATCGGAAAAGAAGTAAAGCTGTCACTGTTTGCAGATGACATGATACTATACATAGAGAATCCTAAAGATGCTACCAGAAAACTACTAGAGCTAATCAATGAATCTGGTAAAGTAGCAGGATACAAAATTAATGCACAGAAATCTCTTGCATTCCTATACACTAATGATGAAAAATCTGAAAGAGAAATTAAGGAAACACTCCCATCTACCATTGCAACAAAAAGAATAAAATACCTAGGAATAAACCTACCTAAGGAGACAAAAGACCTGTATGCAGAAAAATATAAGACACTAATTAAAGAAATTAAAGATTAAACGAACAGATGGAGAGATATACCATGTTCTTGGATTGGAAGAGTCAACATTCTGAAAATGACTCTACTACCCAAAGCAATCTACAGATTCAATGCAATCCCTATCAAACTACCACTGGCATTTTTCACAGAACTAGAACAAAAAAATTCACAATTTGTATGGAAACACAAAAGGCACCGAATAGCCAAAGCAACCTTGAGAAAGAAAAACGGAGCTGGAGGAATCAGGCTCCCAGACTTCAGACTATACTACAAAGCTATAGTAATAAAGACTGTATGGTACTGGCACAAAAACAGAAATATAGATCCATGGAACAGGATTGAAAGCCCAGAGATAAACCCACACACATATGGTCACCTTAGTTTTGATAAAGGAGGCAAGAATATACAATGGAGAAGAGACAGCCTCTTCAGAAAGTGGTGCTGGGAAAACTGGACAGCTACATGTAAAAGAATGAAATTAGAACCCTCCCTAACACCATACAAAAAATAAACTCCAAATGGATTAAAGACCTAAATGTAAGGCCAGACACTATAAAACTCTTGGAGGAAAACATAGGCAGAAAACTCTATGACATAAATCACAGCAAGATCCTTTTTGACCCACCTCCTAGAGAAATGGAAATAAAAATAAAAATATACAAATAGGACCTAATGAAACTTAACAGCTTTTGCACAGCAAAGGAAACCATAAACAAGATGAAAAGATAACCCTCAGAATGGGAGAAAATATTTGCAAATGAAGCAACGGACAAAGGTTTAATCTCCAAAATTTACAAGCAGCTCATGCAGCTCAATATCAAAAAAACAAACAACCCAATCCGAAAATGGGCAGAAGACCTAATTAGACATTTCTCCAAAGAAGATATACAGACTGCCAACAAACACATGAAAGAATGCTCAACATCACTAATCATTAGAGAAATGCACATCAAAAGTACAATGCGATACCATCTCACACTGGTCAGAATGGCCAGCATCAAAAAAATCTACAAACAATAAATGCTGGAGAGGGTGTGGAGAAAAGGGACCCCTCATACACTGTTGGTGGGAATGTAAATTGATACAGCCACTATGGAGAACAGTATGGAAGTTCCTTAAATAACTAAAAATAGAAGTACCATATGACCCAGCAATCCCACTACTGGGCATATACCCTGAAAAAACCATAATTCAAAAAGATTCATGTACCACAATGTTCATTGCAGCTCTACTTACAACAGCCAGGACATGGAAGCAATCTAAGTGTCCATCGACAGATGAATGGATAAAGAAGATGTGGCACATATATACAATGGAATATTACTCAGCCATAAAAAGAAACGAAATTGAGTTATTTGTAGTGAGGTGGATGGACCTAGAGTCTGTCATACAGAGTGGAGGAAGTCAGAAAGAGAAAAACAAATACCATATGCTAACACATATATATGGAAACTAAAAAAAAAAAAAAAGGTCATGAAGAACCTAGGGGCAAGACAGGAATAAAGACGCAGACCTACTAGAGAATGGACTTGAGTTTACGGGGAGGGGGAAGTGTAAGTTGGGACGAAGTGAGAGAGTGGCATGGACATATATATACTACCAAATGTAAAATAGATAGCTCGTGGGAAGCAGTTGCATAGCACAGGGAGATCAGCTCGGTGCTTTGTGACCAGCTAGAAGGGTGGGATAGAGAGGGTGGGAGGGAGACACAACAGGGAGGAGATATGGTGATTTATGTATATGTATAGCTGATTCACTTTGTTATAAAGCAGAAACTAACACACCATTGAAAGGAATTATACTCCAATAAAGATGTTTAAAAAACCCCCACAAAACTAAAAATAGAACTCCCATACAACCCAGCAATCCCCCTACTGGGCATATACCCTGAGAAAACCGTAATTCAAAAAGATTCATGTACCACAATGTTCATTGCAGCTCTATTTACAACAACCAGGACATGGAAGCAACCTAAATGTCCGTCGACAGATGAATTGCTAAAGAAGATGTGGCACATATATACAATGGAATATTACTCAGCCATAAAAGGAAACACAATTGAGTTATTTGTAGTGAGGTGGATGGACCTAGAGACTGTCATACAGAGTGAAGTAAGTCAGAAAGAGAAAAATAAATACTGTATGCTAACACATATATATGGAATGTAAAAAAAAAAAGTTCTGAAGAACCTAGGGGCAGGACACGAATAAAGACACATACATAGAGAATGGACTTGAGGACACGGGGATGGGGAAGGGTAAGCTGGGACGAAGTGAGAGAGTGGCATGCACTTATACATACTACCAAATGTAAAATAGATAGCTAGTGGGAAGCAGCCGCATAGCACAGGGAGATCAGCTCGGTGCTTTGTGACCACCTAGAGGGGTGGGATAGGGAGGGTGGGAGGGAGACGCAAGAGGGAGGAGATATGGGGTATATGTATATGTATAGCTGATTCACTTTGTTATAAAGCAGAAACTAACACACCATTGTAAAGCAATTATACTCTAGTAAAGGTGTTAAGAAAAAAATAATGGTCTGGGGGCTTCCCTGGTGGCGCAGTGGTTAAGAATCCGCCTGTCAGTGCAGGGGACACGGGTTCAATCCCTGGTCCAGGATATCCCACATGCCACAGAGCAACTAAGTCCGTGTGCTACAACTACTGAGCCTGCACTCTAAAGCCTGGGAGCCACAACTACTGAAGCCTGTGCGCCCTATAGCCCATGTGCCACAACTACTGAGCCCACGTGCCACAACTACTGAAGCCCACATGCTCTAGGGCCCACCTGCTGCAAGTACTGAGCTGCATGCTGCAACTACTGAAGCCCGCGCACCTAGAGCCCATGCTCTGCAGCAAGAGAAGCCACCACAATAAGCCTGTGCACCACAGCGAAGAGTAGCCCCTGCTCGTTGCAATTAGAGAAAAGCCTGTGCACAGCAACGAAAACCCAACGCAGCCAAAAAAATTAATTGATTAATAAAATAAAAATAATGGTCTGGGGTCCCTTAGCTGAATATGAAAAATTGAGAAGGAAGTGGGGGTAGTGGTCAATGAGGCTGGAAAATAGAGAGGATTTGAACCAGTGGCTGAAAGGAGAGGGAATTGTGGACAAAAAGCAGGATGCCAGAGCTAGTGATTTCAGAGGTGGAGTCGTTGCCGTGATGAAAAAGATTAGAGGAGAAGATCTTTGGAGATATTTTCACTTTTCCAGTTTGAACACCTTCCCCTGGTGGAGATGAGTACATTTGCTTTCTATCCTCATTAACCTCACAACACCTTCCCCAAGGGGGTGTTCATTATCCTCCTTTTAGTTCTCTTTTGGATTTCAGGCACTCTAAGCTTAATCTGCCTCTTGGACTTCCTGTCACTTTTTCATCCATCCTTGAGTACATGTTCCTCCTTATGGGTCCTTTTATTTTTTTAACTTTTTATTTTATATTGGAGTATAGCCGATTAACAATGTGTGATAGTTTCAGGTGCACAGCAAAGGGACTCAGCCATACATACACATGTATCCATTCTCCTTATGGGTCCTTGTAAACACTGAGCTCCTGAGAAATTCCACCATCCTACCACTCTGATTCTGTAAATGTCTTTTGCTCATGTGTGTCATAATAGGCTAGGTTATTCTGTGCTAACAAAGGACCCCAAAATCTCAGGCTGGAAGGTATGGAGGCACTAAAACTTATCCGCATTCTACAAATGAGTAAACTGATATTCAGTGTGTCTATAAAACGTGCATGACCCTCAGCGGGCAAAACCCTAGGAAGACAACACTTAAATTTCCGCAAAGGCTACACCTTAACAATTAAATGCTCTGCGTGAACGCAGTTGTGCTTCCAATTCCTCTGGACCACGATGCACTATGCAATCTGCATCTTTATGCTAGTGGAGAAGTGCTCCCATCCAGAACTCAGTAACACCCACCCCGGGGCTGACGGGGGCGCTGGATGTAGATACTGACCAGGGGCCCCATTCTAAATAGTGTGGAGGCGAGTCTGCTTACGACAGAGATGGCCAAGCAGGGGACATAAAACAGGAGAGACAGTGGAGTTCTCCGGGTGGGGTCCACGTCCTGTCACTGGGTACATTCTGTACACACGAGCCCCTCCCTTGCCTGCACTCAATTCATGAAGACTTGACTTCATCACGGAGGGTTTGGGGAAAGGTGGGGTCTGGCTCCGTGCGCCCCAGCCGGCGTCCCCCCCCCGCGGCAACCCCTCCCAGATCTGGCAGAGCCCTGGACGAACCCCGGCGGGTAGAGAGGCGGGGAGAGGCTGCGGGGTGGAAGGCGGGGCGGGTCGCTGCCTAGCCGGCCAATAGGCGGCTCTCTAGCGCGGAGCCTGGAGAGGGCAGGGGATTCGCCACTAGCACCACCGCCTCCAGAGTTTCCCTTGTGGATGCACAGCCCCGGTGACTCCGCTCCTCCCGGCGCAGAGGGGCCCCAAGAGGCCGGAGGAGCGCACTCGGGACGGGATTTCCGAGGAAAGGGAGAGGAAGGGCGCCCCACCCGCTCTGGAGGGGTTCCGTGAACGATGAAGGGCCGGCGGCGGCGGCGGCGCCGAGAGTACTGCAAGTTCGCGCTGCTGTTGGTGCTGTACACGCTGGTGCTGCTGCTCGTCCCCTCTGTCCTGGACGGCGGCCGCGAAGGGGACAAGGGCGCTGGGCACTGCCCGGGCCTGCAGCGCAGCCTGGGAGTGTGGAGCCTGGAGGCGGCGGCGGCGGGCGAGCGCGAGCAGGGCGCGGAGGCGCGGCCCGCCGCGGAGGAGGACGCGGGCCGGTCCCCCAGGTCCCGGGGCACCCTCAACGGCGCCGTCGGGGAGGCGGCGTCTCGCGAAAAGCAGCACATCTATGTGCACGCCACCTGGCGCACGGGCTCGTCGTTCCTGGGCGAGCTCTTTAACCAGCACCCGGACGTTTTCTACTTGTACGAGCCCATGTGGCATCTGTGGCAGGCGCTGTATCCGGGCGACGCCGAAAGCCTGCAGGGCGCGCTGCGCGACATGCTGCGCTCGCTCTTCCGCTGCGACTTCTCGGTGCTGCAGCTGTACGCGCCACCGGGGGATTCCGCCGCGCGCGCCCCGGACGCGGCCAATCTCACCACGGCCGCCCTCTTTCGCTGGCGGACCAACAAGGTCATCTGCTCGCCGCCGCTGTGCCCCGGCGCGCCCCGGGCCCGCGCCGAGGTCGGCCTCGTCGAGGACACCGCCTGCGAGCGCAGCTGCCCACCCGTGGCTCTCCGCGCCCTGGAGGCCGAGTGCCGCAAGTATCCGGTGGTGGTCATCAAGGACGTGCGCCTCCTCGACCTGGGCGTGCTGGTGCCCCTGCTGCGCGACCCCGGTCTCAACCTGAAGGTGGTGCAGCTTTTCCGCGACCCGCGGGCCGTGCACAACTCGCGCCTCAAGTCTCGGCAGGGGCTGCTGCGCGAGAGCATCCAAGTGCTGCGCACCCGCCAGAGGGGCGACCGCTTCCACCGCGTGCTGCTGGCGCACGGCATGGGCGCTCGACCCGGGGGCCCGTCCCGCGCACTGCCAGCCGCCCCGCGCGCCGACTTCTTCCTGACCGGGGCGCTCGAGGTGATCTGCGAAGCCTGGCTGCGCGACCTGCTGTTCGCGCGCGGCGCGCCAGCCTGGCTACGGCGCCGCTACCTGAGGCTGCGCTACGAGGACCTGGTGCGGCAGCCGCGCGCCCAGCTGCGCCGCCTGCAGCGCTTCGCCGGGCTGCGCGCGCTCGCCGCGCTCGACGCCTTCGCGCTCAACATGACGCGCGGCGCGGCCTACGGCGCGGACCGGCCCTTCCACCTGTCGGCGCGCGATGCCCGCGAGGCCGTGCACGCCTGGCGCGAGCGCCTGAGCCGAGAGCAGGTGCGTCAGGTGGAGACCGCATGCGCCCCAGCCATGCGCCTGCTGGCTTACCCTCGCAGCTGGGAAGACGGCAACGCCGAGCCGGCCGAGGACGAGGAGACCCCGCCGGAGACGGAGGCCGACGGCGCCACGTAGCCCCGCTCCCGCGCCCCCGGGACGGATCCGGGTAAGGTGGCCCCCGGCAGGGTAGGGTCAGGAAAGGGTCTTGGGGAGCTTGGATCAGCCTTCAGGGGGAGGGGAGGGATGCCGTCTCAGATCTCACCCAATGAAAATAGATCTGAGCGGTAGGGGAAGTCCAGCTGGGAGCATTTGGGAGAGTCATTGGGATCTCTAGCATAGCCCCCTGCCTTCTCAGAGGAAGACCCAGAGAAGCGAGAGGTTAATTATGGCTAAGGCGGAACGCAGGTCTCCGCACTATGTTTCCCCTATGAAGTAAAAGGTAGGATCGTCTGTGGAGAATGAGGAATGGGGGACGGAGAGGGAAGAGGGATATCACGGGTCTGAGGAGAGTAGAGAAGGTTTGAAAGTCACAATGAAACTTGAGACTGGGAATTGACATGAAAAGTACAGGATTTCGGGGACCATATGAGGTCCATGATTATGATTTTATCTTGATGCCACTAGGTCCTGTGGGGAAACCTTTTGCAACAGTGTTTGCAGGCACAGGGAAAACCAAAAGCAAAATTTGGGGGAAAGTTATTGACTCTTATCCTACCTACCCCTAATCTGTTTCATATTTCTTTGCTTCTGCCTCTCTGACGTGCAGACTCCGAGGCTTTCTTTCGGATTTACCAAACATACAGTCATAGGCCTCTCTTGCAACAGCTTTTGCACGTGTGTGCCTCAGGCTCTGGTATACTGGTGTGGAATGGACTTTGATTTCCCCTGGCTCGAGGGGTGGCTCCCCCCACCTCCCACCCCCGCCCCCAGTGGCTGGCGCTCCCAGGATATTTGACCATATTCCGTTCACATCAGGTCACAAAAGCTGCCTGGTCTGCTTCCTCTAGTGCGGACAGAACCTCAGGGCTGGGCTTCCCTCACTCTGCCCCATCCGCTTGAGAGATGGAACCTTGGATTGGCAGTAGCAGCTTTGGCTGTGACTGCTGAAGGAGCTTTGTGAAAAGACATTCCCTTTCCGCCCCCCCCCCCCATTTTTTTTCTTTCTCTGTAAAGCATATATCCTAAGATATCCTAAGATGCCAAAATGGGGCTTAAATGATCTCAAAATGTGTTCAGTGTCTGGGTCAGTCTATGGCCTGTTCGTTGGGATGAGGGAAGTTTGTTCTACGTGATGTTGACCTCAGGAGTCTAGTTAGTGGCATGGGAATGCGATTTCCCAAACTTTGTGTGAGCTGGAAGAGTGCAGCTCTCTGCACTGTGCAGTCCAGAGGAGGAAAAGCAGTGCTGGGTGGGCGGAAATGACTTAAGTTTCCATTCATTAGTTTATAGTGTAATTCAGTATTCCTCTGGGATGAAGCTCTGAGGACAAAGTCGAAGACGGTAATGAAGATGGATTTTGTTGTTGTGAATAGAGCCAGGGTTTCAGAGTGATTTCGGAAGCTGATTTTTCTCCTAGTGATCAAGTGGTTTTCTTAGTCAGTTTCTGTAATTGCTGAGGAAGTCTGTGCTCTTTCCTGATTTCCAGAGTGAAGGTAAAAGGCACAGGGTGACTTGTCACATTTTAACAAAAACATCCTTTCATCTGCTAATCCTGTATTTACAGATGTAACATAATGGGTCTCCAACCCTCCTTCACCGGTCTGAGGGAACGCCTCTCGAGGACAAATGGCTGCAGCATTTTATGGTTTTAAGAACTGACAGTCTCCCAGAAACTTTGCCTCTTTTTTTTTTCATTTTTACTAACATTTGGCACTGACTAGGGTGAGGTAAGAAAGTGAATAGAGAGGAGGGTTAGAGGACACAGTCTTCATCCAATAGGAGGTTAGAGTCTGTGCACGTGACAGTGACTATGGGGCCAGACATCGGTGCTGCTGTTTGGAAGAGCCGATGGGGCTTCCTTTGCAGGGCTGCAGGGACATCTGGGAACAAGCTTTAGGCTCTTTCAAACTCTGGTGACTGAGCTCTTCCTCCCACATTTCTGCTGGAATTATCGGGCACTTACCATGTCACCACCAACCAGTGGATTTATCAAAATGCTTGTATTCCTGGTTCCGAGAAAGATAATGTTACCAACCAACTGATGAGTTTCCAAAAGTCTGTCACACTCCACTCTAGGAATGGGAAGGGGATGGGTCCTCAGGTGCCATGCATTGAGTTAGGCATTGTGGATATATCATTACTGTGACTGTCGATGAAAATAATCAATAAACAATCTATAATAAGAATAGAAAAGAGTTTTATCTGAGCCAAACTGAAGACTATAGCCCCGAAGACAGGAAGACAGTCAGATGACTGTGAGCAGCTGCTCCAGAGAAGCTTGGTTTTCAGACCAGTTTTACATCTTGTCAGAACAAAGAACACTAAGCAACTCAGGGATCCGTTCCTTCAAGGTTTCCAAAAACAAACAAACAAAACAGATCAGCATGTACACCGCGAGCCAGTATGTCCTCAGCACCTGGAGAGTGAGTCTTATCATCGAAGGAGTACCAGCATTGGCATCCCAGGAAGGAAGGCATTTAATCTTTATTTTTAACACAGACATTCTTTACTTGTGGTCAATGCGCCCTTTTCTTTAATAAGTAAAGTAGAAGTACCATGTACGTTTTTTTTTAAAATTTATTTATTTATTTTTGGCCGTGTTGGGTCTTCGTTTCTGTGCGAGGGCTTTCTCTAGTTGCGGCGAGAGGGGGCCACTCTTCATCGCGGTGCGCAGGCCTTTCACTGTCGTGGCCTCTCTTGCTGCGGAGCACAAGCTCCAGACGTGCAGGCTCAGTCGTTATGGCTCACGGGCCTAGTTGCTCCGCGGCATGTGGGATCCTCCCAGACCAGGGCTCGAACCCGCGTCCCCTGCACCGGCAGGCAGATTCTCAGCCACTGCGCCACCAGGGAAGCCCACCATGTACGTTTGATAGGCTACAAACAGGCTGTTTTAGCTGGCATCACATTTGGGTTAAATCATGTATAAGCCAGAATGACTTCCCCGTACCTCCATATGTGAACATTTCTTTCATCATGACATATTATCAGTTTTACAGATGAGAAATCAGAGACTCAGAGAAGTCAGGTACCTTGCCCAAAGTCACACCTGGGCTGCTGGGCTGCTGAACTGAGTGTCATGCAGCACTGGTGTTAGACCCCAGAGCTCAGAATCTCTCCATTATAACACACCCTCACCTGCCCCCCCCCTTTACCATCCCCTGGCACCCTATTGGCACCGCAGCCAGGCTTAGTGGCTAGTCTAGGGTGAGAACGACACTTAGCTTTATTACTAACACTGAACAAACCAATAAAATATCCCTGAGCGCTGCCAACAGCACCTACACGGGAGAGCCCCTGACTCTATAGCCGTCCTCCTCATTGCTGTCCTTCGCTTGGAGCACCTGAGCACCCTTGGGGCACCCTTGGCTCAGCAGTGAAGAGGGACTGCACGTGAATTAACCTGAGGGACTTCTGGATGCTCCAGACCTGACAGCCAGGATTTGGCAGGGAGGGAGTCAGTGCGCTTTTTTTCAGGGCTGGGTGGGGACCGCAGCACCAAACCAAGTCACCAAGGACCCAGGCCCTTTCCATCTTTTCCATCTTCTTGGCTTTCGTTCACCAACTTATCTTCCCACTGTCACAAGATGGTAGCCTCAGCAAGAAGCATCACTTCCTCACCCAACCACACAGGGCTGTGAAAATGCAGAAAGGAAGGAAGGTGGTTACTAAGGGGTAGCATTTTCCCTCATGTATCTGTCTTTCCTCCAATCTGGTTATAAAACCATCCCCAGAACCCCCTACCCCACTCGACTTCCTTTTATGTCTTACTGGCTAGAACTGGGTCACGTGTTCTGCTGTAGCCCAGTAATTGGTGAAAGGGAAGGAGGTTGTCATGATTAGCTTAGACCAGTGGGTTCTCAGCCCTGGCTGAACATTACATTCACCTGAGGAGCTTTTTTTTTTTTTTTTAATGTCAATATTAAAAAAACTCCATCCTCAGAGATTCTGATTTAATTGGTCTGGGGTGGGATCCAGTTATATAATTACTGTGTAATCCCCCAGGGGATTGTATAGTGCAGCCAAAGTTGAGAGTCACCTACTTGGACCAGTCATGCTTCATCCCCTGGGTTGAGCCCTGAGCCCTTGCCACTGGAACAAGATGAGGATGCGGACTAAAGTTGATGAGCAGCGAACTGTCTGCCACAGTCATTTATGTAAAAGAACCTGGAGCTGTGAAATACCAAGCAGCTGTAGGGTGTTAATATGGAAACGTCTTAAATTATTCACAGCTCCATTTATCACCCTCTCACATTCCTTCAAATGCTTTGTTTTCTGTATCTCCTTATCTATAATCCATCATGGTGCACTATCCACTACCATTCCGAACAGACTCATGTGCTGTCCTATCCTTTTCAGCATGTATCCGTTTGACCTCTGCCCTTGGTAGGACCCAAGATTTCATTTCATTAGGCATTTAAGACATCTTGGTCTTTGTTCTTCACGAGATAGATGGACCCTTTGAATGAAATTAGGAAAGGAGGTAAGCACACTGTAACCGAAACCCCAACAATCAGAAAGCGTTCTTTCTAAGGAAATCATCCAAACAAAAAGAAATGAGCAGCCATCACCAAATCCCTAACAAAGCATTTTGAAAGTCATTCCATTTTAGTAAAGCCAAATGGCTTATGTATAAAAATTACTGAAAGGGAAATCTCTTGCTTAAACAGCAGTCTGTACTGCTAAAGAACAGGCATTTGTTAAACATTGTTCCTACCTAGAATTTCTCATTCAACCAAATTTGTTCAAATTCCTAATTGTAGTAAAAGAATGAAACTAGAACACTCCCTAACACCATGCACAAAAATAAACTCAAAATGGATTAAAGACCTAAATGTAAGGCCAGACACTATCAAACTCTTAGAGGAAAATGTAGGCAGAACACTCTATGACATAAATCACAGCAAGATCCTTTTTGACCCACCTCCTAGAGAAATGGAAATAAAAACAAAAATAAACAAATTGGACCTAATGAAACTTCAAAGCTTTTGCACAGCAAAGGAAACCATACAAAAGACGAAAAGACAACCCTCAGAATGGGAGAAAATATTTGCAAATGAAGCAACTGACAAAGGATTAATCTTCAAAATTTACAAGCAGCTTATGCAGCTCAATATCAAAAAAACAAACAACCCAATCCAAAAATGGGCAGAAGACCTAAATAGACATTTCTCCAAAGAAGATATACAGATTGCCAACAGACACATGAAAGGATGCTCAACATCACTAATCATTAGAGAAACGCAAATCAAAACTACAATGAGGTATCATCTCACACCGGTCAGAATGGCCATCATCAAAAAATCTACAAACAAACAATAAATGCTGGAGAGGGTGTGGAGAAAAGGGAACCCTCTTGCACTGTTGGTGGGAATGTAAATTGATACAGCCACTATGGAGAACAGTATGGAGGTTCCTTAAAAAACTAAAAATAGAACTACCATACGACCCAGCAATCCCACTACTGGGCATATACCCTGAGAAAACCATAATTCAAAAAGAGTCATGTACCACAGTGTTCATTGCAGCTGTATTTACAATAGTCAGCACATGGAAGCAACCTAAGTGTCCATCAACAGATGAATGGATAAAGAAGATGTGGCACATATATACAATGGAATATTACTCAGCCATAAAAAGAAATGAAATTGTGTTATTTGTAGCGAGGTGGATGGACGTAGAGACTCATACAGAGTGAAGTAAATCAGAAAGGGAAAAACAAATACCGTATGCTAACACATATATATGGAATCTAAAAAAATGGTTCTGAAGAACCTAGGGGCAAGACAGGAATAAAGACACAGTTGTAGAGAATGGACTTGAGGACACGGGGAGGGGGAAGGGTAAGCTGGGATGAAGTGAGAGAGTGGCATGGACATATATACACTACCAAATGTAAAATAGATAGCTAGTGGGAAGCAGCCGCATAGTGCAGGGAGATCAGCTCTGTGCTTTGTGACCACCTAGAGGGGTGGGATAGGGAGGGTGGGAGGGAGACA
The DNA here is from genome assembly GCF_949987535.1 of Balaenoptera acutorostrata. NCBI lineage: Eukaryota > Metazoa > Chordata > Mammalia > Artiodactyla > Balaenopteridae > Balaenoptera > Balaenoptera acutorostrata. The sequence goes on from NC_080085.1 coordinate 41,100,924, forward strand.
CAAGAGGGAGGAGATATGGGGATGTATTTATATGTATAGTTGATTCACTTTGTTATACAGCAGAAACTAACACACCATTGTAAAGCAATTATACTCCAATAAAGATGTTAAAAAAAATTCCTAATTGTAAATCAATGTAGGTATTGTGTTCAAGCCAGAGGGCTAGAAGTTAGGATGGTGTGTGTGTGTGTGTGTGTGTGTGTGTGTGTGTGTGTGTGTGTGTACATATAAACAGGTACTTGAGTGGCAGGGATGCAGTAAGGTGTGAGCAATTTTTAAAAACACACCCACATCCAAATTCTTATTGCCCCCTTGTGAGGTTAGTGCTGCCTTTGACCAAGGCATTCTTGGAGCTCCCCCTTGGGGCTGCCTTCCCAGGCAGGACTCCCTCAGTTGATGGTGGATTTAGTGTTTAGGAAAAATCAAGGCTCATCAAATGTGGCGAGTGAAGCAGGGGAGGAGGCTGGTCCTGCGAACTGAGGTGTGGCCATAGAGTAGTAGCAGAGTCATTCCTTGGCTCATATGAAATCAGTTTTTATATTAGGGTACAGGAACCCAGGCATCAGAGCCTGGCTTTCCTGGTTACTACATGATTGACCTTGGCAAGTCCCTAAACCATTTTGGCTTTAGTGTTCTTACCAATAAGAAGACGAGGTTGAATTAAGAGGATTTACAAGTTTTCTTGACACTAAGTGGGGGTGTGTGTGACATTTATCGAGTGCCTGTTTTGTGTACTGTGTTACTAGCTTACTGCATGTTGTCCGAGTTAGTCCTCATCTTAGCTTTATGAGGTACATAGTATCCCCATCGTATGGATGGTGAAACAAGCTCAGCGAAGTTGGGTAATTGCTAAGGATAACACAGCCAGAGGATTAAAATCAGGTGCTCTCTATTTTGAAACTAGTGTTAAAAATTTTTTAGGAATAATATAAGCACGTGGCGAAAAAAGAGTTCAACAGTTTAGGAGGATATAAAATACCTGCCAGGCTCACTTCATAGAAGTAACCACTACGTTTCTTGTGATATATGTCTAGAAATATTTCATGCAAATTCAAACAGAAGTATGTAGGCTTTTTGTACTTAAATCTTTTTATTTTTAATTCCTTAAAATTTTAAAATCGAGATGTGACATAACATTATATTAGTTTCAGGCGTACAACGTAATGGTTCACTCTTTGTATATATTGCAGAAGATCTCCACAGTTAGTCTAGTGACTATCCATCACCACACAAAGTTATGTAGTTTTTTTTCTTATGATGAGAAATTTTAAGATCCACTTTCTTAATAACTTTAAAATATATGGGAATTCCCTGGCGGTCCAGTGGTTAGGACTCCGTGCTCTCACTGCTGAGGGCCCGGGTTTGATCCCTGGTTGAGGAACTGAGATCCCACAAGCCATGCGGCACGGCCAAAAAAATAAATAAATAATACACACACACACACACACACACACACGGCATTATTAACTGTAGCCACCATGCTGTACATTACATCTCCCTGACATATTTATTTTATAACTGGGAGTTTATACCTTTTGACCCCTTCACCCATTTCAACCCCACACCCAGTGCCTCTGGCAACCACCAGTCTGTTCTTTGCATCTGCGAGTTCATGGGTTTTGGGGTGGGGGGCGGAGGGCTAGATTCCACATATAAGTGACATCATACAGTATTTGTCTTTCTCTTTCTGACTTATTTCACTTAGCATAATGTCCTCAAGGTCCATCCATGTTGTCACAAGTGGTGATATTTCATTCTTTTTTTATGGCTGAATAATAGTCCCTTGTACACGTGTATACCACATTTGCTTTATCCATTCATCCACTGATGAACACATAGGGCATTTCCATATCTTAGCTATTGTAACTAATGCTGCAGTGACCATGGGGGTACAGATATCTTTTTGAGTTAGTGTTTTCATTTCCTTTGGATAAATACCCAGCAGTGGGATTGCTAGATCATATGATGGTTCTGTGTTTAACTTTTTGAGGCAGTTCCATCCCATCTTCCATAGTGGCTGCACCAATTCACATTCCCACAATTCTTGGGTGACAGGGAGGGGCACTTTGTTGTACTGGATTTCTGCTATCATCTACTTAAAGTCCAGAAACATGATGGCAAAGATGAGGTTATCAAAACCGTGCCTTTGAAGAAGATGGTGGAGAGAATTCGAATTCGCAAGTCCCAGATTCTAAATGATGAGGTAATCACTATCTTGGATAAGTACTTGAAGTTGTGTTATGGAGAGAACATGGCCATGGGGCACGTTCACCGCTCTCAACCACCCATCTACCAGTCCCTGGCCGGCAGCTGAGGGCATGTATATCACCTGGTTTTTTTTAAAATAAATAAATAAATTTATTTATTTTTGGCTAAGTTGGGTCTTTGTCGCTGCGCGTGGGCTTTCTCTAGTTGCGGCGAGCGGGGGTCTACTCTTCGTTGCGGTGCGCAGGCTTCTTGTTGCGGTGGCTTCTCTTGTTGCGGAGCACGGGCTCTAGGCGCACAGGCTTCAGTAGTTGTGGCACACGGGCTTCAGTAGTTGTGGCTCGTGGGCTCGAGAGCGCAGACTCAGTAGTTGTGGTGCACGGGCTTCGTTGCTCCAAGGCATATGGGATCTTCCCAGACCAGGGCTCGAACCCGTGTCCCCTGCATTGGCAGGCAGATTCTTAACCACTGTGCCACCAGGGAAGCCCTATCACCTGTTTTTGAAGAGTCCCAGTACTGACTACATTTAATAACTATAAGGGCATATTTTTCGTTCTATAAATTGTTTAGTGAGAATTTTAGGGACTATTTTTCAGTATCTTTGTGCCAGTTAAAGTGGGATGCTTTTTTTTTTTTTTTTTTTGGCTGCACAGCTTGCGGGATCTTAATTCCCCCACCGAGGATCGAACCTGGGCCCCCTGCAGTGGAAGCGCAGAGTCCTAACCACTGGACCACCGGGGATTTCCCTAAAGCGGCATGCTTTTCAATCTAAAAAGCTTAATTTTATAAAATTGACTTACTTTTCTAGACTAAAATTGTATATGCTTTTGGTAATTGGAAACTCTGAGAATATTGGCTGCTGACTGTTGCCATTGTGTTCTTACAAAATTATTTTCCATTTTTTATGGAATGTTCCCACAGCTAGCTATGTCATAAGGTACTGCTCAGTTCATCCATTTATCCTTTGGCAAAGGGTCAGTAATGTTTAGAGAAAGATTTGTGGACTTAAACAAGAAACTTAATGCCAGCGAATTGATTTAAAATCCTTTACTGATTAGCATTAAACTTAATGATTAAGTATTTAGCTTTTGTTTAGGGATTTTTCTGATGGTCTTTTGTGAAGAATCTTTTCTAAGTAATTCTTCCCTTCCCTTTTTTGTGTCAGTGTTTCAGAAAATAGTTTACTCGAGTCCTCTGCTTTCTCTAAATCCAGTTGTGACGAAATCTAATTTGTGAGGTATGATTTAAAGGTTACAGAGATAAAACTAATGAAACCTAAAAAGACAAAAAGTTCCTATATCGTCTTCTTTTCAGTGACTGTCTAGTGTTTCATTGTAGGAATGTATTGTAACATATTTAACCAGTTCCTAGTCCCAACACTTCATTGCTGCATTTTTAATAGCATCTTTTGCATACATGTAAGTACGTCTGTAAGAAAAATTTCTGTAGTAGGGTGACGGTATAGAGCAAAATGTATACAGGCTTTTTTACATTTTGAGAGGTTAAGTTGTTCAACGTTGCACCAACATCTGCCCCCACCAGCTGTTTCTTGGAGTGTCTGCTTCCTAGACTTTCAACAACAAGCATTTTATCTATTTTTTTTTTCAACATGGCTAGTGTGATAGGTGGAAAACCCTTTCTCCCAGCGCCCTGGCCCTCTCTGACCCTACAGTTCATCTCAGGTGGTGAATAAATGCTTCCCACCTCAGGTTGTGATAACCAGATGCCGAGATGAAATTCATTCCTTAGTCCTTCTTCGACGCACCTGGGTTTGCAAAGTGTCACTTCTGTGGTTCTTTTGAAGGACTGGACACATCTTGAAATCAAAGTGATCATCCCTTTATAAAACCACACTTACACGGGACATCAGGTTGTAGCAAGCTTCTTATTAAGCTGAACTTCTCCTGCTACTGCTGCAGGGGATTGTACCTAGTGACTTGAACTTCAGCTATTTCGGGACACTATCAGTGGGGAACTGAGGCTGATTTTAAATGAGGTTGAACTCTATACATTTTCTCTCTACTCCTGAGAGCCTTCTTTATTGGGGGGGCGGGGGTGGAGGGCAGAAGTGCCCATTTGCAGTTGTTGAGGCAGGATTCAGAGGATTTTCAAAGAGGCTTTTGTAGTCTGGGCAGGGATTTGTTTCCCATGAATACAAATGTAATATAAATAATTGGGAGTGATGCTTTTAAAAAACATTTATAAGCAGCTGGCTTAAAATTCCTCAGTATGCCTTTTCTCAGCCTGCTCTCTGTCTAAGCAGCACAGAAAAGACTGAAACTGAAAAAAGCTAAACGGGCCTTGCTTTTGTGTGTCTAGTCGAACAAGGTGACGAATAAATGAACCTCTGTCTCTGTGAGGTCTCCTGGCCCCTCATCCTCTCACTTCGTAATGGAACCCAAGGAACTTGCTCTATTGAAAGAACCATTTCTGCTCAGGTGCAGTATAAAATAAGAACAGTAGGGACTAAGAAACAGCTCTGGCCCAAGTTCAAGAACACAGGGAAGTGGAGAACTATTGGGGAGTGGAACAGGAAGCAGTTTCAGTCGGAGCAAAGTTGCTGAGCTCAGTGATGTCTTCATGGGAATGGGAAACCTTCAGCCCTGCTCCAGCCCACAGGCACCAAGCCAGAGGCCGTCAGTCCGCTGGATGCTGAGAAGACATTGGAACAGCAGCTGGCAGTGAATGTTTTGAAATCTGGGGGGTTAAGGGGCGGTGGAAGACGACCACCACGTTTGACTTCAATGATGACCGCAGTGAGCAAATTTCTCCTCCCCTGAAATGGATGCAGCAGGGGGCTTGGCTGTAGAGTCACATTCTAAAAATAGCCACTGAGGTAGACTCGTGTTTTTCACTCGTGGAATGGAAGCCCTTTCTTTTAAGTGTTACCTTCAGGCAGAGGTGTTAGAAGGAGCCCCGAAGGCACAGGGAGAGTTGTGAGAATGCAGGGCAGTCTCTGGGCCCTGCCAGCAAGAAGCCTCAAATCTGGCCTGAAATCCAAACGCTTAGAGGGCCAGCTTGGACAGATTAATCTTGTGTGATTAAGATGGTTTGGTCACAGTAACCAGCAGGCTGGAAACAGAAACCAGCCTAACTGAAAGGCTGAAGTAGAACATTACAGAAGCGTTTGTAAGCTATGGGGAGCGGGTGGGGACTCGAGACTCTGAGTTCCTTTGTAAAGATGATGAACTGGGGAAAGTTATGAACAACACAACTGGAGGCTGGCTGAAGCAGTCTTGACATACATACAGATCAAGTGAACATCAAGGAAGAAATGTCCCAGGGCTTTGAGGGTCACTTTCCCCATGACTGAGACCAGACATTACCAAAAAGGACTCATTACTGCCTCGGAGAGCTTATGGGAACAGTAAGCCAAAAATACTAAAACCAAGATAATGTTTTAAAAATAGGACTTCCTTTCAAACAGCCTAGAGCTGGCGTATGTTAAATATACAGATTTTAGAAGCAATTAAATAGATGCTGTCTCTTCCTGTAATAAAGGATATCGCCAACAGGGATGTGAGAAGGGAAAACAATACATTTTTCAGGTTCTGCAAACAACAACAAAGTTAAACTTTGTTGCCTTTCTGTGCACTCCCCTCCCCCACCCCATCCCCCCAGCTGGGAATTGCCAAGGGGACTATTTTACAAAAAGGAGACGGTTGGCTAAAAATAAACACACAGCCCTACCGAAGACCAACAAAACTCCCAGCATTATCGAATGCCTTTTAGATTTATTTTTATTTCTCAGCAGTCAAAGGGAAGGAGAAATCATTCTGAGCTCAGGAAAAATCCATGTCCTGCTCCTAAGTATGGCAATCGCTGGCAATCTTACAGGCCCAGGAGAAGACTGGTGTACGGCTCGCCAGTGTCCTGTGAGAACGTGAACCTGCTCTCGGCCATGGGGCCATTTCATCCCTGCCAGACTGTGCACAGCGTAGGAAAGGGTGGCAACAGACACAGTGCCCCGCTCCGCAGGGAGAGAGAACCAGAAGTGATGGGCTAGACTTGGGGTGACACACAAACTCTGTACCCTGACTAGCCATCCTAACCTGTGAGTCCTGAAGCTGATCGGGAGTGGCCCTAGTGCCCCCCACTCCATTTGGCCCCCTGTAGAGGCCAAAGGGCTGCCTGAAGGGTAGGTCCAAGCTTCCCAACCCTGTGCCCTCACTAACCCCTGCCAACCCTACTTGGTAGATGGCAAACATCTGCAAGTGGGCGGTCAAATATATATTACAAAATACTGATTCCGTTCCTTTATTTGAGTTGGGAACGACTTTTCTCACAAAAGCAAGTAGGTACACCAATTAAAATTGTATCTTGGAGCAGCTCAATGAAAGGAAAAAACAAAAGTCAACTAGCCAAACTCACGTCTTTCCAAGTTTTATTAACACTGGTTTGGAGCGCATTCCTTTTGTTCTGAAGTGAGCTCAAAAATTTAGGAAATTTTTAGCTGGGGGTGGGTATGATAAAATTGGAAACGTGTTATTATTTTATTCTCTTCTATTAGGGAAATGTAATGGCCATTCCGTTTTTGCACTGGCTGACTCTGGGTCTTGACTAATGAGTCCCATGGAATGAGGTTTTATTCCGAATTCCGGAGCAGAGAAGTGAGTCCTCTTCTCCCACTGGGGGCAGGGAGGGATGGGGATGCAGCTCAACTCTGGACATGGGCTGCCCAGGGTCAGGCAAGTGGCTTTTCCCCCGAGTTTCTCCCTTTACTCCCCAGGCAAGAGTTTTGTTTGTTAGTGGGTTTTTTTTTTAAGATTTCTTTGAATGTGGACCATTTTTAAAGTCTTTATTGAATTTGTGACAGTATTGCTTCTGTTTTATGTTTTCGTTTTTGGGTGGCAAGGCATGTGGGATCTTAGCTCCCGGACCAGGGATCGAACCCACACCCCCTGCATTGGAAGGCAAAGTCTTAACCACTGGACGGCCAGGGAAGTCCCTTATTTTTCTTTTAAACTCAGTCTCTGTTTTCACCTAAAGGGAGAGTTGTTTCATGTATTAAATAGGACTGAAACTAGTATTGACTAATGCAAAGATACTGGTGCCCCCTGCCACTGCTACTTAATTTTTCAGATTGAAAGTCTGGAAACGATTTATAACATGTATGCTGCTTCAAGTACATTTCTAGGCTATTTGGGGGGTGTGGTTGTATTAGCAAACTCCATGTTTCCTGTTCCATTTTGCTTTAGAGTCACAGGGAGGGAACGCTTGCACTTTGACATTTCTGGTATTTCAAGTATTATTTTAACATTATCCCTAGGCAGCTCCCTTAAAAAAAAAAAAAGACAACTTAATGGCTCCATTGTCACAAACTTTGTCAGTTATTTCCGTTTTCCTTGGCACTGCATTTCACTAATTTGAGGTGAAAACAGGAAGGTGAAGAAAGCTTAACCAAGGTTAACATAAACTTAGATGATAACATCACTCACAGGGGGCAGTTCCAGAGTAGGATATTGGGAGATGACCCCCCCCCCCCCGCAAAACACATCGCCCTTGAAAAGGAGGCTAATGCCTGTCCTCGGCCCATTTGTTCTGCAGCGGGTCCGGGAGGAAGGCTGTTACAATAGGCTGGAAAGTAATTCCCCCGTGATAACAGGACCCGCTGAATACCCGGAAACCTCAGCTCCCGCAGCCAGAGTGCCAGGTCCCTGCACCAACTTTTAGCATCTGTGAAGTGGCTTCTGGTGGGGAACCTGGGGCGCCTCACCTGGCACAAGTGTGTGGGCAGGGACGGGTGAAACCAAGAAAACTGGAAGGAAAGAGGGGCTAGTAGAAATCTACAAGTGCAATTCAAGGAGGGGAGGGAGGTGCCCATGCCGGTTCGCAGAGCCACCGGGGACGCCCAGGGATCGGTATCTGACTTGAAATGGGCCAGGAAGGCCACTGAAAGAGGCAAGTTCATTTGGCCGAATCTTCTGTTCTCAACCTTGAAAGCCGGCAGGAAGTTGATTCTTCCTCCTCCCCCATCCCAGCTTCAGACGTTGAAAAAAGTTTGATTAAAATGCTAAGAGTGTGTCTTCCTGGGTTATTCCGCCCGGGGAGCCTCAGCCAAGCCAACTGCAGGCAATCACAGCCTGGAATGACGTTTCCCTTTGATGGCAGTGAGGCTATTAGTAGGTCAACCAGCTGCAGTTAGGGCCCGGCTGGTCATTTAAGTACTCAGGGGAACTGTAGCAAAGGAGATAAAATACACCCAACTCATGGGAGTATGACTTTGAATCTTTAAGTAAACAATCCATTTTTTAAAAGTGCAAGTGAATTTGTGAATTAATTCGAGTATTAATTAAGCCATTAAGGAATGACTTCACACTTCAATGCCACATATTTTTAAAAAAACCTTTTATACAGGCTTCACAAAACAATATACAGAAATCTCTGTAATTCTGGAAATTAATTGCACCAAGACAGTTTTTAAAATTATCTATTCTCTATTATCATACAGGATAGGTCTTTAAATAATTTTGACTTCGGAATGACCAGAAGGGTCTACACCATTTCAGGTGGTTCAGGCAGTAGTAAACATTCTCCCCAGATGCTGGACAAGTGGAAATCATTTTAACCAAGTTTAGTAGCTTAAAATTTACTTCTACATTGTTAAACATCTAGCAGTTGTAAAAAGGGCAAAGCTGGCTACTTGGTAACTGTAGCTGGCTGATAACCTGAGCATTCAGTTTTAAACTATGCACGCAAACTTGAATACTTCATTGCTCCAAACGAATCAGGCCCCATAGTATTAAGAAGAGTGGGGTCTGGAGTTAATTAAATTCTTAATCCTATATCTAAGGAGCTTGAGAATTTGGGGGATCATCACACTAAGAATTCATGGACATGTTAATGTTTTAAACACAACCAAAAGTAATTAAAAATGGGAGGAAATTAACTGACAGTTTTTGTAGGGTCTACTTGGAGGTGAAGTCAGAACTGGAAGGTATTTGAGCATCCCTGCCCTAGTGCGGTGACATTCAGGAACTGAGACCAAACCAGAAGAACGGGAATCCATTTCTGATGTGAAGTAAGGGCCTTGTGGGGTTGCTGCCTGGGCCCAGCCTGGCTTAGCAGGACTTCAGAATTGTTCTTCAAATACCCCAGAGGCAGTAATAGATCTTTGAGGGCACCTGTTTCTCCTCTCCTCCCACCTTGTACTGCTGGGTGATTTGATAAAAAAAAATGTGGACTTATGAAAAGCAGCTTTTCAGGTAGATTTTAAAATTTTTTTTAAAGAAGGTTTTTAATAAAAGGACTTAAAGGGTGCTTATGGGTCCAGAGGTTGGGCTGATAGTATCTCCACAAACATCTGTCAGGACATGGGATATGATCAGGCAACATTTAGCACTTGGTTAGTTATTGACAGAAAGCCACCCTGAGTTACTGCCAAGTTGTTCTCAAGTCTTTAAAATGACCCAAATGGAGAGCTGAATGCATTGTACAAAGAAAGAGTGACAGAGGAAAACTTTTTATTTTGAAGTAACTATAGACTCATGGGAGGTTGCAAAAATAGTACAGAGAGGTCCAGTGTACCCTTCACCCAGCTTTTCCCAAAGGTAACGTGTTACACATCTTACACATAGATCAATATCAACACCATGAAATTGACATTGGTACAATCTACAGGCCTTATTCAGTATTTAACAATTTTTACGTGCACTCATTTTGTGTGTATGTGTGTGCATAGATCTGTGTGATTTTATCACATATATGTAAACATCACCACAATCAAGATACAGAACTGTTCCATCAGCAAAAAGAAACTCTCTTGTGCTATCCCTTTATAGTCACATACCCTACCTCATCCCACCCCTTTCCCTGGCAAACACTAATCTGTACCCCATCTCTGTAACTGTGTTATTTCAACATTGTTATACAAATGGAATCATACAATATATAACCTTTTGAGATTGTCTGTTTTCATTGAACGTAATTCTCTGGATATCCATCCAGGTTGTTGCATGTATCAATAATTCATTCCTTTTCATTGCTGAGTAGTTTTCCATGGTATGGATGTACCACAATTTGTTTAACCATTAACCCATTTGAAGGGCATTTGGACTGTTTCCAGTTTTGGACTATTACAAATAAAGCTGCAATGAATATTTGGGTATAGGTTTTTGTGTGGATGTAAAGTTTCATTTCTCTGAGATGAATGCCCAGGAGTGGAATTGCTGGTTTGTGTGGTATATGTATGTTTAGTTTTATAAGAAACTACCAAACTGTTTTTCAGGGTGGCTGTACCATTTTACATTCCCACCAGCAATGTATGAGAGAGAAATTTCTGTGCAGCCTTGCCAGCATTTGGTATTGTTGCTATGTTGTATCTTAGCTGTTCTAATAGGTATGAAGTGGTATGTTATTGTAGTCTTCATTTGCATTTTCCTAGTGGCTAGTGACGTTGAACATCTTTTTGTGTGCTTATTTGCCATCCATAGCTCCTCTTTGGTGAAATGTTGGTTCAAGTGTTTTGCCCATTTACTAACTGGATTGTTTTTTACTCTTGAATTTTGAGAGTGATTGGTATATTCTCGATAAAAGCCCTTTGTCAGATATGTGGTTGCAGATATTTTCTCTCAGACTGTATCTTGTCTTTTCATCCTCTTAACAAGATCTTTTGCAGAGCAGAAGTTTTAAAATTTTGATGAAATCCAATTTATCATTTTTTCTTTTGTAGATTGTGCATTTGATGTCATGTCTAAGAACTGCCTGTCCCTCACCAGTATCACACTGTTGTGATTAATGTCGTTAGATGTAGCTTAATATTGAATAGAGTGACTATTCCTACTTTATTCTTTTCCAGAAAGGTTTTAGCTATTCTAGTTTTTTTGCCTTTCCATATAAATTTTAGAATAAGCTTCTCTGTATGTATAAAAGGCATTGATAGAATTTGGTAGGAATATTGTTAAAACTATAAATCAATTTGGGGAAAAATGACATCTTTACTTGAGTCTTCCAATCCATGAACATAGTTATATCTCTCTATTGATTTAGATTGTTTGATTTCTTTTATTGGTGTTTTGTAGTTTTTGGCATACAGGTCCTTTATTGTTTTGTTAGATTTATACCTAAGTATTTAATTTGAGCGATTATAAATAGCATGAGTTTTTAAATTTGGTTTCAAGATGTTCATTTCTAGTATATATAAAGTTGATTTTTTAATATTGATCTTGTAGCCTGCAAATCTGCTGAATTCACTTATTAGTTCTAGGAGTTTGTTTTGTATTCCTTGGGATTTTCTATGTACATAATCATATAATCACAAATAAGGACTGTTTTCTTTCTTTCTTTCCAATCAATATGGCTTTTCTTTTTCTTGCCTTATTTCGTTGGCTAGAACTTCTAGCACTGTGTTGAATAAGAATGGTAAATGCAGACACCTTTGTGTTCTTCCTAATCTTAAGGGGGAAGTATTCAGTCTTTCACCATAAATAATGAGGTTAGATGTTGGTTTACATAGATTTTTTTTTAACATCTTTATTGGAGTATAATTGCTTTACAATGGTGTGTTAGTTTCTGCTATATAACAAAGTGAATCAGCTATACATATACATATACATATACATATATCCCCATATCTCCTCCCTCTTGCGTCTCCCTCCCACCCTCCCTATCCCACCCCTCTAAGTGGTCACAAAGCACCCAGCTGATCTCCCTGTGCTATGCAGCTGCTTCCCACTAGCTATCTATTTTACATTTGGTAGTATATATAAGTCCATGCCACTCTCTCACTTCGTCCCAGATTACCCTTCCCCCTCCCCGTGTCCTCAAGTCCATTCTCTACGTCTGTGTCTTTATTCCTGTCCTGCCCCTGGGTTCTTCAGAACCATTTTTTTTTCTTTTTAGATTCCATATATACGTGTTAGCATACAGTATTTTGTTTTTCTCTTTCTGACTTACTTCACTCTGTACAGACTCTAGGTCCATCCACCTCACTACAAATAACTCAAATTTCATTTCTTTTTATGGCTGAGTAATATTCCATTGTATATATGTGCCACATCTTTATGCATTCATCTGGTTTGTGTAGATTTTTTAAATTGAGGAAGTTGTCCTCTATCCCTAGTTTGCTGAGAATTTTTATCATGAATGGGTGTTAAATTTTGTCAATTTGCTAAATTTTGTCAGTTTCTTGAGGTAGGTGCTTAGATTACTGATTTGAGACCATTCCTCTTTTCTAATGTAAGCATCTAATACTATAAATTTCCCTCTCAGTACTCCTTTGGCTGTGTGTCACAAATTTTGGTGTGTTGCATTTTCATTTTCATTTAATATATTGTTGTTGTCTAACTTCCCATGGATTATTTAGAAGTATGTTCTTTAATTTCCAAGAGTCTGGAGAATTTCCTCCTATCTTTTTGTTATAGATTTCTAGTTTGATTCTATCAGGGTTAGAGAATGCATTCTGTATTATTATTTCAATTCCTTTAAATTTGTTCAGGTTTGTTTTATGAACCAGGATATGGTTTATGTTGGGAATGTTCCACACATGCTTAAAAAGAATGTGTTTCTACTGTTATTAGGTGGAATGGTGTATAAATGTCAGTTCAAACGTTTGTTTGATGGTGTTGTTTAGTTCTCTATCGTTGATTTTCTGTCTAGTAATTCTATCAACTTTTGAGAAAGAGGTATTGAAGTTTCTAACTAAATGTGGACATGTCTATTTCTCCTTTTTATTCTTTTAGTTTTTGCTTAAAGGAATTTTAAGTTCTGTTGTTTGCTATACACATACACATTTAGGATTGCTATTGTCTTCTTGGTGGGTTGAACATTTTACTATTATGTACTGTCCTTCATTGTCCCTGGTAATTTTCTTTGCTCCAAAGTCTATTTTATCTGATATTAATATAACCACTCTTGCTTTCTTTTGATTAATATTTGTATGGTTATCTTTTTCATCCTTTTACTTTCAACCTACCTATATCATATCTGAAATGAATTTTATATGTTTTATATGAGCATATAGATGGGTCATGTTTTCAAAACCATTCTGCTGGTCTTTTTTGTGTACTGTATTTGTGTTTTTTGACCATTTATATTTAATTATTGATATTATAGGGCTTAAGCTTGCCATTTTAAAAACTTGATTTCAGTTTCTTCCCTCTATTTTTTGTTCCTATTTCCCTTTTTGTGCCTTCCTATGCATTACTTGAATGTTTATTAGAATTTTAATTTATTTGCAGTGTTTTTAAGTATATATCTTTGTATGCTTGTTTTACTGGCTTCTTTTCTTATTGAAATATAGTTGATTTACAATGTTGTGTTAGTTTCAGGTGTACAGCACAGTGATTCAGATATATATATATATATATATATATATATATATATATATATATATGTTAATCCCAACCTCCTAATTTATTCCTCCCCAACCCCTTTCCCCTTTGGTAACCGTAAGTTTGTTTTCTATGTCTGTGGGTCTATTTCTGTTTTGTAAAAAAGTTCATTTGTATTTTTTTTTTTTAGATTCCATATATAAGTGATATCATATGATAATTGTCTTTCTCTGTCTGGTTTACTTCACTTAGTATGATAATCTCTAGGTCCATCCATGTTTCTGCAAATGGCATAAGTTCATTCTTTTTTATGGCTGAGCAATATTGCATGTATGTATGTATATATATATATACATATATATGTATATATATATGTATATATATATATATATATACACCACATCTTCTTTATCCATTCATCTGTTGATGGACATTTAGGTTGCTTCTATGTCTTGGCTATTGTAAATAGTGCTTCAGTAAACATTGGGGTGCATGAATCTTTTTGAATTATAATTTTCGCCAGATATATGCCCAGGAGTGGGATTGCAGGATCATATGGTAACTCTATTTTTAGTTTTCTAAGGAACCTCCATACTGTTCTCCATAGTGGCTGTACCAATTTACATTCCCACCAACAGGGTAGGAGGGTTCCTTTTTCTCCACACCCTCTCCAGCATTTATTATTTGTAGACTTGTTTTTTTTTAACAGCTAATTCATTTAATGTAACACTTTTTTAAATTAATTTTTATTGGAGTATAGTTGCTTTACAATGTTGTGTTAGTTTCTACTGTACCTCAAAGTGAATCAGCTATACGTATACATATATCCCCTTTTTTTGGATTTCCTTCCCATTTAGGTCACCACAGAGCATTGCGTAGAGTTTCCTGAACTATACAGTAGGTTCTAATTAGTTACCTATTTTATACATAGTATCAGTAGTGTATATATGTCAATCCCAATCTCCCAATTCATCCTATCCCCCCTTTCCCCCCTTGCTGTCCATGTGTTTGTTCTCTACATCTGTGTCTCTATTTCTGCTTTGCATATAAGATCTTCTATACCATTTTTCTAGATTGCACATATGTGTTAATATACAATATTTGTCTTTCTCTTTCTGACTTACTTCACTCTGTATGACTGTCTCTAGGTCCATCCATGTCTCTAGAAATGGCCCAATTTCATTCCTTTTTATGGCTGAGTAATATTCCATTGTATATATGTACCACATCTTCTTTATGCATTCCTCTGTCGATGGACATTTAGGTTGCTTCCATGTCCTGGCTACTGTAAATAGTGCTACAATGAACATTGGGGTGCATGTGTCTTTTTGAATTATGGTTTTCTCTGGGTATATGCGCAGTAGTGGAATTGCTGTGTCTTATGGTAGTTCTATTTTTAGTTTTTTAAGGAACCTCCCTACTGTTCCACGTAGTGGCTGTACCAATTTACATTCCTACCAACAGGGTAGGAGGGTTCCTTTTCCTCCACACCCTCTCCAGCATTTATTATTTGTAGACTTTTTGATGATGGCCATTCTGACCAGAGTGAGGTGATACCTCATTGTAGTTTTGATTTGCATTTCTCTAATAATTAGCAATGTTGAACATTTTTTCATGTGCCTGTTGGCCACTGTATGTCTTCTTTGGAGAAATGTCTATTTAGATCTTCAGCCCCTTTTTTGATTGGGTTGTGTTTTTTTTGATATTGAGCTGTATGAGCTGTTTGTATATTTTGGAAATTAATCCCTTGTTGGCTGCATCATTAGCAAATATTTTCTCCCATTCTGTTGGTTGTCTTTTTGTTTTGTTTATGGTTTTTTTGCTGCACAAAAAAGTGGCTTCTTTAGGTTACACATATGTAACTAATCACAACCTACTGGTCTCAACATTTTACTACCACCTCAAGTGAAGTGTAGAAACTTTATGTCCATTTAGGTTCCATTATCCTGTGCCCTTTATAATTCTCTTATAATATTTTCTCTCTGTATATTGAGAACTACATCATACAATGTTATAATTTTTGCCTCAACTGTCAAATATAATTTTTTAAACTCAAGAGAATAGTCTATTAAATTTACTTGTATTTTATCCTTTCTGTTCTTTCTTCATTCATGATGTTTCAAGTTTCCTTCTTTTATCCTTTCCTTTCTGCTGGAAGAACTTCCTTTAGCAGTTCTTTTACAGCAGTTCTATTGGCAATAAATTCTCTTAGTTTCCTTCATCTGAGAATGTCTTTATTTCACATTCATTCCTGAAGGATATTATCATGGAATATAGAAGTCTGGGTTGACAGTTTTCTTTCAGCTCTTGAAAAATGTCATGCCACTTCCTTCTGGCCTCCATGGTTTCAGATATGAAATCCACTGACATTCAAATCATTGTTTCCATAAGTAATGCATCATTTCTCTCTAGTTGCTTTCAAGATTTTTTTGTCTTTACTTTCCCGAAATTTGATTATGCTGTATCTTGGTGTAGATTTCTTTGGGGTTTTGTTGGGGTTCACCCAACCTCTTGAATCTGTAGGTCTTTTGCCAAATGTGGGAAATTTTTAGCCGTATTTATTCAAGTACTTTTTCAGCCTCAATCGCTTTTCCCTCTCTTTCTGGAACTCTGATTTTAAAAAAATGAACACTAGATCATTTACTGTAGTACCACAGGTCCCTGATGCCCTGTTCATCTTTTTTCACTCTACTTTCTCTCTTTTGTTCAGATTGGGTAATTTCTATAGTTATATTTTCAGACTCACTAATTCTTTACTCTGTCATCTGTATTCTGCAATTTGGCCCATCCAGCGAGCTTTTAAAATTTTGGTTATTTTATTTTACAGTTCTAAATTTTCCATTTGGTTCCTCTTTCGTTTTTGTATTATATTTCTTTGCCAGGAATTTTTTTTTTTTCGCTTCAAGTGTGTAACTGCTAATTGAAGTATTTTTATGATGGTAGCTTAAAATCCTTCTTGGATAATTTCAGTATCTGTGTTGTTTCAGTGTTGGCATCTGTCAGGTGTCTTCTCTCATTCAAGTCAAAATCTCCCTGGTTCTTGGTTTGATAAGTGATTTTTTTTATTGTATCCTGAACATTTGGCATACATTTGAACATATATTATGAATCTCTGAATTTTATTTATTTATTTTAGCAGGCCTCCACTCACACTGTGCTGGTAGAAGAAGGGGTACATCACCTGGTTATTGCCAGGTGGGGGTGGTAGTCCAGAAGCCCTGGCTTCCCACTAGGCCTCTGCTGACAGGAGGGGGGATTTTTTTTTTGAGGTGCTTGGGTTCTTTCTAGGCTGACCCTTTCCCTGCCCTTTGGCTAGAGATAACAGGCTTTTCATGGGGCTTTTATGGTCTATGGCCATTGGTATTTCTGGCCTGCTGGATTCTTCAGCATCCATCCTAGGATATTGAGGAGGCAAAAAGAAAACCCAGGCAACTCACGCCTGTGTTGTTCCTCAACCCCCAAGGTCCCTAGTCAGTCCAGCTTGTTCTCCCTATCCTTCAGAGGCTTATCTTCATTTTATAAATATATTATATTTGGGAATTTTAGTTACACTTTTTGGGAGGAATAAGGAGAAATGCATCTATTCTACCTTACCTGGAACCACAGTCAGCCTGTCTGGAAATTGGTTTTTATTAAACTAAATTCAACTGAAATTTGACATGCTAGCTCTTTCTTTATGTAAATAACCAGTACTAACAGAATGCTAAAGGTCATGAGACAGGCCTCAAGGCACTTATGAAATCAGTTCTTGCCTAATGCTTAATGTGAATCTTTATTGCACATTTTTAATCATCTTGAAAGTGCTCCTTACCCAAACTCTGCTGCATCAGTAGTTCTATCAAGTTTCACTACATTAGAAAATGACGTCAAATTTGGCACATATCCAGGATCAGAGGAAGGATCACAAGAAAGCCAGAAACTGGTGGCAGAACTAGCATGAACATCGTCAGTTCACCCTTTGCCGCTCCCATAAAGTGATGCAGCAATGTGTTTTAATGGAAGATGGAAAAAGCCCAGATCCCACAGAGGTAGGAAGCTGGACTCGTTGCTTATATACAGCCTCAGTTTTACAGACCAGCTGATCGTTGTTGGCATGATTTATTTCGCACGTATGAACCAGTACACAAGTGAAAGGTGGATGGTTACATGGTCGGTGCCTAAAGGTACAGCTTCAGTCCCAGCCCTTACCCCACTCTACCCAGCAGGTCTCAGAAAGTTCTCTTCTCAACAGGCGCCCCACAGCAGCAGCTGCAGAAAGCACAGTCACACTAAGAGAGGTGCCCCCATCTTTTCCCCGTCTTTATCCTCACCAAACACCTCTTGGGTCACAAGCAGAAATGATTGATAGATACTGATTCTGTATGGGTTTACAGCATTGGATAATGCAGCTTAGGTAGGGAAGATTATAGGTTTCATATTTAAGAGGCCTTATATCGTCAAGGTTCAACAGGCTTTCCGTGGATTTCTGTGTTCTGAAGTTCAAACATCCTTTGTTCCTTCCCTTCCAGGTCAGTCACCATGAACCAGGGCACTCAGCACATTGTCCCAGCATTGGGGAAGCCACGCTGTGGAGGCAGTCTATCACACTGTCAGAGACTGGGGCTTGACTTGGTACCAACTGCTGTGCTATTCTGCGGAGCAGGAATATCATGAGCTGTTAAATAATGACTGACACATTGGTTGAAATGAAGTTTCCAGTAAGGAAGTGACAGTGCAATGTGGATAATTATGGCAATAAAATAGGAAGAGCTTTAGTTCCCAGCCTGACCCTGCCTCTGCTGGAGCCATGTCAACAAGGCGTTCTCAGAACAAAGAAGAGACGTGATTTGGTACCATTTCCCATCAGCAGGTGTCTGGACAAAACATCAATGTGAATAAGGGTCAAGTGCAGTCCTGTGTATCTTGATTAAATTACTTAATATTAAATAAAAGGTCTGGGTGGTATTTTTTAAAATCTGACTCATCCAGCTCTAATTTCAAATAGCTCCCCTCACCCCGACCCTTGAATGGATTTTTAAAAAGTAATTTCTCTCCCTGGGGTGGGAGAACCCTAATGAACTGAAAGAAATTTTTGCTTTTAAATTGTTCTACCTGATGTTTTTGTAAATTATATTATTAAATGACTCTGGAGTCACTGTTAATGACAAGATTTGTTTTTGCTTTGTTATGATGTAGTTCAATTGCATGGTTTAGGGAAAAGCTAGTCTACATACAAAAGAACACAAAGACTATGAAGGAAACTACAGCGAGCTCAAGAATCTTAGCAACTAGCCAACACTCAAAGCCTGTTAAAGATGATTGCAGGCCGGGAGAAGTCACAGGCAGAGACCAGGTTTAAAGTGTTTCTTTTAATCCTAAGGCACATTTTTAACATCTAAAAAAAATCTGTTGCTGTGATTTTTAGATCTAATTTTAAAACTAAAAATTTTCAAGCATCTAAATTAGGGGTCAGCAAAAAACTTTTCTGTAAAGACCCTGATAGTAAATAGCTCAGGCTTTATGAGCAGCTAGTTGTTCACTGCTCTTACAACTCCTCAGCTCTGCGTGAAAGCAGTCACAGACAGTATGCAAATGAGTGAGTGGAGTGTGTGCCAATAAAACTTTATTTACAAAAACAAGCAGTAGGCTGGATTTGGTCCAGGGGCTGCTGTAATTTGTCAATCTCTGTTCTAAATGAAGTTGGAGAGGAACAGCTTCCACCCAGAACAGAACCTCTCTGTGAGGGAAAGAAACAGACTAAGAACAGGATCATACTGCATTCTTCTACTGACGGACAATACTTTTAAAAATACAAAACAAGATGAGCTCACCCAGTTAATCTTTTTATTTTGAGTTTTGTTAAAAAAAAAAAAAGCTTTGAGAAAAATGTGTTAAATATCAGTAAAGGGCAGGAAAACATGTAGCTAGCTTTATAATATCAATCTAAACATATACACAAAGGCAAACATTAAGTAAAATGCTAGGGAAAGGGAGCACTTTGGGGGCCTAACTCCAGTTTTTCTTATTGCACATAAAGGTTGCTGATAACTCCAAGTCTTCACTTTTTCACAGTTAGACATACTTTAATATTATTTTATATAACATGTTTATATAACATCCTATGTTAATTTTATAAAGCCACCAGTTTGCTACTGTTGAATGGAAGTAAAAGACAAAAATTTCCCCAATTACAGTATGTAAGCTCTCTATAAAAAAAATTCCCCAGAAGGTCACATCAGCCCATATTAAATTCATCCTATTCTATTTAAAAAACTGCTTTTCAGCTATTCAATGAATCTTGGTGGCCTTCACATTTAATCATTTTAATGGACATAGTAAAACTTCCTAAGTAAGAAGTACCAGATGTATTTTATGTAAAAAATAAAAAACCTAGGAGGTGACCCTACCATGAAGTCATACTTCGAATGAGTGATTTCAGTGACAAATTCCAAATCCATAGACTTAACACCCACACGACTGAAAATCATCCCACTGCTTCTCCAAAGCCCACAGCTGGAATAATCACAACTAAAGTCAACCCCCAAATGTCCATGCAGCTAGATACTCACCCAGTAACACTGGGATCTTAACTTTTTTGAAGTGCTTTAGACAGCAGATGTAGTTCTTCATGCTGTTTCCAAGTCCTTTTCCACCTGAGTTCCCCCAACACATACAGGCCCAGATAATTTTCCACCGGCCAAGAGTTGAGCTGACCATGACATGTGGCAGTTCTATGAACCCATTTGAAAAGGTGGCCATCAGGATGAGAAGGTAACCTCTCCCTCTCCCGAGCACTCTCATGTCTGCTACACACCTTTACAAAGGGCAGCAGAACACGCAGCCCTTCCTTCTCATCTTTTCCCAGGCTCATGTGGCAGAAAACTGGCTGCCTGGGTGCGCCATGTGGGCCATGGTTAGACTATACCCTGCTTACAAAAATAAAACTGACATCAAAAACTTTGGTTTTGCTCTTTACAATTTCTGCTAGCACTGGTTGACAAGATGGGTTTGTTAATTTATAGAAACTCTGCTTATGAAACTTGGAACTGGAAAAAAAATGGTTTCTTTCTAGGTCTCGTTTTGAAAGGATTGTCAAAGAGCCTACTTGCTTTTCCTCGTTAGACACTAGCATTGGTTTCCAGAATATTTCTCTGTAGATTGTTCTTATTAGGTTTTAGAAAGAGGGAAGGTCTTTTGAGGTATCCACATGGTGAAAGCAGCATTCAGGTGGGTCATTTCTAAACTCTAACTCTTGGCCACTAGATGCCCTCAATTTACTGTATCAGAACGCAGCAATTGACACTGGTGAGCCAGATTCTCACTTAAAAAAAAACAACAGAAGGGATCAGAATTCAATGATACCAGTCTACTGTATTTGACAGACTAGCTCCTACACTAATTCACCTACAGAAGCAACATCAAAAAGCAGGCACCAAACCTGTCAAGTGTCCCATTTCTGAAGTGGAATAAGGAGTCATATACTTACTGAATCAGAAAGCTGACTTTCCAGATGTTCTCAGTCCAGATTGCATTTTACAGCAGATGGGAAAATCAGCTTTCTGATCTACCTCTTAGAACTCGCAATGGGTACCAAGGTAGGTTTCCAAGCGGATGATTTTCCCCTTTGATGAGTTGCTTGTTTGCCCTGCCAGCAACCTCTCCTGAGCGCATCAGCGGTGTTTCTACATTTAGCAATCATTTTGTTCACATTAAATAGCTGACGTGATAACGTTAACTTCTACTCTGGACATAGAAAGGGAGAGCTATGATGGGGGGTGGGGGGGGGTGTGCGTGAAATGGTTTTGGAAAGAACCATTACTTCTTTGCCCGAGACTGAAATGTTCGCGGATAGCTGAGATAACATTTTTTCAGGTTTTCTAAAGAGATTTAGAACCATGAAGGACATTTTCAGGTCTAGAGAACACGGCCTAAAGAGCTCCTTGCTGTTTGCTTGATGAAACATTTGATGTCGCAGTGTGATTTTGGGCTGCAGGGCATCAATGCTTCATCTGGTCACTCTGACTCCTGATGGTCAGAGGCCAGTTAATCACATATGCCCTTCCTATACCTGTTTCCTAGGAAGAAATACAAAATTTCTTTAAATTCCAAATTTCCTTCTTTAGTTCAGTTCTCCTTGTAGTCCCCAAAAAGAGTATGAAAAGGAATTGCAGGCGCTTTTGTCTTTCCTGTGTCGGTGCTATACAAAAGTTTGCAACTCCTTAATTACCTGCTACCGACACCACCGCCACGTGACAGCAAAGTGATCACAACTTTCCACTTAATATGGGGCCTCTGCTCAGGCAATAAATGGGCCCATCCTTATCCTGAGGAGTCCAGCGTGGATGCAGGCATGGGGACAAGCAAAGTGTGAAGAGAAAGAAAGTTCACTTGACTGCAATGGGGACTATTAATATAATCTCAGGTTAAACTGCAAAGATACCATCTCAGAAAGCTTCACATTTGATTAGTCTGCAGCTCAGTTAAGACAAAACCCCTTTTTTCCCACAGATGGGGGCAAAGATGACAGGTTTTTAATCCCCCCCCCCCAGCCAAACATACACTCAAGTCGCCCATCTCTCCTTCTCACGCTCTAAGGTTTTCAAAAGTGACCTTTTAGGTTGTACTTTAAGAGGTACATTCTTGACTTCTGCAAAGGTTAGCATGAAACTCACAGCTGCCCGGTCTGATCAACTGATCAACAACTGTTTGTTCCACATGACTAACAACTAAAATAAAATGTTCTTTGCTAGGCCATTCTTTAAGGTTCCAAATAGGGTCCACTGCCAGTTCTAGACTAGAGGCTCTCAACCCTAGCTGTGCATTAGAATCCTTGAGGATCCAGAACAAAGCATGGCAGCCAGGGCCCACCCCAAACCTACTGTATCTGAATCTCTGAGGGTAGGGCCCTGGCATCAATATTTTTAAAAACTGGCCAGGTAATCCTAATGTGCAGCCAGGGTTGAGAACCTGTGCTCTAGAGCATTCGACTACTGAACTGTCATCCCCGCAACCCAGAACAAACATGTTTATAAGATGACTTGGGATTACTCTCTCAGGGGAACTTTCTTTAGCTGGATGCACCATTACTTAGCAGTTTCGATCTGATTTCTGCCAGACTGGCAACAGATACTCAGCCTTGAGTGAGGTGGTTTCAGGCCTTCGTGGCACCCTGCTTTTTTGCCACTCAGCACAGGCATGATGCTTCTGAGAGGTGGAAGCATGTTGATGAGCGGACTCACTTCCCATGACCCCTGGTAAGGTCAGGATTCATCTCCACATCTTGCAAACAAAAATTAGGACCACAGGTCAGTGACTTACTCTGATCCACTGAATAACAAATCCAACCACATAACTACAAACCTAGCTCACTTTTGGTCTTAGCAAATCTCCATTTACTTATACTTAAGTAGGTTAGAATAAAATGTTTGCAGTGAAGAGGACAAAGCCCACGGATGACCATAAAATCAAAATGGACTTTAGTGTAGATACGAAGGAAAGAGGGGAATAAAAATGATTCAATTATATTATATTGAACCATATGAAATTGCCATATCTATTTTGTTTTTAAATGGTTGAATGTCAGCAATTTCATATGGCTCAACCTAATAATAAAATTTTCCTGGTTTGCACAAATTATCAATTCAAAAACAAAGTATCAAGCAATGTCTTATTTAAAGATTAACCATTAAAAATGTGAGTCAAGAAGATTCAATGACTGACTTCATTATGGGTGTCCTAGACTGAACTGGGCCACTATTTTGTCTGCCATAATAAGAAAAATGGCCACATTTTATGAAAGCATTTTTTAGAAACTGGGTTTTCAAATATACTAGCACTGAAGCATAGAGACACGGGGAGAATCTCAAACTTGGTTTCCAAGAGTTCTCTCAGTATTTCACCTACTGCAGGTGCGGGCAGGTGGAGCGGCTCATCCACAAAGAAACCAAACTAAAAACCTAAATTTGAAACCACACTTACACATGAAGCTGGTGCAAGGCTCCCCAGACACCAAGAAAATGGCCCTTCTCTACATGGCATTCAATGTCAAGACATCTGGATTCCTAATCTGTCTATGGTAGACAAAACCTTCCATCAAGTTGAATAATGCTGAACTTTTCATTGACTTGCCTCTGATTCCCCATGTGGCCACTGAAATCTCAAGTATTTATTAGCTCAAAGTTTGGAATTCTACTCAGTCATTAGAATACTATCTTGTACTTTCTTTGCAGTTAGTTTTGTTTGCAGTGAGATTTCTTCCCTCTGAATACTAGCCTGTTCCCTCTTAGGCTTCTTACTGCCTTCTCTTCCCTAGACAAAACTGCATCCCACAAACTGTGGTGTCATTTCTAAACCCACAATAGAATCCAGTCTTATTAATCGTTTTCCAGGCAGTCAGCTCATATGGGAGCCTTCAAGAACTGACTGATTTTTGCAGTGATATCACCATCAGTTTCTAAACAGTTTCTCCTGTCCTCAGATTAATTAAAAACAACAGTATAACACTATTTTGCCTTTGGTTTCAAACATTTCAGTAACTTCTTCTTTATGGAGATTTCCAGAGAAGGAATTGGAATTCGTTCCCCCATGTTGAAATGTTCATGGACAGATTTTCCAATCTTCAGTCTAGAGGAAACACAGGTAGCCAAAAAGGGCAGGAATTCCTGATGGGAGGGTGCAGTCACGCAGCCTCGCTGCTGGAGCCTCCACTCAAATTGCTTTTTCATGTTTTCTGTCCCGTTTAACACCAGCCTCTCACAATCCTTGGAGGTCCAATCTCAATTGCCTTCCTTCACGGTCTTTTTCTAGCCTGTTCCCCCCTTGCTATTCCTACAACCAGCTAGACCTGCATCGCTGTGTCTGGATATGAAGCCTCTCCTGGGAAGAACCCCCAGGAGTTCGTCAACCTGCCACACCTTGTTCAGATCTGCAGGTGAATGAATGAAGAGAGCATTAAAGCATGCTATTAGTTTGTTTGTTTCTTTAACTCTGAACAGCGCACTACTATGTGAAAAAAGTGGGAATAGGTCTGCATCTGTCTTGATTTAGAGACACTTCAGCCCCACCAGCTGCGTCTTGGGTTAAAATTTAAATGTGAAGATATCTTCAGACCCCAATAAAATAGAAGTGTTAGTTCCATTCAGTCAAGGCCCCACCTCAAGCTCGCAGCCATCCTCACCCCGCCAGTGGGCCTACCCCGTCACTCAGGGCTCGGGGCGGGGAGTCACGCGTTATCCTCCAGGGGAAACACCAGGCGGGTGCCCCGGCTGGAAACCTTCTGGTCTCCCATTCCCAGGTCTCGTTCCAGCACCTCCTCGGAGCTGCCCTTCGTTCTCCGACTGACCTCGACGCTCGTGGGGGCCGTGTGGGAGCCTGAGGAGCCGTTCGCAGTCACTGTGCTGTCCCCGTAGGTCAAGGTGAGGTCGCCCTCGGTCAGGATGAAATCAGAGTCTTCCTCTCTCAGCGGCTCTTGGTTCTGAAAAGTGCAACAAACACCACGAACATCAACGACAAATGGAAGACCACTGTTTTCCCGGGCTGAAGCCCACCCCAACCTCAGCTCCTCATCTGAAAAGAGGGATCATAAAACTTGCCTGCCTTGAGCCTCTAGCATGATAACTGGATGTAAACTGTAGAGTGCTAGTCAATGTAAGGCTGGTGCTGAACCAGCACTTCAAACACCAGAAAGCAGTTCTGATTTTAAATGCCTGACAGCTTGGGGACAAAAAGTGACAAAAGGGAAGAAAGGGAGATCAGCTCCAATTTTCGGCTTCCCAACCCACAAAGGCAGGAAGGAGTAAGGTCCCTGGGCAAACCTACAAATAGGTTTCAGGTCCTCTCTTCTTTGGGAAGGTCTTCCGGGGGTGGAGGTGGCCTCCTGCTCTGTACAGACCACCCTAAACCCACCTGGTTTACAGCTGAACTACTCTTTGTCCTAGTCAGCAATTCAGGGAAGAGGATAAGCCATAATTAGGGTTTCCTTCCTGTCCCCACAGAAACACCCTGATGGGAAGGAAGCCCTCAGGTGGATGAAGCGACGGACAGAGAGGGAGGGGACGTTTTCTCGAGCATCTATTATACGCCTGCCAGGAACGTCACAGAAGCTCTCATTTGATCCTCACCCCTTCCCTAGGAAGGGCACAAACACTCAGGTCACAGAGAAGAAAACCTGAGAGAACCCATGGAATTTGCCCGTGGCTGTCCTGCTGCTTGGAAGCAGAGTTAGGATTTATGCTGTCCCTAGACTGGTTCTACCCACATAAAAGATGTGAAAAATCACCCCGTCGGGAAGAGGACTGGTGGGGCATCTCATGCTAGGCAGCGGTGGTAGCAGAACAGACAAGGCTGAGCAAAGCAGGCTACGTGGCAGCCACTTGAAACTACGAGACTATGGGGAGAGTGTCACGAAGCAGCGTGAGGTCAGGCACAACCTTTCACCCTCCGATGGTTTAACAAGCAAAGCAAGGGGCGGTACACTCCCCGCGCCCCCGCTGCACGGCCGTCAAACACGGGGAACTTCTTCCTTGAATGGCAAACATATGCTTCCAAGCCGCTCCGCGTAAACGGTTCTTTCTCTCCCATTTCCCATCTACCTTCAAAGTGCATTTGCGGTCCTTCGGCCTCTACACGACAGGGTCTCCTTGGTGTGCGATGCTGAGCCTGCCTCCCTGACAGCCACGTGGCCCCCACTCGGTCTCGCTGCCCGAGGCTGGGGTAGATTCTCCCGTGTCCGGGCCGGGGATCCCCCAGCTACGTGAGAAACCACCGAACAGCAGTGATCTCCTCCTCTTCCTGGCGCCCTTCCTTGCGCTGCTGACCTCATAGGAGGTGCTAGATGAACGCCTGTTAAATGCACCGACCCAGGGAGGACCCGTGGGTTCTGCCTACCTTGCCTCTCCTATCCTGGCCCATCTCTGGGCACGTAAGGGTGACAAGCACATGCTTGTTTTCTGCATTGTTTCTCAGTGACGTCGGCTTCTCCACTCTCCACAGTGTGACTCCACTTAACCAGGGCTCCGGCTTTTTTAACAGGCAAGCACGCAAGTCCTCTTGATTGCTGCCTCCAACCCTCACCGGAATGAGGCCGGGAGCAAATGTACAGTTCAGTAAACATCCTCGACTCGGGCAGAGCATAATTCTAAAGCTCACTCCAAACTCCCCAATTTCCTCCTCCCCATTAGTAGTTCTGAAAGTCCTGAAACTCCATCTGGTCCATGATGGTTTTCTTAACAACAGATGACATCATGTTCCCTGTTTTAGCACGTTCCATTTCTCCCATTCATACACGTGCTAAGTAATGTTTTTGTTCATCTCTGTCAAAATCTCTCTCCCAGGGCTCCTTAGCTCCCAGTGTTCAGGAGAAGACTCTCCTGGCACGTATTTTGCTGTTTCGAGGTTTGGAGCCACACGGGGACAGACAGGAATACAGAACAACTGCATGTGTGGGGAATTCTGCAAGTGGAGCCAAGCCCCTCCCTCCCCAGCAGCACAGAGGAACCCCCAGATGGAAGTTCCGGCGTGGCCCACTCTGACCCCTCGCAGTGGGAAGCAGGGCCAAAATTCACTGACAGGAGAAAACAAGACTGGATATTGTCCCATTCCATGATGAAACTCACAAGCCCAGACAAACAGTACCCCAGGAAAGGTCACTCAGAAACAAGGACGTAGTAAAACCCAGTGGAGAGGGATTTCCAGATGGAAGATTAAGGAATGTTCTATGCTGACAACAAAACTATCCCACACCCTCGAATTCCAGATGACAGGATTGACAAAAGTTTTGTTCAGCTGCAGGTCTGTGTAATTACATAACTAGCTGTCCAGTGAGGGCTGCTATGGAAATGGAGTGAAATAACCCTGCAAACACCTGCAAGCAAGACTGTCGTGGGAATGTGTGCATTTAAATATCCACAGATCATTTTCATTAAGTGGAAGAACACTGTTTTCTAGGCGGGTTTCAAACCTAAATTTTGTTTAGAGTTAGTGGAAATGACGAATAACGAACATTTTCCATATCTCCCAAAGAATCTTGGTGAAGTATAAAACGCCCTACAGGTGAGGAGGGGCACCCAAAAGTGTGTCAAACAGCCCAGAGAATGGCTCGTCTGATGCCCTCACGCGGCACTAGACTCCACATGGAGCTCCCTCCATTCTCTCACCTCTGGCTTCCTCAGTTAAACTTCCAAAGACTCTCTGCTCTCACTCTCTCAGCAGCAGACCTCTCTGTGTCTGGAGAAGGCTGGGACCCCAGTCAGGACCCCAGCCCAAGGCAGTAGCGGCAGAATGGAGGGTGGTTCTTGCCTGCAGCCCAAGTCACCGCATCTTGAGTTGGCTGTGGGGAGTCCACAGCCCAAACATTACCCCAGGAAGCAAACCTTGGGCAGGCTCTGGAAGTGGTGAGGGGAGCACTTTCAATTTAAGTCCCTGGAAGTATATTGAGTTTATGCTGAGTTCAAAGTAGGCCACATACCCCTAACTGATGTGTGAGGAATAGCTGGTAAGCTTCCGATTAGGTAAGGTTTTTATAAAGTTTTCATAGTGGGTTAGTTACTTTACTATTACAGAGACATGAAAAGTGACTCTTGTAAAACCTAAGTAAGAAGGAAGGCTTTAGAAATTGGTTAAAAGAGACTAGGGCTAGAAGGCAAAGAAACACATAAGCCCAGTGAAACAAACTCAAACAGTGTAATCAGTTGGAGCTTCTTTAGTGGGAGAAGTGAGGATGCCGAGTCACTACCCTTTGTTTCTGATGATAAAACACATCCAAATGGCCCACACTGTCACTTTACACAGAGGTCCAAACTGAGCAAACTATTCAGCATTCAAAAAAAGACAGATTTATTAAATAAAATGGGATGGGAAATTATAAAACTAACTTTTTAATCTATTGGTCTGTATCCTTCCAACATAAAAGAAAACGTAATTAGCATTATTACCTAGGCTCATATTCCACTAAAAACTCTCCATAAGCATTAAAAATCACTTTACAAAACCGGGAGCAGTTCTAAGGAAATGGTGTTCTTGGCATCTGACCCATTTTTTGTAATTTAAAAACAGTTTATCAGAGGTGGCACAGGAATTCCATTTGTACATGGGGAGGGGCTGGGGAGGCTGGAAGCCTCAACTGTCTTTAGGAGAAGGAGACATTGATGCTGTTCTCTGTCACGTTTGGTGGAATTCAAAGCAAAGGCCATAGCAGAACTGCAGTGTTACCATGGCAACCCGGCCATGCTGTACTTACGTCATACACCTGGGGACTGGTCAGACATCGAGCGAGCAAGCCACACCAGGCTGGGAGGGTGGTGGTTAATGGGGGGCCACTGTGTGTGAGGATGGGCTTCAAGTAACTTTAAAAAGAGAATTAAGGAAAAGTGCCTGCAAAGAAAACACACACCCAACAAAAAGTGTTTAGAAATCCCAGAGTAAATCATCTGGCATTCTACCCCCAAAAAGCCTCTTTTCCCCCATTTTACCAGTACAATACAGAAGTACCTGTAGTCTGCAACAGTCTGAATGCAAGATTAAACTATGCCCCATCAGCCTTAAATGTTAACTGTTAACTTTCAGGTTGGCGGTTCCTCATTTTCAGTTAGAAAGAATATCTGATTAATTAGAACACCCTTCTGCCTTCTTTGTTATGCTGAATGAGAATTTTGGTTTTGATCAGCCTTCCAGCTTTTGACACACAACCAGCTCATGTTTTGGAAACAGGAAATTGTGTAGCTGGAGTGGAGATGTTACAGCCCCTGGGTCCCCTCTCCCCAGAGGTCACATGGTGGAAATGTTCGAGGCGGACAGGACCTGAGAGGACTCGGCAAAAGGCAAAACGGTTTCACGAAGGTCACTCAGACCTCAACCTCCCACCTTCCCATACAGGACTATTCTTCCCTCTACCCGTTGCCTCTCTCCCAGACTCTCCAACACAGTTTCTCCACCTCGACACTAGTGGCATTGTGGGCCAGATCACCCTTTGTCGTAGGGGGCTGTCCTGCATTGTAGGATGTCTAGCAGCATCTCTGGCCTCTACCCACTAGAGCACCCCCAACCCTTCCCTCAGGTGTGACAACAAATATGTCTCCTGACATGGCCCAGTGTCCCCTGAGAAGCAAACTTGCCCTCAATTGAGCCCCCCGTTCTAACATGAAGGTCAACTGTTCTGTGGAGACCGGCTCAGGGTTTGCCAATCTATGGATATTTGTGCTGCCAAATGTGCAGCCCTGTGTCACATTACGATGGAGCTGGGACCGTTTCTGATACCCAGAGCCAAAGCAATGTGGAAAAGGTGGAGACCTACAGGGCCACCTCAAATGCAGGAATGGCCAAGAGACTTTAAAGGCAGGTGAGAAGGAGTCACGGCTGTCTGTACCCAAGCGGATGACTGCTCGGAGCACCATCACTTCCTGTCTTCATTCAGAGCAGCACTAGAGAGAAAAGGCTTCTCTACAGGAGGAGATGGAAGGGTGACGCCTGGGTAAAATTCTGACTGGGAATTACTCATCAAAGGAGGATGTGTGGGCTCTGCTGGGACTCTATAAGCAGAACAAGCCCCCTCTGACTGCTGTCCTCATTCCTAGAAACAGCCCCTACAGGCCTATCAGTTTTCTTGTGTCTTCAGCTCAGAAGCTGACAGCAGCTGCATTTGCAGAATGACTGATACAAAAGAGTTCCGGGGAACCCAGAGGCTACCTTTCAGTACCCTGTCTTGGCAGTTCAAAGACAAGCTCGCTCTTCCCAAATACAGAAGGCCCTCTAACAACTTCTTTAAAAGAGAAAAAAATATTTACAGATAGATTTTAAATTTTCAGATTGTTGGAAGGGCAAAAATGAAATATCAAGCCTCCCTCCCACCCAGTCTTTCTGGTAATTTACCATTACAACTTTATAGAATACAGTTTATTTCGCCTATTTCCTGATTTATAAACTGTAGGCAGCTTTTAGCTCCCTCTTATGAAGGATGGTAAATTTAATTCACTTACATTCCTGCCTCTTTTCAATTTTTTCCTTTCTAATTTTTATTTATAATTAATTTTATACTGTAGATATATAACATTTGCATTCTGTAACTAATAAGCAAATATCTGCTTTGTCTATGGATTGAGCCTAATGTTAAAGACCAATAAGCAGCACTTGTAATAATGTAATTTATGAATATTATTCACTGTAACCAAGCAGAGTGGTTGGAATACTATTAAAGGAAATGTAATACAATGTCATTTAAACTTTGTTAGAAGACAACATTTGAGTATCCTGCAAAAAAAAAAAGATCTTCTTTTAATTTCTTTTTGATCTTGTTCACTTCTTCTGGGTTATAACAAATCACTGTCCCCTTAGTTGGATTTTGTTTTGTTTAATCCTTATGTTATTTTCCCCCCTTCTTATAGTCTGCATGGTGCTAAACTTTCTGAATTCTTGCATGTCTGAAAGCCACCCTCCTTTTTTTTGCTCATTTTTGATTAACAGTTTGGGTATAGAATTCTAAGCTCAGAAAAAATTTTTTCATCCTAGGACCTTCATTTTGTTGATGGTTTCCTTTGCTTTGCAGAAATTTTTTAGTTTGATGTAAAAAATTTTACACGTGTTTATTTTTGCTCTTGTTGCCTGCGCTTTTGGTGTCAAACACAACAACAACAACAACAAATCAGTGCCAAGACCAATGTCAAGGAGCTTTTCCCCTTTGTTTTCATCTAGGAGTTTTATGGTTTCAGGTCTTACATTTAAGTTTTTAATCCATTTTGAGTTGATTTTTATGAGTGGTATAAGATGAGGTCCAGTTTCATTCTTTTGCATGTGGCTGTCCAGTTTTCCCAACACCATTTATTAAAGAGACTGCCCTTTCCCCATTGTGTTTCCTTGGCATGTTGGTCTTGACTCTATATGCAAGGGTTTATTTCTGGACTTCTTATTCTGTTCCTTTGATCTGTGTGTCTGTTTTTATGCCAATGCCATACTTTTTTGATTACTGTACCTTTGTAATATAATTTGAAATCAGGAAGTGTGATGCCTCCAGCTTTGTTCTTTTTCCTCAAGATGGCTTTAGCTATTTAGGTTCTTTCGTGGTTCCATACAAATTTTAGGATGGTTTTTCTTTTTCTGTGAAAAATACCATCAGAGTTTTGATAGAGATTGTACTGAACCTGTAGGTCACTTTGGGCAGTGTGGACCTTTTAACAATATTAATTCTTCCAATCCATGAACACAGGTATCTTTCCGTTTACTTGTGTCTTCTTCAATTTCTTTTGTCAATGTTCTTTAATTTTCAGCATATAGATCTTCACTCCTTGGTTAAATTTATTCCTAAGTATTTTATTGTTTTTGATGCTACTGTAATGGAATTGTTTTCTTAATTTCTTTTTTGGATAGTTCATTGTTAGTATATAGAAATGCAACTGATTTTTGTATGCTGATATTATCTCCTGTAACTTTAGTGATTTAGTTTAAAAGCTTCAAACAATTTCTTGGTAGAATCTTTAGGGTTTTCTATATGTGAGATCATGTCATCTGCAGAGACAATTTTACTTTTACCTTTCTAATTTGTATGCCTTTTATTTCTCTTTCTTGCCTAACTGCTCTGGTTGGGATTTCCAGTACTGTGTTGAATAGACGTGGCAAGAGTGCACACCCTTGCCTTGCTCCAGATCTGACAGGAAAAGCTTTCAGCTTTTCACCATTGAGTATCATGTTAGCTGTGGGTTTGTCGTATGTGGCCTTTATTATGTTGAGGTACATTCCATCTATACCTAATTTGTTGAGAGTTTTTATCATAAAAGAATGCTGGATTTTGTCAAATGCTTTTTTTTGCATCTATTGAGATGATCACATGATTTTTATTTTGTTAATGTGGTGTTCACATTGATTATGTGGCATCCCCCAGGGATAAATCCCACTTGATTATGACGTCTGATCCTTTTAATGTGCTATAGAATCCAGTTTTTTAGTATTTTGTTGCAGATTTTTACATCTATGTTCACCAGGGATACTGGCCTGTAATTTTCTTTTCTTGTAGTGTCCTTGGTGGGCTTTAACATCAGGGCCATGCTGGCCTCAAAAAATGAATTTGGGAGTATTCGCCCATCTTCAATTTTTTGGAAGAGTTTGAGAAGGGTTAATTCTTTTTTTCTTTTTTCTTTTTTTTGGCTGCACCGCACGGCTTGTGGGATCTTAGTTCCCCCACCAGGGATTGAACCTGGGCCCTCGGCAGTGAGAGCCCGGAGTCCTAACCACTGGACCTCCAGGGAATTCCCGGATTAATTCTTCTTTAAATGGTTGGTAGAATTCACCAGTGAAGCCATATAGTCCTGGGCTTTTCTTTGCTGTGAGGTTTTTAATTACTGATTCAATATCCTTACTTGTATTGGTCTGTTCAGATTTTCTATTTCTTCATGATCCAGTCTTGGTAAGTTGCATGTTTCTAGGAATTTATCCATTTCTTTTAGGTTATACGATTTTTGGTGAATAATTGTTCACAGTATTCACAGTATTCACAGTAGTCTCTTATGAGCCTATATAGTTCTGTGGTATTAGTTGTAATGTCTCCTCTTTCATTTCTGATGTTATTTATTTGAGTCTTCTCTTTTTCTTAGTCTAACTAAACGCTTATCAATTTTGTTCATCTTCTCAAAAAACCAACTCTTAGTTTCGTTGATCTTTTCTATTGTTTTCCGAGTCTCTATTTTATTTATTTCTGCTCTGGCCTTTGTTATTTCCTTCCTTCTACTAATTTTGGGCTTTGTTTGTTCTTCTTTTTCTAGTTCCTTGAGGAGTAAAGTTAGGTTGTTTGAGATTTTTCTTTTTTCTTAATGTATCACTTAATGTATCACTTATCACTATGAACTTCCCTCTCAAAACTGCTTTCGTTGCATCCCATAAGTTTTCGTGTGTTGTGTTTCCATTTTCATTAGTCTCAAGATAATTTTTAAATTTCTCTTCTGATTTCTCCATTGACCCACTGATTGTTTAGGAGTGTGTTGTTTAATGTCCACATATTTGTGAACTTTCCAGCTTTTCTCCTGTTACTGATTTCTAGTTTCATACTATTGTGGTTAGAAAAGATACTTGGTATGATTTCAATTTTCATAAATTTGCTAAGACTTGTTTTGTGACCCAACATATGATCTATCCTGGAGAATGTTCCATGTGCA
Organism: Balaenoptera acutorostrata; assembly: GCF_949987535.1. NCBI lineage: Eukaryota > Metazoa > Chordata > Mammalia > Artiodactyla > Balaenopteridae > Balaenoptera > Balaenoptera acutorostrata. The sequence continues at coordinate 41,134,510 of NC_080085.1, forward strand.
CTTGAGAAGAATGTATATTCTGTTGTTGGATGGAATGTTCTGTATATGCCTAAATGTCATTTAGTCTAAAATGTGGTTCAAGCCCAATGTTTCCTTATTCATTTACTGTCCAAATGATCTATCACTTTAGCATTCTGTCACTCTCCTGTGAACTCTCTCCAATTTTCTCTACATCCTTTCCAAGACCAGTGAGTAACATGCATTCTGAATTACAATGTAGACAAAGTTCATATGACTTAAAAAAAATCCCTGGGGGTTCTATTTTAGTTAATAGCAAACAAGGTAATTTGAACCATCTTTTCCACTGAGGCTAACTAGAAAAGCTGGGAAAATAAAACACAACAAAATTTTCTGCTTAATGGCATCAGAAAGCTACCATGGCAGTGAAGAGGGTCAGAGTCTGGAAAAGGAAATCCAAGAGGTGAGCCGTGTACACTGTGAGCCACGTTTTCCCTAAAAGCACCTGAGAAGCTAAGCAGAGCATCTGGCAGACTCACAAAAACAGAGTGAATCTGACAAAAACTGGAGTCCAGGGTCTTCTGAGGAAGTCTACATAAATACTCTAGGCTCTAGGTTGGAACCCTAGAAGAAAGGGCACACAGAAAACAGACTAACCCTCACAGGAAATGAAGCCCAGATTCATATCACCTTTATTCCCGATTGGATTAAAGTGATCTGGAATTGCTAATTCCCCTAACCTTGCCACTGACCAGATGTAAGGTAAATCATCTCTGAAAGATGAAAGATGATAACCTCATCTAGAGCATCTCAAATTATGTCTATACTTTTTCATTGCTCATGTCTGTCACTTATTTTAAAAAAAACAAACAAACACAGATGTACAGAAGGTAAACAAAAAAGCTCCTAGAAGATATCATAGGAAATTGGCTTTATGACTTTGGAGTAGACAAAGATTTCTAAAACAGAACACAAACAATAATAACCAGAACAGATAAGATCAAGAAATTGGATTGGACCTTTTGTTCATCAAAAGATTCTATCTAAAAGTGAAAAGGCAAGTCACAAGTAGATAAGATATTTTTTATCACATATAACTAGCAAAATATTCATATCTAGAATACATAGGAACTCTTAAAATCGGTAATAAAAAGGCCAATGACCCAAGAGAAAAATGGGCAAGAGACTTGAACAGGCACTTCACAAAGGAACATACCAAAGGGCCAGTAAATATATGGTAAGGTGCTCAACCTCATTAGTCACTAGGTAAATGCAAATTAAAACCACAAAGGAGTATAATCTATAAAAATATTGAATCACTGTGTTGTACACCTGAAACTAATATAATATGTAAATCAACTATACTTCCATTTTAAAAAACCACAATGAAATACCACTATAAATCCACTAGAAAGGCTAAAATTAACAAGACTGGCAATACCAACCGTCAGTGAGGATGTGGAGCAAATGGAACTCTCATACGCAGAGGTAAGTATGAAAAGTGGTACCACCATTTTATAAAACTGTTTGACACCATCTTCTAAAGTTGAACCGTTGCATGTCCTATGACTCAGCAATTTCACTCCTGGGTGTATTCCCAACAAAAATGTATGTAAACATGCAGCAAAAGACATGTATAAGACTGTTCATAGTGGTATTTTTCATCGTAGCTCCAAATTAGAAACAATCTACATGTTCATCAACAGGATGATAAATAAATTATGATATATTCATACAATGAAATACTATGCAGCAATGAAAATAGATGAACTAGAGCTACAACATGGATGAATCACACAAGTAATGTCAAGCCAAACAAACCAGATACTAAAATATATACACTCTATAATCACATTTATACAAAGTTCAGAAACAGGTAATATTATTAAGTGTTGCTAGAATTCAGGAGAGTGGTTATGTTTGGGGAGGAGAAAGGGGCAGTAATTGGGTTATGGTATGTGGGGAACTGGTAATTTTGTGTTTCGTGACCTGTTTGGTATTGAGCGTACTTATTTTGCAATAACTCGCTGAGCACTTATGATTTATGTACATTCCTATACGTATTCTTTACATCAATAAAAAAATTTTAAACACTTTCAAAGTCTCCAAAGACCATATATATAAGCTACCTACCCATTTGACCTCTATGTCAACTTAAGAAACCATGAAAGCGTTAACTTTTTGGTTTTCAATTTTTCACCTGGGGCCAAGTGAATCTACTAGAACAGAGTCTGCCTTGCATGTGGTCCAGTTAAGGCCAGGATCAGACTTGGCCAGACTCGGTTCAGCCAATAGGAATCATCCTCTCCACATGGATTAACTGGCCAACCTCCACTTCCCTTCCTGACCACAGCATGGTTCAAGTGGAATTTTAACTAATTCACCTACACAGGCATATTTCCCTTGGACACAAAGCTCTGAACAGCCACGTGAGTCTACCAGGCTGTGGACTGGCTACCCTAATGATGTGCAAACATTCCTCTTGGCCAGAGAGATGCTCATTATGACTGCCTGTGGTTGAAATGATCATTGCATGTGTCCCAAGAGAGGACTGACTACACCTGTAGCAGCAAGCACACATCTTTCCTTGCTCATCAGAAGTCATTCACTGACAACTCAACAAGAGGATTTCATCATTGATGTTTCACAAATACAGGGAATCCTCTTAAAAGGATACTTGTGGTCAAAGCTGTACCACAGCCTGAATAGCCATGCACTCTCCTGCTTTGTCCGGTTTCCTCTGGCAGAATCTGGACCATCCTAGGAACAAACAAGAAGAAAGATACTTAGTTGCAGAAAAGGGATTGAAATAGGGGGAAAAGCTTCCCTTTTAACCATAACCTTTAGAGATTTTGAGCTCAGAGTCAAACATCCTGTATCACCAAAATTTCAAAGATTTATTGGGAGGTAATATTTTAAAAGAAATCAAATAAATCCAAAAGGCAGACAAATCAATCCCCAAAGAAACAGGCTTGGTTATGTCTGAGGGTAGACCAACTCAATGTAGTACAAAATTTATTTTGGCACTTTTACTGTAATTTTCCTCAGAGTGCCTTTTAGCAGGTTAATTACCCTGAAGTAGTCTAGATCCTAACAGGCCAAAATTGATTTATAGAGAAGATTAAAGAAAGCGTCTGTAAAACCAACTTTCCAGGTCCCCCACAGCTGGCCTGGGGAAATCACGCTTGGTTGAGTTTCCTGACAAACCAGCCAAGGGCTCTTTGTGGTCCTTACCCAGGCACCTGCATTGTGTTCCAGGCAGTTAGGAACTTGCCCTCCCAGCTTTAGGAAGGCGGGGGCGGGGGGTGGTGGGCAGGGGAAAGGGAGCCAGAATCAGCATGTCTGTTATTTTCTCTGCCCTCAAGTAGTACGTTCCTTTACTACTCCTGTCATGCCTTTCCAACTCAAACATCCCCATCATTTCATTTTCAAAGTAACTGGCACAATCATTCATTTGTGGTTTAGGAAATCTGTTCTGTGCAAGTAGGATAAGCAGCACAATTAATATTAAAAAGTGGACTGATGGCAGCAGTCTGAGGGCCCTGCTGGGGTTCTACGTTGCTGGAGGACAAGCTCTGCAATTACAGGCTGCTTGTGAAGCGCAGCCATTTTTATCAGCCTCCTCTTGAATGTTCTAGGGAGAGGCAGCTCTACAAGTAAGGGGCAATCAAGAGGAACCAAATAGAAGTTGAGTCAACGATTACAAGTATGTAGTTCCAAATCTCAGTGGGTGTAAATTCTACCTGTAGTAGAGATGCCAAGAAGGAGTCAGAAGTCTCTGAGAAGGTAAGATACAGACAAGCATAGGGAGGGAAGTTAGCAAGCATTATTTAAATTCCTAATATTTCCAATGGCAAAGATGATTTTTAAAAACAGAGTCCCCCACGGTATTTGAGGAATGTTTAGTGACATATATGCAAATGGCTTAGTTAAATGGGCCCTTCTGTGGATGAGGAAATAAAAAGGAGAGACCCCAGAGACCAACTTTATTTCCCATTTTAATAAATCACGTAGGGAAAAGGGGGCACAGAAATGTCTCTATTTGCAGATAACAATCATTCCTTCGGGTAATTAATTGCCAGCCCAATGACAACTCTAGGGAGATTTCGAAATGCCACACGACTGAGTGGAGAAGTGGTAGATGACTTTTTTGAGAGATGACCGTTTCACGAAAAAGATTAGATGCTTCTTTATAAAGTGATAGGCTCTAAGCTCTTGGTTCTAAGTGTCTGTAGAATCTTACTAAAGAAAAAACTAGCAAGATGATAAACATCTTCTGGAAGGACGCTATAAACCATTGGGCATAAGACAAGTTCCCCAAAGTCACTTTTGTCTGCTCTTCCACTAAAATAACAATAAAAATGGCAAACCCCTATTCTGTCATCCTAACGTCTCCATTATCAAATCACAGTGCATTCTCATCACCTGCAACACTTAAGTTCTTGCCATCTCACCTTAAGGAAGCTACAGGAGACTGACCTATATAAGCCCCAAGAGGGACAATGAAAATGAGTAAAGCAAGGGAAAGGCTTTTTTTTGAAGGCAAATTAAGAAAAGGTCTTCTCAGGCTACAAAGAGATTATGCCTGCAGTCCACAAATAAGATAAAGCGACCTTGGAAATGTAAGATACTAAGAGCCAACCCTGAAAGGTTACAAATTCAGGGCAAATAAAAAGTGCAACTCTGTAACGGGGGTGTTAAATAACTTCTTATTCTAAGAGATGGGGCCAGAAGCATGATTATGTACAGGAAGAACTTGGATAAATCCACATATAGAGGCTTTGGGGAAATCGGGGAGGGTCTGTGGAACAGGACTGATTTTTTTAAGCTGACCCGGAAGACAACCAACAACTGCTTCCTAGCATGATTTGGGCGGCTACCATTCACAACCAGCCAGCCCTTCCTGCGGGCTCCAAGCAGGGGTCGGTGTGGGTGCAGGTGATCCTACGATAGGTGGACCGCCTGCCTGGGCTGCCCAGAGAAAAAGCGGGGACTTGGCTCTCCCACCACGTCCTCCTCAAAACCTCCATCCCCACCAGGACGGTTCACACCCCCATGTCTTTAGTTCAAGCTGCTTCTAGAATCCAGAACACCCTTGCATACTCTCACCTTCTCCCACCCACAACACCTACCTGGCCGATCCCTATTCATCTTTCAAGGCTGTACACAAGGTTGGCATCTCTGAGAAATGTTTCAAAGGCAATGGAGTGCTCCAAGAGGCGTAGGTGTAACCATCACAGGCTTTCTCAACAGACTACCTGGGTCCAAGTCCTAGCTCTACTCCTGACTGTGCCTTTGCCCTGCTGTGTGACTCTGGGCAAGTTTAAACTGAGACATAATTGACATATAACATTGCATATGTTTAAGGTGTACACCAGTGTTGGTTTGATATGTTTATATATTGCAGTTTCATTACCACCGTAGGTTAGCTAATGCCTCTATCCTGTCACATAATTACCATTTCTATTTTGTGGTGAGCACAATTAAGATCTAGTCTCTTAGCAACTTGATAGTTTATAATATAGTATTGTTGACTACATTCACTATGCTGTACATTAGCTCTCCAGAACTTGTTTATCTACTAGTTGCAAGTTTGTACCCTTAAACATCTCCCCAAATCTCCCCCTCCCCCATCCCCCAGCCCCTGGTAACCACCATTCTGCTCTCTGTCCTTATGAGTTACACAAGGGATTTTAAAACATTTTCCTGAAATTGTTAGTAGAGAAGCCCCTTCAGGAAAATAAATACCACTAGCTCTGCTTATCACCAATTTTTGAGCATCAAACAATGAATGGCTATTTCTCCTGCATTCATTAAGCACCTACTGTGTGCCAGGTACCATGCTGGGTGCTGGAAACACAAAGAGGAATGAGACCCAGCACCTGCCACTTGAGGAGCATATTTCCAGAGGGGGAGACAGACAGACAGATACATATGGGGTGAAGAAAAAGAAAGCAGATTAAAGACCTGGGGAGTGGCAAAAGGTCCTATTTTGAAATAATTTTTCTAGAACTAATGAATAATGATTTCTGGGTAGAGTTATATTTCATTCCATTCTTATTGTTAAGAGATGGATTTTTTATGTTAAGGTCATTACAATAATGAGAACAGCTTATTTTTTTTTCAGAGATAGAGCAGAATACTGCCCCTGCTCCCCAAAGATTTCTACATCCTAATCCCTGGAGCCTGAGGCTGTTAACGTTACATGGCAAAAGGGGCTTTGTGGGTGGACTTAAGGTTTTCCAGGTAGGCCCAGTATAATCACATGGGCCCCTGAGAAGTGGACAAGGGGGGCAAGAGAGTCAGAGAGATGCAGTGGGAGAAGAGGCAGGAGAGATTCCGAGCATGAAGTTTTCATAGTTGGAAGTGGAGGGGGCCAAGAGCCAGGAAACGCGGGTGCTTCTAGGACCTGAGCTTGACTCCCGGCCGATGGCCAGCAAGGAAACAGGACCTCAGTCCTACAAGCACATGGAAGGGAATTCTACCAACAACCTGAAGAAGCCTGGAAGTGGCTTCTCCCCCAGAGCCCAACCCCACTGACACCTTGATTTTGGCCTTAAGAGACCTAAAAGAGAGAAACCAATAGAGCCCACCAGACTTCTGACCTACAGAACTGTAAGACTGTGTTGTTTTAAGCCACTGAGTTTGTGGCAATTTGTTACAGCAACGATATGAAACTATGCAGAGCAAAAGAGTACATAATTGATGCAACCCGATTTGGGTCTTTCTCATGTCCCTGGGATGATGGGGCCAAGATTTCTCAGAAGGGGGTAACACAGGGTTTAAAAACAGGGAATTAAGAGCTCCACACTGCCTCCACCAGGGCTTCTCAAATTGTAAAGTGCACACAACCCTCCTGGGCACCCTGTTAAAGTGAACATTCTGATTCTGTGGGTTCAGGTGGGGCCTGAGAGTCTGCATTTCTAACGAGCTCTCTGGTGATGCCCAGGCTGCTGTCCATGGGGACACTTGGAACAGCAGGGGGAGGTTCACGGTCCCTCTTGGAGAAGCAGACAAGGCCCTCCACCGTCTCGCCTCTGCTACTCTCCACCCTTATCCTTCATCACATTGTCACCAAGCCCTTAAGGACAGAGATTCATCTGTTGTATTTGCAAATGTATTCCCAGAGCCTGCAAGAATGTCTGAAATATAACAGATGCTCCATAAATACTTGTCAAATGAATGAATAAATTAATGTTAATTTTGAACTTCTAAGACAAAAAAAAAAAAAAAACAGAATAGCAGAAAGGGAAATCAGGGGCCAAGGGAGGCAATCAGAAAAACAAAAAAGTGTGGTGGGGAAGGCAGTCAGAGAGTAGTAATCTGAGGAAAGGCACTTCAGCAACTGTTTGAAGTTAAAGATTTAAAGGACTGGATGTCAGATTTTAGCCTGCAAGGAAACTGGGGGAGGACCAAGGAACAAACAAATCCAACTTGCCCAGAAAGGTATATGTGAATGCAACTATAAACAGCTGAGTTTCTGCAGTTTTCAGGTACACACACACAGACACACACACACACACACACACACCACAAGCACAGTGGTTTCCCTTCCCCCACATTCCACTAATATCCTGCTTGTGACCTTGTCCTGCTGAGATGGCAGAGGCGGGATACATTCAGATTCGTGTTCCTAGCTACTCCAAAGCGGCCTCATCAATGAGCACGCTTCTGTAAACTTGGGGAAGGAAGTGAATGATGTGTCTGTGTGTCCGGCCAACATAAATCTCAGCTGCATCTGGCATGAAAAATCCCCCCTTGAATGGGTTGGGAGGCCACCCCCAGGCCCAGGCAGCTTGCCTCCAGCTGGGCTTGTTTTTGTTTTGGTTGCAAAGTCACCAAGACCTCCGCAGAAACAAAGCAGCTGAGTTTTTTGTTTTGTTGTGTTCTAATGAGTCAAACTTGCCAGGGACATGAAGCTGAAGTCTATCCACAATATTCTTATGCTTCCCTCACATAGAGCCAAAAGTTCTGGCCAACAGCTCCCTTCCTTCGCCCACATGAGCTAATATTCTGTGGCTCTGTAGCCATGACTCTGCTTATAACCTTGGGCTTCTAGGACTGGTGAGGAAAATCGTGCTCCTTATAAATTGTGCTTTCCCATCAAATATCACTTTGTTTGTTTTTAGCAAGATGGGGAACAAACATCTGGACTTCCCCCACCTCTGATTTCAGTTTCATGACAACATTGAGCATGTGACCTGGATCCATTTCAGGGGAAGCTGCAAGGAACCCAGGGTTTCACCCAAAACTGAGAAGCCCATTTAGTTCTCTGTTTTACTGGTTTCTCATGACCACTGAGTGCTCCCAGCCCTGTTGTTTAATGGCTTACTGGATCAAGAAGTCAGGCCAGGAGGACTTGGAGAAATGAGGCCCTTTCTGCATGAGGGTATGAGTCATTTTTCAGAAGGTGTCCTGAAGAACTGAACTTGAAGTTCGCCTTTTTTTTCTCCAGTCTGACAGCAATCTTGAAAGACTTTCAAAATGCCAACAGAACTGCCTTTGAGGGCCCTCTGCAAGACTGCGTATAAGGTTTGGAAGGAGGGAGGTTAAAGGGAAGGTGTGACACAGCTCCTGACCAGGGCCGGCCAAAGGGGCGCCACTGGGAGTGCAACGGAAGTGGCTGCCACCCGCCTGGTCAAAATTGGCCCAAAGGGCAGTTTCCAATGTTCACCCTGCCTGAGGCTGGGGGCGCTACCTTAGCTATCACAGCAAAATGGCCGGGGGGGGGCGGTGTTGAGCAACTTGGAACTGTCAAGATGAAATTGCCCCAAACCCTCGATATCCGCCTGGCAGTGATCTGTTTTTCTTACAAAATTAACTTGTCTAGCCACAGGTCTATGGAGGATGTGTATCCTACCAGAGCCATTATTTTCCCTTCGGTGAAATGAGGATGTCCATCATGAATTTCACCCAGCTTTCCTCAGATCCCAGTATGGGGGAACCCAAACTGTCAGACTCTAAATTGGCTGCCAGGTGCACAGTTCCTGAACCCCTGTTTTCTAAAGTCCTTAATCAAAGCTCGAGTCAAATAGCAACTTTTCAAAAAGAGCTTCTCATTGAAACCACATGTTCCCAACTGGCACAATGGCCAATTCTAATATAGTCGCAAAGGTCTTCTGGAGCACCATTAAAGTGGGCACCAAACCTCCAAGTGAAGCTCACTGAAAGCTCTTCCCAAAATGCCCAGAACTTTCAGAGGTCATGGCTTTGTGTCCCTTAAGGGGCATCAACCCAAGAATGGCTCATCAGGCTGTGACCACCCTCACAGAAAGCTGTGACAGCACCCCTGGGCCCCACACGGCACCACATTTTGCGAGATGTGTTCAATCTGATCTGGTAGCTGGAGTCATTTAGAAGATCCTAGGGGCAGAAGACGTAAATAGACATTTCTCCAAAGAAGATATACAGATTGCCAACAGACACATGAAAGAATGCTCAACATCATTAATCACTAGAGAAATGCAAATCAAAACTACAATGAGATATCATCTCACACCAGTCAGAATGGCCATCATCAAAAAATCTAGAAACAATAAATGCTGGAGAGGGTGTGGAGAAAAGGGAACCCTCTTGCACTGTTGGTGGGAATGTAAATTGATACAGCCACTATGGAGAACAGTATGGAGGTTCCTTAAAAAACTAAAAATAGAACTACCATACGACCCAGCAATCCCACTACTGGGCATATACCCTGAGAACACCATAATTCAAAAAGAGTCATGTACCAAAATGTTCATTGCAGCTCTATTTACAATAGCCAGGACATGGAAGCAACCTAAGTGTCCATCATCGGATGAATGGATAAAGAAGATGTGGCACATATATACAATGGAATATTACTCAGCCATAAAAAGAAACGAAATTGAGCTATTTGTAGTGAGGTGGATGGACCTAGAGTCTGTCATACAGAGTGAAGTAAGTCAGAAAGAGAAAAACAAATACTGTATGCTAACACATATATATGAAATCTAAAAAAAAAAAAAAAGAAAATGATCAGAAGAACCTAGGGGCAAGACGGGAATAAAGACACAGACCTACTAGAGAATGGACTTGAGGATATGGGGAGGGGGTAGGGTAAGATGTGACAAATTGAGAGAGTGGCATGGACATATATACACTACCAAACATAAAATAGATAGCTAGTGGGAAGCAGCTGCATAGCACAGGGAGATCAGCTCGGTGCTTTGTGACCACCTAGAGGGGTGGGATAGGGAGGGTGGGAGGGAGGGAGATGCAAGAGGGAAGAGACATGGGGACATATGTATATGTATAACTGATTCACTTTGTTATAAAGGAGAAACTGACACACCATTGTAAAGCAGTTATACTCCAATAAAGATGTTTTTTTTTTTTAAAAAAAAAAGAAGATCCTAGGGAATCTAAGACATGCAGACTGGATTTGGGATTAAGTGCAATGATGAGTGGGATGCAAAGCTGACTGAAAGAAAAAGAAACACTCGACATGGCTTTGCGGACAACACATGCACGTGGTGAGTGAAGCTTCCCATGCCCTGTGCTGCTCTCGCTGCCCCATCTTCCCATCAAATACCGATCAGGCCCCCCATGGACCAGGCACTGTGCTCAGCACTGGGTATTCTATGCTGAACAAAACAGTTCTTCACTCTCAAGGCCAAATAATAACATTTTGGAAACAAATCTCTGCTCCTATCGTGACTTTCCCTTCCCCCACCTTGCTGCCCAGGAAATGCTGGCCTGGGGAAGGAGCTAAACCTGGAGGCAGAATGAGCCCACCAGCCCCACAACAGGGCTGATACAGCAGCTTTAGAACATGGCTGCCACTTTGCTTATGCTCCTCCCATCCAGAGGTGATGGTCTCTATCTCCTCCCGCTGAATCTGGGCTGGCCCTAGCAACTTGTTGTAACCAAGAGAAAGTCACGGAAGTGATGCTGTGTGACTCCCAAGGTTAGGCCAGAAAGGGCCACATAGTCTCCACCCTGCTTGCTGGGACACGGGCTTTTGGAAGCCTGAACCATCACATAAGAAGTCCCATACCCTGAGGCCATGGAGAAGCCATCACAGGCATTCTAGTCGCCGGTCCTAGTCTGAGTCCTCCCAGCCCCGGCGCCAGACATATGAGCGAATGAGCCTTTGGATGATCCAGCTCCCAGCTGTTGAGTTACCCCCAGGTTTCTTCATGGAGCAAAGGCAAGCTGTCCCGACTATGCCCTTTCCAAACCTAGAGCATGCATGTGAATACGAAATTGTTGTTCACTTTCCTTCCTATGTTTGGGGCAGTGCATTATGCTGCAAGAGTGACCGGAGCGGATGGCAAAACCAAGGACCAGCACGTGCCTTTTCCCCACCACCCCCACCCCCGCCCCACCCCGGTCTCCATCAGGATTCTCTGTGGCAGCAGGAACTCTTCCCTGCTGTCACACGAGATGCGGCCATAGCGCTCTTGCCCTCACCTGCTTCTACAGCTTCCACTCCAGGCTGTCACTGCCACCACGATCCTGCCCAAACCTTAACCGTTAGCCTTGCTGTGACCTTCATCGCCTATGGGGCTGAGGGCTGCTGCTCTGCTACTGCCGCGCCGTCACCCGGCGTCCCTCCTCTCTTGCTCAGATTCCCTGGGCTGGAGAGTTGATCACATCCCTCTCCTTCCCAGAACCAGTTACCGTGAGCCAATCACCAATGTATCCATATATCCATTCTCGGAAGGTAGGGGGTCAGCTTAAACACACTTTTGGGCCCCTTAATATGTTGTTTAAGAACAGGGACTTTGGAGTCAAATCCTGCCTCCATCATTTTCTAATTCTCTGACCTTAGATGACTCACTTCAACTCTCAAACTTCAGCTTCTAATCTGTAAACTGGGGATAACAGTTCCTACTTCATAAGGTTGTTGTCAAGACCGCAATGAGGGAATCCACATAAACTGCTTGGCGTGTAGTAAATGTTCAATAAATTTTAGCTATTTTTAATAACACCTCCCTGGGAAGAAGCATCTCTTGTGACTTACCCCTTGTAAGACTTGGAAGCTGTCATTGCTGGGTGGTGGGTCTTGATCTGGATCAACACCAACTCTGTAAGTCATCAGAGAGAAAGACAAGGAGAAAAACAGAGATTATTAGCTTGGACCATAGCGGCCAGGCTGGCTGAAAGTAGCCAAGAGGCTGACCATCTTGCCGAGGTGGAAGGAGTGGTTAGCTAAAAGAAGGGGAAGGCTGTCATGCAAAAGTCGTGCGAAAGAGGTCATACACCACATCAGATCCCAGGGGTAGGCCGGGCAATCAACCTGTGTGCTGACACCTTAACCAAGACCTCTGGGGAATGGCAACAGCGGGCAAACTGTCCGCCTGCCTTCCTGCACCAGATGGTCCCAGGTAGCAAAAGGTGGGTCCTGCCGCCCCAGGCCTCTTCCTCTCTGCTGCTTCCTTACTCCCCTCTGACCTGCTTTTATTTCCTAACCTTTTGTTATGGAATTTTTCATATATCCAGGTAAGTTTTGAAAGAATTTATAGTGAACACCTGTATACCCCTCACCTAGATTCTACCATTAACATTTTGCTGTATTTCCTTTATTACATACCTAGCCCTCTCTCTATCATCCACCTTATTTTTTGGATGAATTCAAATAAAGTTGAAGACATCCGTACACTTCCCCTAAATATTTCAGCATGCATATCATTAACTTTCTATCCTGGTGGCCCCGCATCCTCCTGCAGCACAGATGACCTGAGAACTCACACGTTTGAGATCAGCAACTGAAGACACAAAGAAAAAGCAAGGTGGCACAATCCACTTATAACGAATTCCATGAAAGCACTAGGGTAAGCTGACTTGGCTTAGCAACATACCAACTGTTGCCCTATGTATCTGTTAATTCTTTATCCTTGAACCTTCCTCATTCTAAGGCAGAGAACTGTGGCACTGATGACATGGATAACATGGGGCAGTGGAGGAGGAGACAAAGATGCCAGGAAAATTCTCTACTTTCCTTGTTCCCTCCGATACTGCAAAGAGTGGCTGGTATCATAAAAGCCAAATAGAAAACACAGCTTTCAGCAGGTCTGATTTGAGCTTGAAGACAGGTGCTGAATGGCCTTGACCACGTGTGTTATCTGCTGTCTGGCACCAGGGCGCTGACTCCGATGAGCAGACAGTGGATGTGCAAAGCCCCACGTGTGCCTTATTTTTCCTCCTCTCCCTCCCGCTTCTCCACCTGTGATGCCCAGGATATATCCTGAGAAAAGAGACTAATGGAAAGGACGAATAGAAGACAACACAGACATACTGGCAGCCTCTACTCTGTTTTACTCCAGGCTTGCCGAGCACTAAGCCAAGGTGCGTGCCCCCTGGATGGGGGTGAGGAGATACAGAAGGAAAGGGAACAGTCACCCCATATTTTGCTGAAGGCAAAGTTTAAAAACCACAAGATGAATTCATGCATTCAGCAAATATTTACTGAATGCCTACCAAGCCAGGCCCTGTTCTGAGCACTTTGTTAAAACCTATAGTGTACCTGGCACCAGATTTCCTCCCCACAGGCCTGAGGTTTGATGGAATCTTTGTAGTGAATTAGATTGACTTTGCTGTGTCTAGAGGTCAATTTCTGGCAGGGGTTTCTGAGGCCTGGAGGCTTGACCTCACAGCTGGACATTATCCAGGGACTTCTGAGCAACAAACCTCACATAGATTTTTTTTGGAAATGAAATATTCTGGGGCCCCAGGACTACCCACAGAGGTCACACGAGAGCCTCAGTGCTCCCAAAGTGTCTAACGTACTGAAGTGGTAGAGGAGAGGTCACACTGAATTCCTAGCTGTTGATCTTTAACTCTCACCTGTTTTGAGAGTCTCTAATGTACGTTCCATAGAGAAATGTCCTCTATATGGTGTCAGATCTGTAAGACCAACAGCTAGGAATCCAACATTAGGTCTTGTTCTGTGGATTCTACAGCCGCAGGGAGCCACTTCGTGGCAGACTAATTTGCATAGATGAGCTCCCCAGTAAAGCCTCAGAGAGAGGGGCAGAGCACTGGTTACCAGTCTGTCTCCCAGACAGCCTACCAGAACGCCTGGTGACACGACAGCCTTCTGCCTAACCACAGAGAGGCTACTGTGGGGCAGAAGCAACGAGACGATGTGATCTGAAGGGCACGGCAGGCAGGATGGCGAAGAGCACAGCAGTTCACACCTGCCACGGGCAGTCTCTCCTTTCTCTACTGTGAATTTTGAAACAGGTGTATTGCCTTTGTAAGTGGCTTCCACGCAGTAAAGATAAAACAAATGGATTTTATCAGCCTAGGTGAAACAGGAACCCTATGGGTAAGAGAAAAGGCTTAAGTGTGCCTTGTCCTACAATGAAGAAAATAAAGCCAAACATAATAAAAGCTTCCAAATGAAGTCTAGCCCCCTCTATTCTTTCAACTAACCTCTGCTAGGAGAAAAAAAAATGTTTAACAAGAATTAAATTCTGTTTAACAAGCACTGCTTATAAAGACTAAGTTTTGACTATTTTCATTCAAGTCCTAGAAACATAAGAGGAATTCATCTATTATCCTGGGCCCACATGGCCAGGCCAGAATTCAAAACAACGGAGTATGAAACATTGGAACAACCTGATAAACTCACAAAATCAGGGCCACCCTAACCTCATCCCAAACTGGTTCGACATTTTGCTTGGGGGAACTTGAGAGTGATTCTAGATGCACATCATCCAACAGAACTTTCCGCGGTGATGGCAGTGTTCTAGACCTGCACTGTCCAATGTGGTAGCCACTTGAAATGTAGTTAAAATGACTGAGGAACTGCATTTTAAGTTTTATTTCATTTTAATTAATTTAAATTTAAACAGCCACATGTGCCTAGTGGCTACCAAATTGCACAGTGCAGATTCTAGAAAGTACTAATTCCAGCCATGTCTCTCTAGCATCACTTTTTTCTCTGCCAAAAATGACAACTATCTGCTTCCTTCTGCCTTCTCAGTGATAATACCCAAGATTCCTGCTGGGATCCTGCGGAGACGCAACTCTGTAGTCCCACAAATATTAAGTAAAAATTTGCTTGAACTGATTACTTAGACAATGGAGAGATTTCTCACTTCCTCGGTATAGAAAATAAGATTGAAAACCCGCTGAAAGCTCTTCTATACAGATAATTGTCATAAACATGAAAGGAATGACAGGATTAGAAAATCACCACTTGCCCCTCACAGTGTAATAATTGTTTTGAGAATTGTCATAAACATGAAAGGAATGACAGGATTAGAAAATCACCACTTGCCCCTCACAGTGTAATAATTGTTTTGAGACAATTTTACCAGTGGGTAAAAGATTGTTGGGAATCTGACTATTCATATGATGTTAAAGGATCACTCTATAGGTAACTTTTTAGTTACAAAGGGAAAACAGTGCTTTTATGGAGAGACCTGGCGTCTAAAGTGATCAAATTTAACATCACTAATAAAAGGAGAGCCTGACAACATGCACCACCTGATATGATGCAACAAGAAAGCATAACATCACTTTTACATTATTTTTGCCCCCCCCCAAAAATGATTATCTATCTCTACTCAAGAGGAAAACAAATTTAAAAAATCTACTTTGTAGGGCATTATGCAAGACAATTATCCTGAAAATCCTGACTCCCTAAAAAAAAAAAACCCTCAATGTCATAAGAGACAAAAAGGAGGAGGGGAGGATTGTTCTAGATTAAAAGAGACTAAAGAGGTGACAACCAGGTCAGTCAGAGCACACAGTGGCCACCACGGGCCTGAATTTAAAAAAAAAAAAAAAAAAAAAAGATGACAACCAAAGGAAACTTTGATTGGATCCTGGATCCTGTGTGTGTGTATAAAATTCATGTTACTTTCTCAGGTGTGATAAATATACTGTGATTATGTAGAAGACTAGATTCCTAGGGGATACATGCTGAAGTATTTAGGGGTAGAAGTCATGATATCTATAACGTACTCTGAGGTACTCAGAAATGGTTGAGAGAGAGAGAGAGAGAAAATGACCCAAAAATGTATGACAAAATGTTAACAATTGGCGCATCCAGGTTAGAACTTGGATATTCATTGCTCTATTCTTTCAGCTTTTTTTACAGATTTAAAATTTTTCACAACTTAAAAACAATATTTAATTATATCTTTAGTGAAAATGTTTCACAAATACGTGAGTACAATTTCCTGTCTCTATAATTTAATCTAATTTACTAATAATGATGATTCGGGATCCTCATATTACTCCAGGGTCTGAAAAATCACAAATTGTAAAGATTCATGGACATAGGGTGCTATAACAGGTAAATAGGTAGATACAGAGTCTAGTAATTACACGGGTTTTTTAATCCCAGATAAATCTTAGAATATTCTGTTGAGGTTTTCCTCCTAAAAGTGAAGGGCAAGGAGAAAAATGCTAGTTAACTGAAACATATGGTTAACTAAATTCCAACCAAGACAGCCATCCTCAGATCTGGTTGTGCACATCCCCTGGAAACCTGCAGTTCTGAGCACAGGCCTACCCAGAGCCCCCGTTCCTTGCTTTTCCCTCCCTCTGCCATGGCAGTTCTGATCCTTGCTGCAGCCACTTGCTACCAACCACCTGCCTGAGATGCAGCCCAACTCCTGGCCCACTCAGAGCCTCCAAAGACCTCTGGGGCCCTCCCACAGGTGGAGTAACTTGGGAGGGCCCCTTGGAGGGTCTCGGAGGTACCTGCTACTGACATAAGTGCTGAATAGGAGAAAGTAAACCTGCTTCCCAGCTTGCTACCGGGTTTTAAATGCCAAAAGAAAACAGACCAGGGGACTTGCAACACAGACCGTGTTCTGCGATTTCTTTCCCCATTCAAGGCTGTTTACTTCAGGACAATTGAATGATTACTTTTCTGGCAGGGTTGAGGGCCTCTTGGACCAATCCCCAAGGATGATAATGGACCCCTACAAAGGGCCTCACCCTTGGGGCAGGGCGTGTGGTGGTGTGCTGGGCAGCAAGAAAGACCAGGTACAGTATTTTAAGTACAGTGCTTCAGAAGACTTAGGGTTCGTTAACTTTCTGAAATTCCTGGTTTCAGGAAACTGTCCACAATATATATTTCCCTCCTGACCTGTTATAACGCTTTTGATCTAGGCCACTATATAAATCTAAAACTTCTGTGCTGTTTTATTACATCATATTTTAGCACTCCCCTGATACATCAGGGTTGAGCTCATCTAAGCACATACAACAGTCTTTTCTTCCAGAATGAATTGAATTATCCTTACTTTCATTAAGAATAAGACAAATGTGGTAATCCCATACCAAATGAGAAAACAGAGCTATCACACTGATGTGCTCATTCTGGAATGAATACAAAAAATGAATCATTTCCCTTTTGATATAGTATGTACATTCTGATCAACCACCATATAAAATGCCATGAAATCTCAGAAATTTTAGAAGCTAGATTTAATCAACAGGTTTTTATTTTTTAACTGGAATGGCTGAGGTCCTAAATAATTTGGGGAATATGAGACACACACGTTCATATAAAACCTTGAACAACAGTTCAGAATCTGAATTCTCTCATGTCCCAAGTGTAATAACTTGCACTTTGCCTGAGGGACCTTCCTTCTTGAAGGTTGGATATTTCAAAGGAAAGGATTTCCCCTGCTACTTAACTGGTAGTTACAGTCAGGTCTCTGAAAATGAATTTGTGTGTGTGTGTGTGTATTTTAAACAGTAGAAAAAAGTGTGAATCCAGGGAACTTAAATGCTTCAATTAATTGTATGCATGTCATTACAGTTTACATTGGGGCCTGGCAATAGCCCAAGATTCATGCCCCATTACAGGTACTGCTGCTTTTACCACTGTCCTCAGAGAGTAAAACACTTTCACAACGAGAAGAACAGAGTTCAAGCTTGTTTTGTGTTTGATTTATCTACCAGCACCCAGAATCAGATCAGGAAGAAAGCATGCCAGTTAAAGATACGGAAAGGAAAGAAGAAACACTAAAGTCTTTACTCTGATAGCCCAAAATCACCACCCTTAGGCATAATCAAATCATAAACTTGGATGGACACTGAGAAACACATTGCATTAGAAGAGTCTTTCATTATCTTCTGATTTAAAGAAAAATCTGCTTTTTGTATCTTCTGATTCACCACGATAAGGTACAAGTACACAAATTCATACTTAAAAAGTAAAACAGCACTGGTGCTTAATTAAAATGGTATAAACTATACCCCAGTCATGGCTGAAATACAAAATTCGAGTTCTCTTTATGAGTTAAAAGCCTTGTTTACTAGATCACAAGCAGAATTTGGTGGGGAAAGCGTCTGTGGCTCTGAAAATGGGCTGCTTTTAACACTGAGCTCAGCTGTGCACGGAGAGACTCGCCAACTCCAGCTTTGGTGCCACACACTGTCCAAAACGGGGCGAGGGGGGACAGACTCTCAGGAACACCAACACATCAATCAGCCCAGAGGAGGGTAGAATAATGATTAACCGGACCTCCTGCCCCTTTTCAAAAAGGGGCAGACGGTTGGCGCACACGGGGAAGGAAGAAAGAGACAAACAGCATAAAGAGAAACATCTCAGGTTAGAAAGAGGAGAAAAGCCAGGCCCAGTTAATTTGTTTCTGAGGATGCCCTGTGTCACCTGAAGTACTGCCAGCGGTGTTCGTTCTGGTCCTCTTCGGAGGGCTCCTCGACGCCAACTCTGGGCAGCAGAAGAAGGGAACATGAGTGTGACGGGGACAACAGGGGAACCAGGAGCTCTGGGCACATGACCTGGACCACGTCCATCAAGGAATAAAATCCGCACCCCCTCTTAAACTGTCCCCCTGTTCTCTAAAACCCAGAGAGGCTGCTAAATTTACATCAAAAGCAACAATGTTAGCAGCCAGGTCAAATGAGGATTGATTAGGAATGAAGACAAGCCTCTCAAAATATAACGTAATGAAATCAGAGTAATAAATGCAACTCATAGAAAATGACTTCATACGATGTTTCAGGAATTCATCTGTTCCATAAAGCAAGACACATCCATACAAAAACTAGAAAACCGAAAGTTGTTATTAAACATATATTTGAAGTGTTTACACGCAGTTTTACACATATTTGACAGAAAGAACACTGTATCACTGAAAACAGCAACAACAGAAGATAAAATGGCCTTTTTTTCTAGACAAGTAATCACACTGTCCATGGGTTGAACCCGAAGGTCAGGAACCCAACTTCTGCTATTCTCTTTACCTTATGGCTTCAAGAGTTGACACGGTCTATTTTCACCTCCCTTAATAATTGCTGGGTTATTCAGACTACATTTGAATTACACCATCATACTAAGAGCAGGGTTTCACAACCTCAGCACTACTGACTGACATTTTGGGCCCTGGCCTCTACCTGCAATATACCACCAGTAGCACCCCCCTCCGGCTGGAGCAACCAAAAATGTCTCCAGACATTGCCAAATGTCCTGAGAGGGCAAAACTGCCCATAGCTGAGAACCTCTACTCTAAGTCCTGCATTCTCAGTGGGGGGTGATATAGACCCCAGGGGCATGAAAATTGGTTCTTATGGGAGAAAAAATTTTTTTAGATATTACAGTGGTTTGTAGCCCTCTAAAGCACCATAGTACATAAACAGATATATAGATCTGTGGTATTAAAATTTCAGTGGAAGAGGTAGATAAAAAGAACATTTTTAAAGGCTCTTATTTAGAGGGGCAATGATGGAAAAAAAAGGTTGAGAAACACTGTGCTAGACAATGCCCAAATACTCATGCTACTAATATGCCCTGAAATAAGCAAGTGAGAACACGATGCTTCTTAAGGTGGTACTTTTAATTAGGTATATGTTCAGAATGTGACTTAAACCAGACTATAGTATTGAAAAATTATAACAAATTCCAGAAAAGCAAGCTGGATTCCATTAATGTAAGATTCACTAGTAATAATAATAGTAATAGCAGCAGTATTAAGGTTATGATTAGCAATGATAATGTTATAGCTAAAATACACTAAATGCTTTCCATGTGCCAGATGGTACATTTAATGGCAGAATTCTTTATCATGTTTATTTGGTATCACATTTTATCTTCACACTGTTGTCATCCCCATTTACCCAGACAGGAAACTGAGAGCAAGAGAGGTTAAATAAGTTGCCCAAGGTCACAAAGGTAGAAAATGATGGAACCAAGATTGCAACTGAAGCTGTTAGATCCCGGAGCCCTAGCTCTACACCTTACAGGATATTGCCTTTGACTACAAGGTGGCATCTTTAAATTCTTTTGAAATATCCAGTAACAAATGCTATTACATAAAGATCTCAGGGCTTCTCCCTGCCTTTATTCCTTAATTTATCTTATAAAGAGCTTTATCTTAAACTCTCAGTGTGACAGGATTATACCTAGCAGAGTGACCTTACTTGTCCTTGAGTGACTGTATTGCTGTACTCTGGGGTATGAAGGTTATCCTGTTCATTTGGCTGCCTGGGTGTATGCCATTAACCCCCCACAATCACCACCACTTCATTGGTGTGTCACTTGAAGCTGGGCCTCCCAAGAGGACAGCCACCATGCCACCAAAATGTGCTCAGGACATAGATGAGGCTCATCTGATGAATCTGCGCATCTGATGGTTTTTTCAAGTTGCCAAAATTACAACCTTTGTGAATAACAACAACATGCTCAAGAGACTAAGAAAAATAGTATGTAGTTTGTATATTACCAGAAAGCCATTTGAAGTTTGTATATTACCAGAAAGCAATTTAAGCATTTTGCCATTATGTTTTAAAATAGCAATCACATGCTCAACATCACTAATTATTAGAGAAATGCAAATCAAAACTACAATGAGGTATTACCTCACACCAGTCAGAATGGCCATCATTAAAAAGTCTACAAATAATAAATGCTGGAGAGGGTGTGGAGAAAAGGGAACCCTCCTCCACTGTTGGTGGGAGTGTAAATTGGTGCAGCCACTATGGAGAACAGTATGGAGGTTCCTTAAAAAACTAAAAATAGAATTACCATATGACCCAGCACTCCCACTACTGGGCATATACCCTGAGAAAACCATAATTCGAAAAGATACATGCGGGAGTTCCCTGGTGGCCCCCGTGGTTAGGATTCTGGGCTTTCACTGCTGTGACCCGGATTCAATCCCTGGTTGGGAAACTGAGATCCCACAAGCCGTGTGGTGTGGCCAAAAAACAAAACAAAAAAAGATACATGCACCCCAATGTTCATTGCAGCACTATTTACAATAGCCAAGACATGGAAGCAACCTAAATGTCCATCAACAGAGGAATGGATAAAGAAGATG
Source organism: Balaenoptera acutorostrata (assembly GCF_949987535.1). Classification (NCBI taxonomy): domain Eukaryota; kingdom Metazoa; phylum Chordata; class Mammalia; order Artiodactyla; family Balaenopteridae; genus Balaenoptera; species Balaenoptera acutorostrata. Next base: position 41,155,743 of record NC_080085.1, read on the forward strand.
TGATATACGTGTACACACACACACACACACACACACACACACACACACACACACACACGATGGAATATTATTCAGCCATGAAAAAGAATGAAATAATGCCATCTGCAGCAACATGGATGGTGAATCACTTTGTTGTACTCCTGAAACTAGCACAACATTGTAATAAATTAACTATATTTCAATTTTTTAAATGGTTAAAAAAAAATAAAAAAACAAAATAGCAATCACAAAATTCCAATTTAAAAAGTTAAGTTGGATTTCTGGAAAGCAGTGACCTGGCTTTGGATTTGTGGTTACATTCATTTTATATTATATACAGACTAGAAATTAGCCATGGTTAAAAGTCATAGCTAACTCCTAATTATTTATGGAGGAACTCCAAGTCCTACCCTGGGCTTCTGACTTCTGGGCAGCCACTTAGCAGCTGATCAGGACCTCTGTCAGCAACCTGGAGAAGTAAGAAACAACTAGGTACTGATCTTACTGAGGTCACCGGATGTCAAAACACCACACTGAACTTCAGGGGGTTTCCGAATCATTTTAGAATAAGAACCCGGTCCACATAAATGATTCGTGGCCATTAAGTAACACCACAAGCACAAGCCACAAAAACCAGTCTCATTACCTTATTTCTGAGGGAATTTCTTTTGATGTAATGTCCATAAATGTCAGTTTCTACCTCTAACATATCACTATTTATACACATCTGAATAAAACGCAATGAACTGACACCATATGTATTTTTCACCAATGGCACACTTTGCTTCATTACACTATCTGGGTAGAGTTGGACAGAAAGAAGGAACTATTAAAGATAGAAGCAGATTGAAATTGAAAACAGAGAAACAATACAGAAAATCAATGAAATAAAAAGCTAGTTCTTTGAAAAGATCATTAAAATTGACAAACCTGTAGCAAGACTGAAAGAAATAAAAAAAAGAGAGAAGATGCAAATTACCAATACTGTATCATGAATGAAACATGGGATATCACTACAGATCTCACAGACATAAAAACAATAATAAGGTTATGCTATGACCAACATAAACATGACAATTAGATGAAAATGACCAATTTCACAAACTGCCACAACTCACCAATATGAGATATAGCTGTTCAAGAAATTGGCTTCATAATTTATATAATAAAACTCCTGGAAAAGAAGACTCCAGGACCAGTCGGTTTCACTGGAGGATTCCATAAAACCTTCAGGAAGAACTAACACCAATTCTAAACAACCTCTTCCAGAAAACAGAAGAGTAGGAAACATGTCCCAACTCATTTTGAGAGGCCAGATTACCCTGATACCAAATCAAAGGCAGTATGAAAAAAGAACACTACAGACCAGTATCCCAAATCCTTAACAACATATTAGTTAACAGAATTCAGCAATATGTAAAACATTTATGTATACACCACAACCAAGTGGTGTTTAACAAGCAAGGGTGGTTCGATATTTGAAAATTACTCAATGTAACCTATCATATTAACAGGCTAAACAAGAAAAATCATATGATCATATCAATTGATACACAAAAGCATTTGATAAAATTCAACATCTGTTCATGATAAAACTCTCAGAAAACTAGCAATAGATGGGAACTTCCTCAACTTGATGATGAACATCTACAAAAACCCTACAGCTAACATCACAGTTACTGGCGAAAGACTGAATGCTTTCCCCTTAAGATCGGGAACAAAGCAAGGATGTCTGCTCACATCACTCTTATTTAACACAGTACTGATGGTCCTAGCCAGAGCAATAAGTTAAGAGAAGGAAATAGCACACTGGTTGGAAAGGAAAAAATGAAACTGTCTCTATTTGCAAATGATCTGATGGTCTACATAGAAAGTCCGAAAGAATTTATAAAAACAAACAAAAAAAACTCTCCTAGAACAAATAAGTGAAATTGGCAAGGTGTCAGGATACAAGGTCAACCTACAAAAACCAGCCGTATTTCTATATCCCGGCAATGAACACACAGAACCTGAAAATGAAGATAGAATAACATTTAAAATAGCTCAAAACGAAGAAGAAATACTCAAGACGTAACTCTAACACACACAGGCATTCTATGCTGAAAACTATAAAATACTGCTAAAAGAAATCAAAGAAGACGTAAATAAATGGAGAAACGTGCCGTGTTCATGGATTGGAAGACTGAATAAGGTAAAGATGTCGATTCTCCCCAAATTGATATACAGGTTTAACACAATTCCTATGAAAATCCCAGCACAAGTTTTTTTAAAAAATGTAGACAAGCTTATTCTAAAATGTATATAGAAAGGAATTAGAAGAGCTATGACAATTTTGAAAAAGAATAAAGTGGGAGGACCCACTCTGCCTGATGCTCAAGCTTATTATATAACCATAGTTATCAAAAGTGTGGTACTGGTGGAGGTACAGACACATAAATCAACACAGCAGAAGAGAAACAGACCCGAATGCTTATAGCCAACCGATTTCTGGCAAAGGAGAAAAAGTAATTCAATGGAGTAAGGACAGTCTCTCTTACAAATTGTGCTGGAACAACTGGATAGCCATAGTCAAATAAAATAAAATAAAACCTCAACCTAAACCTCATGTCTAATATAAAACTTAACTTAAGATGGATCACAGATTTAAATGTAAAGCATAAAACTAAAAAACTTTTAGAAGATAACATAGAAGAAAATCTTTGGGACCTAGGGCTTGATGAAGAGTCCTTAGACATAACACCAAAACCATGATGTTAAAAATAAATAAATAAATAAATAAGTTGCATTTCATTAAAATTAAAAGTTCTGCTCTATGACAGACTGTTAAAAGGATTAAAAGACAAGCTACACACTAGGAGAAAACATTTGCAAACCACATATCTGATAACAGACTAGTATCTAGAACAAATAAAGAATTGACAAAACTCAATTAAAAAAACAAATAATCCAATTAGAAAATGGACAAAAACCTTGAACAGATATTTCACCATTGCTTATTTGAATGGCAAATAAGCACATGAAGAGATATTCAACATCATCAGCCATGAGAAATGCAAATTAAGACAATGCGTTATCCCCACATGCCTATTAGAACAACTGAAATAAAAAAGTGTCAACACCAAATGCCGGCAAGGATATGGGAGAAACTGGATCCCTCATACACAGTCATTTCCTGACCTCTCACCATGTGCTAGCTGTTATGTTCTAAGTGCTATCTATATATCCCATTAATATTTTCACAACAATCCAATTATTATATGTGTACATATACAGCTTGCACGCATCAGGGAAAGTAGCCCACGCTTCCGGCTCTGGGTAGGACTACTTCAACGGCCCATTTTTTGAAAAGGGTTATGAGAAGTGCAAAATGTCACAAGTCAACTGTCTACTCTCAGTGGAAAGTTATTTGGTCCTGTATGTGTTGGAGGGGGGGCGGTCAGAAAAGAACTTATGAAACAGCCTGAAAAACAAACACGATTTAACCAGGCTCTGAGCATCCAGGGCACCTACTGGGTAACCAGATAAATAGGAGCAGGAAGTAATCTCAGAGAGGTCACCAAATGCAAAGATTCTCAACTCTGTGCAGGGTAAACCTCCTTTCTTGCTCTTATTCTGCTACACAGAACAAAGATGATACCATCTTGTCTCAAGTTTAAAGCCAAAACTCTGTACATTTTCTTCTTCAGATTTCTACTTCCAGAGATGAATTATTTTCCTTAATATGACTCTTGAGATTCACGCCAGAAAACTGAAATTTTAATCATCCTGAATTTTACAACATGAAAACGGTCCCTAACACAGCAAGCCTTTTGGGCAGTATAGCACAGTAGCTAAGAGTGTGCCTGGGTTCAAATCCCAGCTTGCCCACTTAAAGCTTTGTGACCTTGGGCAAGTTACTGCTCTATGCCTCAGTTTCCTCAGCTCTAAAATGAAAATAATAGTAGTAGCTCCCTTATAGGAATGCTATGAGGATTATCTTAATGTACATGTTGGCATCGCAACTGACACCTGCAGCACAAATGTTAGCTATTGTAAGACTCTTACTGATAAGCCCACCCAGGTTGTGCAGACCCACTCAGATCTGAGGCTGAGACCCACTAACCCAGAAATGGTGCAGCCGGCAGTGGCCACGCCCAGGAATCCCTGCCTCCCATCAATATAAAAGTTCCAGAAGAGGGAGACTATTCTCTCAAATCCCAGTTTCCTCCCTGACCCCAAGGATGACTGCAAGATCCTTGTCAGTTTCTCCCTCCTCCAAGCTAGGTGTACTCCGCAGTTGTCAGCCCTGAGCAAACTAACAGCCAGCAGAGAAAGGAAAAAAAACATTGCCATCTTGTGGCTTTTCAGAGAATTCTTCACACCTATGCACCACCCAAGTCTTCTCATTCCCAGCATGTTCACCCTTTGCAGATCTGAAACTGAGGCAAGTGGCAAGAGCACTTTCGATGACGCAGAGGGCACACTTAGAGCTGCAGGGACCTGGAGAAAAGGTGACAGCACGCTTTTATTTAACGTGAAGGACTACGGAGGCCAAAAGACATGAGGAGCTTGTCTTAAACCAGGGCCAGAGTTAGGCTGTGGGTCTCCTGACCCCTGTTCCAATGTCCTCTTTACTGTAAGTTGCTGGAGCTCACAAGCACAGTTTGCAACTCAAATGCTCTTAAAAAAAATCAAACTTGGGTCAATGACCCTCCATCCTGACACAGCTACAAAACCGGAGGCCGGGGATGTCCATGAGGCTGCAAGAAATGAGGGTTATGCAGGAAATGTCACCTCTTCTGTGCACTAAAGCAAGAAGAGACACAGCATACAGTTTCCTCCTAAAACAAAACTCTAATGGCCTCCCTTTATTTCCAGCTGATGAGCTTATTTTTCAAGGCCTTAGGTTTGATTTCAGAGGAATGTGAAATGCCAGACATTGCCAGCAGCTATGTCTATTCTCTCTCCTGCAGCTTTAAGACTTTTTGAATTCTTGCCCAAATGTCGCGGCACTAGCAAGGTCCAGGTGTTTCTAATTCCTTGTGTTTTTGTACCCAAAAACAGTTTAATGATTTTTTTTTTCTCGTGGAAAATTTAATACTCTGAATTTTTATTTATTGTTTTTTAATTTTTAATCCTTCCCCAAACAAAACAAGAAACTATAAAAGCCTTCCATGCACTAAGCTGTATGTAGCACACCCTGCATGGGAATAGTGACATAGTTAGACACAAAACTGGCCTTGGTTTCAAACCGACCTTATATTAAGCCATGACAACATGGGCGTCGTGCCTCCACCAATGATCCAGACGGTGAAGAAGACAATGAGGAGGGTGGTCGTGAACATCATCTGGCGAGCGTAGGATGCCGTGTCTCGGATGGCCAGTGCAAATGCCATCGCTCCCCTGAGGCCTGCAGGGACCAAAGAGGAAGCTCTCTTGTCATAAGGATAAATAACAGTGTGTCCCCAAATCCACTGCTGCCACTTGGGGCTAATAAATTGTATCTGCTTATGCTTCAGGAGTCGAGTTGTTTTATACAGAAAAGAACTTTAAAGGAATAGGATATCCTCCAATTTGAAGTTCTCTTTTGCAAAATGCCCAAATGCAATGAGAAAAACAATGTACCGCTTTGTATAGCACATTTTAGAATAATAACACTCTTTTATTACTGAAATAATTCTCCTGCTAATAACATGAACCAAAAAGAAATATAAATAAGAAATAATCATACAAGCTCTCTAAGTCTGTGAACCAAGCACTACCCAAGCACTATACAGTCATTATAAACTTAAGAAGCAGGCTAGGTATGAGTATGTGAAATGCACAAAACAGCTCGGCACTTCCTTAGCAAAGCCAGGCAGAGAAGTAACAGTATAACCTGATCTATATCAGGAGTTGGTGACGTTTTCTGTAAAGTGTCAGATACTATTTTAGGCTTTGTGGGCCAAGAGGAAAAACCAAGGATGTTATGCAGGTACTTACATAAAAGAGAGAAAAAAAATTTCCACAAAATTTTATTGACAAAAACCAATAGTATAACAAGTACTATAAGTATAATATATAAGTACCATGTTATAAAACTATAATAGTAAGTAATAATAATAATAATGAGTTCAATTTATTGTAATCCAGGTCTACTAGTGAAAAGAATGGAATTCTTCTAGGGGTGGGAGATTTCAGTTAATTGGGTTTCAAAGTTAGTGTCCCCTATCATCAAATAGGTTGCAAATATTCATCTGTAAAAGCCATTCTTAGCCCGTGGGGTAGATGAAAACAGGCAGCAACCAAATTTGCTGACTCCTGATCTATAGCCACATTTTTATGTTCTAGAGCTTCTCTTTCTAAGCTCTTTTGTTCCTTCCCCATACCATGCTCCTAATTTGTTCTACAGTAAAGACTTAATCCATGGTCTTTAATAGCTATCTAGTATAAATTCCTATTCACCATGGGTAAGACTGTGTGTATATTATGAGAATGAAAAATTAATAGTCAGTATATTTATTCACATATTTTCCCACCTTTTCCAATAATTTCACAATTTCATTAACCTGAGAACTTCACAATTCACTAAAGAAGAGTGATTCAGTAAAATGTACATTAAAAAATAGAGCAAAGTTGATGTTCTCTATTAATCTGTCCTAGTCAAATACTGACACACATCTAGACCACCCTACAGCCAGCTACGACACCACTTAATATTTAAACCTTTAAATGGATGTTGTCTCAAAGAAGAAAACTTGAGGGCCAGAGAGAGACAACGTGTGCTCCATTCTTCTTTATTAGGTAAACACTGCAAGCAATATGAAGGTGAAACCTCAGGTATTTCTTTCACAGCCTTGAAGAATGAGTTCCTTTTGAAAGCCAGATTTCTCCCAGCAGAAAATAATTTTGATAGGAGATATCTTTAAACAGCACTGTGTACTTCTCAGTCTTTTAGCACAGAAGATAATGAACACACTTAAAGGTTTATCTAGGTGACTGAGCTATCTCCAATTCATCTTTCTCTTTTCCACTGGCATTTTTCTAATATGTATGGACGATCTGGTCTGTCATTACCCTCCTCAGAAACCTCTAATGTTTCCCAGTTGCTCTTGGATAAAAGCCCATCTCTTTGGCATGGCATTGGAGCTTCTCCGTGGTCTAGACTCCAGCAATGATTCTCGAAGTGTGGTCCTCAAACCAGCTGCAGCAGCAGCAGCCGAGAAGATGTTAGAGATGCAAATTCTCGGGGCTCACCCCGTACCCTCAGAATCACACTCTGGTGGTGGGGCCCAGCAATCTGCTTTTAACCGGCCCAACAGGTGAGTCAGATGCAACCTGAAGGCTTGCGCCAGTTTACATGCAATTTCCCTTTCCAACCTCATCCTCGTTCTGCATTGTCCCATGTGTCTCACATTTAAACCAGACTGCTACCCTTCCCTGAAAAAGCCACACACAAGCAATGCTTTCCTGCCCTTCCAACCTGCCACCTCCTGAAATGCCACTGCATCCAAGCCCAGTTCGAAGGCTACCCCTTGGCGAAGATGGCCCTGGGCCCTGCTTTTCTTTTGTGCAACTCACCAGCCTCTCTTGGGAGAAACTTAGCTCTTTGTGGACTGTGAGCTCCTGGAAGGAGGTGGGTTTCTGTATCCTCCACAACCTTGAAGCGTGACTTATATAACGAGGATGCTCAACAAACGTGTGTCAGAGAGAAAGGAAATCATTAGGGCGGGCTGTGTACTGAAGTGCAGATGCAAGCAAGGACTAGACAAAGCAACTGCTTTGCTGAGCAGTGCCTGCTGGTGTGATTTCAGTATGACTCTCTGAGGCCTCCAAGAACTACTGCGTGGCAGTAAAGGGCTGCTACTCACTTTGCCTCTTGTACAGCCCCTCCCCCTTCCCAGACAGAGGCACCTTTAAGGGTCATGGTGGCCTTTTGCCTATCTCCTCCCTCTGCTCTACAGAGATGCTCTTACTTGGGTCTCGTCTATAAAGTAGGAGGCTTTCCACTCTCACTGCACCATCTACCTCATGCCAATTGCTCTCTCCTTTCTTTATCTCCACATATCTCTTTGTTGTCCTTTGTCCCCTACGTGGCTTCTCCACTCTTCTCAGCTTTATAGTGAAGAGGAAGCATTTGGGAGACGGTGTAAGTCAAGCAGAACTATCACAGCTGTTACCTTCCAGTTTGGGGTTCATCTTGCTAATGTGAGTATATTTTATTTCTTTTACTCCATAGAAAGTTAATAAAACTCATTTTATTTACATTTTTTTTTTACCTGAAAACATCATCATGTGTTGAAAATTCCAGCCAATCTTGTGCCTTCTGCCCAAGTTGAGGAAGAAGGAGAGCGGATAGATGTGTGCAGCTCTGCCCAGGAAGATGGCAACCTGGCCACCAGGTGGAGGTTAAGGGCCCAACAGGTTTCCAGGATGGCACTTTCACACAACCTGTGACTGAGCAGAGAATTTTGAGAATGCCATGACACCTTGCTGTGATCAGGAGAGTTGCACAGAGAAGGCAGGCTGTCTCATTTCCCGCCAAACAAGGCTCAGCAGCAAGTGGGATTCCACTGGCCAATTTTCCCAACCTCCTGGCTCACAGAGACAATTTTTGGCCTGTTAAACACACTGTTGTACTTCTTGATTTGATTAAACTGATATGGACCAAGTCTCCGACCTACCTAAAAATGAGTCCAGAAATAAGCTAAGGTGCCGTGGCTGGGGCAGGGAGTTAAGAGAAGCAAAGAGCGTGCTAGACTCTATTGGAAGAAAAAAAATCACAAGAAGAAAAAACTACTAACCCCTGAGTCAAACTATAAAGAGAAAGCTTGCTGGGTGAGCTCATAAGCTTTGGTTGGAAGTAAACATCAGGGGTTTGTATGACCAGGAAGATCCTACAAATAAGAGGTGGGGAAACTTACAGCATTCCTACCATGATGACATATTCATATTCCTCACAAGGATCAGCCTGGGGAGATTTCTCTGCCTAAGTGGCTAACATATCTTTGGGGAGGTAAGAGATGGAAAAGGAGGAGTGTGGAAGAGGAACTCTTACTGTGCAAACCAAAGAATTCAGGGAAACCGGTCATTCGTCACTTGCTGAGTTTAGAACAGAGCCCAGCAGAGAGATGCACACTGCCCTGGTCATAGGAGGAAACCACTGTGGGAGCCAGAGGAACAGGGAGCTTCCGTTTCAACCAGCTGCCGGAGCTGCAGCTGTTTCGGACAGAAGCGAGGGCGGGACTATCTTCTGCCTTCTCTAGGATAAAATACTAACTACTTTTCTTCTTTTATCGCTCTCTTTTTTTCCCCTTTTTGCTACTGTTTTGTCTTCTTTTTAACAGAAGGAAAGAGGTCGTGCTTATAACATTCTATCCCAGGAGCCACGCATAAGTCCGCAAGTGGAAGCGGCCTTCCGGATTCACAGAGGCCCCGGCTCCCCCTTGAACAAGGCCCCTGCGCTGTGAACAAGGCAGCACTATCACTATCTCTCACAGGATGCCGTGCTAAGAATACAAATCAAAATGACATGCCAGGTCTTTCTTAAGAATAAAAACACTGATCCGCTGGATCTTTAGCTCTTGGTCTGTTGAGTGTGTAAATCTAAGAAATGAGCCCCAGTTGAAGCAGATAATACTCTCACTGGCAGGATTCTGGCGTGGCATTAGGCCACTGCCGCTCTCTAGCTGCTTGGTGAGTAGCATTTATACCTGCACAATAAATGAGAAGCCCAGAAGAGAAAAATACTCCTTTTTGGGGGGCCAGCATCCCAAGATCTAAGGATACCCATGAGACCTCAGAAAAGGTAAAAGGGAATAACCAGCAATAGTGGACTCCTGCTCAGAATTTGGAACACCAGGCTGAGCTGAACTGCTATAGTTCCAAGGCCCAGAAGAGTTCACTTTAATGAAAACAATAGGATCTGAGGCCAACTGAGCAAAGCCCTCAGCTGTCCACGCACTGCTGGGCATTCGTATCTCTCCTCACTTGAGAGGAGCCAACCCCCAAAACTGTGTCTCTCTTCCAAAAACTGCTCTCATGATGGGACTAAATCAAAGAACCCAGTATTTCTCCATTTTATCTTCCCTTCCTCTCCATTTCTTTTTTTGGGGGGGGGTTAAAGAAAAGGGTCACCAAACGGAAGCTTGGGTGAAAGCGTGCACACTGCCTGCAGGCTGCCCTGGGCAGCGAGAGGAAGGGCTGCTTGCAACCACGTGCAGCTCAGAGCAAGAGACACAGAACCTTCAGGTCTTCCAAACGGGGAACCTCCTGGATTGGAATTCACGTGGCAATAAGAAAAAAACAATTTGGGGGACTGATACGGGTTGCCGATTGTTAGCTCTGCTAGGAAGGGCGCTTTAAAAAACAAACTACCACCTGCCAATCACCAGTGTAACAGAAAGGCCACCTTACACAGAAAATGCAGAAAGGGCAACCCTAGAATCAACACCGGTCCTTGAAATCAAATACACTTAGCTTCATATTTACCACTTAAGCCTTCTTTTTCTCATCATAAAAACACCATGAACCTGTGCTGGCTTCGTCACCTCCCTACCAAACCAGAAATTATTGTTGTTACAGCTTCCGCAGCAGTGGTCGTCTTTCCGTGTAGAAAATGGGGGAACCAAAAAAAGGATACAAAAGCTCCAATGATGAAAACGGGGCTGAAAACGTGCTTCTGGAAGGTAAACAGCGCCAGGCCCATGTAGGAGAAGATGAAGTTCTCTGCCAGGAAGTGTAACACCTCAAAGAGCTGCACGAAAAGGGAAAAGGAAGCCGTAAACCCTGTGGGTCCCCTCCCTTGTATTCGCAAGTCACTTGTGGGGACACAGGCCTGTCCCTCACCTGCTTCGTTCGACTTCTTGATTCCACCGACAGATTGTTGTAGGTGTAATGAGCTTGTGTGATTCCACAGAAAAGGACAGCTACAACGCCTGGCAAAAGAGTTAAAAAAAAAAAATCAATGGAGGGAAAAAAAGAAGCAGAAAAAAATCCTCCCTGAAACAAAAAGTTAAGGTAGGCAAGCCCAGCATATCCAACTTCCTGAAAGTTTTTGAAAATTTCCTATTATTGAAAGCTCCCTCTGCCCACACTTCTTATATCAACCTTTGCTTCTCCCAACCCTGCCCTCCTTCAAAGCCAAGGCCCCTGATTTCCCCCTTGTTCCAGTTTTAAGAGCATTCTCTCCCCTCTTCTAAACTACTGAATTGGCCATCTCTATGTGGCATTTAGCATTCATTCCCTCAAAGAGACTGTGAAGTGTGCGCCCATCACACACTTTTGTCATATTCCTCTCTGTTCACTGAATGAATGAATTTAATTTCAAACCAATGCTTTATATTTTTGCATGGTCCAAGGCTTCAGACAAAACGGATCCAGGGTACTAGTCCAATTATCCTGGCCCTGATAATCTAGATTTCTGGTTAACGGTGACTATTTTGTTGTGTAAGACAATTAACACACCTGGGACTTTGCCTATATATTTACAGATGATTGTCAAGTTTTAAAGGAAGTGAGGCATATAAAGATATGCTGCAATATTTTGAAAAGACGATAAAAAGGACTTTCGAAGTACCTGGATTATGTATAGTAACTGTACTTGAGTTTTCTAATAGAAAAATCCAATGATTTATTTTTTTTAATGAGGGAATGTGAGGAACTAAAACCACATGATCACTCACACTAATAATCTATGAAACGGGCACCATAAAAACATAGTATTGAAAAGCAATGATTAAACAGACCAGAAACAAAACAAGGAAAAATCGTGCTCACACTCATCTGAGTAGAAGCAAAATTACCTTTAAAAGGATCTATATTTTGCTTGTTATTGCTGATACGGGTTTGTAAAATAACGAAGTGATACTGTTTGTAAAATAACGAAGCAATCCAGGGGAGGATACAAAAAAGGTGTTAATATATTCAGTAACTTTTGCAGCTAAGTATCTACTTATAGTTAGAATGAGTACTCAAAGATGTAACTAAGTTTGAAACAATAAAGCTTATCCTTTAAAAAATATGTAGCTCTGGGAAACTAAATTATTCATAAGGCAGAACACCAGCCTTGCTCAGCAGTCCTCCATATGGACACTCCATGAGTGGTTTATCAACTCTGGGCAGCAGCTACTTAAGAATTCTTCGCTCCCCTCAAGCTCCCACAGACTCCGCCACAGTGAGGGGAAGGGTGGCCAAGGGCAGAGGAAACCCACCAGTAAACCCACAGGCTTCTGCCAAGAGGAAGGTGCTCCACGACATCAGGAAGAAGAGGGCCGTCTCCAGCAGGGGGAAGCAGTGCAGCTTGGTAAACTTGGTCACGTCAGCCCCTGTCAAGGAACTGTCTCCAGCAACAAGCATCAGGGTCACCGAGAACCACACTCTCTTAGCGCAGGACCCCTCCCTAAGGGCTACCCTTTCCCTTCAGCTCTTCCTTTGGGGCCCCAGAGCTGCTGCTTGGTTTTTAAAGTAAAGAAAATGAAGCTTCCCAGTAGAATAGAGGTTTCCAAGGGCTGGGAGAGGGCAGGATATAGGGATCATATTGTTTAACGGGCACACACTTTCTGTTGGGGATGACGAAGAAGGTTCGGGAAATAGCGGGGATGGTTACACAACATTGTGGATGCACCTAAGGCCGCTGAATTGTACACTTAAAATGGTTAAAATGGCAAATTTTATGTTTATGTATATTTTACCAAAATTTTAAAAAAATAATAATGTAACATAACAAAAACCAACGAATCGTACACTTCAAATGGGTGAATTGTATGGTATGTGAATTTCATCTCAATAAAGCTGTTTTTTAAAATTAAGCTTTCTACAGAAACTGGAAATGGGCTTTCTGTGCTCCTTGCAATGGCCACATTTCTGAGAGGCACAGTCAAGGCCTGAGGTGTGACTGGCAGGTTAGCTCTGGCAGTGCTGGGAGTGCCTCAGGCAGGCCTGGGAAGATGAGGTGCGGCGACTCTGACCTCTGTGGGCCACTGAGGCCTGAGTCCACAGCAGGTGCCTAATGCATGCATGAGGGAGCGAGGGAGGCATAATGCCAGGGGCAACTACAAAGTGCTGGTGTCACCTTCTGGGATCGGCAATTCCCCTCCTAACACTGCCATTCCATGGCGGGCCAGCTCAGAACCATCTCATGAGTGGTTTCAATGAGCAGTATAAATCCCCAGCACATCAAAGGGCCCTGATGAAGAAAGCAGTCTAAATCTGTACGGTCCAATACGGTAGCCGCTAGCCACATGTGGCTACTCGACACTTAAAATGTGGCTAGTCTGAATTAAGATGTGCTGTAAGAGCAAAATACACACCATATTTCCAAGATTTAGTACAAAAGTTGAATGAATAAAATCTCATTAATAATTTGTATAAGTTTTGTTAATAATTTGTGTATCAACTCCAGGCTGAAATGATGGGGCTCCCATTACAGCTGTATTGGACACTAGTGATCTAAATGCCATTGAAAGAAGATATGATGAAGGACTGAGCACACCTGTGGAAGGCTTGCCTGCTCATTCTGCACTTTGCTTTTATGTTGGTTGGTTGGTTGGTTGGTTTTTAAGTCAATATTGTGCAGTCCTTGGCTTAAGGAAGGCCACCTTGCTGTAATTCCCCCAGATAGTCCCTGGCTAGTTACGGCCACGTTAGCCCCATATGGCCTGGAACAGTGGACAACAGCAGTCAGGCTGGGGCTAAAGTACTTCACAGCCTGCTTCCTCCCAGCCTCCTGAGAGGTGGTCCCTGATTCCCGGCCTCCTCCTGGCTCTTCTACTCTTTCCGCCCCACCCCATCCCCCCAAAAAAACTGACGCTTCCCCCAAGCTCCTATCTCCAACAGGTTTATAGGAAGGACAGAAAACACAAAGGTGAGGACAGAGCTAAGCCAACAGCTACACTCTCACACATTTTCTCAAACTCTTAGCTAGGCCATCGACTGTCATGTTTCACCAAAGGGTGACATTTCAGGAGCCCCCAGCCCCCCGTGGAACAATTAATATAAGATTCATTTCTGAAAGGAAGAACTGAGAACTTTCTTTTCCCAAGTGCAATGCCACATAGTCATACTTAGGCAGGGGCAGAAACTACAAAAAGGATATTAGAGCAGTCACAACACCAGTCACAGCTCCCATGGTAAAAGAGCCACTAAATATACCTAGAAAAATGCCAACTGACTTAAAAAAGGCAGCAGCATCAAAGGCATGAGTGTTCAGCCCCGCTGGCTGGTAGGCAACAATAGACCTGGAGTTTAAAGAGAGAGTTAAAAAACACTAAGCTGGTTTTACACCATGGTACTTACAAATATCGACAAACATAGGTATCTACACTCTGCAGAGGACTCCCCATGGTGCATTCGTTTAATTTAATCTTCAGTCACCATGTTATGATGGTATCAGCATTCCAATCGCTGCCGACTGGACAAAGCAACATAACTTTATCAACCAAGTTGATAAACCTCATTTAGAAAAGCACCCAATTCAAAATTTAACACTTTTAAGATGGGCCTCTGATTTTAGCCCAGAGCATTCAGGAAGCCAGAGTCTCTCTTCCCAGGCAGAAATATTGTTACTTACGAGGACAGTACAATGGCAACAGCATCATTTAGGACACTTTCTCCAAACAGAAGTGCATAAAGGTCCACATCTGCATGCAATTCATTAAATATCGCCAGTACAGTCACTAAAACATGGGCCAAAAGCATACACATTAGTTGCAGTTTCTGACTTTAAGCCATTGATAACAAATTCATAGAAGCAATTCTTATCTTTGGTGGGACAGGGTGGTTTGGGAGACAGTAAGGGAGTCAAAGATGGGTCGTCTGTCTATGGCAGAAATGAAAATGGCAATCTTCCTAATCTTAATGATATGATGCTTGATTCTAATAACACTGTGCTCTCCACTGTAATCCCGTCACACTTTGAAAACACTTCTATTACAGAACTTAAAAAATAATCACGATTAATGTGACTTGGCTCTACTGGTGGGTTGAAATCTCTTTGAAGGCAGAAACCCTATTTTATTTTTTATTTTATTGAAGTATAGTTGATTTACAAAGTTGTGTTAGTTTCAGGTTACAGCAAAGTGATTCAGATATATATATATATATATATATATATCTGAATACACACACACACACATACACATTCTTTTTCGTATTCTTTTCCATTATGGTTTATCACAGGATATTGAATATAGTTCCCTGTGCTATACAGTAGGACCCTGTTGTTTATCCATTCTATTGATACATATAACAGTCTGCATCTGCTAATCCAAAACTCCCACTCCATCCCTCGCCCACCCTCCTCTCCTTTGGCAACCACAAGTCTGTTCTCTATGTCTGTGAGTCTCTTTCTGTTTCATAGACACGTTCGTTCGCGTCATATTTTAGATTCCACATATAAGTGATATCATATGGTATTTGTCTTTCTCTTTCTGACTTACTTCACTTAGTATGGTAGTCTCTAGGTCCATCCATGTTGCTGCAAAGAAATCCTATTTTATTGATCACTGTGCTCCAGCATAGGGTCGGGGCACAGTGAAGGTTTAATAAAGGATTATGAAATAATGGAAGTCTTCACTTATAACAGAGTATACATAATTACACTTCTCACAGTTTTCACATTTCATAAACATTTAAAAATCAGCTATTTTTGATTAGGAACCAAGATGGCGAAGTAGAAGGACGTGCTCTCACTCCCTCTTGCGAGAACACCGGAATCACAACTGGCTGCTGGACAATCATCCACAGAAAGACACTGGAACTCACCAAAAAAGATACCCCACATCCAAAGACAAAGGAGAAGCCACAATGAGATGGTAGGAGGGGTGCAATCACAATAAAATCAAATCCCATAACTGCTGGGTGGGTGACTCACAAACTGGAGAACACTTATACCACAGAAGTCCACCCACTAGAGTGAAGGTTCTAAGCCCCACGTCAGGCTTCCCAACCTGGGGGTCTGGCAACGGGAGAAGGAATTCATAGAGAATCAGACTTTGAATGCTAGTGGGATTTGATTGCAGGACTTTGACAGGACTGGGGGAAACAGAGACTGCACTCTTGGAGGGCACACACAAAGTAGTGTGTGCATCGGGACCCAGGGGAAGGAGCAGTGACCCCACGGGAGACTGAACCAGACCCACCTGCTAGTGTTGGAGGTCTCCTGCAGAGGCGGGGGGTGGCTGTGGCTCACTGTGAGGACAAGGACACTGGCAGCAGAAGTTTTGGGAAGTACTCCTTGGCGTGAGCCCTCCCAGAGTCTGCCATTAGCCCCACCAAAGAGCCCAGATAGGCTCCAGTGTTGGCTCGCCTCAGGCAAAACAACCAACAGGGAGGGAACCCAGCCCCACCCATCAGCAGACAAGTAGATTAAAGTTTTACTGAGCTCTGCGCACCAGAGCAACAGCCAGCTCTACCCACCACCAGTCCCTCCCATCAGGAAACTTGCACAAGCCTCTTAGATACCCTTATCCACCAGAGGGCAGACAGCAGAAGCAAGAAGAACTACAATCCTGCAGCCTGTGGAACAAAAACCACACTTACAGAAAGACAGACAAGATGAAAAGGCAGAGGGCTATGTACCAGATGAAGGAACAAGATAAAACCCCAGAAAAACAACTAAATGAAGTGGAGATAGGCAATCTTCCAGTAAAAGAATTCAGAATGATGATAGTGAAGATGATCCAGGGCCTCAGAAAAACAATGGAGGCAAAGATCGAGAACATGCAAGAAATGTTTAACAAAGACCTAGAAGAATTAAAGAACAAACAAACAGAGATGAACAATACAATAACTGAAATGAAAACTACACTAGAAGGAATCAATAGCACAATAACTGAGGCAGAAGAACGGATAAGTGACCTGGAAGACAGAATGGTGGAATTCACTGCTGTGGAACAGATTAAAGAAAAAAGAATGAAAAGAAATGAAGACAGCCTAAGAGACCTCTGGGACAACATTAAACACAACAACATTTGCATTATAGGGGTCCCAGAAGGAGAAGAGAGAGAGAAAGGACCCGAGAAAATCTTTGAAGAGATTATAGTCGAAAACTTCCCTAACATGGGAAAGGAAGTAGTCACCCAAGTCCAGGACGCACAGAGAGTCCAATACAGGATAAACCCAAGGAGAAACACACCGAGACACATAGTAATCAAATTGGCAAAAATTAAAGACAAAGAAAAACTACTGAAAGCAGCAAGGGAAAAACGACAAATAACATACAAGGGAACGCCCATAAGGTTAACAGCTGATTTCTCAGCAGAAACTCTACAAGCCAGAAGAGAGTGGCATGATATACTTAAAGTGATGAAAGGGAAGAACCTACAACCAAGATTACTCTACCCGGAAAGGACCTCATTCAGCTTCGATGGAGAAATCAAAAGCTTTACAGACAAGCAAAAGCTAAGAGAATTCAGCACAACCAAACCAGCTCTACAACAAATGCTAAAGGAACTTCTCTAAGTGGGAAACACAAGAGAAGAAAAGGACCTACAAAAACAAACCCAAAACAATTAAGAAAATGGTCATAGGAACATACATATCGATAATTACCTTAAACGTGAATGGATTAAATGCTCCAACCAAAAGACACAGGCTTGCTGAATGGATACAAAAATAAGACCCCTATACATGCTGTCTACAAGGGACCCACTTCAGACCTAGGGACACATACAGACTGAAAGTGAGGGGATGGACAAAGATATTCCATGCAAATGGAAATAAAAAGAAAGCTGGAGTAGCAATACTCATATCAGATAAAATAGACTTTAAAATAAAGAATGTTACAAGAGACAAGGAAGGACACTACATAATGATCAAAGGATCAATCCAAGAAGAAGATATACAATTATAAATATATATGCACCCAACATAGGAGCACCTCAATACATAAGGTAACTGCAGCTATAAAAGAGGAAATCGACAGTAACACAATAATAGTGGGGGACTTTAACACCTCACTTACACCAATGGACAGATCATCCAAAATGAAAATAAATAAGGAAACAGAAGCTTTAAATGACATAACAGACCAGATAGATTTAATTGATAAAAACGGCAGATTACACTTTCTTCTCAAGTGTGCACGGAACATTCTCCACGATAAATCACATCTTGGGTCACAAATCAAGCCACAGTAAATTTAAGAAAATTGAAATCATATCAAGCATCTTTTCTGACCACAACACTGAGATTAGAAATGAATAACAGGGAAAAAAACGTAAAAAACACAAACACATGGAGGCTAAACAATACGTTACTAAATAACCAAGAGATCACTGAAGAAATCAAAGAGCAAATCAAAAAATACCTGGAGACAAATGACAATGAAAACACGACAATCCAAAACCTATGGGATACAGCAAAAGCAGTTCTAAGAGGGAAGTTTATAGCTATACAAGCCTATCTCAAGAAACAAGAAAAATCTCAAATAAACAATCTAACCTTACACCTACAGGAACTAGAGAAAGAAGAACAAACAAAACCCAAAGTTAGCAGAAGGAAAGAAATCATAAAGATCAGAGCAGAAATAAATGAAATAGAAACAAAGATAACAATAGCAAAGATCAATAAAACTAAAAGCTGGTTCTTTGAGAAGATAAACAAAACTGATAAACCATTAGTCAGACTCATCAAGAAAAAGAGGGAGAGGACTCAAATCAATAAAATTAGAAATGAAAAAGGAGAAGTTACAACAGACACGGCAGAAATACAAAGCATCCTAAGAGACTACTACAAGCAACTCTATGCCAATAAAATGGACAACCTGGAAGAAATGGACAAATTCTTAGAAAGGTATAACCTTCCAAGACTGAACCAGGAAGAAATAGAAAATATGAAGAGACCAATCACAAGTAATGAAATTGAAACTGTGATTAAAAATGTTCCAAAAAACAAAAGTCCAGGACTGGATGGCTTCACAGGTGAATCCTGTCAAACATTTAGAGAAGAGCTAACACCCATCCTTCTCAAACTCTTCCAAAAAATTGCAGAGGAAGGAACACTCCCAAACTCATTCTATGAGGCCACCTTCACCCTGATACCAAAACCAGACAAAGATGTCACAAAGAAAGAAAACTACAGACCAATATCACTGATGAATATAGATGCAAAAAGCCTCAACAAAATACTAGCAAACAGAATCCAACAACACATTAAAACGATCATACACCATGATCAAGTGGGATTTATCCCAGGGATGCAAGGATTCTTCAATATATGCAAATCAATCAATGTGATATACCATATTAACAAATTGAAGAATAAAAACCATATGATCATCTCAATAGATGCAGAAAAAGCTTTTGACAAAATTCAACACCCATTTATGTATGATAAAAACTCTCCAGAAAGTGGGCATAGAGGGAACCTACCTCAACATAATAAAGGCCATATATGACAAACCCACAGCAAACATCATTATCAATGGTGAAAAACTGAAACATTTCCTCTAAGATCAGGAACAAGACAAGGATGTCCACTCTCGCCACTATTATTCAACATAGTTTTGGAAGTCCTAGCCACGGCAATCAGAGCAGAAAAAGAAATAAAAGGAATACAAATTGGAAAAGAAGAAGTAAAACCGTCACTGTTTGCAGATGACATGATACTGTACATAGAGAATCCTAAAGATGCCACCAGAAAACTACTAGAGCTAATCAATCAATTTGGTAAAGCTGCAGGATACAAAATTAATGCACAGAAATCTCTTGCATTCCCATACACTAATGATGAAAAATCTGAAAGAGAAATTAAAGAAACACTCCCCTCTACCACTGCAACAAAAAGAATAAAATACCTAGGAATAAACCTACCTAGGGAGACAAAAGACCTGTATGCAGAAAACTATAAGACACTGATGAAAGAAATTAAAGATGATACCAACAGATGGAGAGGTATACCATGTTCTTGGATTGGAAGAATCAATATTGTGAAAATGACTAAACTACCCAAAGCAATCTACAGATTCAATGCAATCCCTATCAAATTACCAATGGCATTTTTTTATGGAACTAGAACAAAAAAATCTTAAAATTTGTATGGAGACACAAAAGACCCCGAATAGCCAAAGCAGTCTTGAGGGAAAAAAAGGGAGCTGGAGGAATCAGACTCCCTGATTTCAGACTATACTACAAAGCTATAGTAATCAAGACACTATGGTACTGACAGAAAAACAGAAACATAGATCAATGGAACAAGATAGAAAGCCCAGAGATAAACCTACGCACCTATGGTCAACTAATCTATGACAAAGGAGGCAAGGATATACAATGGAGAAAAGACAGTCTCTTCAATAAGTGGTGCTTGGAAAACTGGACAGCTACATGTAAAAGAATGAAATCAGAACACTCCCTAACACCATACACAAAAATAAACTCAAAATGGATTAGAGACCTAAATGTAAGACCAGACACTATAAAACTCTTAGAGGAAAACATAGGAAGAACACTCTTTGACATAAATCACAGCAAGATCTTTTTTGACCCACCTCCTAGAGAAATGGAAATAAAAACAAAAGTAAACAAATGGGACCTAATGAATCTTAAAAGTTTTTGCACAGCAAAGGAAACCATAAACAAGACGAAAAGACAACCCTCAGAATGGGAGAAAATATTTGCAGATGAATCAACGGACAAAGGATTAATCTCCAAAATATATAAACAGCTCATGCAGCTCAATATGAAAACAACAAACAACCCAATTCAAAAATGGACAGAAGACCTAAATAGACATTTCTCCAAAGAAGACATACAGATGGTCAAGAAGTACATGAAAAGCTGCTCAACATCACTAATTATTAGAGAAATGCAAATCAAAACTACAATGAGGTATCACCTCACCCCAGTTAAAATGGGCATCATCAGAAAATCTACAAACAACAAATGCTGGAGAGAGTGTGGAGAAAAGGGAACCCTCTTGCACTGTTGGTGGGAATGTAAGTTGATACAGCCACTATGGAGAACAGTATGGAGGTTCCTTAAAAAACTAAAAATAGAATTACCATATGACCCAGCAATCCCACTACTGGGCATATACCCAGAGAAAACCATAATTCAAAAAGACACATGCACCCGAATGTTCATTGCAGCACTACTTACAATAGGCAGGTCATGGAAGCAACCTAAATGCCCATCGACAGACGAATGGATAAAGAAGATGTGGTATATATGTACAATGGAATATTACTCAGCCATAAAAAGGAACGAAATTGGGTCATTTGCAGAGACGTGGATGGATCTAGAGACTGTCATACAGAGTGAAGTAAGTCAGAAAGAGAAAAACAAATATCGTATATTAATGCATATATGTGGAACCTAGAAAATGGTACAGATGAACTGGTTTGCAGGACAGAAATTGAGACACAGATGTAGAGAACAAAGGTATGGACACAAAGGGGAGAAAGCAGCAGGGGGGTGGGGATGGTGGTGTGATGAATTGGGCAATTGGGATTGACATGTATACACTGATGTGTATAAAATTGATGAGTAATAAGGACCTGCTGTATAAAAAAAATTAAATTAAATTAAAAAATTTTTTTAAAAAATCAGCTATTTTCCAGACCAGCAGCTCTCATACTTTTGATCTCAGGACTCCTTTAAACCCTTAGAAAATTTTGAGGCTCCAAAGAGCTTTAGTTTTGTGGGCTATAGGTATCAATATTTACTGTATTGAATAAAACAAAAAATTCAATATTTATTCATTTAAATTACTAGTAAAACCATTATATCTTAACATATTTTTAATGAAAAATAATTATATTTTCCAAAAAAAAAATAGTGAGAAGAGAGCCACTGTTTTACATTTTCTCAGATCTCTTCAACATCTGAAGTAATGGAAGATAGATGGTTCTCATATCTGTTTCTGCATTCGATCAACAGAGAGTCAGTATCACACATCATACAGCCCCTGGAAAACTCCAGTCAATGGTACACTTGTGAAAGAACGTAAGTTAAAAAGACAAATGATGGGGCTTCCCTGGTGGCGCAGTGGTTGAGAGTCTGCCTGCCGATGCAGGGGACACGGGTTCGAGCCCTGGTCTGGGAGGATCCCACATGCCGCGGAGCAAATGGGCCTGTGAGCCACAATTGCTGAGCCTGCGGGTCTGGAGCCTGTGCTCCGCAACAAGAGAGGCCGCGATGGTGGGAGGCCCGCGCACCGCGATGGAGGGTGGCCCCCACTTGCCGCAACTGGAGGGGGCCCTCGCACAGAAACGAGGACCCAACACAGCCATAGATAAATAAATAAATAAATAAAAATTGTAAAAAAAAAAAAAAAAAAAAAGCAAGTTACTTCATTCTTTCTAATGGTTGCATAGTATTCTGCTGAATGAACAATACCATAATTTATAAAAAAAAAAAAAGACAAATGATGTACTACTATTATTATTAAATCAGTTTTGACTTTATGGACCCACCTGAAAGGGCTTTGGAGTTTCTCAACTTCAGTTCTACTGATATTCAGGGCCATATAACTCTGTCGTGGGGGCTGTCCTGTGCATTGTAAGACAGTTTAGCAGTATCCCTGACCTCTACCCACAAGATACCAGTAGCACTGCACATTCTCCCCTGCCAAGTTGTGACAACCAAAAATGTCTCCAGACATTGCCAAATGTCTGCTGGGCGGGGGGGGGGTGGGGGGAGGGGTGTGGCGCAGAATCACCCCCGGTTGAGAACCACTGCTCTAAATGTATACATGCAGGCGGGGTTCTCTTTCAACACTCACACCCAGCTACCTTCTGCTTTGTTAGTTTCTGCCATAAGGACCTGAAAAACTAAACTCACTTCTTCAGCTTCCCTTGTGGTGAGTGCCACTTTTGCTGCCTGGAGGAGGGTGGAGACTGGACGCAGTGCAGTCATCTTGCCTCCATGGGGCAACTAAGGTGTGTCTGAAACCCAAGGGTAATGCCCTAGAAAGACCGAGTGCCTGGATGCCTGATTCTAGTGGCAGCCGTGGCACCAGCTCGGAGCCGTTAGCCAAGATAAATAGCTCTCTGTTTAAGCTAGTATTAGCCAGATTTTTCCGTTATTTGCAGCCAAACGCATTACTAACTGATACTATTAGAAAACAAAACCAAACAAATATTTAGCACTATTATAAGCCAACCACTCTTGTAACCATCATCCAGTTCAAGAAATGGAACTTTGCCAGCCCCCACAGAAGCCCCCCACAATATGTACCATCCCAATCTCAAGCCCCTTCCTTCACTCAAAAGTAACCAGTAACCTGATTTATAGGAATCATTTCCTTGCATTTCCTTATAGTTTGACCACCAATGTATATTGCTTGACACTATCATTCGGGGTTTACCCATTTTCAAATTGATTGTTTTAATACTTTACATCTCTTTTTCTCCATGGGTTCCCCCTCCATTCCTTTCTGTCAGCTCTCTTTTCATAACGTCCTATTGTGTAGTCCTCTCATTTCTGAATTTTCCAATCCTGATGTATACAGTTCTTGTATAACTTCTATCATTTTCTTAACTTCCTTTAGCTTCTGTTGGAATGTTAATAAAGTTTCATCTGCTTTGGGACCCTCTTCTTCTGGTATGACTTCATTATCTGTAACTTTATTATTCATAGGGGTTATCCCCATTTTTTCTTATGTTTACATGAAGTTCAACCTCAATCCGTTTCTGCTGCCCATATTAAGTGAGGTGGGTAGAGGGTAGAAGGCCCAGAACAGCTTTTCCAGTTTCATGGCTCTAGGGCTCCCTCTTCTGGTTTTACATTGAAGTATTAAAAATACGGCCCAGAGGCGTAGCCACCCGGAGGTGTAGCCAATACTCAGATCTACTTCCTCTGGCCTTCTCCACCATTAGTATCTGAGCTTTCTCCTTTAATGCCCCATCAATCAAGGTCTGTGGTCCCAGCAGGTCATTTTTAGGGAGTGGTTCTGTCCTTGCAGAGCGATCTTCTACAAGGGATTTCCTGAGAGGTCTGAGGGCCCAGGTCACACCAGCAGCCTCACACCTCCTCCAGTCTCCTTGCCCTCACCCACAAATTAGAGCCTGAAAAGCCTCCTCCCAGTATTAACTGCTGTTATCCAATACGACCATAAAATTCTTTACTCCCAGTGGGGATCCCTCCTTTTGAGTGTGAATACTTGTGGGAAATTTCTAGGTTCCCTGACAATCAAAATGACCAGCAGCCCCCTCTTTCCTTTGCTTTCTCCAGCGCAGCTGCTGTTCTTATCCCTAAGTCTCTCTGCTACCCGTAGTTTGACCCCACCAGTTGATAACTGGGGATTCATGGAGATACTCTGTTGCTAGTTGAGTCTGTGTTTTCTTTTTTGCTGTCTTGCTTTCTCTATTTTTGTTAGGGATTAAGGGAGATTCTGAAACCACTTCCCATCACGCCTTTCTTTTCAAAAACTTTAACTCATTTATTGAGAGTAAACAAAAAATAATTTGGATTTGAAAAATGTCAACTATATCATGAGGCTGCTCCAGATAATCGTAAATCTAGGCAATAAAACCACTACTCTAAGCTCTCAGATGCTAACCAGACATCAACAGGGGGCATCACCAGCAGGCATACTTCCTAAAGGACAGACATGTCATCTGTATAAAACAAGACGCAAACAAGGTTAATCTCTTTCTTCCACACTTGAAAACAGTTTATCAAGTTACACAACAGGAAAAATCTTTAGGGATTAGGCCAAAAAAAGTTCCTGTTTTCTCCATTATTTATTACATGAACGATATGTGATGGTTAATTTTACTCGTCAACTTGACTGGACCATGGGGTGCCCAGATATTCGATTAAACATTATTCTGGATGTGTCTGTGAGGTTCTGGATGAGATTCACATTTGAATCAGTAGACTGAGTAAAGCAGATGGCCCCCCTCAATGAGGGTGGGACTCATGTGGTCTGGTGAAGGTTTCACTAGAACAAAAAGGCAGAGTAAGGGAGAATTCACTTTCTCTGCCTGTCTTTGGACCCAGACTGGAACTACAGCATTGGCTCTCCTGGTTCTCAAGCCTTTGCACGGCAGATCTTGAGACTTCTTAGCCTCCATAATCACATGAGCCAATTCCTTACAATCAAGCAGTCAATCAATCAATATGTCTCTTTCCCTCTCCCCCTCACACACACATATGTCTCCTATTTATTCTGTTTCTTTGAAGAAACCTGACTAATACAAAACCTCTACTCTTAGTTTATCATTATGTGACACAAGAATTGTCTTGTTTTGAACCCAATGCTGAAGAAAAATTAACAATGATAACAATAACAATTATTAAGGTCTTATCGGGAAGCAGGCACTATGCTAAACATTTTACAATCTCATTTAGTCCTCATAAAAACCCTAGGAAGGTAGTAGTATCATATCTCCCAATTTAGAGATGAGAAAACAGGCCGTGTGTGGTGGGTTGCTTTCTGCTGCGGTAACAAACTTCCCAAAATCTCAGTGGTCAAACGCGAGAGAAAATTTATCTATTACTCATACAGTACGTCCACTGGGGGTTGGCACCAGAGGCCTCTATTCACATCAGTCAGTCAGTCACTCAGGGACTCAGGACTGGTGGAGGCTAATCTCAACGAATAGAGCACGGGGTTGGCAGCCCAGGACACCTGGGTCCCAGGACTTCATCTGCGAGGGTTCTGGCAGGAAACAGATGAGTAATTTGAGGAGTGTTTATAAAGGCATTATTTATAGAAGTGTGTAGAGAGCACGGGAGAGGGGGAGGGCAGTACCTGTGGCTGAAAACAGGGAGCTTTTATACCATCCCTAGGCTCAAAGGGTCCAGGGAAGGAGTGGTTGCCAGAACCAGGAGCTGTGTGGAGAGGGTCACCCAACAGGAGCCGTGACCTTTGTTCAAGGGACACAGCCAGCCCACAGGGACCCTGCATGTCCAGCCTCCTCCCAGTCTCCCACTGGTGCTCCCCCCGTGGACAAATCCAATGGGAAAGTAGAAGGCAAAGGAACCTTTGCAATCTTCCATACCAGTCAGCCTCTCAGTGCCAAGAAGAGAGTGGGGAAGGGTAGTGTGGAAATGTGGAGGGGCAAACGGAAGCCATCCAATAGTGCACAGCAAAGTCCAAAGACAGAGTAAAGCCAAGCCTTGAGTACATGATTTTCAAAAGCCCCTTTGACTTTTAAACACTATTTTCCTAAAATACTACTGTACCAGTAGTAAAAAAAAAAAATAATGTGTAGTTAACTCGTTTATTTATGACAATAAACACTAGCTCTGCATAATTAATAATTAACACTTTGTACTGGTCTGAATGTGGCTGTTCTGAATTTCAATTTCTCATTCTCCCTGCCCATCACCTTAGAAAGCAAGGCAGGAAGGAAGTCAGCCATGTCCCTCCTGGGCAAGCCTGTGCCCAACCCAGATGAGGACTACGGGTGTGGACAACCAGAAGATGATGCGGGGGTGGGGGTAGGAAGGGGATGACAGACTGGGTGAGTGGCTGCCCCCCACAGCTGGACCCTTGCAATCGGAGAGAACAAGGTCACAACAGCTGTTTCCAACTGGACATGGACTGAGAAATTACAATTCGCTGACTGAAGACTGCTGGTACAGGTATCTAAAAAGCAGTGGGGAAAATGAAACAATAGTGGAAAGAGAAAGAAGGAAAAATCAAGAACCTGACTTTGTTCCTTCAACTAACGTTCCCTGAACACTCCACCTGTGTACTAAGGAGTACTTAGCACTTGCGAACGCTCAGCACAAAGCAGCAAGTAATGTTATGTAGAAAATAGACCTGACTCAGGAGCTGTGGGAGCTACTGACTGAAGCAGTAAAGGAAGAATAACCAGGCAGGTGGCAGATTTGACCTCAGTCTCGAAGACTAAGCAAAAGACTGACCAGCCTGGGCGGTGCAACTAGAGAATTACTCTCTGACAGCACAGATCGCAGCTTTTGAAACCTGTGAGTGGGTCTGATTGACTCGAGGGGTATAAAAGTGACAGGATTACAGTGAGAGGAATCACTGCATAATGGTTCACAGGAAGGCAGGGCGCTCATTTTCTCTGGTAGCTGCTTACGAATGTACCAATACTACAGGTTGGAAACTTATATTTTCTTTCCTGAGTTGTGGATCCATTTAAGTAACAGTCCACAAAGATGGCACGTGGCACCCATGACACACAACCACGGAACGGAGAGGGCTCCTGGTCACAGAGCAGCCTATATAGCACACCACGCACAGGCTGCCCCCATCAACGGGAAGACCAAACACAAGAGCCAAGTACAGTGAAATCAGGGACAAGGACTCTTACTCTTTCATCCCAATACCAGAATTTCTGTTTGATGCACCAGGCACAAGAAGTCAATTTGGTCTTATGGTTCCCCTCTAACTCTGCACTTAAAGTTTTTATTTCTTTTATGGCCCAAGTGTTCAAACAACAGATTTTTAGGAAGCTGGTAAAACACTTTTAATTTACAAAAACATTCTACATTTCAGAAAGACTTCCATTAAAAAGCAGTTAAAGTTAATGTCCTGATGTTTAATAAGTTTAAAGTTTCAATTTTCTAGAACTTTCATTTCTATAAAACCCTTACTGTGCCAATCTTCACAGGACAAATAAAAATGGTGTGTCATGGTAATGCCTTCCATTATCTCCTACCACAGCATGGACACATTAAAGTGAAGTAAACAATTACAAAGATAATCTGGAAAAATAAGCCTTTCTATCCAATTAAATGAAGCGACACTAATGGCTCAGAAAACAGTATCAGTAATCTTTATGTTACACTAACTTCCCTTTGCTTATTGGTGGTACTAGTTAGATGTTAGTAATAAAGTTATAGATGAGTATAGTTAGTAATATATTTTCAGAGACACTAAACACCTTTCTTAAACTTATATAGAATCATTTCTCAACAGACACACATTTGGAGATGTCACAGACATTGTAGTGTCAGAATAATAAAGCTACTTTTCACAGTGCTTAGGTTAAGTGGTAACCTGTTATTAAACACACACACACACACACACACACACACACACACACACACAGGTAAAACAGAGAAATCTCTGCCTGAGTCAGAAGATGTTGATAGAGACCAACATAATCAGCAGATGATATGCTCAACACTTTACATGCATTATCTCATTTAATCTTCACAATAGCCCTTCACAATAGGAAACAGGTACCATTATTCCTACTTCATAAATGAGGAAACTGATGCTCAGGAGATAAAGTGTGCCCAGGCCACCCGCTTAGTGACTGGCAGGGCTAGAAGTCAAACCACCACCTGCAACTCCACATCCCACATTCTTTTCACAAACAAGGGTGCTTCAACCAGCCAAGTCTTCAGTATCAATTTACTTAGAGTGTTTGTAAGAAAACAGGGGGGTGAGAGGGACTTCCCTGGTGGCCCAGTGGTTAGGACTTCACGCTTCCACTGCAGGGGGCATGGGTTCGATCCCTGGTCAGGGAACTAAGATCCCACATGCCTCGTGGTGTGGCCAAAAAAAAAAATTAAAAAAAAACATTTTAAAAAAAATAGGGGGGGGTGAGAGAAATCAATGGTTTTTGGATCATCAAGATTTTTCAGAGCCACACAACTGTCTAGAGCTGTGCTATCCAATGCGGTAGCCACTAGCCACATGTAGCCATTTAAACTTAAATTACTGAGCATAAAATTCAAAAATCAGTTCTTCGGTTGCACTATCCCACATTTCAAGTGCTCAAAAGCCACACGTAGCTACTGGCTACCATAAAGGATTGGGAAGACTATAGAACATTTCTATCACCACAGAAAGGTCTATTGGGTAGCGCTGATCTAGAGGACCCCCCAAGAGGCACGGTGAAGTGGAGGTGGGGCATGGTGGGAATCTGCATATCTTAGCGATCATCACTGCCCAGAATGTTAGAGGACATCATAGACAATGAAAAGACCTTTCCATCTGTACTGTAAGAACAAGATCAGCTCTTTCTCCATAAATTCTTTCCCTGCAATGGCACTCTCAGTAGTTAACACTAGAGGAAAGAATAGCTGTAACTACTTTATGTGAACCGATTCAATTATGGGTTCCAACTTGGAGAGGAGAGCCTGTTTGTTTGTTTTGAGCTGCAGGGGAGGAAGGGTATATAATAATTCCACTTTTAAGAACTGGTTCAACTAACACTTGAAAAATACAAGGTAAGAGATTTATGAATAGGAACCACATCACAGTGTGCAGGAACATTGCACAAAAGGACTTCACAAATTAAATTACATTCACTACAGGTACTGGTGTGCATTTCTACTAAGCAAAGGTATTATTTAAACCAAATGATAGGTTTCCTAAAAGAATGCAAAAGCACAACACTGAGAAAAAAGACAGTCTAAGTGTAAAAATTATGACTAAATTAGACATTCTAAAATCAAAGACAAAAAGAGAAATACAGGTGGAAGCAACCCAAGTGCTTGTTGGCAGATGGATGGATAAACAAGATGTGGTACATTCATACAATGGAATATTATTCAGGTTTAAAAGGAAGGAAATTCTGACACATGTTACAACATAGATGAATCTTGAGGACATTATGCTAATGAAATAAGCCAGACACAAAAAGACAACTTCTGATGATTCCACTTATATGAGGTATCTACAGTAGTCAAACTCATAGAGACAGAAAGTAGAATGGTGGCTGCCCAGGACTGGG
This sequence comes from Balaenoptera acutorostrata, assembly GCF_949987535.1. Classification (NCBI taxonomy): domain Eukaryota; kingdom Metazoa; phylum Chordata; class Mammalia; order Artiodactyla; family Balaenopteridae; genus Balaenoptera; species Balaenoptera acutorostrata. Next base: position 41,185,285 of record NC_080085.1, read on the forward strand.
GGGTGGGGTGGGGGGAGAGTGGGGAGATGTTGCTTAATGCGTATAGAGTTTCAGTTTTGCAAGATGAAAAAATTCTGGAGATTGGTTGCACAACAATGTGAATATACTCAACACTGCTGAACTATACACCTGAAGATGATTAAGATGGTAAATTTTATGTTGTTGGGTTTTTTTACAATAAGAAGAAGAAGAAGAAAAGGGAAATGCAGGCCCTTCTTAGAAAAGCCATCTAAGTCTGTTAGACCACTTACTGGTCTCTTCCTCCACTGTTCCATGTTAACACTACAGTCTCCTTACTGTAATGAAAGTTAATGATTGCTCTGAACTTTTTAAGATTTAAATAATAAAACATCATAATGGTAAGGCCAAATATGCAAATACCTGGGTCAGTAGCAGAGATAACTGCTCCAAAAAAGAGACAATCCGTGTAGTAAAATTTATCCGAGAGCTGCCCCACAATCTTCATGAGCTTCACCACACCATACATGAGATTTCTGTAAGAAGGGAAGGTAAACTATGTCAGAAGGAAAAAAAAAAAAGAAAAGAAAACCCACCTAATTGAGTAACCTGGCAAATGAGCAAGCAGAGGAGTACTAGAATACTGCACTTCCAGAGAGGTTTGTGAAAACGTCGGGCAGCTGCTGTGGTTGGACACTTACCAGGAACATGTGCAAATAAGACTTTGGCACCAAGTAATGGTCTGCAGTTAATGTCATCTTGCTGAAATATCTGAACACTCCATTTTAAAAAACTGTGCTTATTTACAACTATAAAGTATGATCCTCAATTAGCAACAGTTAGGGCATTTTAAGCAAATGGGTAGTAGGGAAGAAAGGAAGAGAAAGAACCCTGCAAAATGGGTAATGAATTGCTACAAAACTCCCAGGATTCTAAGACAATGCATTTAAAGTCATGTAAATGAGTAGACTGGATGAAGCTGGAGAGAAAAAAAATGGGTTGGCCACAAAGATCCAACTGGTCAACCTTCTCTGCCAATAATTATTTCAAAGAAGGGAAGAGAGGCAAAACTCTTTGAACATCCCATTAAAATATCAGCGTACCCATTGACATATCTGGCTTCTCACTCTTTGCATGGGTCAGGCAGGCCAGCAGCAGCCCTCCTTATACTGTGCAGAATGTGATATGGCCCAAGAAGGACCACCAAGTTAATATTTCAACTTGGCCAGAGCACATTTCCTACAGGACAGCTGACAAATTGGGAGGAGTGAAGAGTGTTAAAAGGCCTAGTACATGTTATTAAGGGTGTGTGTGTGTCTGTGTGTGTGTGTGTGTGTGTGTGTGTGTGTGTTGGTAGCAGCTGTAGGGATTAGGGGAATAAAAACAACCACAGAATAAAGAGAAATTAAGAAAATCCCATTTACAACGGCATCGAAAAGAATAAAATGCCAAAAATAAATAGCCACAGAATAGACTCATTGTACCCTACAGCCAACCCCCAATAATAAGATTCTTAAAGGTCAAGACCATATCATTGCTCATCTTTGTACCTTAGGTGTCTAGAACAGTAGATTGACCAAGCTAGAAATTCAAGAACTATTTGCAGAATTGAATCCTTTTGAGAATAAATAGCTATAACTTAGTGTTTGCCTACTGTGTGCCAGACATTGACACTGTTCCAGACACTTAAACAGCTATATTTCAATTCACAGGAATTCTATGATACAGAGTTGATTTGCTCTTTGTTGCTTATCAAAGGCTTCTTTCACCTACCTTTTAAATATTTCTTGAAACTAGACCTTCCTCTCCATTTCCTTCTATCATAAGCTTAGATCTGAGCAATAAGACTTCTCCGTGGTAGCGTTTTCCCTACAGTCACCAATACCAGTTATCTAACCTGTCACTCTTCAATGGCTTGTCTCTCTTAAAGGACAAAGTCCAAGCCCCTCCTGTTTTGGTGGCATAAAAGGCTCCTGCTTTTATCTCCAGCTTTCCAGCTAATTTTTTTAAATTAACTGAAGTTCACATTTCATTCAGATTTCCTTAGTTTTTACCTAATATCCCTTTTCTGTTCCAGGATTCCATCCAGGATACCACATTACATTTAGTCATCATATCTCTTTTGTCTCCTCTTGGCTGTGACAGTTTCTCAGACTTTGCTTGTTTTTGATGACCTTGGCAGTTGGGGAGGAGTACTGGTCAGGTATTTTGCAGAATGTGGGACTTGTCTGATTTTTTTTCTCATGATTAGACTGAGGTAATGCGATTTTGGGAGGAAGACACAGCGGTAAGTGCCATTCTCATCACAGATATCAAAGGTACAGCGTATCAACATGATTTACCAATTTTGGTGTTAATCTTGATCATCTGGCTGAGGTAGTGTTTGCCAGGTTTCTCCTCTGTAAAGCTACTCTTTCTTCTTCCTTTGCATGCTGTACTCTTTGGAAGGAAGTCACCATGCACAGCCCACAATCAAAGGGGGGAAGGCCCAAGCTTCATCTCCTTGAGGGGGGCTGTATCTGCATAAATTATTTGGAATTCTTCTGCACAGATTTGTCACTTCTCCCCCATTTACTTATTCATCCAATCATTTATTTATATCAGTATAGACTCAAATATATTTGTTTTATACTTTGGGTGATGATCCAAAACAATGTTATTTCTTATGTTGTTCTTTAGCCATTAGGGAGGGGGGGTTTTCAGGTTGGCTCTGTGTCCCTTTGACATGCTCCATATCCTTTTTGTTTGTTTTCTGAGCACTTCCTTACTCTCTGACACTATAAGATGCTCCATTGTCATTTTGCATATTTGCTGCCCCAGCCCTAGAATCAGCCATTTCTGCAAGGGGCCCTGGTTCTTTTCATTGAAGAATGCTATTAGAAACTAAGATCTGGGGACTAGGTTTTATTTTATTTCAATGTTAATGAATCTTAATTTCAATTTAAGTAGCCACACGTGGCTCACAGCTACCACACTGGACAATGTAACTCTAGATCTTAATTACAATCATCATAAACATCAAAATACTGGACTCTGGCCGTTGCCAGGGGCTGGGGGGCGGGGGAAATGGGGAGGTGCTGCTCAAAGGGTACAAACTTCCAGTAACAAGATTAATAAGTTTGGGGATCTAATGTACAACACAGTGATTATAGCTAATGATACTGTACCACATACTTGAATGTTGCTAACATGTTCTCACCACAAAAAAGAAATGGTAACCATGTGACCGGATGAAGGTGGTAGCTAATACTATGGTGGTAATCATTTTGCAATTTATAAATGTGTCAAATCAACACACTGTATACCCTACACTTACACAATGTTATGTGTCAATTATATCTCAATAAAGCTGGGGAAAATATTGGATTCTGTGGACCCATGTGGATCTCATCTCTTTGGAAGTGTGGTAATTTGGTTATATGACAAAGAGTCACTTACCCGATAATGAAGCAGGAAACGGCAGTCCCCAAGAAGGCATAGGCCAGAATAGACCCAAGGTTTCTGAAAAAGTGTCTCTGAATAAAACAAAAAAGCAGGAATCACATTGTGAATTTTGACAGTGAACATCAGAAACACTACAAGTCTCTAGAAAGTGAAACTTTACTTACTGCTTCCATTATGTTAATTAACAACTGAAGTTACTCCTGAATAATGCTATTTAGCCTTAGAAAATCATGGTTTTAAGATCTCCTTTGTCCTACCAATCAGTGAGCAAGCAAGCAAGGCCTTAGTAAATTTCAGAAAAAACTACTCTGGCTGATTACATTAAATTACATTTTGAGTGTGTGTGTGTGTGTGAGTATGTGTGTGTAAGTAGACCAATCATTTTCGCAGATTTAACCCAAACTATTTTACCCTAGTGATTCAACTAGTCACTTCCAGTTCTGGTGGTACCTTAGAAGAACACTGCAGATGTAAGTTTGAAACTAATAAGCTATGAAAGTGCTAAGGAGCTTTCTGGTTAACTCAGCATCAGAGGCGTCTTCTGATATTCATCTGAATTAATCTTTGGAGCCTGGGAAAGAGGGAAAATAGAGATAGGTGTGGAGAAACAAGAAACAGGTAGTTCATCTAAGATGGGCAAATTTATAAGTATGTACACACACACACACACACACACACACACACACACACACACACACATGAATTTACTTCTCATAAATCATTGGGCCTGTGGATATTCTGATGGGGAAAATCCCTGTTCGTGGGACCCTGAGACATGATCCTTACTTCTCAAGGCATAAAGCTGTTCACACTGGACAATCATAACTATTTAACAAAAACAGACAAACAAAATCCCCTAACCACCCTAATTAAACAGGAACCAGGAACACTTTATCTAGAAATTTTAAAAGGCAGGAGTGCCCCAGCATGTGAGCCAAGCACCATCAGGGAAAGAGAGGGCACAGAAGAAGCACTCAGCCTGGATCAAGCAGCCATCACGAAGTCTGATCAGACAAAGGGCTGCAGGCGACCACTGGCCTGCATTCCAGACAGAGGACCTAAGACCTTGCCTTCAGCCTTCCCCAATGCCTGCCCCTCTCTGAGGCTGTGAAGAAGGCATCAAAGAATCCCTAGTGCCCCTAAACCACCTGCTCAGAACAGAATCCTTCAAGGGCTTCCCACACTGACAGTCATCAAATGAAGGTACCGCCTGTACATATTATAGACACATTAGGTTTGCCTCCTAAATCAGTCATTGTCCTCAGTCTTTTTTTAATGCTAATGCATTTATATGCCACTGTTTTGAAAAAAAAATTAGACTTCAAAAAAAAAAACCAACAACTGTGACCTACTTGCCTTTAAAAGCTCCACCAACTGCTTAAACCAGGGAGGGAGTGCATCAAGGACAAGACATGAGACCAATGAAACCCATGCGAAGTATCCAGGAGCAAAATTTTAATCCTAGATGTGCTTTCTCTTGCCACTCGGCTTTCTTTTGGGTAATCATTCCTATGGTTGGTTTGAATATATTAAGTAAATTTGTATTTATGATATTAGCCAAAGCAGAAAATTAGAAATGTAAATCTACCACCAAAAATGCATTCATGATATATTCTAAAATCACACACACACACACACACACACACACACAAATTACCCATCCCATTCATATCTGTTGATATGAACTGGAATTTTATTGCACCTTGAAAAGGTATAACATGCTACTTATTTGTATATTATTACACCTAGTATTTCATCATATACTTCATAGTTTACAAAGTACTTTCACATATTAGCTCATCCAATTCTCACAACAACCTCATCGTGAAGGTGTTTTTTGGACCATTTTATATGAGAGACAACTAAGGCTCAAAAGTGTGATGTGAGCTGCCTGAAGTCACATGTCTACCAAACCGCAGCACCAGAACCGGAAAGCAGGTCTTCTGACCCCAAGGCATTGCACTCTCACCACACAATATGCCCTTCTTGATTCCCACCACATCCTTTTAGGGAAGAAGGACGGGAGGTGTCTAGTGGAATCCTGTATCTTTCATCATCTTCTTATTTGGCCTTAACAGTTCACAGGCACGTGTGGTTCACATGGCCATGACTGGTTCAGTCTCTCCCTTCTTTTCCCTTTCCATTATAGAATGGCAAAAAGAAACAAAAGGAGATGACATGCCCTGGTAAAGCCTTTGAGAATATAAACCTAAAACAGATCAGGATGAGAAGGTTTGCATTCAGTGAAAATCCACCTGGCATCCCAATTCCTAGTTGTACCATTCTAAGCCTTACATTCCTACTCCTTGGGAAACCTTATCATCGCCCATTCCCCTGACAAATTTGAACATGGTGTGTGTGTACTGGGGGAAATTCACAAAACATGAAAGCTTCTATAGGTGAATTCTTTCCCTGCCAATGCCCTCTAAGCAAACTGAGTGGTAGCACAAAATCAAAGCTAAGGCCATGGTACATTTTTCAAGTTAGAAAAATGAATGCCCATGTCTGAATGACAACTACATGTGCATAGGTCAAAGGGTATGAATCTGTTTACATACCAGAGGTTAAATGGTGAAACACTTATTACACATTTAATTGGGAACATTTAATCAGAGATGGCAACCACATAAGTACCAACTATTTAGGTGCCTGATTAAAAAGGAAAGAGACTAAACTAAGAGCTAATAATAACCTTTAAGACTAGCATTTCAAAAACAACTTAAATTGGTAACTGGCAAAGCCTGTTATTTGTTTTTCTTCTGAGAAAATGAAGCTGACAAAGGGAAGGCTCTGCAAACACTAAGGTTTTTTTTTAGCCATTAGAGTGGCTTTCACAACCAATGGTTTGGTTTCATTTTAAAGCAACTATGACCTTGATTATACATTAAGATTAGTTATTTAAAATACCAAATTATTCATCACCCATTTGATCTTAAGAGAAGCTCCCAAACTCTTTATTTAGATAAAGAATAACATTATTTATGCCTGTAAGATCATCTACCATTTGTTACATGTCAATAGCTGACATATAGATTCAGATTACTTTGGCAACCTCATAAATAAGTCAGAAAAAGCATACTTTTTTGGTACAGAAAACCTATATCTGGAAAGAATGTAACACAGAGGAACAACCCTAGGTCCTCCAGTCAGACAGACAGGCATAACCTTGACTCAGTCCTGCACCACCTACATAACCTCAAACGTCACTTAATCGTTCTCAATTTGGCTTCGCCATCAGTAAAATGCAGGACATTCTCTACATGTCTGTGAGTGTCCAGATGTGCGTTGGGCTGGTGTGCAGAAACACAGCCTCCTGCTCCTCAAGCATCCATTGTGGAGAGGGGACTTAAGTTCCATCCCTCCTCCCTTGAAGGTGATGCAGTAAGAAGGGGCCATGTGATCTCTGAAGGGGGAGATTGGCTTGACCCTGACTTGTAGCCTTGACTCTCTTACGAAAAGTGGGGGAGTGCTCTTGCTCCTGTGGCCTCCATGCTATGAGCAAAAGAGGCAGCCTTTGGCAGGCCCAGCAATTTCTAGGATCTCTCCATTTCAGCCTCCCTATCTGTGACTGTGACCGACTTGGTGGCTAAAGGGCATCTGTCTTCAATTCATGAGGTCGGCAGTAAGGAGTCCCATTACCAAGGGCTAAACTATATCATCCAAGATGCGTCACCAGGGACTTTGGGTCATAAATTGATAATTCAGTTGCCAGTTAGCTCCTTGTGTCTGTTTATAAATGAGTTGGAAACCTGGGGGAGAGGGGTGTGAGGTAATCTACCACCCTCACATTCTTAGAGTTTCTGTGATGATCAGAAATAATGTATATAAAAACCGAAATAAAGGATATATGCAAAGTTCTTTATATCATATGCTCCATAAATAACTATATTTGCGTGGGTTAGGAAGAGTTTAAAAACCTTCTGAAAACTGAAGAGTTGCTTTGACAGAAGAACCAGCCTGATGGGCAGGCACCCTCTCATAAAATGAGTTGGGACTGTTCCCACCTTTATGTTCTGAAAGATTTTGTGTAGGACTCATTATTTCTTCCTTAAATGCTAAATAGAATTCACCAGTGAAGCCATCTGGGCTTGTATAAAGGTTTTTAACTATGAACTCTGTTTATTTCATTAATATAGGGCTGTTCAAGTTTTCCATCTCTTCTTGGGTCAGTTTTGGTAATTTGTGCCTTTCGAGAAATTTGTCCATTTCACCTGGGTTGTCAAATTTATTGGTACAAAGTTGTTCATATTATTCTCTTATTGTCCTTTTAATGTATGAAGGGTCTATACTGATGTCCCCTCTCTCATTCCTGATATAGGTAATTTGTTTCTTTCCTCTTTTTTTCACCTTGACTGACCTATCTAGAGGTTTATCAACTTTGAAGGCATTCTCTACTTCCTAAGGATGTTACTGAGTTTTGTTGGCAGCCAAGATCTCTCTTCTCAAGGCTCACTGAAAAGGTTTCCTTTAGTCCCCTTTCAGAAAGACAGCTGAAACAAGGTCCTTGGCTGTTATCTGAAGTAGGCTTTTTTGGAGGCTAAATTTTCACAGAATAGTCCCACAGTGGGGAGGAAGGGAGCCACTCACAGTATTTATAAAGGTATTTGGTATTTTAAATACCTAGGGGCTTAGGCCCAACCTTGCTGCTGAACACAATGACCCTCCCTCAATAATGATAGATTTTTTTTTAACTTTTTACTTTGGAGTAATTATAGATTTACAGAAGCTGCAAAAATAGTGCAGAGAGGTCCCGTGGTACCTTCACACATTTTCCTCCACTGGTTATATCTCACATAATTGTAGTGCAATATCAAAACCAGGAAACTGACATTGGTACAATGTGTGTGCATAGTTCTATGTCATTTTATCACATGTGTAGATTCTTGTAACCACCACTGCAATCAAGATGCAGAACTGTTCCACTGCCATGAAGATTTCCCTCATGCTACCCACTTTATAGTCACAGCCACCCCCTCCCCTTCTCATCCCCACCATCCCTAACCCCTGGCAACCAATAATTTGTTCTCCATCCCTATAATTTTGTCATTTCTAGAATGCTATATAAATGAAACCATATAGTATGTGACCTTTTGAGACTGGATTTTTTTCACTCAGCATAATGCCTTTGAGATCCATCCAGGCTGTTTTGTGTATCAATAGTTTGTTCCATTTTATTGCTGAGTAGTATCCATGGTACGGATGCTTGTTTAACCATTCACCTATTGTAGGACATTTTGTTTGTTTCCAGTTTGGGGCTATTACAAATAAAGTTGTTATGAACAACCATGTACAGTTTTTTGTATAAACAGAAGTTTTCATTTCTCTGGGATAAATCCTCAGAAATAAAATCGCTGGGTCATATGGTAATTTCAACTTTAGTTTTATAAGAAACTGCAAACATGTTTTCCAGAGTGGCCATACCATTTTACATTCCCACCAGCAATGGATGAGAGTTCCAGACTTTAAAACAGAAATGAGTCACTGATGATGAGTCAACTGTAGTCTCTTGAGTGGGTACAGAACACAGTAATAAGCAATCTGAGAGAAGGAAAAAAACTAGAATATTGTGCAGGAAAATTAAAGCAGAGATTCCCATGCTTTAAGAAATACTGGCAAAAATTCCTTACCTTCTTTAAACTATATCCAGCATGGAAAATAATTGGAGGCAGCAGAATGTTGAAAAAGACCTCTGGATCAAATGTTACCTAAAAGTTTAAAAAGAAAAAAAGCCACTGACTAAAGTTTGAATATTTAAAACAAATGACATCAATGTGAAAAAATCACAGACTCAGCACAGTAGAGAAGCCACAGCTCCCATGAGCACTGGCCTGTTCTTCTCCACACGGCACTTCTGCTTTCTACTCTTGGTGTGTTGTTGAATATGTATTAAGACACAACAATTCTGTGCAATTTTGAGAACTCACAGAAAGCTTCTGGTCAATGTTCTTCAACAAAAAATGAAAACATCTTGATTTTTATCAAACCTTTATAAAGGTTCAACTACAATAAAAGATGCAGTCATGATTCTTTATTAATTTCCTGTATCCTACCACATAATGATTTATAGACATAATCTTACTGAATTTAAGTCTCTTTTGAGTGACCAGCCATTTGTGATACGTAATGTGGACTAGATCAAAGTCTCCAGTGGTGCTAGTGATTTCCTGAATATCAACATAAATTCATCAACTCTAAGGGGACTAAAACTACCTGTAGGCAATCAGGGAAATCACTCTGAAACTATCAGCAAAGCCCTATCACATCCAGAAAAGAATTAAACATTCTACAAAGCCTCCTAACCTTTTTAAAGAATTTGTTCACGTTGGTAGATTAACTGGCTCTTATTTCAATTAATTATTTTAAATCTCCATTCTAATTATTAAATGTAAACAGCCATTAGTGTGGTATTACACTGGATATCTTTCTCAGTTGCATTTAATTTCACAAATGTTTATGGAAATCCCATGCATTCTTATGAAGGGTTGAGAGCCAAGAGTTCACTAGGACCCGCCCTTAGGAACAGAGAGAAGATGGGCATGTTGAACGCTCCAGGTTGAGAATAATTTTCTTTAAGGATTATGGCAGATCCTGAGAACAATAATACTTTAATTTTTGGAGCACAGGCTACACTCTTTGACTGCAAGCTTTCACATATTAAAGGGGTCTCCCACAACTTGGATCCCCAGACTTCATACGGAAGCCCTCCTACTGATAAGCCCGGGTGTATAAGGTACTAGAATGTATGTGGATAAATACAGATCTTGTGCTTATCCTGGAAATCACCCAAGTGAAGTGAAGAGATATATAATCCCTTTTCCTGTGGAGTATTTTAGCTACCCCCAACATTAAATGAAAAACAACATGTGGACTCAAATTCTAAGACAACAAGACATTTTTCCTCTGAAGATTCATTAAGCCTTTGGCATCAATCACCAATGAGAGTGGGAAACTCAATAAATGTTTGTAGAATATGGTAAAATAACCACGAATAAGTAAGAATAACCCTTCTGAACACTGATTATTAACAAGCTAAAAGAAAAATAAGAAACCAATCTTAATTTAAGAAAGAAACAATCTCATCCCTAAACCATAACGAGAGTAAGAGACATAATCAAAAAGAGGTGGGAGTTGGAGAGAGGAGCTGAGTGGGATGTACGAACCCACTGCACCATTGGTGGCCCACATCAGTCTGACAAAGTTAAAAGGCCCAAGTTCAAATCTGGTTCCTTCTCCTCATCACAGTCCAAAAGCTTCCTAGCCAAACTGACAGCCAGGAATGTTACTGATGTTCCAGGAGTGTGAAAAGATTTCTGTTCACAAAGTTGAGACAGAATCGGAAAATCAAAAACCACGTCAGGACCAAAGTGGCTGAGTGGCCCGAGCTCACCTTCCTCAGCATGTCGTTCTGCTCTACACTGTTGACCTTGCCAGGGCTGATTTCTCCTTTCAGGGTGTATTCGAAGAACTTCCCACTGACATTCACTAATAAGGTGCTGAAGGCCCTGTCTTCCTGAGTGCAGCTGAGTGACTTGTCGTGACCACTGGTGGCAGTGGTGCCGTACCTCAGGATCACCCCGACGATGAGCCCTGAAACACAGTGGAAGAAAACATCAGGCCCGTGGAAGGACACAGAGGGCATGGGAATAATGGCAACGACTAAGAAACTCTGAAGTAATCTTAGAGACCAGGTAGATGATGTGTATTTTAGGGACAACTACACAGTCCTTCAAAAGGGTTAAGAATCCATCTATTCTGACTTGAGTCCCTCAGCCACCAAGAGGACAAGGTAGGACAGTACCTTTCGGGATTATGACAGTACTCTGAGTACTCTGAACCACTGAGCATGTCTCATTTCTCAGGTTTTTGCTGGAGGAAGATGGGGTGATAAGAGGCAAAGTTTTTTTCTGCCTAGCACAGCGCAAAGCAGAACCACTGAGCTCTTTGATTTGCACCAGCAGTATCCCTCAGGCCATCCGCCAGCAGCCAGCGAGGACAAGGCCTCAGGAATTTCTAGTTGTTACAAATGCAATTTGTTTTGCCACACACTAGAGGAAGGGAAAAAAAGAAAAGAAATGCTTTTGCTGAGGTCATTTCAAGTATTGGGTATCATGGAGAAAATAATTACAACCCTTAGGGAGCTAAACAGCACAGTGCCAATTTTCGCAGTCATGATTCAGGGACTGGAGAGCTGGCTTCTTGGGGCTATGCCATTGACACAGCTAGCATAATTAGCTGCAAGTCTTTCCGTCTCATTCTGTTCTTAGCAGGGTTTTCCCTTTAGGAGGAAAAAACCAGCAAAATTGGGTGTAAGCATTTAATTCCATGAGTTATGAAGAAATGTTGCTCCCCTGGTCCTGGACATGAGTCACATGCCCAAGTAAAAGTGAGTGAAATGTGGAAAAAAAAGAAAACATAAATAACCACCAGACACTTTCCACAATTCTCTCTTAGGTGGAAAACTTCAGACTTCTCTCTATATTCAGTTCTTTGCTAGCAATATTAAGAGAGAGAATGGTAAAATGCTCCCCTATCTCATTTTGCCATTAATGGAGAAAGTTATATGAGAAAAAGAAAGAAAATGTTTATTATATCCTATGTATAATGTTCTACAATGTCTCTTATTACCAAGACATATGAGAACTCACAAGACATTGTTGAAGAACAAAGAATATATAAAATCCAGAAAGATATAGTTTTTTAAGCCAAACTCTGTGCTCTGTGTCTGTATTGCTTTATTATCGTTGTTGTGATTGTTGTTGTTAAAGACCTGTACTAACATACTTGAACTTTGTTGACTTTTGTGAAAAAATAAAGTTGTAAAATTTTACTACAAATTAAAAATGAGGTTCTTGATAATCTCAATTTGAGAGCTTGGTCTCTGCCCTCTGGAAGGTACACACATGGTTTACATTTGGCAGCCAATCAAATAGACTGGGGTCCTGAGCAGTCTCTTTTTCTGGCTTGGCTGTGCCAACTCTCAGGGAAATTTGTCATGCGAGGTGCCCATAAGGGGCCTTTGTCATCCTCACCTTCGTTGTGTCAACCTGTACAGCGAAGGTCCTTTACTCTCTTAGACTATTTTGGGGAGTAAACTTTCTAGATCTTGTGAAGGCTGCATCCTTTGCACTCTCTTGTGGGGACGCCTCTAGTGTGTTATTGATTTGTGTCACTATTAACATATATCTCATCAAGGGCCAGACGATGGATCCTTTAAATTGGGGAAACGTCTAAATTGGTGAATTTTTAGAGTGCTCTCATAAACAGCCATTTTATTGGTACCTATGAAAAAACAAATTAGAAGGTGGTAAAAAAAAAATAGCTAACCTAAGAACTCCCTCAGTTTAAAACAAAACAAAACAAAACAAAAAAACCAGTTTGGGAAGCCTCATTTGTGGTCTCAACCTACCCTCAATGGGTCTTACAGATGCTAATGAACAGGAGATTAATTGTTAGTTAGGTTGATTAACAGGAAGATAAGAACCTGAGAGAAAGTCTATAGATTTCTTTCCAAAAAGGTGAAAATTTTAAAGGGACTTGTCCCAAAAGGATAAAAATCTTTAGATGGTTATTAAGAAATGGGATAAATAAAACAGATGTTAATGGGATTAAAACAAAAGGTTTTGATACAACACTACCTAAGGTTGGATGGGCCAAAGGGACCCCCTATGGTCCCCAACATTAAACGGCCCCAAACAAGTCCACTCCATTTACGCCAGTTAAATATATATATGCTTTTTACCCAATTGTAACCCAATTTTTACCCAATGTGTAACCAGGCCTCTTGACAAAATTAATGATGGCTAAACATCTTGAGATAGTAGGTCATACATTTAAGTCTATATAGAATTAACTGTAATAGTGCAACTCTAGATGTGGGAAGAGGCAACAAGGGAAAACATCCCCTGGATCATACCAGACGAGTAAAACAGAAGATCCAGAGAATTTTAGGTTATTAACAGGGCCTAATCCAAAATTTAGCACACTGAGTGGCCTATCAACACAATCCTCATCTGACCTAGGAAATGAGCCTTCTAAGCACCTTGGGACAAATTGGTCAAGAAATGCTTCCCAAACCTTGGTCTAATTTACGACCAAGAGGAGGCGCTGTGGAAAAAAAAATGTTGCCTGCCATTCCAGTAAACAAGGAATATTGCCGGCCATCAGCTGCCAATGTAACCACACCTCCCAACCCAAGGTGTGCCCTGGGGAGAATTCAGATGGAGAAAAACATGATATGCACATAGATAGTTAAAATGCATATCAAAGGAATAATTTCAATGAGCCAGACTCTTGCATCTTCGCAGACATAGAAAAGTGCTAAATTCATTAACTTGACAGGTCTGGTTTTTGTGATTAGCGGTAATCTTTTGATGTTCGACTACACATTTGGGGTTTTTTTCCTGCAAAAACTCCTATATATCCTGGCTCCTCCCTTACCTCTTTGGAACAGATCCTCCGAGCTATCTGAGAGGCTGTTTCCTGGGCTGTATAGTACTCAGTAAGGTCCCTGAATAAAACACGGTTTTCTTCAGTTAACAGTGTCTTCATCAGGAAACCAAAATAAGTCATTTACAAAAGGCTATCCTTTCTCCCAAATCAATAGCTGCTTTACATAATTCACTGTTTCTTTTCTGTACTAGCCTCATTATTTGCAGAGCTAACTAAAAAAATAAACCACAATAGCACAGGGTCTTCACAATGACAACTATTCTAACAATAGAGGAGTTGTGATACTGTGATTTATAATAAGAAATATATATTTGGTCTTTGTCCCAGTTTCCTGGTACAGAGCTCCTAAAACCCCTGGAATCTCTGAAGTGCTAAGTGTCTTTTTGTATGCTAATGAGATGACTGGTGGCTGGGGGTTCCCGGATTAGCCTCAGAATGAGGGCTGGTTGCCAGGCGAACCAACCAGGTGATTAGAGAGTTGGAACTTTTAAATTTATTTATTTATTTATTTAGGCTGCGCAGGGTCTTCATTGTGGCATGCGGGATCTTTTTAGTTGCGGCATGAGGACTTCCTAGTTGCGGCATGCAGACTCTTAGTTGTGGCATGCGAACTCTTAGTTGCAGCATGCATGCGGGATCTAGTTCCCCAACCAGGGATTGAACCTGAGCCCCCTGCACTGGGAGCACGGAGTCTTACCCACTGGATGACCAGGGAAGTCCCGAGAGTTGGAACTTTTAATTCCACCCCACCCCCTGACCTCCATGCAGGGAAGAGGAGCTAGAGGTTAAGTGGATCACTAATGGCCAATGATTTAATTAATCATACCTATGTAATGAAGCCTCAATAAAAATCCCCAAAGTACACAGGTTCAGAGAGGTTCTGGGTTGGTGCACACGTGGAGCACCAGAGAGGGTAGCTCACCTGAAGAGGGCATGGAAGCTCCATGTCCCTTTCCACATACCTTACCTTATACATCTCTTCCATCTGGCGGTTCCTGAGTTATGTCCTTTGATAATAAACCAGTAATATAGTAAGTAAATGGGCTTCCTGAGTTCTTTGAGCTATTTTAGCAAATGATCAATGCTAAGGAGGGGAACATGAGAACCTCTGATTTATAGCCAGTTGGTCAGAAGTTCAGGTGATAACCTGGACTTGTGACTAACCTCTGAAGTGAGAGGGGCAGGGGTCTTAATGAGGCCTGTGGGATCTGATGCTATTTCCAAGTAGATAGTGTCAGAGTTAAATTGTGGGATACTCAGTCGGTATCCACTAGAGAGTTGGAGAATTGCTTTGGTGTGAGAAAACTCCCACACATGTGGTCAAAGAAATGTCCAGTGAGAGTATTGAGAGCAGAAGGGAAACAGGAGATTTTTCCTTACAGGAGGCTTTTATTTGCAGACAAATTCCTCAACTACAGGAAATACCCTCGCAGTCTCTCTCCGTAATCATCACCATCATACCTAGAACCATTATTAGATGACGAACATTAAAAATAATAATACATACTTATAAAATCTTTCCCTCCCTACCCGGGTCCAATGTGCCCATGCTAAAGATGTGATGGAGACAGTGAAGGTGACGTTGCTGCCCCCTTGTGTTAAAATATGGCAACAAAGCCCCCTCACAGCAAAGATACAGGTTAAAACGTCCTGATTGATAGTTTTGACCAAAAATATACCAAGCAACAGGATTTGCTGCTAATTCAAGGTAGAGTTTGAGTAGCTCCTCAGACATTTAGGTTCATATTTATTACCACTGTAGCCCATGGCACAAAAGGACAGTCATTGCTATATTAAGTTCACGTGTGGCATCTTCCACTTCAAGAAAAAATAAGACATTAGGACTGCAGAGGGGTATTTTAGTGAGAATATAACAAAGACTTGGAAAAAACATGAATGGCACATTTTCATCTTCTAGATGTGGAAGACATCCTCTGACAGGGAACCATAAAGAGGTCATAACTACAAGGAATTAGAATTTGACATTAGGTATTTTTCAAAGCTCAGAAACTTCAGTATTCCCAAAAAAATGATGGAGAGCAATAGAGGCATTAAGGACTTACTGGATCAACATCATAGTGTTCCAGATTACAAAGAGCAATCATCTACTGTGTGTGGGCCAGAAAAATATCACATGTCAGCTGATGAAAAGAGACTCACTGATTTCACAGGTATATGACTAATGCTAGGAAAGAATTCAGGTTTGAACTTTTACAGAAAGCAAATATACATGAAATTCCTTTGACATCTGATGTGGCTTAAAGCAACACGGTGAACTCCAAAGGTGCAAAAATTCAAGACTTTTTCAGTAGAAAAAACTCAAGACTGTTTCAACTTTTGAGTATGAAAAACCTCCTGTATTTGCATATTGTGCTGATGGTATACAACTGCCAACTTTTCTAGTTTAAAAGAAACACATAGGGCTTCCCTGGTGGCGCAGTGGTTGAGAATCTGCCTGCCAATGCAGGGGACACGGGTTCGAGCCCTGGTCTGGGAGGATCCCACATGCCGCGGAGCAACTAGGCCCGTGAGCCACAACTACTGAGCCTGCGCGTCTGGAGCCTGTGCTCCGCAACAAGAGAGGCCGCGATAGTGAGAGGCCCGCGCACCGCGATGAAGAGTGGCCCCCCGCTTGCCGCAACTGGAGAAAGCCCTCGCACAGAAACGAAGACCCAACACAGCCATAAATTAATTAATTAATTAATTAAAAAAAAAAAGAAACACATAACCAAAAAAAGAACCCTATATGCAATTTATGCATGTGCCCATTGGTGGTATGAGGAAGGAACTTAATTATGGACAAAGCATGGTTCAAAAATGCTATGAGGCCATTAAAGGAACTAGCCCCCACTAGTCTGGTGCCAGTTTTTGTGACTCAGGTTGTTGGGAAGACAGCTGAACAAATCGACACTCAGCTGTAATTCTAGACAGCTATCCACCTGCTGCAATATTTAAATGTCTCTATTAATAAGCCTTTGTTAAGGAGCTGGGAACAGGTGCATGGATGTACTATTCTCTAATGAGACTCCACCTTCCCTTATATGAGCTACTGGGAGCAGATGATCATCAGTCCGGTTTGGCCACCACTATGGGGATTTTTACAGCACTGCGGGAGTTGTTCTGAGTTCTAAAGTTTCATCTGAAATTCGGAGAAAAGAAAGCGTCCCATTCCACATCCCATTACACAGTGTTTGAAGAGAGTGATAACTATTTCTAATTGAGCAAATAAAGAGGATGCAATGGATGCCAGCAGTGACAATGATTTTTCAGGTTTGGGGGTCATTTAAGCGACTCTGGTTTTAAGAATGTATGTTACAGCCTTTTCAATATCCTTTTCTACTTGTTCTATTACTTATTATGCAGCTGTGCTATTCATTGATATATTCGTTTCAAGGAGAATTCATTTAAAATATTTTTGTTACTTGTTTTGAATATGTAATGAAATACTTTTTAAAAACAATTTTATTGAGGTACAATTTACATACCATAAAATTCCCCGTTTTAAGTGTACAATTCAATGATTTTATTATATTCTCAGAGTTGTGCAATTATCACGATCTAATTTGGAACATTTCCTTTTGCAGTCACTCTCTGTTTCCCACTCCCAGCCCCAGGCAACTGATCTATTTTCTGTCTCTATAGACTTGCCTTTTCTGGACATTTCATATAAATGGAATCATACAATATGTACTCTTTTGTGTCTGGCTTCTTTGTCTTAGCATACTGTTTTCAAGGCTCACCCAGTGTGGAAGAAAGGTATTAGTACTTCATTACTTTTTATTGTTGAATAGTATTCCATTGTATGGATATACCATATTTTGTTTATCCATTCACCAGTTGATGAGCATTTGCGTTTGGTTCCACTATTCTGCTATTATGAATGAACATTTGCATACAAGTCTGTATGGACATATGTTTTCATTTCTCTAGAGTTGAAACCTAGGAGCAGAACTGCTGTGTCATATGGTAAATATATGTTTACTACTTTAAGAACTGTCCAACTGTTTTCCATTTGGGAAACTGTATACCATTTTATACAATTTATATCCCCACCAGAAAAGTATGAGAGTTACAGTTTGTTTACATGCTCTACAACACTTGTTATTGTCTTTTGATTGTATCTATTTTAGAGAGTGTTAAGTGATATCTCACTGTAGTTTTAATTTGCATTTCCCTAATGCCTAATGATGTCAAGCATACTTTTATGTGCTTATGAGTCACTTGTATATCTTCTTTGGTGAAATGTCCATTAATTCAAATCTTTTGCCATGTTTAAATTGGACTGTCTTATTGAATTGTAAGAGATCTTGATGTATTGCGATACAAGTTCCTTATTGAATATATGATTTGAAAATATTTTCTTCCAGTCTGTGGCTTGTTTTTTCTTTTCTTTCTTTCTTTAAACTTCCTTGATGCTGTCTTCTTAAATTTTTTCTTAATTTTTAAATTGTCTTAACAATAAAATGGACTTTTTCCTTTGGGAAAAAGTCTGAATTTTTAGATTTTATTTTTTATTGAGGTAACGTTAGTTAATAACATCATATAAAAGTTTCATGGGTACAACGTTATATTTCTACTTCTGTATACACTACGGCATAGATTCATTTAAGCACCACCATGATCAGGATACCAAACAGTTCTATCACTTCCAAGAAAACTCCCTTGTACTATATCCCTTGACAGTTACACCTTCACCCTATCTATAACGCCAGGAACCACTGATTTGTTTCCTATTACTAGAGTTTTGTCTTTTCAAGGTTAAAAAGAGTCATATAGTATGTGACCTTTTGAGATTGGCTTCCCTTGCTCAGCCAAACACCTTTGAGATTCACCCAAATATGAATTAACACTTCATTCCTTTTTACTGTTGAGTAGTATTCCATTGTGAAAATACACTACCATTTGTTTATCCACTCACCTGTTGAGGGACATCTGGTTTGTTTTCAGCTTTTGGCTATCACAAATAAGGCTGCTATGAACATCCATAAAACAGGGTTTTATATGAACATGTTTTCAATTCTCTAGGGCAAGTACCCAGAGTGGGACTGGTCAGTCATTGGGCAAGTGTATGTTTACATTTATAAGAATTGGTCAAATCATTTCCCAGAGTTACTATACCATTTTGCAACAATCTACCCACCACCAAGCAATGTATGAGAGTTCTAGTTGCTTCGAATCTGATAACTCCTGACAATACAACAGAAAATCTGTGAATCGCCAATCAGCCACCCAATGCTATTCTGATAAAGGTTGACTTTAAAGAAATAAACTGAGTCTGTAGCCCTTCAAGACAAATGTTCTGTCTTGCTTCCATCAGTATATGAGATACTAAAATAGTGAAAATCAGGCCCATCAGCCAAGAGTTCAACCTCCAATCCAATGTTCCTCTTCTTCAACAGCTAAAATTCCAAAGATTTAATTAAAACCAACATGGAACAAGTTTATGTGAGTCAAAAAACGCCATCATTTCTAAGTAGTTTCCCCAAATATGGAATGTCACAGTTAAGAATAAGAGGAAGAAAGTGACTTTAGGTCTTAGATATCTACTTGGGAAAACAAGATATGGAGAAATCATTATATTGTCCCATGAAGTTCTTGGGACACCAGGAACATCTTCTCATCATTGCTGTGCTGCACAGCATTTCCCTATGGGTGACCAGATACCACATACCTTCTGACAGTCTGTACAAAATGGAGATGCCCATTCTAGTATATAATGGAAGAGTGGGACAGTCTTTCATTGAAAACTAGGAACCAAGGAGGCAGACTTGGACTCGATGACTGAACTTTTTTTTAAATAGATCTTTATTGGATTATAATTGCTTCACAATACTGTCTTAGTTTCTGTTGTACAACAAAGTGAATCAGCCATATGCATATATATATCCCCACATCCTCTCCCTCTTGAGCCTCCCTCCCACCCTCCCTATCCCACCCCTCTAGGTCATCACAAAGCACCGAGTTGATCTCCCTGTGCTATGTGGCTGCTTCCCACTAGCTAACTATTTTACATTTGTTAGTGTATATATGTCGATGCTATTCTCACTTGGCCCAAGCTTCTCCCTCCCCGCCCCCATGTCCTCAAGTCCATTCTCTATGTCTACATCTTTATTCCTGCCCTGCAACTAGGTTCATCAGTACCATTTTTTTTTAGATTCCATATATATGCGTTAGCATACGGTATTTGTTTTTCTCTTTCTGATTTACTTCACTCTGTGGGACAGACTCTAGGTCCATCCACCTCACTACAAATAACTCAAGTTCGTTTCTTTTTATGGCTCAGTAATATTCCATTGTATATACGTGCCACATCTTCTTTATCCATTCATCTGGATGACTGAACTTTTAACTAGAGTCCAGTATGGTACCCAAGTATAAACTGATTACACTTGCCTCATTCTAGGAGGGGCCTCTGCTGGCTCAACACCTCCAGGGCCTGGAGAGATTATTTCTGTCTAATCCAGGGCTACAGTCTCAGGAAGCCATTGTTGCCACACACCCAAACCACACTCTCCAAGCTCTATCCACCTGGCTCCTTTATCTCCCAATTGGTTCCAAATTTTGGTAACAGAGAGAGTATCACTAATTTAACCCCTCAAATCCCAAGCAATATGGATGACCGCTCAAATTCTTAAACATATTTTCTTTAAAATGCTTTTAAAATAAAATTCACAGATTTTGAGACGATAATGGGAGGCTAGCAGATTCCTGGATAATGTCTAAGGACCTGAAGTCAGGTATTTGAATATTTGATTCTGCCTCATACTCTGATATTTCCCAAAATCAAGGACAGTGTACTTGTGGCTGAATCATCACTCAACACATTTTAATTGCTGTTTTGTGTATTCCCCCTTTAATTAAAACACACTAATCAAGTTCAAGTCAACTGCCAAAGGACTACAAATGTTACTACAGCAGATTATCACACATTTTCCTGACCCGTTTGCCACTCTTTAAAGGTCCAGGACAAGACTTTCAGCTAAACATCAGCTACCTTTTGAAATAAATTAATCAATCTTTCCTCTGAGCCTCTGCCTGGAACTCTCTTCCCACTCTCTGCTCCCTAACCATCTTCACTGGGTTAACTCCTACTCGTCCTTCAAGTCACAATGTAGATATCACTTCTTCCAGGCAGGGAAGCCCTTCCTGATACCTCAGGACTGGGTTGGATTCTCCACAATCAGGGCTGCCCTCACAGACTTCAACATGAAAGAGGCTCCCTGGAATTGTTCAGGGCACAATGTACACAACCATATGTGGCAACTCATCTCATCATGCATTTCCGGAACAGTCTCCGATAGTGACTATGTTATCAGAACAATGATTGCACTGCACTGTGACTGCCATTTAAGTGCCTGTCCCTCATCCCCAGGGCTAATTTTCCTGAAGGCAATGCTCAATGAGTACTCACCACCCATCCCTGCATCTGACTACCACAACCACTCAGTAAACGACAATAGACTACGGAGACATTAGCCAGTAGCCATGTGTTAACAAGGAATTACCCCATTTGAGTTATAAGAAAAGAGCCTTAGTTCTGACGCCTAAGGAAGCAACTACATATTTTCAGCCTCTTATCTGCCATTAAAATCAAGGATGCCCACCTTTATCAGCCTTTATAATTTGGCCCAAATTAATGAATAAAATTCAAGTACTCTCACAGGTTAAAGAACTTCCAATAATTTTGAGGCATATTACAGAATCTACTTCCTAGAAGCCCTGAATTTAAACAACACTGCAAATAAACAAATGCACTAATCACAGTTATCTTAGAGAGCCATGAAACTGGAACACACGATAGTAACTACATTTGCTGCTCTAGTTACTCCAATTACTAAGGGATGGTTGAGTCTTAAACTGAAATACATGCAAATATATAGATATACACAACTGAAAAGGGCGGGTTTGGAGAACACATGGTAAAATAAACAAACAAAACAGAGCTTGTGTGTACTTACCTCAATTTTTGATGGTATATTTAAAAAAAACTATTTAAGAATTCACCTGAATTCAAAGACTATCAATCAAAATAAACTATCTGCAATGGACTGACTGTGTCCTCTCAAACGCAAACTCAAACTCTCAAATATATGCTGAAGCCCTAACCCCCAAAGTGACTGTATTTGGAGATCAGGCTTTTAGGAGGTAATTAAGATTAGAGGAGGTCATATGGGCGGGGTCTTAATCCAATAGAATTAGTGGCCTTATAAGAAGAGGAAGAGAGATCTCTCTCTCTGTGCACATGCACAGAGGAAAGGCCAAGTGAGCACACAGTGAAAAGGTGGCTTATCCAACAAACCAGGAAGAAAGGCCTCACCAGAACCCAACCCTGGTGGCACCCAGATCTCAGACTTCCAGCCTGTGAGAAAATAGATTTCTACTGTTTAAGCCACATAGTCTGTGGTATTTTGTTATGGTAGCCCATACAGACTAGTATACTATCTTTTTGAGAAACTGTAGGTGGCTTCTCTGGACCATCAGCAATACCTCTACAGCTAACTCACATCCCACCTCCCAACCAGGAAACATTTCTTTTACAGATGAGAAGTTAAGCTCTCACTGTTGTAATACAAGGTCCCTAAACCCTACTCCAGAAATGTCTTTTGCTTATTTGTTTTGCTTTTCCCATACCACCATCATGAGTTTTCTTAATCTTCCAAAGGAGACTTACACCATGTTGACCTCCTGACATGAAGTCCCACTTT
This sequence comes from Balaenoptera acutorostrata, assembly GCF_949987535.1. Taxonomy (NCBI): domain Eukaryota; kingdom Metazoa; phylum Chordata; class Mammalia; order Artiodactyla; family Balaenopteridae; genus Balaenoptera; species Balaenoptera acutorostrata. The sequence continues at coordinate 41,207,841 of NC_080085.1, forward strand.
TGTAGAAAGTATTATCCTACGGCACTAACCAAGAAATTACCACACCTCTGTTCTCCCTGATCAAACCTGATAGGGCCAGACCCACGTTTAATTTTCATTAAGCTTTTAAAACATCACACACTTGGGAAGATCCTGAAAATGTTTAGAAATTTAGTCATAGTCACACAATACATAATTTTTTACTTAGGTGACCAATACAACAATTCAGAAAAGGGGGACGGGACTTCCCTGGTGGCGCAGTGGTTAAGAATCTGCCTGCCAACGCAGGGGACACGGGTTCGACCCCTGGTCCAGGAAGATCCCACATGCCGCGGAGCAACTAAGCCCGTGCGCCACAACTACTGAGCCTGCGCTCTAGAGCCCACGAGCCACAACTACTGAAGCCCGCATGCTCTAGGGCCCACGTGCCATAACTACTGAGCCCGTGAGCTGCAACTACTGAAGCCCGTGCACCTAGAGCCCATGTACCGCAACAAGAGAAGCCACCGCAATGAGAAGCCCGCGCACCGCACCGAAGAGTAGCCCCTGCTCGCCACAACTAGAGAAAGCCTGCACACAGCAACAAAGACCCAATGAAGCTAAAAATAAATAAAGAAAAGGGGGGGGGAATAAAGGTTTAAGTTCAAATTGATTAATTACAGATACTAGTGAGATAACTATAAGAAGACTATAGGGCATCCTTTAAAAATTTTTTATTATGAATTATATCAGATGCCTAAAAGTAGAGGTATAGTATATATAAGGGATAAAGAATAATATAATTGGGAAAGAATATACAAGGGGGTTCAAAGGTACAGGTAGTTTTCTGTTTCATAAGCTGGACCGTAAACACAGGTGTTTATTCCATTTTTTATCTGTACATAAGTTATATATAGTATTTCAAATATTTACTATATTTCACAAGAATTTATTAGGACAAGAATGGTCTGCGAGTCATCTACATGGCTTTCACTCAGCTTAATCAACAGTGCATTACCAAGACAGCTAAGAACCTTTCATACCCTTCCCAATCAATCCCCCCACTTCCTCCCACTCCACTGCCTGGAAACCACTAACCTCAATCTGGTGTTTATTATGCCCTTAGAGTTTAAATTACAGATATATATATTGTTTAATTTTGCATGTCTTTGAATTATGTATGGTACGAGTTATCCTGGAACTTGCTTTTTTTCACCCCTCAATATGCTTGTAAGCGTCATCCATATTGACATGTGGCTCTGGTTCATGTGGTCTCGCTGCTGTGTAGTATTTCAGCATATGGGTACATTTTCCTTCTGCCTCTCTGTGCCCCTTCCTGGATAATGCTTCAGATACACTGTCTGGTTCACCAATTCTCTCTTCAGTTCTTTACCCTCTCCATTGGGTTTGTAGCTTCAATGACGATTTTCAATTTCTTGAAATTCTATTTGGTTCTTTACCAAATACACCTGACCTTCTGTGTGTTAACAGAATCTGGACTAAGAGTTGAAAACAGTATCTACAATCCTCAGCTCTGCACCCTGCGGCTGCTGCTCACTTATTCCAAGCTACGCCATGGAATGGATAACAACACATTATTATAAAAGGCCTACATGTCTCCTCCGAAGGGTAATGGCTAGATAAAGTCTGACCCCCTCACAAAGTCGGGAACACGGTCATCATTCAATAAATGTTTGATGAAAGAATGAGATAATGGAAATCAAAAACTATAATTTGACTACAAATAATATTAACAGATTATACACATAGGGAAGCATCAGTTCCCTAAATTATGAAGATAATGCCTTTTTCCCCTTGCAATTTATGTCTGGGTTTTGGCAGGCAATGAAACAGTATCTGGAAAGATTAGATTTTTGTATTTTTGTTGCAATTTCTTGAGTCATGCAATTGGTGTCTGGGAAGTATCAAAGTCAACACTAATGACACAACAAGAAACACTTCACACCATATACCCAGCAAAATCCTTTATGTGTTTATGTGAGCAGAATAAAATGTAATTACTCACTGGGTTTAATTCAGTCCAGCTGAAAACTATACATTATTTAACAGCCTACTTGATAAAATTATTTTAAAACAAAACACAGAGTGGAGAAGAAAATCTGATTTTCTACCAGATTTTCTCTGATAGAAAATCTGTTGTTCATCCTTCTAAGAGTTGGTACCAAACAGATATACTCTGCATTCCAAGAGGGGAGGGCTCTGGGCTGGGTGCTGAGGAGACTTTGAGCTGGCTGGGACACAGCACCTCCCCCCCTCAGCCCCCCACCAGCACCCCCCCCCACACACACACACCAGCCCACCCTGGGGACCACATAATTAAAAATGAATTCAGAGGCATAAAAAGGCGGCACAGCGAGGAACAGAATGAATAATTCTTTCAGGTGAAAAAATAGTTCAGGAAAACTTCACAGAAAAGGTGACTTCTCAGTTGGGCCTTTCAAGATGAGTCAGACTTATTTTGATGAAAGAAGAGGGGGATGTGAACTATATTTCAGAGAAAGCCCTCAGCATGAGGTGGGAAAGTGAACACTGACTAGAGCAGCAAGGCTGGGGAGAAGGGGGAAGGTGGAGACTGAGCATCAAGGAGTGAGGAAGACGGTGAGCCATCTCCTTAAGCCAAGCTCACAAGACAAGACTTTAGCCCACAGGGCCACAGAGACTTCTGGGCGAAGAAGGGGCATGATCGGGCCTGACTTTTGGAAGATACCATAGTAGCAATACAGAGAATTAACTGCTGGAGAGAGAGGCTACAAGAACAAGAACTTCATCAGGCTTTCCTAAAAACATCTGCCTCTCAGGGGAAAAGGATCAAAATCATTCCTCCAATTAAGAAGATCCCTACATCATCCCATCGGCCTCCACCTCTTTCTTTTGTTCAAGTGCTGGTTATCATTCGGGTTCACACAAATAGGACCCAGAATGCTCTGAAAAGTTACCCACCCAAACCTACAGATTAAGACAGATTTAGGAGTTACAGAGACAAACCAACCAAATGTAGTTGTAGGGACCTTATTTGCATCTTAAATCAAACTGCAAAAAAAAAAAAGTCAATTGGGGAAATGTGAACTCACCAGATATTTGGCAAATATTATGAAATTACTGTTATTTTTGAAGGGTGATAATGTCTTGTGGCTATGTTTTTTAAAGATTCCCTATCTTTTGGAGATGAATGCAAAAATATTTACAAACAAAATTTGGAATTTTGTGTCAGTGACGTGGGGAGGGGTAGCCGTGGGGGATACAGATGAAATATGATTGACTATGAGCTGGTAATTAACAACGCTGGGTAATGGGGACATGGGGTTTGGTTTATTATACTTCTCTGTATGTGTGTGTTTTGCATACCACCAAGCAATTCTCCAATACCAGCTGGGTTTCCTATAATTCAACTCAATTCTGACACTATCTACCTAGAGATAGTATCAGATCCCACAGGTTAAGGGCTCAGTCCCACGATACTCCCCCAACCCCACTTCAGGTGCCAATCACAAGTCCAGGTTATTCACCTGTGCTTCTGACCAACTGGCTATAGATCAATGGCCTCCACAACACCCTCTCTGGGTTGGATTAATTTGCTAGAGAGACTCACAGAACTCAGAGGAACATTTTACTAAGTTACTGGCTTATCATAAAAGGATATAACTCAGAAATAGCCAGATGGAAGGGATGCTTAGGGCAAGGTATGTGGGAAGGGCTGCAGAGCTTCCATGCCCTCTCTGAGCACGACACCCTCCCAGCACCTCCACATGTTCACCAAACCAGAAACTCTACAACCTTGTCCTTTTGGGTTTTCAATGGAAGCTTCATTATATAGGCATGATTGACTAAATCATTGGCCATTGGTGACTGAACTCAATCTCCAGCCCCACTCCGCCTCCTCAGAAGTCAGGGGGGTGGTAATGAAAGTCCCACCCCTATAATCACTAGTTGGTTTCCTTGGCAACCAGCGCCCACCCTAAGGTGCTTTCCAAAAGTCACCCATTAACATAAACTGAGGTGTGGTTGAAAGGGGCTTGTTATGAATATCAAGATGCCATTCTAGCTCTTATTACTTAGGAAATTCCAAGGCTTTTAGGCTCGGTGCCAGAAACCAAATATATATTTCTTATTATAAATCACACTATCATAATTTTTTGTTATATTGTGGTTTACTGTCTTGACATTTAAGTGTTTGAAATTTTCCATAATAAAAACTGAAAAAAGTCATCCACCCAACTTGAAGCTTTAAAGCAATGACTCTAGCAACTATAGTTCTAAGACAGTCTTCTCCCCCATGCTCCAGAACCTTATCCAAATTTCTGCTCCACATCTCCCTAACACCTCTAACTCAATAGGTCTGAGAGGTAATTCTCACTCCTCCCTGTAAACATCGCTTCTCGCCCCCATTCCTTGCCCCTGTGAGACTAGATACCTTCAAGTCATCCTCACCTCATTCATTCACAAGGCAGTCATCTAGTTCTGCACAAGTAGCAACAATTCTTCTCACATAAACTTTTTTTTTGACAACCTCCTCGCCTCCCTGCACCCATCTCATGCTCCTCAGCAGTCCACCTCAAAACCACTGCAAGGGGCTTCCCTGGTGGCGCAGTGGCTGAGAATCTGCCTGCCAATGCAGGGGACACGGGTTCGAGCCCTGGTCTGGGAAGATCCCACATGCCACGGAGCAACTGGGCCCGTGAGCCACAACTACTGAGCCTGCGCGTCTGGAGCCTGTGCCCCGCAACGGGAGGGGCCGCGATAGTGAAAAGGCCCGCGCACCGCGATGAAGAGCGGCCCCCGCACCGCGATGAAGAGTGGCCCCCACTTGCCGCAACTAGAGAAAGCCCTCACACGAAAACTAAGAGACCCAACACAGTCATAAAAATAAATAAATAAATAAAATAAATAAAGTATTAAAAAAAAAAAAAAAAAAAAAAAACCACTGCAAGGATGGCAATTCTAAAATAAACATCTCTGCCAAGCTTTGAGCCTTCTGATGGCTCCTTGCCATCTATAGGACAAAAGTCTCCACTTCTGAGCGAAGCACACTCTGTTGATTTCTTTGTGTTTATCAGGTCCTGAGGTTTTCCTGATACCATCTTAGTGAATCCAGTTCTCACAAAGGACACGAAACCCATTTTAGAGCTCATTATCTGACTAGTGAGTGGCACAGCCAGTTCACCTCTGACAGCCACAGTCACAACGAGGGATCTCCTGAGGCGGGGTGGCCAGGCAGCCCTTACCAGAAAGCCAGTGTCACCATTCAGCCAGCAACCCCCCAGTTCTATATTCATGCCATGGCCCCCCCCGACTGCCCCCACGAGAGATGGGACCCAAGGCTCATATATTCACAGCCGCTGGCTGACTACATAGGCCAAATGTGGCCACAAAACAGAATTTTGCTCTGTGTGACTAAATGATCTATTTAAGGTGCAAACTCAAACCCAATCAACTGTCCTCCTCCTTAATATCAGAGTGACAGCTCCTAAGCAAAGGAATCCAGATATTAACCATAAAAGGAGGAGAAATTAAGCCACGAAAAAGGATATACTTTCTGGTAAGAATAACAAATAGATGTATGAATCACCTTTATAAAAAGCACTCAAAATAGGTTAGCAAAATTCAAGTGGAGAGTGTTTGGAGAATATGCCAGCCACTGGAGAGCAGAGCCCAAGATGTCTTTTTCCAATACCATCCACTATGTTGTCTATTTCTTCTTTCCATGTGCCTCTCAGTCACTCAGCCCCAAACTATAGCTTTTTTTTTTTGCAGAGAGATGAAAAATGTCTCCCTAGCCTCAAAGCATTGATACTAAGTAACACTGAACAGAATGAAGTGAAATCTACGATTGGTGACAATAATAAATTTAATGACAACACACACAATTGGTACCTCTCCGGATTATACATTCAACAAATATTCATTGAGTAGCTTACCACATGCCAGGCACTGGGAGTACAGCATTCAACAAGAGTGACAAAAATCCTGCCCTCGTAGGGCTTACAGTCTACTGGGGGAAAGAATGTTCTAAAAACAAGATAAATAAGTTAAATAGTACATTGTAAGTACTAGGGAGGAAATAAAGGAGGGAAGGAGCACAGGTGGTGTTGTGGGTGGTCCTGGGGTAAGACAGTGATGCAATATTACAGAGCAAAGAAGAGGTGATAAACCATCCTAAATACAGCAGGATATCTGCTCTTCTCCTTGCCATTATATTCTCCACCAGTTATGTTTGTCCATGTTTTTAAAAACAAAATGCCTGTATCTTAATTACTGAAACTAACAAAAAAAAAAACAGTGTTCATCTCATCATTTGACAAACACATATTGAGAACCCACTCTATGTATAAGACTGAAAAGCACTAAAGGGGACAGACCAGAAATAGTACACGATGACTCCTGCCCTCTGAGAGTCCATAATCCAATTGAAGGCAAATTGCAGAAAAGAAAAAAAGCACTGGAGAGAGAATGCATCTATCATCCTTCTAGTTATATTCCAGCAGTGGACGCTCATGGTTCTCAGAAAAATCATGAAGCAGTCAAATGCTGTGCGGGCAGGGAGGTCTCCTCACTGTCTATCAGGGTGTAGATGGCAGCCTAGTGTAACAGAAAGGAAAGGCCTGCTACAAAATACACCGTGAAGAATAAGTCAATGGAATATGATGATTAAGAAGATATGACTGAGGCAAAAGGACAAAAGAGAAATAAAAGAAAACACCAAGGCTTTGAGCTTAGGTGGCTGGTAAGATGTGGATACCATTTATAGAAATGAGAATGTTCAGTGGGAAAGCTGGTATTAAAAAATGAAAGGTGCCCATCCTTCTCAAACTCTTCCAAAAAATTGCAGAGGAAGGAACACTCCCAAACTCATTCTATGAGGCCACCATCACCCTGATACCAAAACCAGACAAAGATACTACAAAAAAAGAAAATTACAGACCAATATCACTGATGAATACAGATGCAAAAAGCCTCAACAAAATACTAGCAAACAGAATCCAACAACACATTAAAACGACCATACACCATGATCAAGTGGGATTTATCCCAGGGATGTAAGGATTTTTCAAAATATGCAAATCAATCAATTTGATACACCATATTAACAAACTGAAGGATAAAAACCATATGATCATCTCAATAGATGCAGAAAAAGCTTTTGACAAAATTCAACACCCATTTATGATAAAAACTCTCCAGAAAGTGGGCATAGAGGGAACCTACCTCAACATAATAAAGGCCATATATGACAAACCCACAGCAAACATCATTCTCAATGGTGAAAAACTGAAAACATTTCCTCTAAGATCAGGGACAAAACAAGGATGCCCACTCTCGCCACTATTATTCAACATAGTTTTGGAAGTCCTAGCCATGGCAATCAGAGAAGAAAAAGAAATAAAAGGAATACAAATTGGAAAAGAAAAAGTAAAACTGTCACTGTTTGCAGATGACATGATACTGTACATAGAGAATCCTAAAGATGCCACCAGAAAACTACTAGAGCTAATCAATGAATTTGGTAAAGTTGCAGGATACAAAATTAATGCACAGAAATCTCTTGCATTCCTATACACTAATGATGAAAAATCTGAAAGAGAAATTAAAGAAACACTCCCCTTTACCACTGCAACAATAAGAATAAAATACCTAGGAATAAACCTACCTAGGGAGACAAAAGACCTGTATGCAGAAAACTATAAGAAACTGATGAAAGAAATTAAAGATGATACCAACAGATGGAGAGGTATACCATGTTCTTGGATTGGAAGAATCAATATTGTGAAAATGACTATACTACCCAAAGCAATCTACAGATTCAAAGCAATCCCTATCAAATTACCAATGGCATTTTTTACTGAACTAGAACAAAAAATCTTAAAATTTGTATGGAGACACAAAAGACCCCGAATAGCCAAAGCAGTCTTGAGGGAAAAAAACAGAGCTGGAGGAATCAGACTCCCTGACTTCAGACTATACTACAAAGCTACAGTAATCAAGACAATATGGTACTGGCACAAAAACAGAAACATAGATCAATGGAACAAGATAGAAAGCCTAGAGATAAACCCATGCACCTGTGGTCAACTAATGTATGACAAAGGAGGCAAGGATATACAATGGAGAAAAGACAGTCTCTTCAATAAGTGGTGCTGGGAAAACTGGACAGCTACATGTAAAAGAATGAAATTAGAACACTCCCTAACACCATACACAAAAATAAACTCAAAATGGATTAAAGACCTAAATGTAAGGCCAGACACTATCAAACTCTTAGAGGAAAACATAGGCAGAACACTCTATGACACAAATCACAGCAAGATCCTTTTTGACCCAGCTCCTAGAGAAATGGAAATAAAAACAAAAATAAACAAATGGGACCTAATGAAACTTCAAAGCTTTTGCACAGCAAAGGAAACCATAAACAAGACGAAAAGACAACCCTCAGAATGGGAGAAAATATTTGCAAACAAATCAACAGACAAAGGATTAATCTCCAAAATATATAAACAGCTCATGCAGTTCAATATTAAAAAAACAAACAACCCAATCCAAAAATGGGCAGAAGACCTAAATAGACATTTCTCCAAAGAAGACAAACAGATGGTCAAGAAGCATATGAAAAGCTGCTCAACATCACTAATTATTAGAGAAATGCAACTCAAAACTACAGTGAGGTATCACCTTACACCAGGTAGAATGGGCATCATCAGAAAATCTACAAACAACAAATGCTGGAGAGGGTGTGGAGAAAAGGGAACCCTCTTGCACTGTTGATGGGAATGTAAATTGATACAGCCACTATGGAGAACAGTATGGAGTTTCCTTAAAAAACTAAAAATAGAATTACCGTATGATCCAACAATCCCACTACTGGGCATATACCCAGAGAAAACCATAATTCAAAAAGACACATGCACCCCAATGTTCATTGCAGCACTATTTACAATAGCCAGGTCATGGAAGCAACCTAAATGCCCATCGACAGACGAATGGATAAAGAAGAAGTGGTACATATATACAATGGAATATTACTCAGCCATAAAAAAGAACGAAATTGGGTCATTTGTTGAGACGTGGATGGACCTAGAGACTGTCATACAGAGTGAAGTAAGTCAGAAAGAGAAAAACAAATATCGTATATTAACGCATATATGTGGAGCCTAGAAAAATGGTACAGGTGAACCGGTTTGCAGGGCAGAAATTGAGACACCGATGTAGAGAACAAACGTATGGACACCAAGGGGGGAAAGCGAGGGCAGGGTGGTGGTGGTGGGATGAATTGGAAGATTGGGATCGACATGTATACACTGATGTGTATAAAATTGATGACTAATAAGGACCTGCTGTATAAAAATATAAATTAAATAAAATTCAAAAATTAAAAAAAAAATGGAAGGTGCCAACTCTGTCATCACACACACTGATTTCAGAGCATGGCACATTCAGGGGGTAATGGCCCAAATGAGGAGAGCATTTGCTTCCAAGGAAGAGAATGGGATACACTTCCGTCCAGCAACAAAGGGAGGCCTATTTTTCAGCTGTCTTCTCTTGGAACTTTTGAATTTTGTACTATGATATGTATTACCTTATGAAAAATTAATTTTAAAAAGTGGTGAGTGGGACTCCCCTGGTGGCACAGTGGTTAAGAACCCGCCTGCCAATGCAGGGGACATGGGTTCGAGTCCTGGTCCGGGAAGATCCCACATGCCACGGAGCAACTAAGCCCATGCGCCACAACTACTGAGCCTGCGCTCTAGAGTCCACGAGCCACAACTACTGAGCCCGTGTGCTGCAACTACTGAAGCCCGTGTGCCTAGAGCCCGTGCTCCGCAACAAGAGAAGCCACCGCAATGAGAAGCCCACGCACCGCAACGAAGAGTAGCCCCCGCTCACCACAACTAGAGAAAGCCTGCACACAGCAACGAAGACCCAATGTAGCCAAAAATAAAAATTTTTTTTTAAAAAGTGGTGAGTTTCAGGACTGTATTGTAGGAATTACATTTTTTCCTGATTTATTATTATTATATAAATCGGTTTTCCTATATGTATGTGTAAAGTAATACACATACATATACATACACACATTTTTAAAAGACAGCAATATAAAATCGTAAAAAACAGAAAGCAAAATCCTATGTACTCCACCTTCCAAAATAACCTCTGTTAACATGTGGACTGAATACAAAGACTTGTAAGGCAGATATGCAAAAATGACATCTGAAGCCACAGATCAGAGAATGAAAGAAAGTTATCAGAACAAGGACTGGCCCTTGGGCACCTCCACATTTAGGCAAACAGAGTGAAAGGAGGGACAACTGGGCAGACAGAAGATCCTCCTCTGTGACGGGAAGAACCTCATTCAAAAATACTACTGAAAGCATCATGAATGTACCTGGAATAGGGGAGCAGAAGTGAGGGCCCCCACAGATGTAAAGGTAAGAGAATGAAGGCTTTCCTGAGAGTTAACCCACAACTGCCATACATCGGATGTGACTAGCAAATTGTGGGAGTAAACCAGATTAGCTGTTCATGTGCCCTGAAGAGCCTGGGAATCCCCAAACCACAAGGTGACCTAATCTGAGATTCACTGAGGGAAATCCAGTCCATCATGTGGTATCTAGTATGGAAAAATAACATGGGAAAAAAAGAAGAAAAGCAAACCTCCAAAAGTCAGATGGTGAGACCATCCATGCAACCACTGGCTGATGGAAAGGATACAGTGCCTGCACTGGACTGGCAGTGGGGTCAGGGGGTAGGCGACAAGTCTATCCCTAGCAAGGAGATGGGTTCATTAGCCTTTTCTAGTCTGTATATAAACATAGCATAATGCCTCTGTTCTTATTCTGTCCTAAACAACCTTCTGACAACAACCGAGAGTCCCCTGCTGCTGGTCTACACAGAGAAAACGCTTCTCTCTGCCTGAATGTACATTCTGCTATGCTGGACAGTGAACTCCCTTACCATAAATTAATAAACTGGCACTCTGGTTTAGGTACAGGCTCTCTAAGCCTGACCAACATAAGCCTGGCCCTGAGAGACAGAGTCACTCAGGCTGCTGCTGATTGCAGCTTTTGAGCAGGCAACGTCCTTATCTAGAGTCTGCACCAAGGTACACGCTACCCGTGTGACTTCTTGCAGCCTGCCAGCCTTCTCCTAGCAACATCTGTGCCACAGGCCTTAACATCAAACTGCAAAAGCGTCTATTCTCCCAGTTCTATTTCGCAGCTCACTCCTCTCATGACAATGACAGCTGTGTTCTCCATGTTTGTTTTAAGGGTGATTAGATAACACCAATATTTTCTGCTAACCCTGTCACTTTATACAGGGGTAAAAGTCACTGTTAAAAGCCATCAGAAGACAGCTTGTCATAAAGCAATCGCAAAAATCTCAAATATACAGACTCTTCACCCTTCATTACTGAATTAACTGTCCTACTCAGAC